>NC_092753.1:80367630-80992630 GCF_047496795.1 Chiloscyllium punctatum | reverse complement strand
TTTAACATGCCTTTATTATGAGGTTGGGAAGAGAACAACACATCCGGACTCCACACTAAGTATACTGGCAGTTGCCAACCACTGCCTCACATCACCTCAAACGCCCAAGACTTTACCATGAGCTTGGTGCCTCTTGGGACTGGCAAGTTGTCTCTGAGGGCTTTCACTGTCATCGTAAACTCATCAGCATTGACCAAATGAAGCCAGAAGATCAATTTGTCCTGGTCCTGCTTACAGTTTGGGAAAGATTCTGCCCAAACCTTTTGCTACCGAGGTGTTATCAATCCAGATTTACTAAATGAGTTCTAACTTGAACACCAGCTGCTCGTATGGGATATGAACTTATTCTTTGAGAACATTAATTTTAGCTTACTAGCCTGGTCATATACCATCTACTCACACTCTATCTTGTTTGACATTTGATCTTGTCACAACAGTGATAAAATATTAAAAATCACACAACACCAGGTTATAGTCCAACAGGTTTAATTGGAAGCACACTAGCTTTCGGAGTGTCGCTCCTTCATCAGGTGAAGGAGCGACACTCCGAAAGCTAGTGTGCTTCCAACTAAACCTGTTGGACTATAACCTGGTGTTGTGTGATTTTTAACTTTGTACATCCTAGTCCAACACCGGCGTCTCCAAATCGTGATAAAGTATGGACTATAAATTTCAATTCAGATTCCTGAAGAAGGGCTGATGCCCGAAACATCGATTCTCCTGTTCCTTGGATGCTGCCTGACCTGCTGCGCTTTTCCAGCAACACATTTTCATTCTTACTATTGTACACTGACGAAGGGAAAGCAGAAACACTGAACACAACGGCAACATACACTGCAAGGTTCAGATACCCCTGCATTCCTGATGAAGGGCTTATGCTCGAAATGTTGACTCTCCTGCTCTTTAGGTGGTGCCTGACCTGCTGTGCCTTTCCAGCACCACTCTTATTGACTCTGATCTCCAGCATCTACAGTCCGCACTTTCTCCAACTGTCAGGCTGAGTTAGGATAAAAAATGTCCTGCAATTCTTTTGCTTAGAGATTGGTTTCAGTTGTTGTGGAGAATGTAATCGTGATGGTGCGTTTGGCTCAAAGAAGGAAACTGTTTAGTTGATGCTGGGAGTGAAGTCAAATGGGGAGTGACCGAGCACTGGCAGAAAAGATATAATGAAAAGATTGTTTTTTTATGAGGTGCCAGCTGTGTCTTACCTTTGTGTCATAAAGTTGTGGATTCAAGTCTCTTTCCAGGGATTTAAGCACAAAATCCAGTCTGACATTCCAGTGTAGTACTGAGACAGTGCTACACTGCTGGAGATACTTTTTTACTTAGATTACTTACAGTGTGGAAACAGGCCCTCCGGCCCAACAAGTCCACACCGCCCCGCCGAAGCGTAACCCACCCATATCCCTACATCTACATCTAGATCTACCCCTTACCTAACACTAGGGGCAATTTAGCATGGCCAATTCACCTGACCTGCACATCTTTGGACTGTGGGAGGAAACCGGAGCACCCGGAGGAAACCCACGCAGACACGGGGAGAACGTGCAAACTCCACACAGTCAGTCGCCTGAGGCGGGAATTGAACCCGGGTCTCCGGCGCTGCGAGGCAGCAGTGCTAACCACTGTGCCACCGTGCCGCCCACAAACTGGACTGAAATGAGGCACCTTCTGCCTGGTGAGTATAGAAACGTCAATCCTGCAATTTTGATGGGGCTCAAGGAAAGCTAACCCTCGTGTCCTGGCCAGTAAACCAACATCAATTACTTTCTGTGTGGCTTTCAGTGATGCAGTGGTAATGATAATGTGACAATAAGAGGCTTTAAAATGTGTATTTAATCCTGGTTTGTCTTATGAAGGAAGGTTGAGACAGAGGTGTGAGCAATCTGCTCAAAGCCAATAAAGTAAACAGCTTATGAGGCCTTTGGTTGTTATTTAAAGTTGGAACAGTAGAAGCAGCCTGAGTGGGTGGGGTCAAGCTCCCACAGTGCAGGAGTTTTAGTTTTAGCTTTCTGCTGTTGTTGGGGTCTTGAAGGTGGATGTGAATCTCTTATTCCTCTCTCTGTTACAGCTAAAAGCTATATGTGAGACAATGTATTTTATTAAATGTGTCTTTGCCAAGGGTGTGTTTATTGGATGTTACTATATTGGAACAGTTATTTAGCGGTAGTTATTATATATTGTTTTGCTAAGCATTTTGATAGTTACAGTTAAGTCAACTCTTTACTTTGATCATTATTTTGGCTGAATTTTAACAGTAGTTTAAAATAAAATGTGATTTCCTTGAAGTCAAGAAGTTTGCCCAATGGAATTGCATCTGGAATGCAATGCCTTACACTTACCTTTAAAAATAAGCAAAAGTTACAACCTAGGCTATCTTCTTAATATATTTTGTGGGGCTTTGATCTGGTCCATTACAATAAACAATCCAGTAACTCTGGGATGAGTTCAAATTCCAAATGACACATTAGTTATAAGAAGCTAGTCTCATGGGAAAATCATTGTTAACTCTAGTAAACAATTCATCTGGTTCGCTAATGTCCTTCAGGGAAGCAAATATCTCCCATCCTGTATAATCCCTTGCATGCATGGGAGATGTACCCATCAAAGGTGGTATAGAACTCTCCAATTTGCTACAAAACAATGGTTTTACACTAATTTTCTAGGTGCTTTTTTTTTACAAAGAAACATACAGTGTGGTGAAAATTGATGGGAATCCAGAGAATTGGGAAGCCTTTAAAACCCAGCGGAGGACAACTAAAAAGAAATAACATTGGAGAAAATGAAATATGAGGGTAATATAAAAGTAATATAAAAGAAGATTGCATGAGTTTTTATAGATATATAAGGTAAGGGAAGAGGCATGAGACATTGGAATGCTGGAAAATGAGGCTGAGGAAGTAGTAACGGATAAGACAGAAATGGTGGAGGAACTGAATAGGTACTTTGCATCAGTTTTCACAGTGGAAGGTCCCAGAAACATATTTAAAATTATGTAAGCAATAGATAAGGTAGAAGCAAGGAGGTTATTTCCATTGGTGGGTGAAACTAGAACTAGGGGGCATTGCTTCAAAATAAAGGGAAGCAGATTTAGAAACAGTAAGGACTGCAGATGCTGGAAGTCAGAGTCAATAGATGTGACCAGCAATTTTCCTGTTCCTTGGATGCTGTCTGACCTTCTGTGCTTTTCCAAATTTGGAACTTAGTTGAGGAGGAACTCCTTTACCTAAAAGGTTGTGAATCTGTGGAATTCCCTGCCCAGTGAAGTAGTTGAGGCTACCTTGTTTTAAGGCAAAGATAGATATACTTTTGAACAGTAAAGGAATTAAGCTTTATGGTGAGTGAGCAGAAAAGTGGAGCTGAGTCCACAAAAAGATCAGCTATGATCTTATTGAATGCAGGAGCAAACTTGACGGGCCAGTTGGCCCACTCCTACTCTTATTTCTTATGCTTTATGTTCTTATATTGGAACTTCAAAAGAGTGAGGGGGGGCAGAGTTGAGTGTAATGGCCATCACTAAGGAGAATGTACTGGGGAAGGTGAAAGGTCTGAAGTTGGATAAATAGTCTGGACCAGATGGATTACACCTCAGATTTCTGAAGGAGATAGCTGAGGATATTGTGGAAGCATTGGTGGTGATTGTTCAGGAATCACAGGAGTCAGGAAGGTTCCCAAAGGACTGGAAAATGGCTAATGTAACACCCCTGTTTAAGAAGGGAGGGAGGCAGCAAACAGGAAACTATGGGCTGGTTAGCATGACATTGGTGGCTGATAAGATTTTAGAGCTCATTATTAAGGATCAGGTTGCAGAATACATGCTAAAATAGGGCTGAGTTAGCACAACTTTGTTGAGGGGTGGTGATGCCAAACAAATTTGTTAGAATTCTCTGAGGAGGTAATGAGCAAATTAGACAAAGGAGAGTCAGTAGATATTATCTACTGAAGGCCTTTGACAAGACATTGCGCAGGACGCTGTGAAATAAGACAAAAATCCATGCTGTTGGGAGGCAAGGTACTGGCAAGGATCGAGGATTAGCTAACCGGCAGAAGGCAGAGAGTTGTCTTTAACAGGGGTCTTTTTCAGGATGGTCGCTGGTGACTTCTGAAGTTCCACAGGGCATTCTGTTGGGACTACAGCTATTCAGATTATACATTAATGATCTTGATGAAGGAACTGAGGGTATTATTGCTAAAGTTTGCAAAGGTTACAAAGATAGGTGGAGGGAAAGGGAGTATTGAGGAAGCAGAGAGGCTGTGAATGACTTGGACAGGCTAGAAAAAGTGGCAGATGCCATACAATGCGGGAAAGTGTGAGGTTATGCAGTTTGGTAGGAAGGATAGTGGCATAGACTGTTTTCTAAATGGGAAAAGGCTTTTTTGATTAGATTACCTACAGTGTGGAAACAAGCCCTTCGGCCAACAAGTCCACACCACCCCGCCGAAGCGTAACCCACCCATACCCCTACATCTACCCGTTACCTAACACTACGGGCAATTTAGCATGGCCAATTCACCTGACCTGCACATCTTTGGACTGTGGGAGGAAACCGGAGCACCCGGAGGAAACCCACGCAGACACGGGGAGAATGTGCAAACTCCACACAGTCAGTCGCCTGAGGCGGGAATTGAACCCGGGTCTCTGGCGCTGTGAGGCAGCAGTGCTAACCACTGTGCCACCGTGCCGCCCAGAAATCTGAAATACAAAGGGACTTGGGAATCAGAGTTCAGGATTGTCTTAAAGTTAACATGCAGGTTCAGTTTGAAGTTAGGAAGACAAATACAATGTTAGCATTCATTTCAAGAGGGCTAGAAAACAAGAGCAGAAATGTACTGCTGGGGTTATATAAAGTTGTGGTCAGACTGCATTTGGAATATTGTGAGCAGTTCTGGGCCCCATATCCAAGGAAGCACATCCTGGTATTGGATTGTGTCCAGAAGAGATTTACAAGAATGACCCAGGGGATAAGGGCTTGACACATAAGGAGCAGTCGAGGACTCTGAGCCTGTACACATTTAGGGTTAAAAGGTAGAGGGGGAAATCTAATTGAAACCTACAGAATACCGCAATGCCTGGGTAGAGTGGCTATGGAGATGATGTTTCCACTAGTAGGAGAGACTAAAACCCAAGGGCACAGCCTCAGAGTGAACCGAAGACCGTTAAGAACAGAGATAAGGAGGAATTTCTTCAGGGAGAGGGTGGTTAATCTGTGGCACTCATTCCTGCAGAGGGCTGTGGAAGCCCAGTCATTAGTGTATTTAAGACAGGTTCTTGATTCGAAAGGGGATCAAGGGTTATGGCGAGAAATCAGGAGAATGGGGTTGAGAAAAATATCAGGCAAAAATGAGGACTGCAGATGCTGGAAACCAGAGTTTAGATCAAAGTGGTGCTGGAAAAAAGCCCTTCGGCTTTTGCCCGAAATGTAGATTTTCCTGCTCCTCGGATGCTGCCTGACCTGCTGTGCTTTTCCAGCACCACTCTAATCTAAAACTGAGAAAAATATCAGCCATGATTGAATAGCGGAGCAGACTGAATGGGCTAAATGATCTGATTCTGCTCCTATATCTTGTAACAATTTTCACACAAAGAGGTTACACCTTTACACACTCACCTCTAATCAATAACGTTCATTCTACTCTAACTCCAAGTGAGTATACCCTGACCATATTATCGAAAGATATTCAAATCTGTATACAGAAGTATTCAATCAAATCATTACGTGTTGACATGAGCATATTATCCAATCAAATCATTATGTGTTCATATCCACTACTGTGAGTATTATCAAACTCTTTGCTGCCCTTTTATCCCCTTTCAGGTGATCTGGTCAGTATGTAAGTTCAGAACCACAGCAATGTGATTCATTTTTGAAATACCTTGGGAAATAGCCCAAGCAATTCAGTTGTATCAACCTGCTACAATGATACACCCACCCAGCATCAATCTAAGTCAAAGAAAGGAGGTCTGAGTTCATATTAAAGATACCTTCCATCATGTTGTATCACTGTGCAAAACAGGATAGATTTTGAATAGATCTAGTAACGGCAGCACAATTATATTCAACTTTCCAAACATAGATTGGGACTGCCATAGTGTTAAGGGTTTAGATGGAGAGGAATTTGTTAAGCGTGTTCAAGAAAATTTTCTGATTCAGTATGTGGATGTACCGACTAGAGAAGGTACAAATCTTGACCTACTCTTGGGAAATAAGGCTGGGCAGGTGACTGAGGGTTTCTACAAATAGGTTATGGACAAAAGGGTAACTAGGGAGAGAATAGGGCCCCTCAAAGATCAGTAAGGCGGCCTTTGTGTGGAGTCGCAGAAAATGGGGGAGATACTAAACGAGAATTTTGCATCAGTATTTACTGTGGAATAGGATATGGAAAATATAGACTGGAGGCAAATAGATGGTGACATCTTGCAAAGCATCCAAATTACAGAGAAGGAAGGGCTGGATGTCTTGAAATGCATAAGAGTGGATAAATCCGTAGGACCTGATCAGGTGTACCCAAGAACTCTGTGGGAAGCCAGAGAAGTGATTGCTGGGCCTCTTGCTGAGATATTTGTATCATCGATAGTCACAGGTGAGGTGCCAGAAGACTGGAGGTTGGCTAAAGTAGTGCCACTGTTTAAGCGGGGTGGTAAGGACAAGCCAGGGAACTATAAACCAGTGAGCCTGACGTCGGTGGTGGGCAAGTTGTTGGAGGGAATCCTGAGGGACAGGTTGTATGTATATTTGGAAACGCAAGGACTGATTAGGGATAGTCAACATGGCTCTGTGCGTGGGAAATCATGTCTCACAAAAATGATTGAGTTTTTTGAGGAGGTAACAAAGAGGATTGATGAGGGCAGAGCAGTAGATGTGATTCTATATGGATTTCAGGAAGATGTTCAACAAGGTTCCTCATGGGAGATTGATTAGCAAGGTTAGATCTCACGGAATACAGGGAGAATTAGCCATGTGGGTACAAAACTGACTCAAAGGTAAAAGACAGAGGGTGATGGTGGAGGGTTGTTATTCAGACTGGAGGCCTGTGACCAGTGGACTGTCACAAGGATCGGTGCTGGGTCCTCTACTTTTTGTCATTTACATAAATGATTTGGATGCAAGAATAAGAGGTACAGTTAGTAAGTTTGCAGATGACACCAAAGTTGGAGGTGTAGCGCACAGCGAAGAGGGTTACCTCAGATTATATCTCTATGACTCTATGACTCTATAACCGCAATCTGGCCCAGCATAACCCCCATTCTGTTCTTCCCATCAAGCCATTGATCAACCCGAGTTCAATGAAGAATGCAAGAAGCCTGCTAAGTGAAGCTCCAATCATAACTAAAATTGAGGTCTCAACCTGATGTCAATACAACACAAAACCACCTGCTTCCCAATAGCAGAAACGTCATGCAACAGAGAACGTGAAGTGATCTCACAACAAATGAATAAGATTTTGGTCTGCAGCCCTGCCACAACAAGCCTTGAATAGTGGGGGACAATTAAGCAACAAACAGGTGCAGGAGGCTCCACAAATGTTGCCATCCTAAATGACAGGGGAGCCCAGCATTTCAGTGCCAAAACCAAAACTGAAGCATCTGTATTCATCTTCAGACAGTGATGCTGAGATACACAGCCACTTCCTAAGGTTCCCAGTACGATAGATGCCAGTCTTCAGTTGATTTGATTCATTCCATGAGATATCAATGACAGCTGAAGGTGCTGGATACTACAAATGCTATGGGCTCTGACAGCATTCCAGAAATAAACTTCAAGTATTAAAGACTTGAGCTCCAGAAGTAATTGTGCCTCTAACTAACTTGTTCCAATGCATCCACAATATGGTCAGCCACCTAAAGTCATAGAGTCATAGAGATGTACAGCACAAAAACAGACCCTTCGGTCCAACCTGTCCATGCCGACCAGATATCCCAACCCAATCTAGTCCCACCTGCCAGCACCCGGCCCATATCCCTCCAAACCCCTCCTATTCATATACCCATCCAAATGCCTCTTAACTGTTGCAATTGTATCAGCCTCCACCACTTCCTCTGGCCGTTCATTCCATACACGTACCACCCTCTGCGTGAAAAAAGTTTCCCCTTAGGTCTCTTTTATATGTTTCCCCTCTCACCCTAAACCTATGCCTCCAGTTCCAGACTCCTTGACCCCAGAGAAAAGACTGCCTATTTATCCTAGCCATGCCCCTCATAATTTTGTAAACATCTATAAGGTCACCCCTCAGCATCTGATGCTCCAGGGAAAACAGCCCCAGCCTGTTCAGCCTCCCCCTACAGCTCAGATCCTCCAACCCTGGCAACATCCTCGTAAATTTTTTCTGAACCCTTTCAAGTTTCACAACATCTTTCCAATAGGAAGGAGACCAGAATTGCACACAATATTCCAACGGTGGCCTAACCAATGTCCTGTACAGCCGCAACATGACCTCCCAACTCCTGTACTCAATACTCTGACCAATAAAGGAAAGCATACCAAACACCTTCTTCACTATCCTATCTACCTGTGACTCCATTTTCAAGGAGCTATGAACCTGCACTCCAAGGTCTCTTTGTTCAGCAACACTCCCTTGGACCTTACCATTAAGTGTATAAGTTCTGCTAAGATTTGCTTTCCCAAAATGCAGCACCTCGCATTTATCTGAATTAAACTCCATCTGAATTAAACTCTATTTGCCACTTCTTTGCCACTTCTTCCATCTGTTGTAATCTGAGGTAACCCTCTTCGTTGTCCACTATACCTCCAATGTTGGTGTCATCTGCAAACTTACTAACTGTACCTCTTATGCTCGCATCCAAATCATGTATATAAATGACAAAAAGTAGAGGACCCAGCACTGAACCTTGTGGCACTCCGCTGGCCACAGGCCTCAAGTCTGAAAAACAACCCTCCATCACCACCCTCTGTCTTCTACCTTTGAGCCAGTTCTGTATCCAAATGGCTAGTTCTCCCAGTATTCCATGAGATCTAACCTTGCTAATCAGTCTCCCATGGAGAACCTTGTTGAATGCCTTACTGAAATCCATATAGGTCACATCAAATGCTCTGCCCTCATCAATCTTCTTTGTTGCTTCTTCAAAAAACTCAATCAAGTTTGTGAGACATGATTTCCCACGCACAAAGCCAGGTTGACTATCCCTAATCAGTCCTTGCCTTTCCAAATATATGTACATCCTGTCCGTCAGGATTCCCTCCAACAACATGCCCACCACCGACGTCAGGCTCACCGGTCTATAGTTCTCTGGTTTGACTTTACCGCCCTTCTTAAACAGTGGCACCACTTTTGTCAACCTCCAATCTTCTGGCACCTCACCTGTGACTATCAATGATACAAATATCTCAGCAAGAGGCCCAGCAATCACTTCTCTGGCTTCCCACAGAGTTCTCGGGTACACCTGATCAGGTCCTCGGGATTTATCAACCTTTATGCATTTCAAGATATCCAGCCCTTCCTCATCTGTAATTTGGCCATTTTTCAAGATGTCACCATCTATTTGCCTCCAGTCTATATCTTCCATATCCTTTTCCACAGTAAATACTGATGCAAAATTCTCATTTAGTATCTCCCCCATTTTCTGCGGCTCCACACAAAGGCCGCCTTGCTGATCTTTGAGGGGCCCTGTTCTCTCCCTAGTTACCCTTTTGTTCTTAATATATTTGTAAAAACCCTTTGGATTCTCTTTAATTCTATTTGCCAAAGCTCATGTCCCCTTTTTGCCCTCCTGATTTCCCTCTTAAGTATACTCCTCCTTCTTTTATACTCTTCTAAGGATTCACTCGATCTATCCTGTCTATACCTGACATATGCTTCCTTCTTTTTCTTAACCAAACCCACAATTTCTTTCGTCATCCAGCATTCCCTATAACTACCAGCCTTTCCTTTCACCCTAACAGGAATATACTTTTTCTGGATTCTTGTTATCTCATTTCTGAAGGCTTCCCATTTTCCAGCTGTCCCTTTACCTGTGAACATCTGCCCCCAATCAGCTTTCGAAAGTTCTTGCCTAATACCGTCAAAATTGGCCTTTCTCCAATTTAGAACTTCAACTTTTAGATCTGGTCTATCCTTTTCCATCACAATTTTAAAACGAATAGAATTATAGTCGCTGGCCCCAAAGTGCTCCCCCACTGACACCTCAGTCACCTGCCCTGCCTTATTTCCCAAGAGTAGGTCAAGGTTTGCACCTTTTCTTGTAGGGAATCCACATACTGAATCAGAAAATTGTCTTGTACGCACTTAACAAATTCCCCTCCATCTAAATCTTTAACACTGTGGCAGTCCCAGTCTATGTTTGGAAAGTTAAAATCCCCTACCATAACTATCCTATTATTTTTACAGATAGTTGAGATCTCCTTACAAGTTTAAAAGCAAATTACTGCAGATGCTGGAATCTGAAACGAAAAGAGAAAATGCTGGAAAATCTCAGCAGGTCTGGCAGCATCTGTAAAGACTCTAACTGACCCTTGGTCAAAGCTTTGACAAAGGGTTAGTTAGACTCGAAACGTCAGCTCTTTTCTCTTCTTACAGATGCTGCCAGATCTGCTGAGATTTTCCAGCATTTTCTCTTTTGGTCTCCTTACAAGTTTGTTTCTCAATTTCCCTCTGACTATTAGGGAGTCTATAATGCAATCCCAATAAGGTGATCATCCTTTTCTTATTTCTCAGTTCCACCCAAATAACTTTCCTGGATGTATTTCTGGGAATATCCTCCCTCAGCACAGCTGTAATGCTATCCTTTATCAAAAATGGCACTCCCCCTCCTCTCTTGCCTCCCTTTCTGTCCTTCCTGTAGCATTTGTATCCTGGAACATTAAGCTGCCAGTCCTGCCCATCCCTGAGCCATGTTTCTGTAATTGCTATGATATCCCAGTCCCGTGTTCCGAACCATGCCCTGAGTTCATCTGCCTTCTTTGTTAGGCCCCTTGCATTAAAATAAGTGCAATTTAATTTATTAGTCCTACCTTGTCCCTGCCTGCCCTGACCGTTTGACTCACTTCTCAACTGTATCAGTCTCAGATTGATCTCTTTCCTCACTATCTGCCTGCATCTCAGCACCCCCCACCTTACTAGTTTAAATCCTCTCAAGCAACTCTAGCAAATTTCCCTGCCAGTATATTAGTCCCCTTCCAATTTAGGTGCAATCTGTCCTTTTTGTACAGGTCACTTCAACCCCAGAAGAGATTCCAATGATCCAAAAATGTGAATCCTTCTCCCATACACCAGCTCCTGAGCCATAGGAGCACTATCCTCCTATTCCTGCCCTCACTAGCTCATATTACCCAGGTATTACTACCCTTGAGGACCTCCTTTTTAAATTTCTGCCTAACTCTCTGTAATCTCCCTTCAGAATCTCAACCTTTTCCCTTCCTATGTCATTGGTTCCAATGTGGACAATTACCTTTTGCTGTCCCCTCTCCCCCGTGAGAACATTCTGCATCCTCTCTGAGACATCCTTGATCCTGGCACCAGGGAAACAACACACCATTCTGCTTTTTCTCTGCTGGCCACAGAAACGTCTGTCTGTTCCTCGGACTACAGAATCCCCTAACACAATTGATCTCTTGGGAAGCCGACGTACCCCTCATTGCATTAGAGCCAGTCTCAATACCAGAAATGTGGCTGTTCATGCTACGTTCCCCTGAGAATCCATCACCCCCTACATTTTCCAAAAAGCATACCTGTTTGAAATGGGTATATCCACAAAAGACTCCTGCCCTAGGTGCCTACCTCTCTTACCTTTCCTAGAGTTAACCCATCCGTGTAACTGTATCTGAGACGTTCCCCCCTTCCTATAACTGCCATCCATCACATACTGTTGCTGTTGCAAATTACTCACTGCTTCTAACTGCCTCTCTAACCGATCCATTTGATTTGATAAGATTCGCATCCAACAGCATTTATGACAGATATAATCCGCAGTAACCCTTAAACTCTCTTTAAACTCCCACATCTGACAAGAAGTACATATCACTGCAAAGGCCATTTTTGCTCCTTCACAATCTACGGACCCAGAAAATAACACCATCTTATTCCTCTACAAAACACTGCACCAGGTGAAATTAATAGCTATGGCTTATAATTTAAGTTTAATCAAGAGACTTATCTCCAAAAACATTTAATCAAGGAAGAACCCATTGTACTCACTACTGCAACCTTTCTATTGGACAGACTTAAAACAATGATTAACTTATCTGATTCTGTGTTGTGAACTTCACCCAAACAGGTTCCTCCAAGATTAGTTGTGAAATTCACTGTTTGTTAATTTTCCCAGACGCACTCCAATGTCCAGCGATACATGAATTCTCTCTCTCTCTTTCTCTCCTGCGCCTGACAATGTGGAAAGTTGCTTAAAAAATGTGTTGCTGGAAAAGCGCAGCAGGTCAGGCAGCATCAAAGGAGAAGGAGAATCGACATTTCGGGCATAATTCCTTCTACAGCTTATGCCCGAAACGTCGATTCTCCTGTTCTTTTGGTGCTACCTGACCCGCTGCGCTTTTCCAGCAACACATTTTTAAGCTCTGATCTCCAGCATCTGCAGTCCTCACTTTCTCCTAATGTGGAAAGTTGTCCTGGTATAACCTGTACACTAAATGGAGGTTGAATCCAACCCAGAAAACTACCTTCCTATCAGGCTAATCTTGATCATTTGCAAAGTGATAGGCAGGGTTGTTGATGATGCCATCAAGCAGTATTGCTTAGCAATAACCCACTCACTAATGTGCAAGTTACATTCTGCTGAGGCCGGTCAATTTAGGACCTCATTACAGCTTGTTCCAAACATGGACAAACCAGCTGAATATTAAAGATGAAGTGAGAGTAATTGAGTGTTTGAGATGAGGCATCAATTCTTTACAATTTCTCTTGAGGGAAGAAAACAGTTGTCCTTACCTAGCCTGACCTCATATGACTCCAGACCCACAACAATATGGTTGACTCTTAATTGTCCTCTGGGTAATTAGGGATGAGCAATAAATGCTGATCAGTGATGCCTACATCCTGTGAATGACTTAAAAAAAACTATACTAATAATGTGGATGCAAGAATAGAATATACTACAGCCAAATTTGTAAATGACACTAACATAGGTTGGAAAGCTCGTTGGAATGAAGAAATAAGAAACTTATAAATGCATATGGATTGATAGGTGAATGGGACAAAATTTGGCGAATGAAATTTAACGTGGATAAGTATAAGATTACCCATTTTGGTTGGATGAATAAAAAAGGCAATTTATTATCTAAATGGAGAGAAACTTCAAAATGCTTTAGTGCAGAGAGATCTGGTCTCCTCATGCATGAGTCACAGAAGGTTAGTACAGGCCATTCTGCTATAATGAGCGATTCGTTAATGCGAATTCACTATAATGTGATTGACGAATTGGGAACTTTGTTTCTATAGTGCAAACTTTTAAAGTATGTATTGTTTATATTGCAGTTCTGGCCCCATTAGTTTAAATGGTGCTGCTATTACATGATTTTTTAAAATAACATGTAATTGCACAGAAAAAAACTACCGCGTTATAGGAGAACGATGATACACAGCTAGAGCAGGTAATATGGAAGGCAAATGGAATTTTAGTGTGAATGGAAATAAAAGTAGTGAAGTCTTGATATAATTATACAAGGCATTGGTGAGTCTGCGATTGTGAACAGTTTTGGTCCTTATTTGAGGAAGAATGTCATTGTGTTGGAGGTAATTCATAGAAGGTTCACTAGTTAGTTCGAGTGATGAAAGGTTTGTTTTCAATAGAGTTCTGAAGGATGAGACAATATCTAATTGAGGAAGATAAGATAAATAAGGGGATGGACAAGGTGGAGGTAGATTAGATGCACCCCCTTGTGGGGCAATCTTGAATGAGAGGTAATACAAACAGGAAGTGCTGGGAAATTCAGCAGGACGAGCAACATCAGCAGAGAGAGGAGCAGAGTTAATGCATTGAAACCAGTGACCCTTTGTCAGAACACTGGATTTGAAACTTAATAGCATTGTTGATCACATCTTCCATCATTTTACTGATGAACGAGACTGGACTGATGGACAGCAATTGGCCAGATTAGCTTTGTCCTGGATAATTTTCATATTGTCAGATAGATGCCAGTGTTGAAGCTGTACTGGAAGAGCTTGGCTAGGGGAGCAGGAAGCTCTGAAGCTCAAGTCTTCAGTATAATGCTGGAGTGTGTCAGCCTTATTTTTTGCACTTAAATGTTGAGCTCCTCCATTACTGGGGATTGGGATTTGTTCAATTAGAGTTGTTCAAGTGAGTTGTACAATTGTCTGACATCATTTCCAATTGGATGCCTGTTGTGAGTCTGCCTGTTTCTTTCTCCTGTCTTTGAATATCATATTAATACCTTGGCACTAGCTCCTATGTCACTAATAGGTTTTAGAATGCCTCAACTTGCCTTTTCAGGGCACGTGATAATAATGATTGTAAAAATGTATGATCAATCTAGTTGATAGGTTTAGGGTGAGAGGGGAAAGATAGGAAAGAGACCAAAGGGGCAACTTTTTCACGCAGAGGGTGGTATGTGTATGGAATGAGCTGCCAGAGGAAGTGTTGGAGGCTGGTACAATTGCAACATCAAAAAGGCATCTGGATGGGCATATGAATAGGAAGGGTTTGGATGGATATGGGTCAGGTGCTGGCAGGTGGGACTATATTGGGTTGGGATTGCTGCTCAGGATGGATGGCTTGGACCAAAGGGTCTGTTTCCATGCTGTACATCTCTATGACTCTAAGACTCTATAACATGGCGTGTGAGGTTATGCACGTGGAAAGCCAGGTCATCATCTGAAGTTTGCTTTTCGCTGGGTTGATTCTAAATGTTAGAACGGATATGTTTACATTTGGGCATATTCTAACACTTTCCTTGTTGTCAGTGTTTTGGTGTTGTATAGTCTTGTTGGTCACCTGTGTTTTCTTCTGGAGTCTGACTTTGTCTTTGGAACCAAATTATCGACACATGCATACCCAGTGTTCCTTAATGCCACATTCTTTCTCGATATCCAGTTCGACAGATTGTAGGTAGATGTGTTAAGCGTTGGCGCATCTGTTATAGATCTTGTTGGTTTGATACACTTTGCTGACTGTAGTTATGGTATTGGTTGCACTTGAAGTATATAAATAGAGTTGGCTTGCTACTATAGCTCCATAGTTGCATCTACCGCCAATTAATGTGTGAAAGATATGGCCTATTTTCTTGGCCACATGATCCTTTCTAAAGGTATCAGTTAACATAGAGGCAATGACTGATGCATTGAGCCTGTCTGAGTGTTCCCCTTTGAAAAAAAAAACACCCTTATGCCCTTTAATATGGTTCTACCACAACCTGATCATTTGACTCTTGGAGATGCTCTCTGTTTAACATGAGTTGGAGTCAGTTCATCCTGAAATGATTTCTTTTTAACTCAAATCTGTCTTTAAGTTCCTTATAGATCTTTTCTGTATCTTTCCGATCATCCATGGAAAAACCAGAGGTCTTATTTCAGTGAAGCTCTCCTAGCTGATGGTTAGAAGGATTTCAGAGCTGCTTTCTCAGGATAATTTATCAGTTGATTTGTAAAATAAAACTTCATGGGTTTTTTACATAGCAGCAATTCAATACAGATATTATCCTGTCCAGCCTGTAATGAAATGTTTGCCATACATTTGTTTTTAAAGAGCTTTGCATTTTTTAAAAAAAGAATGGAGTGCAATGCTGCAAAAAGAAATGGGTTACTCCTTTTATTGAGTTTGCTTCTCTTTAATTTTGTTTTAGTTTTCTATTTCTGCTTCTCCATACCTTTTCCTCTAGCCCCTTCTTTCCTAGCCTTAAGTGCCTATAAGAATGCTGTTTTAGGAACTGTAGCCTTTTAGGTCAAAACTAAAGGGGTTGTTGTTGTGGGTTTCGGCCTCTAGATGTTCTTTTACATGCAATAAGGAATGGTATTGTCACATAGGCTTCCCTTTACTTTGGAAAAGCAAAATCGTCAAATCAGATGACTGTGTGCACACATTCAGCTTTACTAATTACCTATACTGTAAGGACCATTCAATTTGTTTGAAAATTTGGAACTGCCTAAGTGTCTTTAAGGAGAGATAGGCCTTCTAATGTGAAAAACCTGAGATTTTAATCTGAAAAGAAATTAACTTTGTTTGTGGTTGTTCAATGTCCATCTACAGGTATACGGGGGTATTAATAAAAGCTGACGCTGCTGGTTTGTTTGAATTCTTTGACTTCCAGAGCTGTTGTCTAATTGATCTTCAGTGAGGTTTCCCCATATCTGTCACTGAGATCTTGGGCTTGTTTCTTCATAAATAGCTGCCACTGCTACCTATTGTGTGGGTTTTACCTCCAGCATGGTATCTTTATGTAAGCAGCAATGTTTATGTTATTCCTTGTCACATAATACTTGTACACAGTTTATAACAATTTGTTTATAACAATTCACTGATGCATGCAAATGTCACATTCACTGACATATCTGTGTCTAGGCTAAGGCTAAGTTAATCAGTTACAAAAGGTAGCATGTTTCTACTAATGTACTCCAAATGGCCTGAGTTAAGATGGAATCTATGATCTTTATTCCCTCAGGTCACATGGAATAATACAGTGATGATGTCATAATCATGTCTTTGATGGTATACTCCTCACTGAAGCAGTCTATGTCCATTTCCAGCTAGACCTGGATACTATTACCCAGGCCTTGGGTTGATAAGTGGCAAGTAACTTTCACATCATGCTAGCACTGCACAATGACCACCTCCAACAAGAGAAAAGCTAAAAATTTCCCCTTGACATTCAGTACACATTACCATCTATAGGCCATCCCCTTCCTGGACACACTGTTGTGCTTCAGAGATCTACCTGTGTGTCAATATCTCGATGAATACTGATTTGCCTTATAATCAATACCTTTTTTAAACCATAATTGACTGTAAATTGCTTTGGGACATTCTGATGTCATGAAAGATGGCATCTGGTTGGGATACCTATTTCTGAAAAAGAGGTCCAGGTTTTTTTTTATGCAGGAAACAGGGTGAAATCTCAGGCCGTGGAAATTACCAGTTTGAGACAATTCTGAGCTGAAGGTTGGAGAATATGACAGAAATCATGGAAGATGCTTGTCACAAATAGTTTGAAGTCGCTGCACTCATGACAGCCAATAACAAAGCCATCTGTGTAATTAAACACATCTCCAAGTGTGGCTGCACCTATTTGTAGAGTTAGGTGATGGCTTTCATTGAACTAACAAATCTTCATTTATATTCTGCCTTTTGAATCCTTGGGACCAGCACAAAACTCTTCACAGTTAATGACATAGCTTGGAAGTATAGACTTTGTTGCAGTGGAGGAAACATGACCAGCAAGAGCCCACAAACAGCTTCGAGTCAATAACCAGATTTCTTTGGGTAAATATCAGTTAAGCCATATATATTAGTCTGGAAACTAGCAGGAACTCCCTCTGTTGGCAATTCTAGGTCTGTGCTGATGAGTTTCTTCAGACAATGTAGGTAAGGAACCCTCTCCTAGCTGCACGAATGGCAGTTTGATGTTTGTAGGTACAGCCTTGCGTGTCTTTAACAGAATGTGCAAGCAGAGACTTATGCCCAGAGGAATACCCAGACTTGAATGAGCCTTTTAACAACTACAGCTGTACAAACAGTTAATGACAAAAGATGCAGAAAAGCTTTAAGTAGCTATCAGGAAATTCCTTTGTGCTAGAGACCCAAAACAGTACTGAAGCAATTAGTTGTTCAGAGATGCAGGAAGAACAGCCAACTCCTCTGAACATAAAGGAGCCAACTAAAGGAAACAGGCCTCTTCTTCATACAATGCATCATGTAGCCAGTTGGATTTTGAATTTATGGGGAACACCACCTCATTTAAATTAAGTCAATCATAATAATGAGGTTTGTATTGATCTCAGTAAGTGTGCACCGTGCACCTTCTTGAGACACTATGGAGACTAGTTGTGAAGTAGGCCTCAGGCCTCCAGCCTCAATATCAAAGGATATGACCATCACCCAACAAACAAAAGCAGAATGACCATTATTGGCTTATTGCATTCTGAACATCAGCCTCCTTCTCCACCTCTAGCAGCAGTTTAACGTTAAATAATAAAAGGTGTAAAACTGTCTGAATAATGTGCTCATACATTCAAATTATGCCTCAGCTATTTGTGGTTAAAGCTGAACATGTTTCTTGGCTAAAAGGTGATAAATATTAAATATTAAGGATTCCTCTGTAATGTTCTGATTTGTGTATTTTGGAAAACAACAGGATTTTCTGTTTTTTTTTTGAAAGTGTGATGATGGGAATCATACCGTGGGAGACAAGCCCTGCACCCCCACCTCCAGCAATGGGAAATCTCACTGGAGCTGCCTATCAGGCATCAAAGCAGTCACTCACTGGAAGTTTGGAGCATGACTTCTTGGGACAGAGGTATACCTGCGCCGAATGAAATTTCCAGTCAGTGAAGGGCTGAGCAGACGTACTGCCTCAGAGACTGAGTCTACCAGCAGCACAGCAAGCTGAAGTCCAGGAGCAGCAGGCAACGTGGATGATACTGGGGAAGGGGTGGTGGTGAAGAAAGAATGGATTCATGTGAAGGGGGTGGTGGAGGTAAGGCCCCCAATTGCCCCCACCCCAGCCATCTCAATCCACGCTGCTGAGTGGGACAGATCGAGGCAGGCAGTTTTATGAATTGAGAAGGCTGGCATTGTTGGGAACAGAGTCAATTGGGGTACTGGTATGAGGAGGCCCCTACCTGGTATTAATTAACAACAAAGGCCCTTAATTGGTAGTGGGCAAGGAAATTTGAGCTCCAACCTTCCTGCACATGAAGTAAAATGTTGTGTTGGCAGGGAGATAGCAGGTATCACCTTGATGCCAATCAACAACCTACTGTCACATTCCCTGGGATAGAGTAAGATTCTGCCCAAAGTATAAAGTCCTGGCAGTCACTCTATACCCTGCAGCTGCCAACCTGCTTTGCAAGTATCACCAGGAAGGTTAACCTTGGCAGAAACTAAGCAGTGACAAGCCATCCTAAGTATGCAAATAATGCTGACTTGCATTTCTCCAAATAGAGAAATCCAGCATAATCTTTTTCTCCTC
This sequence comes from Chiloscyllium punctatum, assembly GCF_047496795.1. NCBI lineage: Eukaryota > Metazoa > Chordata > Chondrichthyes > Orectolobiformes > Hemiscylliidae > Chiloscyllium > Chiloscyllium punctatum. The sequence continues at coordinate 80,973,524 of NC_092753.1, read as the reverse complement.
AATATTGTGTCCAACTGGGATAGAAATTCACTAGAAAGCAGAATAAATGAAAGCTTTGTAATGCTGTAGTGGAGTGAAAATTGCTAAAGTTATCAGCAAGTGGCATGTATATAAATAGGTTTGTATCGCTTTGTTGCAGAATATCCTCCTTCGTGCAGCAAAGGACCAGTGAGAAATGTGGAGCGAGAGGGGTTTATCAGTAACATACCTTCCAGATTTTATATCTTCAGCAAGTGACCAGCAGAACCATTTAGAAAACAGCAAACACCAACTTGCCTTGGGCTGCCACTGCTTCAGTAGTTTTTTTGAAAAGGGATGAAAACCTGGTGTGTCCAAATAAGATGAATATCATGGGTGTGAGGGTGAGGGAGCCAGGCATGAAGTGAGGCGAAACTCCAATAAATGCAATTTCTTATCTAATCCCTACTGTTATGGATTCATGTGATAACTCCACATCACACTGAGAAAATCCATGCTTGAGAAATTTTAATATCCATCTGATTTGCTGCATCAGATAATAATCTGTCGCCTCAGTTTTGTGGTTTATCTAAAAGGGTGGCATGGTGGCTCAGTGGTTAGCACTGTTGCCTCACAGCGCCAGGGTCCCAGGTTCAATTCCAGCCTTGGGCGACTGTCTGTGTGGAGTTTGCACATTCTCCCCGTGTCTGCGTGGGTTTCCTCCGGGTGCTCCGGTTTCCTCCCACAGTCCAAAGATGTGCAGGTCAGGTGAATTGGCCATGCTAAATTGCCCGTAGTGTTAGGTTAGGGGTATGGGTGGGTTGTGCTTCGGCGGGTCGGTGTGGACTTGTTGGGCCGAAGGGCCTGTTTCCACACTGTAAGTAATCTAATCTAAAAGATGGAATATTCTAGTCTGGCAGCACACATAGTGCAAGATTTATACTAAGGTCCCAGAATTCCAGATCTTCAAACTCAATTGTGAGGTAGTCAATTTCAGCTCCCTTCCTATTGGCCAGAAATTTTCTTCCTACTTTATGTGATACATTGTACATATTAAGAAGTTATAAAATGAGAGAAGAGGAAAAGGCCATTAATTTCATTCAGTTATTCCTTAGGCTTATTCCTTAAGGAAAACCTGTCAAATTTGAGATTCTACCTCACTTACTTAATGAACAAGTGTTTCGCTGTTCCTCAGAAATTAAATTCCAGGGGTAGATTTTCTTTTCTTTTTTACGTTTGAAAGTGTTAACACTCACAACCAAATAACCTTCCCACCACTAAGTCACCAGGGGTGGATATTGATTCTGTATGATAATGTAAAACACTCCCTGCAGATATCTGTTCCACACACACTTTCGGAACTCATGCAAATACCTACCACCTGCAGAATTCCTTCAGAAGAGCACCATTTGATACTGGCTGATTACATTTCATAGATAATATTTGTTACCGCAAACTAGCACAAGAACCATCAGATTTCCTGAATATTGCTGTTGTTCTTTCTTTTTAAAGTAATTAATTGCCTCAAGTGACAGCTCTAACTGGATTTTAGCTTATTTTCCCACCTGTTCAGCATTAACCTTAATTTACTGGCATGACGTCTGTTATAAAATGGAGAGGGATGAATACTGAGACAGGAACTAAGAGCTCAGTAATACTATTTCCTCCCTGTCTGCCCTAAGGATGACAAGAAATGTGAACATATGATGACATTGTTCTCGTATTGTTTCATTGTGACAAGTATAAAGTTTTATCAGCAACGTTTTAAACTGTTGCTTTTAATTTGAGATAAAGTGAAAGGCATGGCATCCTCATGGTCCTGTGTGGTGATGTGACCTGTTTGTCATGGATATTAGGTGTCGGTCCATGTCAAGTCCTACTTAAAGCTGAGTGTCAGCTTTCACACCTGAACACATTTTGAACTTTTTGTTCCTTTATTTTTCTCATTTCTTACTAAGATTTGTATTTTTGAAGGAGTATAATGCTAGACATATTTATTTACTTAAAAAATTTTGTCCTTAAAAATTTGTACTCAGGAATCTGTACCTAGGTACCTTTGTACCCCAGATGGCACCCTAAATGGTGACTTGTAAACTTTTCATTATAGTCATGGTAAGTACATCTGAGAATAAAGCTAATTCAGTAACTCAAAGTATATGGCAATTGGTTTCGCTATGGGTGGACACTGGAGACAGGGGGTGGGCACAAAAGAGAGAGAGAGAGACAGAGAGAGAGAGAGAGAGACAGTCCCAGAGAGGGAGACAGAGAAGCTTTCCACTGCAAACAGCTCGGGAAAGATGGTTCTCTGTTAGCCACACTGCTGAATGCTGAGTGGGACCAAATTCGCTGGTCGAAAAGATGGAACATTCCAGTAACTCAAGGGAGTAATTATGAAGCTTAAGGTGACTTAAAGGAGCCACCTGAATGAGACTTGTGGCTGGAAGCTGGCATACATCTGAAAATATCTAAGGGAAATGATCTCTGATGGTCAGTGGACATGAAGTCTCAATGAAATGATGAGAAACCAGCCCACTGAAAGATGGAACCACTGCTTGACTCATTTCCTCTGAAGACTACAATTCTCTGCAGCGTGATATATAAACCTTGATTTATTCATTATGGGGTGTGAGCATCACTGGTGAGACCAGCATTTATCATCCATCCCTGAATGGATGAGGAGCCCAGAGGAGAGTTAAGAGTCAAACACGTTGCGGTGAGTCTGGAGTCACAACTGGGCCAGACCAGATTTTGTTCCATAAAAGGCATCAGTAAACCAGGTGGGGTTTTTTTATATAACAAATGACTGCACTTACATGGTCGCCGTTAGGTCAGCATTTTGTTCCGTATTTTTGTTGCATTCAAATTTCACTATCTGCCATAATGGAAACTGAACTCATGTCCACAAAACATTAACCTAGAGTTCTGGGTTACCAGTCCAGAGATATCACTATCTCCCTCCTAGAGCGGAGATTTTCAGTCACTTTGGGAAGTTAAGAAAAGGTCATAATTTCTGTAGATCAGTGTATGTGTATCCTAAGTAAAGCTTAGTCCACATTGCTTTTAGAGTGTCCTAGAGTGTCTGAAAATGTGAAATCTTAGACTAGAGATTACATGCTGCCTCTGTGTTGGGTGAGCATGTAAAATACTTTGAGTGGCCAGCCCAAATCTTCTCATTCACCTTTGAGTCAATCTCCATGATATAGAGGGGTGGCGGGTGTGAAATCAGCAGCTACCCCACCACATGTAACTAAATAATTGTAGGTTACCTGAATTAATCTATTATGGCACTGCTGCCTCACAAGACCAGGGACCTGGGTTCAATTCCAGCCTCGGGCAACAATGTGTGTGGAGTTTGCATGTTCTCCCCATGTCTGCATTGGTTTCCTCCAGGTGCTCTGGTTTCCTCCCACAATCCAAAGATATGCAGGTTAGGTGAAGTGGCCATGCAAAATTGCCCATAGTGTTCAGGGATGTGTAGGTTGGGTGCATTAGTCAGGGGTAAATGTAGATTGATAAGGAATGGATTTGGGTGGGATACATTTCAGAGGGTCGATGTAGATTTGTTGGGCCTAAGAGCCTGTTTCCACACTGTAGGGATTATAAGATTCTAAGATAAAAAAGCTGGTCAGTCAGATGGGAGTGGACTATGTTTAAAAGCCAACGTGGACGAAGGTGGAAAGGACCTCATTTTGGGGCTGCCTCTCATGCATTGTTGGCATTTCCCTCCCCTCACCTATCAGCATTCCGAAAAGACCACTCCCTCCGTGAGTCCCTCGTCAGGTCCACACCCCCCACCAACCCAACCTCCACTCCTGGCACCTTCCCCTGCAGCCGCAAGAAATGCAAAACTTGCGCCCACACCTCCCCCTTTACTTCCCTCCAAGGCCCCAAGGGATACTTCCATATCCACCACAAATTCACCTGCACCTCCACACACATCATCTATTGCATCTGCTGCACCCGATGTGGCCTCCTCTATATTGGGGAGACAGGCCGCCTACTTGCGGAACATTTCAGAGAACACCTCTGGGACACCCGGACCAACCAACCCAACCACCCCGTAGCCCAAAACTTCAACTCCCCCTCCCACTCCACCAAGGACATGCAGGTCCTTGGACTCCTCCATCGCCAGACCATAGCAACACGACGGTTGGAGGAAGAGCGCCTCATCTTCCGCCTGGGAACCCTCCAACCACAAGGGATGAACTCAGATTTCTTCAGTTTCCTCATTTCCCCTCCCCCCACCTTGTCTCAGTCAAATCCCTCGAACTCAGCACCACCTTCCTAACCTGCAATCTTCTTCCTGACCTCTCCGCCCCCACCCCACTCCGGCCTATCAACCTCACCTTGACCTCCCTCTACCTATCGCATTCCCAATGTCCCTCCCCCAAGTCCCTCCTCCCTACCTGTTATCTTAGCCTGCTGGACACACTTTCCTCATTCCTGAAGAAGGGCTAATGCCCGAAACGATGATTCTCCTGTTCCTTGGATGCTGCCTGACTTGCTGTGCATTTCCAGCAACACATTTTCAGCTGTGTGAGGATCATAACATGCATAAATGGTGATTAATGATAAAATGAAAGCAAAATCATTCTGATACTGGACGTATAAAATCAAAGCAGGAAGTGCCAAAGACACTCAGCAGGTCTGACAGCATCATAGAAGGAGAAACAGAGTCAACATTTCAAGTCCAATATGAGCCTTCTTCAAAACTGAGGTAGAATTGGGTTCGAAATGTTAACCCTATGATCTCACCCCACAGATGCTGCAGGACTTGCTGGGTTTCACCAGCACTTTCTGTTTTCCTAATTATAACTAATGGTGATAGGCTAAAATGATGAAATCCCAGTGGCACTAAAATGGCCATTCGCCATTATCCACCATATCGTCATATCAAATACAGATATCAAGCGTTTTTCACTCCATTGAAAATCTGCCATTGTTCTGTCTGTTGTGTTAATGTGGAAATTGTGTGCATCCCATACTATTTTTCTCTCATGATGCTTAATATTAGCTATGAATAACTTTTAATCTTGCCAGTAGGCAACTAAGATCAGGTTGCATCCAAGTTTAACCTCATGAATTCTTAAAAGTTGTGAGTGTGAATTTTGAAAGAATGGATATCATAAATGTTCACCTCAGCATTCCCATACAGCAGTGGTTTTCATGTGGAAAAGTTGCAGTCCTTCTGCTCGGGTAAAATGTGATGAAAAATTGCAATTGTGCCCATTGAAATTGGAGGGTTTCTATTCAGTGCATTACAATACAGCCTATTCAGGCATAACCCACCAGATAAACACAGGCTCTTTGGTCCACAGTCCATATTTCCTCAATGTTAGCCAGTATTATATACAGCTGTCGTTTGAGAAGGTGTTGCTTGGCATGTTGGGATTGATTTTTCAGTCTCTGGAGATTTTCATGTGCTATTTTATATAAATAGAAGTAAAATGAACCTTGTGTGTCAGACCCCGCCTCATACTATCTGTGCTATTTGACAAACCACAGAAAAGTGGAAGAAAAAAATTTCGTAAATGAAATTATTTGAGCAATTTATTAAGAAATTTCTGAAGGGTATCAATGAAGCGATTCTTCATGTAAAACAATGTGCAGAAGTGGTGATTTGTTTTTTTATTTAGCCTATTTTTCTGATCAACTTGTACAGGGATGCTATTATACATCTCTGGAGCAGGTGGGAGTTGAATGCAGGCCTCCTAGGCCAGGGTTAGGGAGACTACTACTGCATCACAAGAGGGCCCCAAGATGTCCCATACAGTGTCTGCCATGACTCAGATAGAAACCACAATTGCTGTGGCTACAATGCAGATTATTAAGCACTATATGATCACAGCACCACATTTAACCCATAAAATTGTGCTACTTGCCTTGGTGGGATTTGAACCCATGCCCTTGGAGCACCAGGCTGCTAGTCTAGTGACATTGCCATAAGGCCACCTCAATACCATTGAAGTGGTGTTATTGATATTAAAGGGAAAATCAGCATACCTGAAAATAACTTCAATGAGGGGAAGTGATGGTTTAATGGCAATGATACTGGACCAGTAATCCAGGACCCCATTCTAATGCCCTGAGAATATGGGTTAAAATCCCTCTATGGTAGATACTGAGGTTTGAATTTTTAAAAAATTCACTTATAAAGCTGATCTAATCTCAAACCATTATCAGTCATTATCAAAATGAATTGTTTCACTAATATCCTTTATGGAAGGAAATCTGCCATCATTACCAGATTCCAGACCCACACAAGTATGGTTGCCTTGGAAATAATCTAGCAATCCACTCAGCTCAAAGGCATTGACAATAAATGTTGGCGCAGCCAACGATGCTACATCCCACATCTAAATAAAGAATTAAAAGTGAATCAAATGGGAATATGGATGGCTGTAACACAGTGGGCCAATGTATTTCAAAACAAGATGGTGCCAGAGCGTGCCAACATTTTGTGAGCTGTCTACACCAGACCTTAATCTTGTGTATCTTATAATCATTCTGCTCTTCTAAACCTCAATTCTAAATCTATCAGAATTACTAACAATGTTACATGCACGAATAGATTCAAGAACAGACTCTTACCCGCTGTTACTGGACTTCTGAATGGACCTCTCAAATTTTCAGTTTATTGTTGATCTTGGTCTTTGTGCATCTTCTCTGTAGCCTTAACATTGGATCCTCTCTCTGTTCTATTACTTGAATGCTTTTGTATGGTATGATCTGCCTGTATTGCATGCAAAACAAAACTTTTCACTGTACCTAGGTGTGTGTAACAATAAAAAATCAAATCAAATCAAATCAGTGAAATCAGCAAGCAGGAGCAATATAATGCATGTAACATTTGTGCCACAGAAATTACCATCCCAAACAAGAGAGAACCCATTGTCCTTTGACATTCAATGCTATTACCAAAATTGTACTCATCCCTCCGAAGGTTAATGCTGATCAGAAACTAACCTTGACAGCCCTATAAAAACCATGATTACAAGAGCAGGATATTTGGTGCAAGTAACTCACCTCCTGTCTCGCTCATGTTTGCCCACAATCTACAAAGATAGAATACTGTTCATTTATTTGAATGCAAGCAGATCCAACAACACTCAAGAAGATCAACACCATTCAAGAAAAAAACCAGGATGAGTGACTGGCTCCCACCTCCTACCTTCAACACTCAGTCCCTCCATCACTGACACTCAGTAGTAACAGTGTGTACATCTACAAGATGCACTGCAGTAATTCACACAGGCTTCTCAGGCAGCTCCTTAAAATTATACAACATAGAACATAGAACAATACAGCACAGAACAGGCCCTTTGGCCTATGATGTTGTGCCGAACCTTTGTCCTAGCTTAAGCACCTATCCATGTACCTATCCAATTGCCGCTTAAAGGTCACCAATGATTCTGACTCTGCCACTCCACAGGCAGCGCATTCCATGCCCCCACCACTCTCCGGGTAAAGAACCTACCCCTGACATCCCCCCTATACCTTCCACCCTTCACCTTAAATTTATGTCCCCTTGTAACACTCTGTTGTACCTGGGGGAAAAGTCTCTGACTGTCTACTCTATCTATTCCCCTGATCATCTTATAAACCTCTATCAAGTCACCCCTCATCCTTCGCTGTTCCAATGAGAAAAGGCCTAGCACTCTCAACCTATCCTCGTACGACCTATTCTCCATTCCAGGCAACATCCTGGTAAATCTCCTGTGCACCCTCTCCAAAGCTTCCACATCTTTCCTAAAGTGAGGCGACCAGAACTGCACGCAGTACTCCAAATGTGGCCTTACCAAGGTCCTGTACAGCTGCAACATCACCTCACGACTCTTGAATTCAATCCCTCTGCTAATGAACGCTAATACACCATAGACCTTCTTACAAGCTCTATCCACCTGTGTGGCAACTTTCAAAGAGCTATGAACATAGACCCGAAAATCCCTCTGCTACTCCACCTTACTAAGAACCCTACTGTTAACCCTGTATTCCGCATTCTTATTTGTCCTTCCAAAATGGATAACCTCACACTTGACAGGGTTGAACTCCATCTGCCACTCCTCAGCCCAGCTCTGCATCATATCTAAGTCCCTTTGCAGCTGACAACAGCCCTCCTCACTATCCACAACTCCACCAATCTTCATATCGTCTGCAAATTTACTGACCTACCCTTCGACTCCCTCTTCCAAGTCATTAATAAAAATTACAAACAGCAGAGGACACAGAACTGATCCCTGCAGAGCTCCACTTGTAACTGGGCTCCAGGCTGAATATTTATCATCTACCACCACTCTCTGACTTCGACTGGTTAGCCAGTTCTCTATCCAACTGGCCAAATTTCCCACTATCCCATGCCTCCTGACTTTCCGCATAAAACTACCATGGGGAACCTTATCAAATGCCTTACTAAAATCCATGTACACTACATCCACTGCTATACCCTTATCCACATGCTTGGTCACCTCCTCAAAGAATTCAATAAGACTTGTAAGGCAAGACCTACCCCTCACAAATCCGTGCTGGTTGTCCCTAATCAAGTAGTGTCTTTCCAGATACTCACAAATCCTATCCCTCAGTACCCTTTCCATTACTTTGCCTACCACCGAAGTAAGACTAACTGGCCTGTAATTCCCGGGGTTATCCCTATTCCCTTTTTTGAACAGGGGCACAACATTTGCCACTATCCAGTCCCCTGGTACCACCCCAGTTGACAGTGAAGACAAAAAGATCATTGCTAATGGCTCTGCAATTTCCTCTCTTGCTTCCCTCTCTTGCTTCATGTGACCTCTACTACCTTGAAGGTCAAGAGCGGGAGATATGAAGGAACAGCACCACCTCGTGTTCCCTTTAAACCCTCTTACTGTCCTGGTGTGGAACTATATGGTTGTTTCCTCATTCTCACTGGATCAACATCCTGGAAGTCTCTTCCCAACAGCACTGTGGATGCATCTATACCACTGAGATTGCCATGGTTCCAGAAAGCAACTCAAGGCAATCAGAAACAGGCAATAAATGTTGTCCTAGCTGTGTCACACACATCCCAAAATTTTACACAAAGTCATTAGGCAGTGAAAGGTAATACTGCTAAACTCATCTGCAGCAATACCATTAAAATCAGCTCAGCAGTGGGAATGCCAGTAAGATGAGTAGAGCCAGGACAAATCCAACCTAACCAACAGAGAAGTGAAATATCAGTGAACACTGCAGGATAGAGGAGAGACCAGTAAAATCAGCAGAGTGGAGATAATACCAGTAAAACCAACAGATCAGGGCAATACCTGTAGAACCAGTAGTTTGAGATAATATACCACTACAACCAGCAGAATAGGTGGAAATCTCAACATAAAGAGCAGAGTAATGGTAATACCATTAAAACCAGTAGAATGGGGTACAACCAGCAAAGGTGTGGATGGGGGGGGTCAACATAGGTAAAACCAGCAGAGCAGGGGGCAATATTAATACAACCAGCAGAATGGGGGCAATACCAGTACAACCAGCAGAGCTGGGATGGAGAGGAGTGTACAATATTGGCACAGCCAGCAGAGCAGAGCAATACAAATTAACACCGCAGGACTGGAGCAATTATATTAAAATCAGCAAGCAGGGGTAATACCAGTAAAACCAGCAGATCAGGGCAAACACCAGTACAATCAGTAGTGGAGGGTCAATTCCGGTGCAAACATTGGAGCAGGGGAAGTATCAGGACTATAAATCCTATGTAGCGAAGAGGCAGAGAAGATTCTTGGTGGTTTTCTATTTTGGTGTAAAATAAAGAAGCTTTCATTCCTACTCTTGGCAATATTCAGCTGCCAGTACTGTACTGAAAAATAGGAGCTGCCAATCACATTCCGTAAAAACTGTTCCTTTCCAGAAGCCCTGAAATAGCAGAGAGAGTGGCTTTTGCACAATATGAATAAAAAGTGCATTACGGTACTGACCCCAAGTGGTAATAATTTGTAGTGCACACCTATTTGGGATCAAGTAGTCTCATTCTTTATTTTCAAACAATTATACAGCATTTAGTAACAATTGACATTGTCGTGAATCCCATAGAGACCAATAATTTAAAAAATTTTGAATTCCCAGTAACCAACTTAAAGGAACTTCACAACAAATATTCAAGTTTTAAGACTGTAAATGTAACAACCAAGTTAAAATCAACATGGATCAAACATTTTGGGCTGAATATTATCAACAATCAAATAAATGTCAATTTTGGGAAGTTTCCTGATTGTTTGACTGTCATTATCACAGCAGCTACAGCAATAAAGCTGCAAAGGCTACATCTTAAAACCCTGCCTTAAAACCCTCATCAGATCACAGCTGGAATACTGTGAACAGTTTCGGGCCCCTCATCTAAGGGAAGATATATACTGGCATTGGAGGCAGTCTAGAGATGGTTCACCATGCTGATCCCTGGATGTGGAGGAACTAATTATGAGGAGAGATTGAGTAGATTGGGCCTGTACTCATTACACTTTAGAAGAATGCGAAGTGGCCTTATTGAAGCAGAGAAGATTCTTAGTAGATTTGACTGGGTAGATCAATAAAGGTAGTTTCCCTGTGTAGAAAAGTTTAGGACAAGAGGGCACCTTTCAAGACAGAGATGAGAAGGAATTTCTTCTTTCAGAGGCTAGTGAATCCGTGGAATTCTTTACCACAAAGGGCTGTAGAGGCTGGGTAATTAAGTATATTTAAGGTTGAAAAAGACCTTGAATATACTTAATCTGTAAGGGAATCAAGGGTTATAGGAAAGAGCAGAAAGTGGAGTTGAGGATTAACAGAGCAGCCATGACACCATTGAATTTCTGAACAAATTCGATGAGCTGAAATGCCTACTTCTGCTCATACATCTTATAGTCTATCATGTTAGAAAGCCTTCAAACAGTTAAAAGTGTTCACTTTTAGTCAACATCAGCAAAAGTGAAGAGAAAAACAAACAAATGAATCTGCGTTAGCTTGTGGGAACAAACAGCGATCACGTACCTTTTGGGCAACAATAAATTTACAGTTAATGAATATTCAACTCAGAGACATGAGAGGTTGTTGTCAATTCAGTCCTGTCTAGTTTGTTTTGCACTAGATGTTGCACTTCTGTATCACGGTGAAACAGATGTTACTCCTGTTCAATGTCCTCATCTTCCTCCTCAGATGTTCCTCTCCCAGTCTCTCAGAGTCTATCACATCTCTGCGTTTATGCAGAGCACAGTTTGCAGGGATTATGTGGCATTCTCAGGCTGCACTGCACTGCAAGACCCTTCAGGAGACCTATTGTTTGCACCATGATGGCCCTGGTGGAAGTATGGTCTGCATTGTATCTACACTTGGCCTCACTCAATTGCATAATAGAGTTAATAATGTCATCAGCCATGGCTGTAGAGGTTAGCCCCTGTCTCCCAGTAACAACCCTTGGAAGACATCCCACCCTTGAAAAGAAGCAGGAACAAGACTGTTCTCAAGGATATAGCCATCATAGCAGCTTCTGGATGCAGATTTCTAAGATCGGGGATTAATGATGACAGATGACTTGTACATTGACGGAACAGAATCCTTTTGTATTGATGAAGTGCCCCACATTATGACATGGGGCTCTCAACATGTTCACAGTCTGAGTGGCCTGCAGCCTGGGGAAGTCAGCTATGTCAGCCAAGGCTGCAGCACTGACCTTGTTACAGAGAAACGAGATGAAGTGGGCTGACTCAAATTGCATCTGCAAGCCTTGCTAGATTTTTGGGCTGAGGATTGAGCGATCCCACACAGGTCTCCACTGGATCTTTGGAAACAGTCAGTGCATAACATTTTGGTGCAGTTGTCCATGACAGCCGATTTGATGGGATAGTTACCCACTCCTTCAGGTTGTAATTCCCCCTCTTGCAATTGGCACCATTCAGTGTCAATGTTCCAGGACATCTTCAGTCTGTGGCAGCATTGTGCCTCACTGATTTTTTCAATCATTAGCTGGGCCAGCGTTTATTGCCTGCCCCTAGTTGCCCTTGAGAGGGTGCTGGTGAACTGCCTCCTTGAACTGTTGCAGTCCACGTACTGTAGGTAGACCCAAAATGCCATGAGGGAGGGAATTTCAGGATATTGACCCAGCAATACTGAAATATATTTCCAAATCATGATGATGAATGACTTGGATGGGAGCTTGCAGGTGGTGGTGTCCCATGTATGTGCTGCCCTATCCTTCTAGATAGAAGTGTCATGGGCTTCAAAGGTGCTTCTAAGGACCTTTGGCTAATTTATGCAGTGTATCTTCTAGATGGTTCATACTGCTGCTACTGAGCATCAGTGGTGGAGGGAATGGATATTTGTGGATGTGGTGTCAATCAAGCGGCTGCTTTGTTCTGGATAGTGTCAAGCTTCTCGAGTGTTGCTAGAGCTGCACCCATTTGGACAAGTGGGGAGAATTCCAACACACTCTTGACTTGTGCCTTGTAGATGGTGGACAGGCTTTGGGGAGTCAGGAGGAGAGTTACTCACTACAGTATTCTGAGCCTCTGACTTGCTTTTGTAGCCACTGTGTCTATATTGCGAGTCCAATTGAGTTATGGTTAATGGTAATCCCAAGGATAGTGGAGGATTCAATGATGGTGACACCATTGAATGTCAAGGTGGTTAGCTTATCTCTGATTGGAGATGGTTATTGCTTGGCACTTCTGTGACACAAATGTTATTCGCCACGTGTCAGCCCATGCCTGGATATTGTCCAGGTTTCAATTTGAACATGGACGGCTTCATTATCTGAGGAGTCACAAATGGTGCTGAACATTGTGCCATCATCGGCAAATATCCCCACTTTTGAACTTATGATGAAGGGAAGGTCATTGATGAAGCAGTTGAAAATGGTTGGACCTAGGACACTACCCTGAGGAACTCCTGCAGAGATGTCCTGGAGTTGAGATGACTGACCTTGAACAACCATGACCATCTTCCTGGACTCCAGCCATCCAAGAGTTTGTTCCTTGATGCCCATAATTGCAATTTTGCTCGGGCTCCTTGATGCCACAATTGGTCGAATCTGGTCTTGGTATCAAGCACTGTTATTCTCACCTAACCTGTGGAATTCAGCTCTTTTGTCCATGTTTGTACCCAGACTGTAATGACGTCAGGAGCTGAGTAGCCCTGACAGAACCCAAACTGGATGTTACTGAGCAGGTTATTGCTGAACATGTGCTGGTTGAAACACTGTTGATGACACCTTCCAATACCTTACTGATGATCGAGTGTAGACTGATGGGGCAGTAATTGGTTAGGTTGGATTTGTCCTGCTTTTCATGTACAAGACATACCTGGGCAATTTTCCACATTGTCGGGTAGACACTAATGGTGTACTGGTACTTCTTGGCTAGGGGAGCGGCAAGTTCTGGAAGACAAGTCTTAGGTACTATTGCTATTATATTTTGAGGAAATGACATTGATGACGAAGAGCTTTGGGACCTCTGCACAGCTTCATCTGTGCTATCTTCATGTGGAAGTTGCTCGGCTGCTGCTGGAGGTTGCTGCTGGCCCTGGGGCTTTCTTGTTCCTCCTCAATTTCTCTGCATTTCTGTTGCATCATAGCAATCACTGACAATGATTGCCTGCTGGAGCTGGATTCACTGGTCACCCCTCCAATGAGCTTGTGTGAGGAAAATCAGAAACTAAACAGACCCTCAGTAATGTGAGCAGTCACCAGTCACAAATAACAGTCTCACATACTCCTTCATATAGTTGGACATGGAGATCTGTGATAAAGAGAATGCATCTCCATGGAGTTTTGGCAGTGGGGACCTGATTCCAACATATGCAGCACAAATTCTGACTGATGAGTGACTGAACAACCACCTGCTCTGTATGCAAGTCTCTGACTGTCTAAGTGCAAACACTGTGATTGGTTGTACTGGCTCAACAGGACTGACTGTGGCCTTCTCACTGGACTGTAATGATATGGAACCCCTGACTCGGACTGCCTGAAGTGACCGACTGACTGTGTCCAAGCCCTTGAACTGATTATGGCTGCTGCTCCTGACTGACTGATGTCAGTCCACCTTGACTTGACCAAAAACTACTCCCCTTCGACATTGAGATACACGTCGTTCTGCTATAATGTGATGGTTGTGTTCCTCTGCAACCTCGCACTATGCTATAGAAAATCGCTATACCCCATTCAATAGAATGTTCACATTATCCAAACAGTGTCTACAATTTGTCAATCACATTATATCCAATTTATGTTAATGGAATGTGCGTTATACCAGAACAACCTGCATTGCCATTTGGTTGAAGCACATGCAGTGTGTTTGCCACATCAGCTGCAGGTGTGACAATGACATAGTCACACAGCAACGTGTCCACCCTCTTGACTGATCACTGCTGACAACCATGACAAGCTACCTGGCTTTATGTTTGCACTAAACGGCAGACCAAGACAGAAATATTGTGAGCCTTTAAGTTTAGAATAAGGTGGCAAAATGATGTGAGCTTCCAAATAAGTGCAAATTAAGTGAGCACTAAGAGAGAAAGTGAAGAGACCTGAGGTGCATCCTGTCCTGATGTGAGAGATCGTTGCCTGTCCCTTACCACATGTAAGGTGGTCAGCTACAATGTGTAGTATTGAAGTGGAGAATGAATGTATTGTAATTGACTTAGAGCTGTGCTGTGAAGATGTGGTGATGCTGGAGTGTGACTGATCTATGGACAGGGGCTGCAGGCAATCCCCACTGTGCCCTGAGATTCTGGGGACTGTTGGTCAAGATGGAGAGCTGCAGGAGTAAGCATTGAGCTGCAGCCGCCATTTACTCACTCTGACTGCCATGCCAGGGTCAGAAATCACGTGACACCAGGTTATAGTCCAACAGATTTATTTAAAATCGTACACTTTCAGAGCGCTGCTCCTTCATCACATGAAGTCACTTCGCCTGTTACTATCTAGTTTCCCTTCATCACATTTGCGAATATAAAACTACAAATCACCAAGGTGAGATTAGATATTAATGAGATGTAAATGCATGCAAATAGACTTCTCACCACTCTCTAGTAAGATCGTCATCTCATTGTTCAAACACTGGGTGGAAAATTGGACATTTTTTACTTGATGTCAAGGATTTTTTTTTAAACCATATTTTCCTAAGTGGTCACTTTCCCAACATTGTCCAATATCATTCAGGATCACAGTCAACCACATTTAAATGCAACCCAGTTGACAATACACAAAGCCATCGAAAAGATTACATTATTAACATGTTTTATTAATTACCAATAAACCTCAGCCGTTTTCATATTCTGGGCAGCATGCTTTCTGCAGAATTGCAGTCTCTATAGGAGATAGTCCAAAGTCACTTCCAGCTTTTAAAGTGTCCACCCTTCCTTATTTTTTTGAGTCAAAATGTCAGGTGATTTTTGAAATGCTTTTCTCTCAATTTTCAGAGGATTCCCAAACCAGCTATGGCTGTGAAGTTCACAGTGATAATTCCTTCTCCCAGCTCCCATTGTAATGAAATTCCCACTCTATTTCAATTATTACAGGATAGATCTTCTCCTCCCTTTTACATTCAGCCTAGTAACTCAAATTGGGTTCCCACCTGCTGACCTGTTTGGATGCTGTGAGATTTCTCGCTTTCTGTTCAACAACTCTGAGACAGAAACTCTGCTCACAGTCAGCATGAGTGACATTGTACTTGTCTTCAAGTATGAATGCCCTTAATCCTATGAGCTCTTGCATCCTATGTGAACATGTCAAAGATAAAACTTCCCTCTTGGCCTTTTGGGACCTGTCTGCAATCTTTGGCAACATTGGCCTATCATCTTCTTCCCAGGCTTTTTGCTGGCATGCAGATGGCAGGGACTGCTCTGGCATTGTTCCACTCATAATTCACTAACAGTAACAAGCAATCACTCACAATGACCTCTTTTTGTGCTCACATAGTGTTACCTCTGGTGTTCTCAAGGATTACTTTAGTTTGGGAAAAGTAGTTGGGAGGGGCGAGCTGGACTGAAGAGTCTATTTCTGTGATCTCTAACTCTATGACTCTTTGACTCTATGCCAATTTTCATCCCATTATCAGCATCCTTTACCCCTGCTTTAATACCTTTGATAATGGACTCTAACCTTCCCCACTACTGACATCGGACTCACTGGTCTATCATTCCCTGTTTAAATAATGGAGTTACATTAGCTACCCTTCAATCTGTTGGAGTCTAAGATGACCACCAAAGTATACATTATTTCTAGATCCACTTACTTAAGTACTCAAGGATGTAGATTATCAGGCCATGGGGATTTATCAGCCTTCAATTTCATCAATTTCTCCAACACTATTTCTGTACTAATACAGATTTGTTTCATTTCCTCTGTCTCTCTAAATCCCATGTTCCCTATTGTTTCTGGTACATTATGTGAGTCCTCCTTTGTCAAGACAGAAGCGAAGAAAGAATTTAGTTTGTCAGCCATTTCTTTATTTCTCAATATAAAGTCCCTTGAATTACATTCATTTTCATCAATCTTTTTCTCTTAACATACCTATAGAAACATTTATATTTCATTTCTAAGCCCCTCACAGCTAACTCTCATACTCTATTTTGCCCTTCTTAATCAATCCCTTGGATCTCCTTTGTTGACATTTAAACAGTCCCTAATCCTCAGGTCTATTACTTTCTCTTGCCAATTTGTATGCCTCTTTTTTGCATCTAATGCTATATCTAATTTCCCTCATAAGTCATAATTTGGTCACTGTTCTCTTTGCACTCCTGTGCCAGACAGGAATGAGCTGTAGTTTTGGCCACCCATTTGCTCTTTGAAAGTTTGCCACCACCTCTGCCACTGTTAATCATTTCGATAATATTTCCCAAGCCATCATAGCTGACTCTTGCCTCATATCATTGTGACTTCCCTTATTAAGATTCAGAACCCTAGACTCAGAAACAACCACCTCATCCTTCATCTTGATGAAGAATTCTATCATGTTATCCTTGCTCATCCCTGAGGGGTCTCTGAGTTACATTACTAAGTTTTCCTTTGTCATTGCATAATACCCAACCTAAGATGGCCTGTTCTCTAGTTGGTTCCTCAACATATTGGTCAAGAAAACCATCCCACATACGCTCTGGGAATGCCTCCTCTATGGTATTGTGATTAATTTGGTTAGCCCAATCTGTATGCCGATTAAAGTCATCCATAAATGCAGATGCTTCTTTATCGCATGCATCTCTGGTTTCCTGTTGAATTCCATTCCAAACATCACTACAGTTTGATGGTCTATATACCATCCCCATTAATCTTCCTGGCCTCCTGCTATTTCTCAATTCTACCCAAACAGATTCCATATTGGTCTGTGTCAATTTCTTTCCTCAATATTACATTTATATCCTCTTTAATGTGACTCCACCACCTTTTCCTTTTAGTCTGTCCTTCCTAAATGTTGGTTACCCCTGGTCACCCTGTAGCCAGGATTCTATATCATTTCCATTTATTCATCCACTTTATTTCAAATACTCAGGCACAAAGCCTAAAACCTTGTCTTTTTAACTTCATCTGCCAATTTTCTGGCCACTTATTTAACCAACTCATGACACTTCCTACAACTTATTCCCCCCAACCTATATCTTAACTGAACTTAGATTCCTTTAGGAGCTTCCAGTGGGATTTGAACCCACACCACCAGCATCTCTGAGACACTAGCCCAGTACCATTTCCACCAGGCCAGCAGCGTCCCTATGCACCTTGGACATTTATACTCTCCAAACACAAGAATGATCAGGAGTTTCAACCATAGTTCAAACAATAGGAGAGTCTATGGGAGACTTTAATCACTGTTCATTGTCGGCTCCTTTGTCAGTTGAGAATTGCTGCTGCAACCTGATACGTAAGAAGCCACATCAATGATTTTGTGATGAGGATGTTTACTGTTGCTAGTGTTCTTAGTTGAGGAAATGAAGAAAAATTGAGGATTTTTTTCCAAAATGTTTTGGAACAGATTACTTTATTCCTAAAGCCATTCAGATTAAATACAATTACCTACAGGATTTTAAATGATCTTCTGACTGTGTCTGAGACATACAAAGACAATTTACTTCAATTAATTTTGAAAATACACCTCAGAAGTTCCAAGGGCTACTGGCTGTCCTATTGAAACCACTGGGAAACCAAAAATAAGTAAGAATCTCTATGAAGACTAGCATGGATCATCATGTCACATTATAATTAGAGACTTTGTGGATAATTTTATCAAAATGGGCAATATTCTGTTTTATATCTCTCCTAAAGTTTGCTGCAGTTGATTTTTAAAAACAGAACTGCAACAACTTATTAAAAGTGGAAAATAAATCTATCCTTTGACCCAAAAGGGTCAGATCAAAGGTCTCACTTTTTAATCTCCTTAAAATCATGCTGGATCCATGATGGATCTAATTTGTATGTGTCATCCTTAATTCTTCCTACTCTTAATGTGATCTGATTGAAGGGAAATGGTCCAAATGCAGGGGTGGCACAGTGGCTCAGTGGTTAGCACTGCTGCCTCACAGCACCAGGTCCCAGGTTTGATTCCAGCCTCGGGTGACTGTCTGTGTGGAGTTTGCACGTTCTCCCCGTGTCTGCATGTGTTTCCTCCGGGTGCTCCGGTAGATGTGCTGGTCAGGTGGATTGGCCGTGCTAAATTGCTCATAGTATTAGTGTTAGGAGGGAAATGGTTCTGGGTGGATTACTCTTCAGAGGGTCGGTATGGACTGGTTGGGCCAAAAGGCCTGTTTCAACACTGTAGGGAATCTAATCTAAATGGGATTAAGTTAGTTTGGGTAACTTGGTTGACATGGACAAGTTGAACTAAAAGGTGCGTTTCCATGCAGTCTGACTCTCTGATTCAATTTGAGATGAAAGAAAAGCATTCTTACTTGTTAGGCACAAGCTGACGTTGGCTGTTAATATACAGGAGAAATAGTTATAGTTGAACGTGAAATATAAACATCTCCTAGGAAGTCATGTGTAAATTATGATTACCCTCCGTTCTTGGGACACTCTCACCCCTTGCCAAAAAATATTTTATTTATAGTCACACAATAAACAAATGGATATTTTAATAACATTCCAAGTGACAAAATATTTCTGTGTGGTTAATCTCTCCAAAGTTGATTAACCTGTCTGTTAAAACCTTGCTTTATTTCCTTGACAAAGTAATTCTATTGGCTATAAATTCACACTGAAATACTGATAAACCAAATTATAGCGGGGTGGCTATTTGGCATATGTACGACATTAATAAAGTGATTAATAATATAATTTTATGCTGCTACTTCAAGATAATTTATTGTGTTTTGGCAGGATGTTAGAACTGACTTAAAGTCGTAGAGTCATAAATATGTACAGCACGGAAACAGACCCTTTGGTCCAACTCGTCCATGCCAACCAGATATCCTGAATTAATTGCCAGCATTTGGCCCACATCCCTCTAAACCCTTCCTACTCATATACCTATCCAGATGCCTTTTAAATGTTGTAATTGTATCAACCTCTACCACTTCCTCTGGTAGCTCATTCCATATTTGCACCAACCTCTGTATGAAAAGGTTGCCCCTTAGGTCCCTTTTAAATCTTTTCCCTCTCACCCTAAACCTATGCCCTCTAGTTGTGGATTCCCCCACCACAGGGAAAAGACCTTGCCTATTTACCTTATACATGTCCCTCGTGATTTTATAAACCTTTATAGGGTCATCCCTCAGCCTCCAACACTCCAAGGAAATCAGCCCAAGCCTATTCACCGTGTAGGGGTATTACATTATGATGTCATAAAGAATGAGACTATAAGTAATTTGAGCTCAGATTCTGGCAAAGTGTGTCTAGTTATGTCAGAAACATTGACAGTGAAGACCATTGGAACTGCGACAATAAAATAAACAGAAATGTTAAAGTCTTTATTTTGCAGTTGGTATTCATTTCGTTACTCTTCACACGTGCTTTGTGCAATTTCATTTATTTGCTTCACATCTTTACTGAGAAATGAACATTGAGAAATTGATCAGTTTTCTCCTGAATTCTGATTTATTCCATTGCACTGAAGGCTATTTTTAATACTGCAGAAATTGTTTTTAGTGACCTATTTGAACCCATTGAAAGTGAGATACTGTTTTCAATGAAACATTCTGTTCT
This sequence comes from Chiloscyllium punctatum, assembly GCF_047496795.1. Lineage (NCBI taxonomy): Eukaryota > Metazoa > Chordata > Chondrichthyes > Orectolobiformes > Hemiscylliidae > Chiloscyllium > Chiloscyllium punctatum. The sequence continues at coordinate 80,953,444 of NC_092753.1, read as the reverse complement.
TGTCATGTGAGAAGACCACATTTTATTTTCCAATTTGAAAATCTTTGAAATTGTTTTTCCCTTTAGCTCGATTTAAAACAAACACGTCATAATTAGCAGTGTTTAGTGTCGGGGGAGGAAAAGAAAATGGAAGAATGAACAACACAATCCATTGTACATGACCCGTTCAATCAACAACGGAATGGAAGAATAGAGGGGTAGAAATTTGTTCCTGTTGAAGTAAAGGTGGGACAAAGCCCCTAGAATCTGTTTGAGGTAGGAGTCAGTAACCAGCCCTTTCCACAAATTTTATTCTGCTTGAGGTGTGAGTAAATTGGGCTCAACTGGCATTTCAATATGTTCTAGGGAGATTAATTTGAGCAATGTCATGAGATAGAGCTCAGTTAGGGGTTGGCTGTCATAATGGGATAATCCCATGCGACCAACTGACATATTCTTGCACCCAAGTTATTTTTTTAACATTCCCCTAAGGATAGTGTTTGGTGGCATATGGTTTTAATTCATCTAACTACCGCTAACTTTCACAATTCTTAAATCTCATCAACATAATATCCAACTTGAAATCATCTGTCCAGCCTTGTTCACTGTTATTGAGGTAAAATCTGTGCAGTGCAGATGTGTTTTGATGTATGTTGTGTTTTCTTCTTCCCTTCTTCAATCTATTAATATATGACGATAAAATGGGCTGAAGAAGAACTATCCTTGTTTTTCACCTTTAAAGATACACCTGAAGCCATCATTCAAAGATTTATTTTTACTACTGCACCCTGCTCCATGATCACCTTTTTACTATTAAATTACCCCTTGGAAACAACAGCCATATTAAAATTGTTCTGTATTTCTGAATTAATCACTCCGTACTGATGCCAGTACAAAATGAACATTTAATAGAATATATATATTTCATATAGTGGTGTTGTGATGCAGTGGCTATCCATACCTGCTTCTGAGTCAATGTCCTGGATTCAAGACTCACTCCATGCCAAATAGGGTGAATTAATAATGTAACCAAACAGGCTGCATATCAAACCACCTCAAAGGTAAGAGTGGGAGAGATTTCTGATCATGGAACCATAGAATCATAGAATCCCAACAGTGTGAAAACAGAACCTTCGGCCCAACAAGTCCACACCAACCCTCTGAAGAGTAACTCACCAAGATCCATTCCCCTACCTTATTACTCTACATTTACCCCTGACTAATGCACCTACCCTACACATCCCTGAACACCATGGGCAATTTAGCATGGCCAATTTACCGAACCTGCACGTCTTTGGACTGTGGGAGGAAACCGGAGCACATAGAGGGAATCCACGCAGACATGGGGAGAACGTACAACTCCCCATCCAAGGGTGGAATTGAACTCGGGTCAACCACATGGTGGAAATAAAGTTGCAGCCTCATTATTCTGGATTACAATGTGCATGTAAAAGTGCACGTTGCTGTACCAACCTGGACTCCTTGGGGTGCTATTTGGCCACATAGCCAGTGACGATCAGATTGGTGACAACAGCATGGATTTGATCTCTGTTCTGGCTGAGGCAGAATTAGGATCCATCTCCTCGCCCCACTTATTGGTTTGGGTAATGGTGCTATCTTCAGTCAGAGAACTCATGCGAATCCATAAAGACTTGATCTCTGGTGTAAGGGAAATCTCGCACTGACAGCAGTTTGGCATTAGGGCAGACTGTGTAGTCATAGTGTGGGTTCTCTTGTGGTATGGTGGTACTGTCCCTACCCTTGGACTGAGAGACCCAGGTTCAAGTTCCACCTGCTCCAGACATCTGTATTAACATCACTGAAGAGGATGATTTGAAAAATAGTACACAACTGTGTGAGTGACGATGGGTTGGCTACATCTTCACAGAGTATGACTGAAGCAGTTTATCTCTGGTGAGCATTTATGCTTAATTTATCAGCAATACCTGTTCTTCTTAGTGATATTAGTGTGAGGATAAGAGCTAGTTTAAATAAAAAAAACTTCATTAAAAAATGTTCATGCTTTATACACATGAGATTTTTTTCTTGAAAAGTAATTGTCATAAAGCAGTCAAATTGACCTCATCCTATTTAGGGTTAATATTGGAAGAGTAGTTGAGCAAAAAATGACTTTATGGTGTTATGCTAATTAACTTTTGGTGAATGATTGCACATATTTATTTCCTGTATTAGTACTGAAAGGCATCTTAAGAATTACCTGAATAGGTATTAATTCTGGACCTGAATAGATATTAATTTGGAACAAGATTGATACACCTTAGATAATGTAGTCAGATTCTATTGCCAGTCATAAAGTCATACAGTCATAGAGATGTTCAGCATGTAAACAGACCCTTCGGTCCAACTCATCAATGCTGACCAGATATCCTAAATTAATTAAGTCCCATTTGCCAGCACTTGGCCCTAATCCATCTAAACCCTTCCTATTCATATACCTATCCAGATGCCTCTTAAATGCTGTAATTGTACTAACCTTCACCACTTCCTTTGGCAGCTCATTTTGTACACGCACCACTGTCAGTATCAAAAGGTTGCCCCTTAGGTCCCTTTTATATCTTTCCCCTCTCACCCTAAACTTATGCCCTCCAGTTCTGGACTCCCCAACCCCAAGGAAAAGACTTTGTCTATTTATCCTTTCCATGCCCCTTGTGATTTTTTAAACTTCTATCAGGTCACCCCTCAGCCTTTGACGCTCCAGGGAAAACAGTCCCAGCCTGTTCAGCCTCTCTGTATAGCTCAAACCCTCCAATCCTGGCAACATCCTTCTAAACCTTTTCTGAACCCTTTCAAGTTTCACAACATCCTTCCGATAAGAATGAGGCCAGAATTGCACACAGTATTCCAAAAATGGCCTAACCAATGTCCTATTCAGCTGCAACATGACCTCCCAACTCCTATACTTAATGGTCTGACCGATAAAGGAAAGCATACCAAATGCCTTCTTCACAATCCTATCTAACAGTGACTCCACTTTCAAGGAGCTATGAACCTGCACTCCAAGGTCTCCATGTTTAGCAACACTCCCCAGGCCTTACCATTAAGTGTATAAGTCCTACTCCTTGCTGCTCTAGTTAATATAGAATTGTCCCATTATAATGCCAAATTTATGCCACCTCTACGAAGGGAATTCACATATGATTCTCTGTTTGCTTAATGAAAATTAGACTTCTAATACCTGGAATAAATGGGTTGTCTCATGAGGACAGATTGTACAAACTAGACTTGCATATTCGTGAATTCAGCTGAGTAGGTGAGAGGGGAAAGATTTAAAAGGGACCTAAGGGACAATTTTTTCAGGCAAATGGTGATGCATGTATGGAATAAGCTGCCAGAGGAAGTTAGGAGGTTGTTACATTTGCAGCATTTAAAAGGCATTTGGATGGGTATATGAATAGGAAGGGTTTGTAAATATATGGGCCAAATGCTGGCAAATGGGAATAGATTAATTTAAGATATTTGGTCCGAACGAACAAGTTGGACCGAAGGGTCTGGTTCCATGCTGTACAGCTCTATGACTCTAAGTGGCTGTTTGATTGAAACATATAAAAGAGGTTTTGACAGTTTGGATGTGGAGATGTGGGAGAATTAAGAAGTATGTGTGACTGTTTAAAAATCAAGTGTCACCCAATTAAAACAGAGATGAAGTGAATGTTTTTCTTGTTGACAGACAGATGTTTTTGGACCTTTCTTCCAGAAAAGGTGGTTGAGGCACAACCCTTGAATATTTTTAAGGCAGAAATAGATAGTTTCTTGTTAAGCAAGGGATGAAAGGTTATCAAGGATAGGTAGGAATGTGGATTTGAGGTTCCAATCAGATCAGCCATGATACTATTGAATGACAGAAGACAAAGAGTGGAAATAAAGGGGTATTTTTCAGGGTGGCAGTGGTGTCCAGTGAATTGATGCCGGAGTCTGTATTGGAACCACTACTGTTCACGTTATACATTAATGATCTGGATGAAGGAACTGAGGGAATTGATACTAAGCTTGCAGATAATACAAAGATAATTGAAGGGACAGGTTATATTCAGGAGGTGGGAATGCGTATTCGGACTTAGAGTGGTGAGGAGACCAGTCAAAGAAATGGCAAATGGAATGCAGTGTGGGAAATTGTGAGGCTATGCATTTTGGTAGGAAAAATAGTGGCACAGATTATTTTCTAAACAGGAAAAGGCTACAGAAGTCTAAAACTCAAAGCAACTTGAAAGTCCTAGCTCAGGGTTCTTTTGAGAAGGCTAGAATACAAGAGCAGGGATGACCTGCTGAGGCCGTATAGGCTCTGGTCAGACTGGATTGGGAATAGTGTGAGAATTGTTGGGCCGCTTATCTAAAGAAGGATGTGCTGACCTTGAAGAGGTACAGACGAATTTACAAGAATGATCATATGAGAAGTGGTTGAGGATTCTGGATCTATACTCAATGGACTTTCAAAGGATGAGGTGTGATTTGATTGAAATTACAGAACACTGAGAGGCCTGAACAGAGTGGATGTAGTGGAGAAGATGTTTCTACTAGTAGGAGAGACGAGGTCCTGAGGGCACAGCCTCTTAGGGAAGAGACCACCCTTAAACATTGACATGAGGAGAAATGTCTTCAACCAGAGGAACTCATTGGCTCAAAGGGCTGAGGAGGCCAAGTGTATTTAAGACAGAGATAAATAGCCTATTGATTAACAAGGGAAACAACGATTACAGGGAGAAGGCAGGAGAATGGTATTGAAAAATATATCAGCCATGATCGAATGACAGAGCAAACTCAATAGATGGAACAAACTAATTCTGCTCCTACATCTTAATCTGTGGTACCACAATTGCAATAAAAGTGTCCTCTGGTATTCTGCTGATTTACTTGTGTCAAGCTTGTTCTTTTTTTGCTTGTTGGATGTAGTTTCCAACAGTCTGATGTTTTACATTAACACTGTACTGAGTCCTGGAAAATGTAATCAAGAGATAAACTTTCAGCTTAATTTGGAATACGGTACCAATTAAATCTTTGGCAGCTGTCCCACATAAATTAAACAGCTACTGGAATTCTGCCTCTACTACCAGGCGACCTTCTTTAAGTTACAAATTGTGAGGTGAAATATTACACCTTCCTCCATACAAATATTGCAGATTCCTAATAAAATAGTGGTCAGTCGTGAGGAAGAGGAAAAAAGTCATAATTATGGAATGAATAACTTTTATCCTGCCAAAGGTAACATTTTTCTCTACACTGAATAGACAGTGAGTGTATTGAAATTCTGTTTTCTACAAAGTCTACCAAAGGTTAGCATGAAGCAGAAAGAATCAAGCCAGTTCCAATAAGGTTAGTTCATTCAGAACCAAGCTTTGCTTTACTTTGACCATCATTGTGCCATTATTATTTTATCTGGATTGATTCAGGTGATTGGGAGATTAGAACACTTTTTACAAATGACAGCTTTATTGTAATGGACCATTTCAAACAGGTAATTTGATAGTTTGGATTAGGCCCTTGAGTTGTGAGGAGAGGAAGGGGAATATTTACACTGGACAAGGAAAGCCTTGGAAGTGATCTTAGGCCCTAAAAGGCATGGAGAAAATAAGCATTAGTATGGTTAATGTAGACACAGGCCCTATTAAGAGACACGATAGCCTTAGGATTTAACAATTCAATTACCTGATGCAGGGATTTAGGCATGAACTTCAATGGACTGCAATTTCTGCTAAATCATCAAATTCAAGGGAAAGAATTGGCTAAATTCTTAGTCCAGTCTGGTGGTGCTCTGGGATATATTTTGGTAACACTGTGACCAGTAAAATGGTCCCAGGTGTCTTTCTTTGACCTGTAATGATGCACAGCATTTCACACAAATACAAAGTTTTCAATGCTGACGCTACACTCGTGCTCTATTTACTAAATAACCCTTTTGTTGGGTCTGGGCAACATTGATTTCTCCAGAGAGTACACACTGAATAGCACACCTCTAGATCCCGATACACATGAGGATGGAAAGTGAATGTATTTTTATGTACATTGGAGCCATGCCAGGAAATAGTCTCTTATGAACCTATTACATTTATTTAGTAATGTAACATACATATCTAGTAATGGCAACGCATTCATTGGGATAATGCTGTTTGTGTTTAGTTGTTCCCGGATGAGAGACAGGTAATTAATGAGTAAAAAACATCTGATTTCACTGAAGAAAAATGGACAAGTTCTATTTGGTGTGTGGTGCACTTCACTAGATTTCCAACCACATAGTCAATGTTGTGTGGGAGTTCCATTAAGCCTGAAGTGTTTGAGAATAGCCATAGAATCAGCTCTCTCAGTTATTTCCCTGGAACTTAATTTCCTCTCAAACAAACATCTTGGTCTGAAGCTTTTTTTTTTGCCAAAGTCCAGGTTATGTTGAGTTTTCAGAAATGATTTCTGCCATAAGACTTAATGCGTTTTCTCATCTTATCTGTCCAAATTTGCAGCATTAACTATTGATCCTACCCCTTATAGTGTCTCATAGAATCATAGAATCCCTATAGGGTGGAAACAGGCCATTCTTCCCATTGAGTCCACGCTGACCCTCCGAAAAGCATCCTACCCAGACCCATCCCCTACTCTATCCCTGTAATCTTGCATTCCCCATGGCCAATGCACCTAATCTGTACATCTTGGGATTGTCTATCATATTCAATTCCAGCCCCATCTTACCACATGCTGGTCCCAGAACATGATTGGATATCCTTTGAAAGATCGCCCAATTTTGCTGCTGTGCCATCTTTAGGACTGGCATTCCAAAGTTGCCCTCTTCATTCAAGTACAGATTATGAACATACTGAAAAAGGGGAAAATGACACTGTGATTCTCCGAGAGGGAGGTGGAGGCCATGGTCAAAGGTGTAATGTAAAGGAGACCTTTGGAGGGCCAAACAGAGGATGTCATACCTCCAGGCCATGACAGTCTGATCTGTGATTGCCATCCAAGTCAGTGCCCTATCCACAGTCTAGAGGAATAGCATGCAGTGTCAAAAGAAGTTCAGATCTTCTCTGCTCTGCCAGGGTAAGTGCCATCATTTTCTCTCTGCTATGTCACACTCACTCTATCTCTGCTACTGTGCTGACCTCCCACTAGGGCTCACACTCTGCCACACTCACTATTGCCTGTAACATTGTTCCTCACCCACCCCAGGCCCGAGACCAAGAACTCTGCATGCTCTCTGCCCTGCCTCTTCACCACCTTTCAACCACCTGCTCCAGTTCTAATAGGCATGCTTCCCATTTTCATCTTGCTCCTGTTCTCTCCTTCCAGGAGAAGATAGCCCAGAACAGGGCAGAGTGCGGCAAAAAGGGGTGGAGGGATGCCCAACATTAAAGGTCCCACCAACGATGGGGATTGACTCACTGTAGGGAATCTAATCTCTAATCTAATCATAAAAAATCCTGGCCTTTACAAGGGATCACTTCTGGGATGATGTGCAGAGATATCCATGTCCTGCCGACCGGGTAAGTACCATTGTCCATTCCATACGTCTCTTGCATTAGCCCCATTGTCAGTTTCATTCATTACTCACCACCTCTAAACATGGGCCACAGCTTTGTATCTGTCTTGTGTCTGGCATGTACCACCAGGATCACCACCACACTTCAGTGAAACAGGCAGCCCGCAGGTGACACTTCCTTGATCACTGGAGGAACAGTGTACAGGGACCTTAGAGGAACTATCAGTAAGGTTGCTTCCTGAACCCCCACCAGTTCAGATGTTGACAGTTCAGTGGGAATGCTAGGCCTGGTGAGTATCGGACTGCAGTCCGGTGAGCACCTCATGGCTTCCCCATGGCAGGAACAGCCCAGGCCATTGGCACTTGGAGGACTCCCAAAGATCAGGGTCCTGCTCAGGCTCAGGAAGGAGAGAATCCTGTTGAGCTGATAACCAGGGACTTGGTCCACATGCACAGGGAGTTACAGGAGCTGCAGACAGGGATGTGGCCATAATGACCCTCATTGCCCACAGATTTCAGTAATGTGACTATCCATCTGCTTTCCTGGGCAGGTTGGTGGTTGCCATGGAGAGTTAGGCCCCCTGTTCTCAGTTGGAGTGGTGCACACTAGCCCCCCTGCCATTCAGCCTCAGGCCTGAAGGCATAGAGATGGGGACAGAAATCCATGAGCACACACCAGGTGCCCCTTCCTTACAAGGTGCCAGGGTGGTGCCAGGATGCACCCAGCTGGAGGAGGGACCACATGTAGCTCCTTCACAACTGTCCTATCAGTGCAATGCAAAGGTGGCTGAGCCCTCCATCTCCACCCTGCCTATCCGCCCCAACTCTTGGGAGTTCGCGACGAGGAGAGTCGAGACCTGCACATGTCTATAATGTCTGGACACGAACATGCCCTAGGGTCATCGCCCAAACTTCCAGGCCAATGAGCTTCACTGCTGAGCACACTGCCTCCATCTGACTGTGGAACCAGTGAGAGGGAGAGCAAGGAGTAGACCTATAAGGACAGTTTTGAGGCAGGGATAACAATGGATTTGTATCAATGTCACTGATTTCACTCTATATTTGCTAGTCTTCTTTGTCCTGCACTGGGTTACATTGTTATAGCAGCTGGCATTAGCTAATGGTCACAGCTGGAGTTCCATGGATGGAGGTCTGTGCTGAGAGCCAGCACTTGTATGCGGCATTGAATCACGTTGGCATCTTCTACCATCCTCATACAACATCCATATTCTTTTGCGGCCTCTGTGTCCAAAAAGTGTAGCTGTCAACAGGTTCTTTAGCAATATCTGCAGCAGTGAGATGCCAGGCGCTGAGGGAGACAATGCATTCAGATATCGAGGGAGCAGGGACCCTGCAGGTCTATGTCCTGTACAGTATGGATTATGCATGGTTTTTTGCTGTATGGTTTTCCATTAAAAAACAGAATATTGACTGCTGCAGGCCCCCTCCCTCACAGGCTCAGTCACTGACTCTGCCCATCTAATCCTCACTGCACATTTTCAATTTGCAGTTCCTATCAGCCATCCCTGTACCCCCCACTAGAGAGGTTCAGGTCCCCACCCAATCTGTTCACATGAGGCTGAACCTGCCTAACTTCCAGAAATAAAAACATAAATTGCTGGAAAAGCTCAGCAGGTCTGGTAGCATCAGGGGAGAGAAATCAGAGTTAACATCTTGGATGAAGTGACCCTTCCTCAGAACTGCCTAACTTCCCTCTGTCCCTGACAAATAAGATGACCATGACAAATGTAGTCATACACTGTCCTACTTGAAGCCAGTACTCATCATAGATAAAGCTTCCCCCTCCTATATGACCCATATCCCACTTAAACATTGCCGAATCTCATTCCTCTGGCATTACCAACTTTACAACCTCCCTCCATAGTCCCAAATTCCCTTTCCTCTTAGTTTCTATGGATGGAGGTGACTGTAGCTCATCTCCTTGAGTACCTCAAATGGACAGCTCTGATTGAGAATTGTTCAGACCCCTGATTGGTGGTTGTACATTTTTCTGCCCTAGCCACCAGACTGGCTGTTATGGAGCCACAGGACTGACTGAAACCCACTCTCAGACTGCAGAGGCATGGACTCCTGACCAGATTCACCCCTAGTGGATGCCTGACCATGGCCAGTCTCCTGCACTGATATCAGAAGCTGCCATTGACTTACTGTGCTGGGAACCCCTGACTGACAGGTGTCTCTGTGGACTTCAGTGTGGACTACTCCTGTTGGAGTTGGAGACACGACACTTGTTTGAAGCACATGGCGTCAGTGTGAGATTGGTGTAGCTTGGTGCTGTACTGGAAGCCCCCTTGACTAGGAACTGCAGATCAATAAGACAAGTTGCCTGACTGTGTGACTGTTTTAACTGGTACAGCAGTGATCCCAACACTGAGATGGACCTCACTGCACTTTTCATCCAATCCTGCGTCAAATCTTACCATAGTCCACGTCACTCAGATCCATTTATAAGATTCCACCCATGGTTTTGGTTCTGAGGTTTGACTTGCCTTGTGATCCACACTGCTTCTTCAAGAATCACATTCTCTCTGTTTTATAAAAAATCTGATATGCCTTAATCTGAAACTCTGACCATGGTTCTGTCCTGAAATAGTTCTTCCATCCTCATCTGCCCAATATTTTTCTGGAGTTCACTTATGACTGAGTCCAGGCTTTCTCCAGGCCTCTTTTACTCCAATTAAGTTTTGCACAATCTACTATTAAATTTCTTCTGAAGCGTGATCCTGGAATGTCCTCAATATGTCTTTATATGTTACAGTATTTTGATCAATGCCCTTTTGTGCAGCTTTGTTGTTCACCTTGGTCCCGCCATATACAATTATGCACTAGCATGGTCCTTTTGCCCTTTCATCCAAGTCTGATGCTATCCCTTGCCTATATTTTGTTGAAAACATTCTCCCATTACCACTGCCTCTCGGAATGGTAGTTCCAAACCTGATTCTGAACCTTCTGCTGTGCTTTTAATGTTCCCTGATGTCTTGGATGAGTCTTTAAAAAGATTTTTTTGGCCTGAATGCTCACTTCAACAGCTGCATTCAATTTTTCTGGTTTACTTTTCTCTGCTTTTTCTGATATTACTGTGCTTTACTATATGAATAGGATCTATCTGCAATTAGTCTCCCAAATAGTGCTTCTTGAGTTCTTCCTACTTTCCATTAAAGCTCTCTATTTGCAGAATACTGGCTACAGTAAGACTTGAGTAGAGTTTCTCCTCTCTTACAGTTCTCACCACACAATTATGTCACATTACCATTACATCATTATACATTCTACTCAGATCTCATTCATCCATATCACCAATCTTCACAAGGTAACTCAATGTAACAGCAGGTGGTGATGGTATTGGAGGGCACTGAGTTGGGCAGCTCAATTGAGTGGACTCTCCCTGGGAGCAAATACATTTTGGGGGGAAAGGAGGACTCATGAGTAGAAGGAATAGAAAGGCAATGGTCTTCCTTAACCAGATATAAACCACAGTCTTAATTCTATATACACGCTTCCATGTCTTCCATGTTCAACCTTAGTTTCCTTCACTGTTTGTAATGACCTGACGCTAATGGAATAAGAATCACAGCTTCATGATCTTTGTGTGTTCAAATCTCATGTTACATATGAATGGGTAATAGGGGCCAAAAATACGCACATCCCATGAATGAATACAAACAAACAAATAACACCTTTTGGTGCCTTTTTTAATTTCAGGACTTTAATGTGTTTTTTTTAATTGAATATATCGAATTGGTAAAAGATTAAATAAATACCTTGTTGTCAGCCTAGAAAAGCTAAGAATCGATGCAACAAAATAAATGAAATATACAGAAATGCATCAGATCTTGAAAGAACGAATTGGTTTAACATTCATGTCCTCTTTATTGTCTTCAATCATATGGAGTAATGCATTCTTCTCTCTCTATCATCTATTTAAAATGTAGACAGCAGTGAACAATTTCTCCCCTGTACATTGTGCACTGATCCATAGATAATGCATAATGTGCAAATGACAGCGATACCCAGCCAACCACCAGTTACTGGGTGACAGGAGAATATTCTAAATCAAGTTGTAGCACAATGACTGTTTGGCATTTGTAGCTCAGAACAAGTAGAGTGGAAAAAATATTGCTATTGTACATACTTTTATTCATTTCGATTGACCCTTATGCCTTTCGGGCAGCTTAAAATTGTGAGTAACTGCTGCTGTTGACAAAGCAATCTTTTCATAGTCGGTTAGGTCCATACTTTAAAAACTGTGGTCTGCTACAGGGAGCTGGCTAATTATTACACCAGATATAATGTAAATAAAGCAGGTAAGTTGAGATTGTTGCTTTGAATGCTGTGTCATAATTAGATATATGTAAGAAAGGCAAATTTTCTGTCAATGTTGCTCTGATACTAAATAATTAGTCAACATTTGTGACTTTAAAGCTCTAAAATGTTTTCAATTTGGGATTTTAATTTCTCCAGTATTTTAAATATGATTGACAGGGCAATTGCTTCAACCTGTGGTTGTGACTACAGAGGTTACATCCAGCAAGTAGTTGTGAAACTGAGTTTATTCTGGAAGTGAGGTGGACCTGAAAACTCTGGAGAAGCAAGCTTTGCATTGATTGCAAATAGTTACATCTCAGATAATTCTGCCTTGGTTTGCGGTTTTCATTCAAAAGAAAAGAGCATCATGAAGTAATGTGATCTCCAAAGTTCCAGCAAAAATCACAAGATCCAATGTAATAAAAATCGAATCTGACAAGTGTGAAATCTGAGCGTGAAGTCTTTCCCAAGAAGGCAACGTGCTTCAGATTTTGTGCATAAGCCTGGTTTCTCAATGTTGTCCCAGTTGGCAAGGCTCACTGTGTGCTTGTATTAAGTGACTCCTGTTCAGACACTATAATCTAGTGGAGTTACGTAGTGCAATATAATCACCAAAATTTCCAAATCCTAAGTAATACAAACTGACTTATTTGATGTTCAGCACTGGTGTTGCCAGTCAGCAGGGTGAAATTCGAGAGCTGGGTGGATAAAGTGGGGAGCTGGAAAAGGTGCTGCAGGTCAAGCAGCATCATAGGAGAAAGGGAGTTGATGTTTCAGATTGGCACCTTTCATCAGGACTGGGGGAGGAGAGGGAGGGGATGGTGCTGGGGCAAAACTGGGTGGTATAGCGATGGGTGGATGCAGGTCGGAGGTGGCTGTGATTGGTCAGTAGGAGGGGTGGAGCAGTTAGGTGGGAAGGAAAGTGGATGGGTAGGGTCAGGTAATGGGGGGAGGGGTGGAGAGGGAGGCCTGGGCCTGGGATGAGATGGGAGTGTTGGGGAAATTTGGAAGTCATTGAGTTCTATGTTAAGGCCGTATGGTTGTAAACTCCTGAGGTGGAAGATGAGGTGTTCTTCTTCTAGTCTGTGTGTGATAGAAAACTCGCTTATTCAGGTGTGGTCATGGAACTGAACAGCCAGCTATACTGCTCACAATCAAAGAGATGTGTGCGACATGTGAATTTCAACCAGCACAAGACAGCACATGTAGCTCACACATACAGTCTACTGCATTGGCTGTTCACAATGTGGTCTCCTCGACATTGAGGAAATTAAGCATAGACTGGGCAAACGTTTCACAGAACACCATTTCGCAGTGCATTCTGCCCGCAAAAAAGATGCCAACTTTCCAGCTACCTGCCAATTCAATACACCAACCTGTTCCCTGGCCAACATCTCTGTCTCAGGCTTGCTGTAGTGCTCCAGTGGAGGTCAGCTCAAGCTGGAAAAACACACCTCATTTTCCGCTTGGGAACTTCACAGCCTTTGGACCCCATATCGAATTCAACAACTTTAGGGCTTGTGCTTTTGCCATTTCCTCACCCCAATCCCCACACACCAGGCCTTGTCATCACATAGTCCGCTATTACACACAACCCATTGTTAACCAGTAACAGTCCCCGTTAATAGCTATTCATCCTCCTAGGCTGACTGTTATCCTCTCCTTTGTTTAGATCAGAGTGGTGCTGGAAAAGCACAGCAGGTCAGGCAGCATCTGAGGAGCAGGAAAATCAATGTTTTGGGCAAAAGTCCTTTATCATTAGGGATTTTGCCTGAAACGTTGATTTTCCTGCTTCTTGAATGCTGCCTGACCTGCTGTGCTTTTCCAGCACCACTCTGATCTAAACTCTGATTTCCAGCATCTGCAGTCCTCACTTTTGCCTGTTATCCACTCTTTTGTCTGTCCAACTGTTCGTCTCTCTCTTTGGGCTCTATCTCTACCTATCATTTACTCTTTAACCCCTCCCCCATTCTATTTTCTGCATAAAAACCAACATTTTTCTAGCTGCCATCAATTTTGAGGAAGCGTCACTGGACTCGAAATGTTAACTCTGATTTCTCTCAACAGATGCTGCCAGACCTGCTGAGTTCTTCCAGCAATTTCTGTTTCTGATTTCCAACATCAGCAGTTCTTTAAGTTTTTACAGAACATTGACTGGATGCCACAGCAGAAGGTCAGATTCGTGTGAGAGTAGCACCACTTAATGTTCTGCTATTTGACTTAAAGTTGGATGGCATCAGCGTGATCACATTCTGAATACAGCAGTGGCTGAAATTCCTTGGGCATAGCGTTCCCTCTAAGCTGCATGGCTGCGAGCCCCCATTGTGGCAAGGAATTCTGATCCCAGAGTATCCTGTCATGTATTGGCCTCAGATGCCTGTGTACTCGGTCAGAAATTGAGAGGGAATGCTGATGTTGGACAGTATTTGAAGATCTTCAAGAAGCATCTAAAGTGAGGCAATAGTTAGGAGAGGGTGTCTGCAGGTTTCCAGGTTCTTGAATTGCTGGAACAGGAGGTCCTCTTCCCTTAGGGCCAGAGAGCTCTGCAGACTCAAGCACAGAACATAAGAGGGCTCAGAAAAGGTTTGCAAGGATGTTACCAGAACGGGAGGGTTTGAAATATAGGGAGAGACATTTTGTTTCCCTGGAGCATCAGAGGCTGACCTTATAGAGGTTTTTAAAATCATAAGGAGCATGGATACAGTGAACAGCTCAGGTCTTTTTCTGAGAATGAAGGAGTCAAAAACTAGGGAGCATAGGTGAGGAGGGAAAGATTTTAAAAGGACCTGAAGGGCAAATTTTTAATGGAGTTCTACAGCATTGAGACAGGCTGTTTGGTCTAAGCTAGTCCATGCTGACCAAAATGTCCGCCCACACTAACCCCATTTCCCTGCACTTGGCCCATATCCTTCTAATCCTTTCCTATCCATGTATTTTAATACCTTTTAAATGTTATTAATGTACCAGCTTCAACCACTTCCACTGGCAGCTCATTCCATATCCGTATCAAACTCTGTGTAAAAATGTTGTCCCTCAGGTTCCCTTTTATTCTTTCCCATCCAATCTTAGGTTGATGCCCTATAGTCCTTGATTCCCCAATCCTGGAAAAAAGACTGAGTGCATTCACTCTATCCATGATCTTATACACCTCTATATACCTGTATAAGAATGAGAAAGTGGTAGAGGTCGGTCCTTTTTCAACATTTAAAAGACCTATGAATAGGAAGGGTTAAGAGGGATATGAGCCAAATGTTGGCAAATGGGAATAGGTTGGGACATCTGGTCAGCGTGGCCAAGGTGGATCAAAGGGTCTATTTTGTGCTGTATAACTGTGACTCTAAGGTATGTGATAGCAGATGCACATGGCTGCCAATGCCACTTGTTTGATACCAAGGTCATCGATGCAGTCCCACAAAGAACTTAATGCCCTCACATGGATGGTCAAGTTCAGTGATGCGTCCTTCTATTCCATAGGCTGTCAACTCAATCACTAACCTCATTTGCTGCTTCAATCTCCACACTCCATTCCTCCATTAACCAACAATGGATATCAAACACATCCTATGCTTCTTGCTTATATGCTTCACTTTATTACTTAACACAGTTGCTAGTTATACACTCATATCTCACAGCAAAGTTCAACCCTTATGTTAATGCCTCATGCTTTAAAGCCAATCTTCTTTGATACTAGTCCCCATTCACAGACAGACAAACTGTCACAGTTAAGGGATCAATTAGAGTAGAGGCGATGTAACTGACCAGTTAAGCTGTTTCCAGAATGCACAGTAACTCGGGTAAATGGGATAGTGCCTTGTGTCTTGCTTGATTTCTGAAGACACTGGTCAATGCAAATAGCTCCAAGGAGTATTCATTTAATTCTTATAACTGAGATTCTATACTATGAACTTTCAATAAGTTGAGGAAACCAAGGAGCTATCAAATTTCTGTCCCACAGTTTCCGCAGCCACAATCCTTCTGATAAAACATACAGTTCAATTCAAGTTCAACTTTCTGTGCTGTTTCAACCTTTGCTTTGTTAGATTGGTAAGCACCAGCCATTTTGGGATGGCCCCTATTATCATTTGAACATCTGCCAACACTTGAGCACAAGACACCACAAAACAGAAACATCTACAGTTTTAGAGTCATAGAGATGTACAGCATAGAAACAGACCCTTCAGTCCAATCCGTCCATGCCGACCAGATATCCCAACGCAATCTAGTCCAACCTGCCAGCCCCTGGCCCATATCCCTTCAAACCCTTCCTATTCATATACCCATCCAAATGCCTCTTAAATGTTGCAATTGTACCAGCCTCCACCACTTCCTCTGGCAGCTCATTCCATACACGTACCACCCGCTGCGTGAAAACGTTTCCCCTCAGGTCTCTTTTATATCTTTCCCCTCTCACCCTAAACCTATGCCCTCTAGTTCTGGACTCCCCAACCCCAGGGAAAAGACTTTGTCTGTTTATCCTATCCATGCCCCTCATGACTTTATAAACCTTTATAAGGTCACCCCTCAGCCTTCGATGCTCCAGGGAAAACAGCACCAGCCTGTTCAGCCTCTCCCTATAGCTCAAATCCTTCAACCCTGGCAACATCCTTGTAAATCTTTTCTGAACCCTTTCAAGTTTCATAACATCTTTCTGATAGGAAGGAGACCAGAATTACACGCAATATTCTAACAGTGGCCTAACCAATGTCCTGTACAGCCGCAACATGACCTCCCAATTCCTGTACTCAATACTCTGACCAATAAAGGAAAGCATACCAACGCCTTCTTCACTATCCTATCTACCTGCAACTCCACTTTCAAGAAGCTATGAACCTGTACTCCAAGGTCTCTTTGTTCAGCAACACTCCCTAGGACCTTACCATTAAGTGTTCTTTGAACGAGAACCAACCGCAATTAACTTCCGGGCCATGGCAAAGAGAAGATGGCCTTTTAAATGTTACAGCTGGAGCTGTTTAAAAAATCTTTAAAAACCAGTTCTTGAGGCTGTAATGTTAATGTGCTAAAGTGTCCATATTTGCTGTTGATGATTTTGTAGAGCAGGATGAGGGTGACTTATGAACATTTAAAGTTACCATCTTTGGAAGAATTAAATGGTGCAGTTAAGAACTTGGTGCATTTCTGCTCAAAAGCCAGGAAAACAGAGATTGCAAATTAGCACTGGAATATCGAGAGGTGAAAAGTGAAGCAGATAGGTTAAAATTGGAGCCGTCGAGACTAGAACTAGAACTACAACATAAAACAAAGTGGAAAGAGAATTCCAGGAATTGGAAAAAGCAAGTGGCAGAAATGTAAAAAAGAGAAAAAGCTCCAGGAATGGGAAAGAGAAAGGGAGTTTTAATTAAAACAGTTCAAACTGAAAGGAGGAATCCAATATAACCATTGAATGCACCTCTGGTGAGGGAACTATATCTAATTCAAATCTAACAGTTAATTTCTTCCATTTAATCCTAAAGGTTGATGAAGAAAAGGTGAATGCCTCTTTGAACAATTACAATCAGGAATAAAGTGACCAGTCCAATGACGGAGTAGGCTGACTGGGAAAGCTCCAAACTTTATTCCCTTTTGCCTAAGAAGTGAGGAGCCAGCTAAGAAGCAGTGAAAGGGCTTATTTTAATTACATGCTAGTCAGTGCCAGAGGCTGATGGTACAAAGTCCATACCACCAGGAAATGGCTTGACCAAACTTACCTGAAAAGGCTTAAGAGCTTGCTTTAGGTCACTGTGTGGGCACTAAAAGTTGAGGTCACTTATGAAAACCTTTGTGAGCTTACTCTGCTTAAGGTATTTAAAGATTCCATGCTCTCTAAATCCAGACCCATCTCGATGAGCAGAGGGCATCATGGCCTAGACAACCATTCTGCCTTAACAACGAAAACAAATGAATTTTCAGTGGTTAGTACTGCTGCTTCACAGAGCCAGGGACTCAAGTTTGATTCCACCCTCAGGTGTGGAGTTTGCGTGTTCTCCCCATGTCTGCATGGGTTTCCTCCAGTTGCTCTGATTTCTTCCTACTGTCCAATGATATACAGGTTCATTGAAATTGACCAGGCTCACTGCCCCACAGTGTGCAGGCTAGGTGCATCACCTGTGGTAAATGCAGTGTTATGGTGGTAGTATGGGAGGCTGCATCTGAGTGGGATGCTCCTCAGCAGATGAATGCAGACTCAATGGGCTGAATGGCCTCCTTCTGCGCTGTAGAGATTCTATGATTCTAACTATCAGAAAGCTGGCACAAAAACTTGGCTAGACTGGATGTGAAAAATTCCACAGACTGGAAAGAGTTAGGGGAGAAGTAAATTCACCTGAGTCAAGCTCGAGAGAAAAGCAGAGAGAGCAGAGCTGTTCCCTCTTGTTTAAAGAAGAGACCTAAATGGGGGAAAGATGGAATACTGCCCCAAGTCAAATTTAGCAAGAATAGCTTTTGTCTCTTGATTCCAAGTTATTTATAGGAATAATAAATAGTTAAAGCCCAAGCACTGATCCCTGTAGGACATCACTTGTTACATCTTGCAACTTGAAAAAAAATCCACGCATGCTCTTTGCTTCCAGTTAGCCAACCAATCTCTGACCATGCTAATGGCTACTTACCACAAGATAAACTTTTATTTTCTGTGGTGATCTTTGATGTGGGACTTCATTGATTGTCTTTTGGAAATCTAAGTACAATGCATCTATCTGTTCCCCTTTATTCTCAACACTTGTTAACTCCTCAAAGAACTTGTATAAATTGGTTAAAAAGGATATCCCTTCCATAAGAGGATTTAAACCTTTATGGGATTTCTCACCTATTGGAGATGGAACTTTGTCCACAAACTAACAAGCCCTACAAGACATAACTTCTGACAATAACAAGCTTTGTATTTCAAGGAGCTGCTAATGGCAAAAGGAGGAGAGATGGATTTTTGCAGAATTGGAACCAGATGGATGAAGTCTTCTCTTAGCATCTCAAGAAGGAAAAATGCCCAGTGACAGTACTGATTAAAACGAAACACCAGAACACAAAGAACTCAAAGGACAAATGAAATATTCACTACTTCGGATGATTTAAGACATAAGTTGAATAACCATGATCTCAGAGACATGCACGCAAGGGGACCCTATGAACTTTAAACTGCATAGTCCGTGCATCTTTTTGTACTAGATGTGTGTGTGTGCGTGTGTGTGTGTTCATTTGTTCTCATTCTCGATCCCTGAGCACACTGACCATACATGCATTTGCAACGCCCTAACATCACTGCATTCCAGTAGAGAATCTTTGCAATAGTAACTTACAGAATACCACAAATATTCATTCTGAAAAATTAGATTGCTAAAGACATTGAATAACGTGTTTACCAATAGTCTTTAAAATGTTTAGATGTGTAGGTTGTTTTAAAAATGTTGGAATGTCCCTTGTATTACTAAGGCCAGTGATTTAAGCAGGAAGTGGAGCGAGAAGCAGTGTGATCACCAGAGCAACATGGGAGAGGCAAATGGGGTGGCGAGTAGGTTGGCAGAGGGTCTGGAGAACAGGGTGGCAAGATAGAGGCAGCATTTCTTCCAGTTATAATTCCAACTTCCAGTACCAGTCTGGAGTGTATGCACAATGATCGTGTCAGTGACACCAACTTCACATGCATAGGCAGGAAGTACGAGTATGCATGCCTGATGTTGTGAATTTATTGTTTTTTCTCAGGGTTAACAGAAGACAAAATTATTGTTTCACTCAAGAAAACCTTATAATCCTTACTGAAACCATAGAATTTGTTGAACTACATTTTAATTGGAGAAAGTTATAATCTTTTGCTCATAGATCCTAAAATTGTGTTGTGACCAACCAGGGAGTTAAAAAGGGTGGAGTCAATTCACCCTGCTCACTTGGTCATAGCAACACTAATATCTAAAATCAACATGAGGTAAATCTGAATTAACAAACAATGCCCATCTTATTTTTGAACATCAACATAAGGCAAACATGAAGTATCAGCAAAATGTGGTTAAGCTCAATATCTTGCACATGAAACAACAGGTACAGCCCAGACAGGTCCCATGAATTTGTTAGCAATTCCCACCACCCCCCTCCCCGACAAACGTCATGATTACTGTCAGTCACAAAGGGTCTGGCTAATGCGTTCTGCAGTGGAATTCCGCTCTTCAATCCTGAAAATTCTATATCTTAATGACACTTTGACTGCAATGCTTGAACATTTTCTCACCTTTTGGTCATCTCCACCCAGAGATTTCTTCTTTAGACCAGATTCCTGTTAATCTTCAGTTTCTTACTTTGTCTGGTGCCTCTGCTACTTTTTCCAAAATTCTGGATATCCCTTCAACTGCCTCGAACCGCCTTTCATGTTCTTCTCCACTCTGGTTTCTGTAGGGTCTCCTTTTTATTGGGCCCAGATTCGGTTTTGTGACTCTTAGTTTTCCTGAAAGATTGGTGCACTTCCAGTAACCCAGATTGCAGGGCCCTGTGAATATTGAAAATGACCGAAAAGAGGCTCTGAACAGAACATATGTGGCCTGAAGAGTAGCCACACATGGACTCATAGGTCTATTGAAGCTGGAATCACAAATGGGAATCCAAAATGTTATGCAAAAATAAAACAAAGAACTGCGGATGCTGGAAGTCTGAAACAAAAACAGAAACTGCTGATACAACTCAGCAAGTCGAGCAGCATTTGTAGAGAGAAAGCAGAATTAAAGTTTCGAGGCTAGTGACGCTTATTCAGAACTGGACCCGAAATGTTAACTCTTTTCCCTCCACAGATGCTGCCAGATCTGCTGAGTTTCTCCAGCACTTCCTGTTTTTGTTTCACATTTTATAAAAAGAGGTCCAAAACACAAGAGGTAGGGGAAAAGCATTGTTATAGCTCACAATTTTATCATCATGATGCCTTAAACAACAGGTTTACTATATTCCTATCAGAGAGTAAGAATGAACGTAAACTGCATTTCTATGAAATGAACTATTTCATTATTAACAATTAATTATTGAACAAGATAATTAGTGGATTCATCCCAATTACAAAGGAACCTCTTTATTCTGTTACAATGTTGTCTATATTTTAACAGCTGCTAGTTGCTATCAGTTACAGACAAAAAGAACTGCAGATACTGGAATCTAAAGTAGACAGGCAGGAGGCAGGAAGAACACTGCTGGATCCAAATCTTTTTGTCATTTATATAAATGATTTGGATGTGAGCATAAGAAGTAAATTTAGTAAGTTTGCAGATGACACCAAAATTGGAGGTGTAGTGGACAGTGAAGAAGGTTACCTCAGATTATAACAGGCTCTTGATGGAGTGGCAGATCGAGTTTAATTCAGGTAAATGCGAGGTGCTTCATTTTGGGAAAGCAAATCTTTGCAGGACTTATACACTTAATGATAAGGTCCCATGGAGTGTTGCTGAACAAAGAGACCTTGGAGTGCAGGTTCATAGCTCCTTGAAAGTGGAGTCGCAGGTAGATAGCATAGTGAAGAAGGTGTTTGGTATGCTTTCCTTTATTGGTCAGAGTATTGAATACAGGAGTTGGGAGGTCATGTTGCGGCTGTACAGGACATTGGTTAGGCCACTGTTGGAATATTGTGTGAAATTCTGGTCTCCTTCCTATTGGAAAGATATTGTGAAACTTGAAAGGGTTCAGAAAAGATTTACAAGGATGTTGCCAGGGTTGGAGGATTTGAGCTATAGGGAGAGGCTGAACAGGCTGGGGCTGTTTTCCCTGGAGCATCGAAGGCTGAGGGGTAACCTTATAAAGGTTTATAAAGTCATGAGGGGTATGGATAGGATAAACTGACAAAGTCTTTTCCCTGGGGTTGGGGAGTCCAGAACTAGAGGGCATAGGTTTAGGGTGAGAGGGGAAAGATATAAAAGAGGCCTAAGGAGCAACTTTTTCACGCAGAGGGTGGTGCATGTATGGCATGAGCTGCCAGAGGAAGTGGTGGAAGCTGGTACAATTGTAACATTTAAGAGCCATTTGGATGGGTATATGAATAGGAAGGGTTTGGAGGGATATGGGTCAGGTGCTGGCAGGTGGGACTAGATTGGGTTGGGATATCTGGTCAGCATGGACAAGTTGGACTGAAGGGTCTGTTTCCATGCTGTAAATCTCTATGACTCTCTGACTCTATAACACAGCAAACAAGGCAGTTAAACAAGAGTCTTCTTGCAAATCAAGAAAATCTCCTTCTGTCAGTTGCACATGTTTTTCTGAAACAATATGTAACGCTGTTCTGCTGGAGCACCAAGAATTGCTGATAGTTTATTCCAATACATTGAATTTCACTTCGGTTTCAGAGTGAGACAGAGACCTTGATGATCAGGTACTAATATGTTAGCAGTTCTGAAGAGTACGAGGCATTGCAAGTGACCTTATTATAACATGGTCTTTTGTGTGAAACTCTCAAGTGTATTTGAGCTCTATGCTGAGTTTTGCTTTGAAAACAAAACTAATTCTTTCCTTAGTTGCCCTTCTTGCACATTTACTCCACATTTATGAATAGTCAATGGACCTTTCCTTCTCTATGCTGTTATATTGACTTACCTCCTTGTTTCATCTTCCCATTCAATTCCAGAAAATTCACTAGCTCTCACACCTCTTTCAACATGAGTCCCATTGTCCAATCACACTGCTGTTTCTTTCACCATCAGCTGGGGAGATATTGCGTGACTTTATGAACACAACTAACGTATCCTTCAATATTGCTCAATCTATTTCTGTTATTCTGTTTTCCTCATGTTTGCTCTCTCTCTTCTTGCCTATTCAAACTAAAGCATTTGATTCAGTAAACCATCACACTCTGTGGATTGTTCTCCAGAGATTTAAATGAGCAAGAAACTTCAGTACAGTCTTGCAATAATGTCATGATACTATGACTGCAAATATCTAGAGTGGGATCAGAAACTAATGTCATTAAAATCTGCATTGTTGTAAAACAAAGCCATGTGATAGCCCAATACTTTAAAAATGAGTAGTTATTAATATCCCCAAAGATCACTGCCCAAGGTGTGAGTATTAAACACCATCCAAATAGAAATTTATTTCCCCTTAGTTGCCACCGTACCAAAGCTCAATTGACCCCCACAGACATAAATGACCAGAAATATGTGGATACCTTGCTCTAGATTTGCAACTCCACCCCCACTTCAATCTCGTCAATTCTGCATGCACAACACTTGGCCCGTCCTTGAACATTGCTCAATCAAAATGTATATGTCAACCCAACTCAGACAGATATTCCACCTCCAATGTATATTGAAGAAGAGCCTATGGAATATGTATTGTAGAACACTTCCATATCTTGTCAATTCTCTCAACGGGTCACTGTTGATGAGAAAGTACAACACCAAATCAGCTGTGCCACTTCCATCTTTCTACACTTACAGTAGTGAGTGTCAACAACAAAGGTCCCAATGAGCCACCAGGAATTATCAGCACACTCTGCAATGCAACAAGGCCTGGAGTAACAAGTAAGAGTGTTAAGGAAATGCCATCACCAATGCCTCCACTGCATTGTTCACATTCAATGCTTGGATCATCAACCAACACTTGAGGCCTTCTTGAAGACAGCTGTACAAATAATCAGGCAAACCTCCTGTGAAACCCACTGGACCCTGGATATCTCTCCACCATGTCCTACCTTCTCAACTCTCAAATAGCCAGCATTGCAGTGGAGGAGAAAGAAACAAACCTACAAAGACATTCTGAGGCTGGATTTGGAGTGTGATTGTATTAATATTAATGAGTAGGTGGAGCTTGCGATTAATTATGCAAAATGGTCACAACTTATCCATGAGGTTTTTAGTCCAAATGCCTTAATGATGAGACAGAACAACAGCAGAGAAGGAAGGAAATAGAAGCAATTCTGCACTCTGAGTCCAATTTCTTTATCTAACATTCTGCCCATGTGTCCAAAGATCTGTGGGACAAGAATCACTCTCCTCAGTCACATGAAGTCCCAGAGCGAAATCCCTTGATGCTGAGTAGACATCATTCTCAAATTGAGGGATAGATCGTGACCACTCTCCTGTTGGCATTAAGAAAAATCAGAAGCATAGCAGAACAGTAATCAGTCTGTCAAACAGCTCAAATACTCAGTGTGCTGTCTGCTGAAGATTTTTTGCCATCGTGCAAGTTTCCACCCGAAGTAACAATTTGAGAAGTGATCCTTGCATTTTCATGCAATCCTATGACTATATACATCACCAGAAAATATTAACAAGAGATGCTGTAAAGAACAGCCAGGCTCATGTTTCAAGTGTAGATACTTATTCTAGCCATTGGTCTGGACCTGGACACTTTTTTATATTCATTCACAGGAAGTATTTGTCACTGACAAGGCCAATGCAATTATTACTGCTCAGTAATTGCCCATGAGGAGGCGGTGGTGAGCTGCTTTCTTGAAACATTGCAGTCCAAGTGATGTAGTCAATGTCTTTTGGTCAAAATCCTGTAACTCCTTCCTTAACAGTATTGTGGGTCAATCCACAGCAGTTGAACTGCAACGGTTCAAGAAGGCAGCTCACCAATATCTTCTTGAGAGCAACTAGAAATCGGTAACAGTTGCTGGCAGCCAGCCATACCCATATCCCACGAATGAATGAAAAACACAGGTATATCCATAGTCCAGTTAGAAATGTACCATTCAGGGTTTTGACCTTGTGACAATGAAGGAACAACAAAATAGTTCCAAGTCTTGGAGGGGGATTTGCAAGTCGTGATGTTTCCATACATCTGCAGCCCTTGTCCATCTAGTGGTTTAGAGGTTGTGTGGTTTGAAGATGCTATCGAAAGAGTCTTGGTGAGTAACTACAGGCTTTTTGATGTTAGACCCTACTCCCACTCAGTGTTTGTTGGTGAAGGGATTGAATGGTGTGGGTGGTGATTAGAGTGCCAATCAATTGGGCTGCTTTATCCTGGATGGTATTAAGTTTCTCAAGTGTTGGTGAAGCTGTGGTCATCCAAGTAAATATTATAATGTGAACAACTTCCAATCTGTAGGAGTCATTCTGGAATCTGTAGAATCTTTAAAGTGGTTGAAGAGGTTTCCTCAGTACCACCTTCTCAAGGACAACTAGGGATGGCCAATAAATGCCGAATCAGCCAGCACACCCAGATTCATAAGTGAATAATAAATAAATACATGAATAAATATGATTAACAATGCACCTACTACTTCTGTAGCCACCTGCTTTAACGTTGGGATAGGGACCATCAAGTCATGTAGGTGTATAAACATTCAGCCCCTTTAATTTCTTCATTACAATCTCCTTACTAACATTAACTTTCTTCATCTGCCGACCAGATATCCCAACCCAATCTAGTCCCACCTGCCAGCACCCGGCCCATATCCCTCCAAACCCTTCCTATTCATATACCCATCCAAATTCCTCTTAAATATTGCAGTTGTACCACCCTCCACCACATCCTCTGGCAGCTCATTCTACTCATATACCACCCTCTGTGTGAAAATGTTGTCCCTTAGGTCTCTTTATATATTTTCCCTCTCACCCTAAACCTACGTCCTCTAGTTCTGGACTCCCCGACCCCAAGGAAAAGACTTTGCCTATTTATCCTATCCATGCCTCTCATAATTTTGTAAACCTCTATAATGTCACCCTTCAGCCTCCAACGCTTCAGGGAAAACAGCCCCAGCCTGTTCAGCCTCTC
This sequence comes from Chiloscyllium punctatum, assembly GCF_047496795.1. Classification (NCBI taxonomy): domain Eukaryota; kingdom Metazoa; phylum Chordata; class Chondrichthyes; order Orectolobiformes; family Hemiscylliidae; genus Chiloscyllium; species Chiloscyllium punctatum. Next base: position 80,927,988 of record NC_092753.1, on the reverse strand, counting down.
CCTGTAGCTCAGATCCTCCAACCCTGGCAACATCCTTGTAAATCTTTTCTGAACCCTTTCAAGTTTCACAACATTTTTCTGATAGAAAGGAGACCAGAATTGCACGCAATATTCCAACAGTGGCCTAACCAATATCCTGTACAGCTGCAACATGACCTCCCAACTCCTGTACTCAATACTCTGACAAATAAAGGAAAGCATACCAAATGCCTTCTTCACTATGCTATCTACCTGCGACTCCACTTTCAAGGAGCTATGAACCTGCACTCCAAGGTCTCTTTGTTCAGCAACACTCCCTAGGAGGCAAAAACAATGACTGCAGATGCTGGAAACCAGATTCTGGATTAGTGGTGCTGGAAGAGCACCGCAGTTCAGGCAGCATCCAAGGAGCAGCGAAATCGAGGTTTCGGGCAAAAGCCCTTCATCAGGAATAAAGACAGTGAGCCGGAAGCGTGGAGAGATAAGTTAGAGGAGGGTGGGGATGGGGAGAAAGTAGCATAGAGTAAAATGGGTGAGTGGGGGAGGGGATGAAGGTGATAGGTCAGGGAGAAGAGGGTAGAGTAGATAAGTGGAAAAGGAGATAGGCAGGTAGGACAAGTCCGGACAGGTCATGGAGACAGCGCTGAGCTGGAAGTTTGGAACTAGGGTGAGGTGGGGGAAGGGGAAATGAGGAAACTGTTGAAGTCCACATTGATGCCCTGGGGTTGAAGTGTTCCGAGGCGGAGGATGAGGCGTTTGGTGGTGAGGGAGCGGCGGTGAAGGAGGCCCAGAAACCTCCATGTCCTCGGCAGAGTGGGAGGGGGAGTTGAAATGTTGGGCCATGGAGCGGTGTGGTTGATTGGTGCAGGTGTCCCGGAGATGTTCCCTAAAGTGCTCTGCTAGGAGGCACCCAGTCTCTCCAATGTAGAGGAGACCGCATTGGGAGCAACGGATACAATAAATGATATTAGTGGATGTGCAAGTAAAACTTTGATGGATGTGGAAGGCTCCTTTAGGGCCTTGGATAGAGGTGAGGGAGGAGGCAGCCCTCCAATCCCTCTACTCCAATCCCAACCTCACCATCAAGCCAGCGGATAAAGGGGGTGCAGTGGTAGTCTGGCGCACTGACCTCTACACCGCTGAAGTCAAACGCCAACTCGAGGACACCTCTTCCACTGCCCCCTCAACTATGACCCCACCCCCCATCACCAAACCATCATCTCCCAGACCATACAGAACCTCATCACCTCAGGAGATCTCCCACCCACAGCTTCCAACCTCATAGTCCAGGAACCCCGCACTGCCCGGTTCTACCTCCTTCCCAAGATCCACAACCCTGATCACCCTGGCCGACCCATTGTCTCAGCATGCTCCTGCCCCACTGAACTCATCTCTACCTACCTTGACACTGTCCTATCCCCCCTAGTCCCCACATACGTTCGAGACACCACCCACGCCCTCCACCTCCTCCAAGACTTCCATTTCCCTGGCCCCAACACCTCATCTTCACCTTGGATATCCAATCCCTCTACACCTCCATCCGACATGACCAGGGCCTCCAAGCCCTACATTTTTTCCTCTCCAGACATCCCCAACAGTACCCTTCCACTGACACTCTCATTCGTTTGGCCGAACTGGTCCTTACCCTTAACAATTTCTCCTTTGAATCCTCCCACTTCCTCCAGACCAAAGGGGTAGCCATGGGCACACGTATGGGCCCCAGCTATGTCTGTCTCTTTGTTGGCTATGTAGAGCAGTTGATCTTCCGTAATTACACCGGCACCACTCCCCACCTCTTCCTCTGCTACATTGATAACTGCATTGGTGCCACCTCGTTTCCTCATTTCCCCTTCCCCCACCTCACCCTAGTTCCAAACTTCCAGCTCAGCACTGTCTCCATGACTTGTCCGGACTTGTCCTACCTGCCTATCTCCTTTTCCACCTATCCACTCCACCCTCTTCTCCCTGACCTATCACCTTCATCTCCTCCCCCACTCACCCACTGGACTCTATGCTACTTTCTCCCCACCCCCACCCTCCTCTAGCTTATCTCTCCATGCTTCAGGCTCACTGCCTTTATTCCTGATGAAGGGCTTTAGCCCAAAACCTCGATTTCGCTGCTCGTTGGATGCTGCCTGAACTGTGGTGCTCTTCCAGCACCACTAATCCAGAACTCTCCCTAGGACCTTACCATTAAGTGTATAAGTCCTGCTAAGATTTGCTTTCCCAAAATGCATCTAAATTAAACTCCACCTGCCACTTCTCAGCCATTGGCCCATCTAGTCCAGATCCTGTTGTAATCTGAAGTAACCCTCTTTGCTGTCCTCTACACCTGCATTTTGGTGTCATCTGCAAACTTACTAACTGTACCTTGGTTGGTAAGTCTTTTTTAATTGAGGCTGAACCAGCAGTTCCAGAGATAGGTGAGTTGACACAATCAGCCCAACTCTGAAGCTGAAACTGATGGAGTTCCAGAGGGTTTTTATACACACTCACAGAGCTGCAGATGGTAAATAGACAGTTGTTTGTCCTTTAATAGAAGCACCCATATATCATACAGAGATATTGTGGTTCTCATGTAAAATTCCCATGGCAGGATATGCAGGAATATGAAAAACTCGAGTATTCAAAAATACACATTTCTCCTGGCCAAGGCTTCATAAGGATGGAGTGCAGTCCTGGATAATATGCCATTCTTGTCAGACAATGGGAAAAGCTCAGCATGAAATTAAACATTCGCCATTAATCCCCATAACCAGTTTTTGAACAACCATTCTGTAAAATGTTCGTAAACTGTGTAAGGTTATTGCTGATAGTGCAACATTGAAAAGTATGTCTTTACAATTATGGATATGACAACTCAATTTCCATAAGCTATTTCTTTGAGAACAATTACAGCTAAAGTAAAGATGGATAAATTAACTTAATGTTTCACTAATTATAGACTACAAATAGGAATAGTCAGACTGAGGTTCCAGTGTTACGTCTAGAAGTTTTCAAGATATCATGAGTAACTTGGGTATTAAACAGCTGAAGTCAAAAACACGAGGAGCTTTAAAGAGATTCCATCCGACTCTGAAGACAATGATGAAAGCATATTGTCATGAATATCTTCAGGATTGGGATAAAAGTTTGGATTTCCCATTATTTATCAGCAGAGAGTTGCTGGATTTAGTCCATTTGTAATTATATGTGGTTGCCATGTAAGAAGAGTTTCATTAGAACTGGTCAAGGCAATATTTTTCAAGCAGAAATCTGAATCCTCAATATTGAATTGCTTGTCTCTAGAGAGACCCCAGGGGCATGCAGATGGCACAGGAGCATTTGAAGAATGGGCAGAGATGCTGAAAGTTGAATACTTCGAACAGAAGCGGAAATGTTACTGCTATTACTCCACCCACCAGAGTCACAACAGCAAATATTCTAGTTGTCCCTAATCATTCCTTCATTATCAACTTCAGCTCTAATTATAAGATATAAAAGTTCATAAGTTATAGTTGGAAAGGAAGAAGGCCATTCAACCCATTGAGTTTGCTCCATCTTTCAATGAGATCCTGGTTATTCTGATAATCCTCAACTCTGCTTTCCTGCCTTTTCCCCATATCCTTGATTCCGTTACTGATTGAAAACCTGTTGATCTCAGTCTTAAAATACTTCATGAGCCAGTCTCTGCAGTAGAGTAAGGAACTCCACAAAATCACTACTCTTTGAGAAAAAAAGTGGTGGCACACTCACTGTTCCTCTCTGTCTTAAATGTGTAACCCCTGATTCTGAGATAATATTCTCTCATCCTGGTCTCTCTCACAAGGAAAAAAAAGAATCTTTCTGTATCGGACAGTTTCCTGTTAAGTCCTTTAGGTATCTTATATGTTTCAATGAGGTCACCACCCATTCTTTAAACTCTGATGAGTACAGATCCAACCTACTCAACCTCTCCTCATAAGACAGTGCCTCTGTACTGGGTTTAAAGCTAGACTGGCAGGAGGCTGGGAGAACACAGCACACCAGGCCGCTGGGGCTGTGGCTGAGTGGTCTCAGCCGTTGGATTCAAGTTGCTGACTCCACATAGGCGTGGGTTCCACTCCCACCGCTGCCTAACGCTCCTATTACTGTGCTGTGTGTTAAAACTGAATGTTAAGCACTGTTGTTACAGTGGGTGGCGCGGTGGCTCAGTGGTTAGCACTGCTGCCTCACAGCACCAGGGACCCGGGTTTGATTCCAGCCTGGGGCAACTGTCTGTGTGGAGTTTGCATGTCCTCCCTGTGTCTGCGTGGGTTTGCTCCAGTTTCCTCCCACAGTCCAAAGATGTGCAGGTTAGGTGAATTGGCCATGCTAAATTGCCTGTAATGTTAGGTGCATTAGTCAGAGGGAAATGGGTCTGGGTGGGTTACTCTTTGGAGGGTCGGTGTGGAGTTGTTGGGCCGAAGGGACTGTTTCCACACTGTAGGGAATCTAATCGATACGGGAGGTGGAGATGTCGACGTTACAGTCCTAAAGAAGGGTTACCCCAAAATGTTGATTTACATACCTCCTGATGCTACTTGGCTTGCTGTGTCCTTCCAGCCTCCTGCCTGTCTACCTTGGATTCCAGCATCTGCAGTTTTTTTTGGTCTCTGTACTGGGAATCAGCCGAGTGAGCCTTCTGTGGACTGCCTCCAATTCCAACATATCTTTCCTTCGGTAAAGTTTTTCTTTAAAGCTTGGCAATGTCAGTTCTATCTGATTTCACTCTTCACCAAGCTATGTCAAAAAAAGATAATCAATGCATTGTTTGGTATTCTGTCAGCCTTTTGTAGCTGGTATGCACTGGAATAAAACAATGCAAATCCTGATAATTGGGCGGTGCCTTTCTGTCTGTGAACAGCCATTAATAGGTCCTCAGCAGCACTTCCTTCATCGTTAATATTCAATTTAGTAAATAAAGCGAAGATTAAAACTTCAGTTTTCCTCTGAGTTTTAAAAATCTGGTACAAAAGCAGTTTTGGAATGTTAGAGTCATATAGCTTGATAATGGAAGGATCTTTCCACGTAATCAACCAGCTCTGACTGTTTATCATTTTATTTTGAATCAAAATTAAAACCTGAAAAAATTAATTAGTACTCAAAAGAGCAGTAATAACTGATCAAAGCTCTAAACTAAAAGCTGCCACCCTTCCCTAGTCTGGTCTACAAGTGATTTCAGACCCATAGCAATGTGGTTGTGGGCCAAGGCCAATTATATCAAAATTAGGCAGGAGCTCGGAAATGTGGATTGGACACAGCTATTTGAAGGGAAGTCGACATTTGATATGTGGAAGGCTTTCAGAGATAGGTTAAAGATAGTGCAGGATAGGCATGTCCTGTTGAAGGCAAAGGATAGGAAAGGCAAGATTTGTGAACTGTGGATGACAGGAGAAATTATACGACTAGCCAAGAGGAAAAGGGAAGCGTACATAAGGTCCAGGCAGCTAAGAACAGAACGGGCCCTGGAGGAATATCGGAAGAGTGGGACAAGTCTTAAACGAGGAATCAAGCGGGCTAAAAGGGGTCATGAAATAGCTTTAGCAAGAAGAATTAAGGAGAATCCCAAAGCATTTTATTCTTATATAAGAAGCAAGTGGGTAACTAGAGAAAGGATTGGTCCATTAAAGGTTAATGAAGGAAGGCTGTCTGTCGAACCTGAGAGAATGGGTAAGATTCTGAATGATTACTTTGCATCAGTGTTCACTGAGGAGAGGAACATGATGAATGTTGAGAATAGAGATAGACGTTTGATTAGTCTGGATCATGTTGACATAAGTAGGGAAAATGTGTTGGGTAGGCTAGGGGTTATTAAGGTGGACAAGTCCCCAGGACCGGATGGGATCTATCCCAGGTTGCTGAAGGAGGTGAGAGAGGAAATAGCTGGAGCCCTGACAGATATCTTTGTGGCATCCTTAAATACAGGTGAGGTGCTGGAGGACTGGAGGGTTTCTCATGTTGTCCCCCTGTACAAGAAGGGTAGCAGGGATATTCCGGATAACTACAGACCAGTGAGCCTGACATCAGTGGTGGGAAAATTGCTGGAGAAGGTACTGAGGGATAGGATCTATTTATATTTAGAAAAGAATGGGCTTATCAGTGATAGGCAACATGGTTTTGTGCGGGGGAGATTGTGTCTTACTAACCTAACAGAGTTTTTCGAGGAAGTGACCAAGTTGATAGATGAAGGAAGGGCTGTTGATGTCCTACACATAGACTTGAGTAAAGCGCTTGGTAAGGTTCCCCATGGAGAAGGTGAAGTCACATGGTGTGCAGGGTGTTCCGGCTAGGTGGATAAAGAACTGGTTGAGCAACAGGAGACAGAGAGTAGTAGTTGAAGGGTGCTTCTCGAAATGGAGAAAGGTGACCAGTGGAGTTCCACAGGGGTCAGTGTTGGGGCCACTGTTTTTTGTGATCTACATAAATGATCTGGAAGATCTTGGTATGATCAGCAAGTTTGCGGATGACACGAAGATTGGTGGAGTAGCAGAAAGCATAGAGGACTGTCAAAAGAATACAGGAGAATATAGATAGACTGGAGAGTTGGGTGGAAAAGTAGCAGATGGATTTCAATCCAGACAAATGTGAGATAATGCATTTAGGCAACACTAATTCTAGAGCGAATTATACAAAGAATGGAAGAGCCTTGGGAAAAGTTGATGGGCAGAGAGATCTGGGAGTGCAGGTCCATTGTACCCTGAAGGTTGCTGCACAGGTGGATAGAGTGGTCAAGAAGGCACACAGTATGCTTGCTGTCATTGGACGGGGTATTGAGTATAAGAGCTGGCAAGTCATGTTAAAATTGTACAGGATATTGGTTCGGCCGCATTTAGAATACTGTGTACAGTTCTGGTTGCCACATTACCAAAAGGATGTGGGTGCTTTGGAGAGGGTGCAAAGAAGGTTTACGAGGATGTTGCCTGGTATGGACGGTGCTAGCTCTGAAGAGAGTTTGAGTAGGTTAAGTTTGTTTTCATTAGAAAAAAGAAGATTGAGGGGGGAACCTGATTGAAGTTTACAAAATCATGAAGGGTATAGACAGGGTAGATAGAGATAAGCTTTATCCCCAGGGTGAAGGATTCAATAACGAGAGGTCACACTTTCAAGGTGAGAGGTGGAAAGTTTAAGGGGGATACATGCGGCAAGTACTTCACACAGAGAGTGGTGGGCGTCTGGAATGCATTGCTAACAGAGGTGGTAGAAGCAAGCACGGTAGATTCATTTAAGATGCGTCTGGACAGATGCATGAGTAGGTGGGGAGCAGAGGGATACAAATGCTTAGGAATTGGGCGACAGGTTTAGACAGTGGATTTGGATCAGCTCAGGCTTGGAGGGCCGAAAGGCCTGTTCCTGGGCTGTAAATTTTCTTTGTTCTTTGTTCTTTGATTTCGAACTGTCCTCTGAACTGACCAAGCACTTGATGTTTTTTTGTAACAACACAAAATCAGAACTTGCTGGACAAACTCAGCAGGTCTGGTAGCATCTCTGGAGAGAAAACAAATTCAATATTTCAAATTCAATGAATTAGTCACCAGATTTCAAGACACCAAGAGTATAGAAATTGATCAAGACCGGTAGTCTGTAAGTGCTGGTTTTAAATTGCTCACAATGTATAAATAGCTCATGTAGTTCTGTCTAAAAATAAATTGCAATGAGCAATAACACACATTAAGCAGCTCCTAGGTTCAGTTCTTATGGATAATGTACTGCGACAAAGGTATGTCTTTTACACACTTTTGCTCTCTGCTTTGATCTGCAATTTACCTTAAATTGTAACCTTGCTCTGATTCCAAAGCACAGTGACGAGACTTCCTAGGAATCTGTGACAGAACCATCCTAAAACTGCCCCTGCTAATTTGTTACAACATGCTCGCAGAGTCTTCATCAGTCTTTCCTGGTAAGGGAGCTTACGACTTGGGAACAAAACCTTAAAATCACCCCAGGAGAGGTGTTCGGAAACATTTCACACAAAAGGTGGTCAAAGTGCCACACTGTCTCTGGCATTAAGCTCATCTGATCACTTTGTGAGATCAGTACATTTGTGCTGCCCAAGGATATGAAGGGAATTGAGCCATGATAGGTGGGTGGAGTTGAGGTAGAGCTGTGCCACAATCTCACTGGAAGTCAGCAGCGTTTGATGAGCTGAATGGTCTGTTCTTGTACTTATGCTAACCTATTCATTCGTTTACTGCCACTGGGTGGAATAAGAGAGTATAATTCTGGTGCAGTTGTAAAGTTCGCTGCTAATTCAAGTGCTGTAAGTTTATTACTCAGTAATTGTAGTAAAGGAGTATAGCTACACAGGGAGAAGTTCAGTGATCTCACTGGGGTGGCTAAATCAAATCAAGGCTGTGGTGCTAATCTATACCACCAACCGTATTCACCATTTGCCTCATTCATTTTGTTTCCTAGCAACAGTGTCAAGGAGCGTGTTCAAGCACTATACCTTTGTTACTCAAAATAACTCTCACAGCTCACTGATCTTGAGGATTCTGTTGGTTTACAAAGGTGTTTGATTTAAAGACACCATAAACATTCACCCCTCATCCTCATGGCTCGGCTAGCCTCAAACCAGGTATGTCTCCATAATTGAAAAATGTGATGCTGGAAAAACACAGCAGGCCAGGCAGCATCCGGGGAGTAGGAGAATCGACGTTTCAGGCATAAGCCGGCTTATATCTCCATAATCCCCCCTGGCCTATAATATAATCTTCTCTGCCTGAGGGACACCCAGTGTCAAAAAAGGATCAGCCAACAACCATGAAACCTCAGAGTCTGCAGGATGTGTAGATGTAAGATTCAATAGGTCGTCAGACAAAAGAGCTTGTTAAGGAAATTGATTACTCAAACTAGTAAAATAAACCTGGTAAAAGCTGAACAAGATTCATTAGATGCAGCTTCTTGTCCCTTCTTAAAGCATTACAATGAATTGACAGTCATTTTCCTATTCTTCAGAAACAAATAATATTGTGTTCACAGCTAAATAACCTCTTCTGTCTCTTCTATCATTGGACAGATTCTTTTTTTATTTGACGATGTCTGAGTTGCATTGAGTATGTTAGAAGGATTTTGGCCGCGGCGTTTCTTGCCATTCCTTACCATACTCACTTCATTAACTACCTACCTTTGATGTCAGCCATGTCAGATTTCAGCCCTGTTTTATTATGTGCCATTGCTGTAACATTCATTGCTCATAGATATCTGCAGGAAGACTGGCATCCTTTGTCAAGTGTTATCTAGCCATGACTTCACACTGCCCATGGCATAAAGCTGACATGGCTGACACTCCCCGGGGCATACAATCTCTTACCCTCATCACTGTTTCCCCACCAGACCACATAGTTTGCTTCTTCTGTGCTACATCCTGTCAAACCACCCACTAAGCCAGCTCCATACTGTCCCAATGTCAACTGTCGGCCCTCAACTTGTCATTTAAGAGTTGGGAAATATCACATACAGGCAAACAATTGTGGTTCACATGTGGAATAAACTTCCTAAGGAAGTAGTGGATGTAGGTGCGATTGCAACATTTAAAAGATATTTGGATAGATGCATGAAAGGAAAGTTTGGTGGGATATGGGCCAGGAGTAGGTAGGTGGAACTAGCTTAGTTTGGGATTATGGTTGGCATGGACTGGTTGGACCAAAGGGTTTGTTTCCATTCGGCATGACTCTATGACTCTATGACCTTCAGCTTTTATGTACAGACCAGAATAAAGAACCAACAGAAGTTGAGGTTCACTTGATAATGCAATCCAGATTTCAGCATCATGACCAATGACCATATTATAGTCAACAATGCACTCAGTCCTCTTCTATAGGAAGCAGGTATCAATGAGGTTTATTCTGACTTGTAACACCCATAACAGCTGAGCTTTTTCATGGACAACTACAGCTTCCTTAACCTCAGTGCCATCAGTCTCCTCCTCAGGAGACTGCTCCTATTCCCCATTTCTTCAGCATCCAGTATGTTGCCTCAGTCCAAGCAGCAGAACCACATCTCCAACATCTCTATATTCTGCTCCACAATGGTCTTGGTCAAGGCACATAGCATTACATCTGAGCCCCACATTAGACAGAGGGTTGTATAGTGATGCCATGCACCATAGTTGCAGTGGTTATGCTCATAGTCTTGTATCTGTCAGACTACAGTCCAGGGAGGGTAATGGTTTGTCCTGTAGACTCGGGGAATCATGTGTCGTCAACTGGGGAGCTGCAAAGGCAGCAGTCAGGTACCTGCTCTATCATGTCTAGTGGCTGCTCACTGATGTTGGTCAGACTTCTTGGAAAATACATACTCCATCATTCAATGGGGTGTAAGGGAGGGCTGTAGGGGTAGCAGGGGTGATCAGTGCCAAAGGGTGTCAGGGTTATGAGGGAGGAAACAGGCATTTGCAGAGTACAAGGGGACAATGAGGAGTATACAGAACAGCAAGGGAGGCCATAGGAGGATATGGTAATGGTGGTGAGCATGACTATGTGCTCCACTGAGTGAGCATGGAAGGACAGGTTGGGGATCATTAGGGCAAGATGCAATGTTCATTATGGTGGGTCTCCACTTGGGGGACAGACGGAAATAGCCTGTCAAGATAGGGTAAGGTAAAAGAGGACTGGGGGAGAGTATTTGGTGACCAGGAGGGGTCTGGTGCTAATAGTGTCCACTGCAGGCTGTGTTCCCCACTATCGTTTTCCATTCTCTGCATGTGAAAGTGGTGGGGACACCATTTGGGTTGGTAGGGATAAGTGCCAATTTGCCAGATGAAACGCAGGATCCACGTTTGCTGGATACACTGAAGGAACAAATAAGTGAAGCAGTTGCTTGCAAACTCCAGCATCATTTAATCTTTTCATCTTCACTTTGCTATGTGTGCAGAGTGAAGGTGCCTCAGGGTCAGTTGCTGGTTAAACGTGATAGCTCACAAACTGAACATGAACGTCTTAATGATATTGACAGCAATGATGTTAAAAAAAAGACAAGTGTTAGCCAAAGGTGAACCATTACTCATGCAACATCTAAGAGTGCCATGGGAACTGCATGTCACCTGTCATGTTACTGAGGCAGTAGTTAGCACTGAATGCAAGGGGAGTTTGAGTTTTTGACATGGATCTGGAATAGGAGGGCGCTGGAGCAATAGGGGCACTCCATTCTTGATGTCACGTAGTGTCACTCACCGAGTTCCTGCACAAGCTGATTGTAAATGGAGAATGGAAACATGTCCCGCATTTTCAGGGTGCAGCAAGTCACACTCAATTCCAGTGAGGAAAGAATCTTGGACCTCGCAGGAGAAGACCAGGACTATCCTGTGGGGAAACTGAGACATCCGTGTCCTGCCAACCAAGGAATTTCCATTTTTCGTTCCATTACAACTCTCCCCTTAATGCCACCATCAGAGCCATTCATCGCATACCTCTTTAAACCATGTTGCCTTCTCACTCCTTTACCTTGTAGGTTCTAGTGGGATATCCATTGTCATCACTGTCAAGAGAGCAGGCCTGTTAAGAAGGCCCTTCACTCCCTCTGAGGAGGAGAGTTCCATGGCCTCAGAGGATGAGCCAGCATGAAGAGCAGCCCCCTGCCGCATGCACCAATTCAAATACTGAAACTTCGGTGGGAATGTTAGCAAGACTAGAGACAATCTGGGGAACACATCACTGCAACATCTCCACAGCTGGTGGAGAAAGAAATGCCGCAGGTCACTGGCACTCTGAGAAATGCTAGAAATCAGGTACCTGCTTAGCCCCTTGCAGGAGAGAACCATGTAGGCATTTTATATACATGCACAAGCAGACACAGGAGCCAAGGGCAGGAATGTGGGAGGCAATGGTCCCCATTGTGCAGAGGCTACTGGGCTGCAGCTAAAGTGTGGGGGTGCAGTTGGTTCAAGCATGAAATTATCTTACTGCCTCTATGGACAAGTTGGCCATTGCCATGTTGTTCATAATGATTTGATTTACTGCCACACGTACCTAAGTACAGTGTAAAGCTTTGTTTGTGAGCAGTATAGACAGATCATAGTAAACAATGACATACAGATCATAGGGTGAGAAAACTTGGAGAGAGTGAGGCTTAGAGGTGACACTGTGCAATACAAGAAGAACATTAACAAGATCAACATTATTTGAAGTTAGAGAGTCCATTCATCAGTCTAATAACAGCAGGGATAAAGCTGTTCTTGAACCTGCTGATGCATGCATTCAGGCTTCAGTATCTTGTGACTGATGGAAAAGGTAGTAGGAGAGCATTGCCAGGGTGAGATTGGGCTTTGCTGATGTTGACAGCCTTTCCATGGCAACAAGAGGAGTAAATGGAGTCCTTGGATGGGAGGTTGGCTTCCATGATAGTCTGGACTGTGCACACCACCTTCTATAGTTTCTTATAGTCCTGGGCAGAGCTGTTACCGTACCAGGCCAATATGCACTTCCCAATAGTGTATCTGTAAAAGTTGGCGATGGTCATTATGGACATGCTGAATTTCCTGAGCTGCCTGAGGAAGAAGAGGCGCTGTTGTGCCTTCTTGACAGTCGAATCTATGTGGGAAGTCCAGGACAGGCTGGCGGTTATCATCACTCTGAGGAACTTGACACTCTTGATCCTCTCACCTCCATCCCGTTGATGTAGATGGGGGTATGTCCGCCTCCTTTCTTTCTGAAGTCAGTGATCAGTTCTTTAGTTTTGCCGACATTGAGAGAGAGGTTGTTATCAATGGACAACGTCATTAAGCCTGCTATCTCCTTTCTGTGTTCTGACTCAGCATTGTTTGCTATCTATCCTACCACAGTGGTGTCATGTGCAAACTTGTAGATGGCATCTGTTTAGAATTAGGCAACATAGTTGTGGGTATACAGGGAATACAGTAGGGGGCTGACGAAGCATCCTTGAGGGGTTCCAGTGTTAACTGTCATTGTGGAGGAGGTGCAGTTGTCTATCTTCACTGATTGCAGTCTGTGGGTCAGGAAGCTGAGGACCCAGTTGCAGAGGTACCAAACCAAGTCCTAGGTCTTGGAGTTTTGAGATCAGCCTGGAGGGGATTATAGTGTTGAAGGCAGAGCTGTAGTCGATGAGCAGGAGCATGGAGAGCCACAACCAGCAGTCTCCAGGTCATAGACATGCACTTCATCACCCTTGACATTGGTCCTCAGCAGGAGTAGGCAGGCCACCTTGACCTCATATCAGGGGCCCTTTTCCTCACAAGCAGACACCAGACGAAGGAGGAACCATACACAGCCCCTCAGAAATCACCTCTCGGAAGGCCGCTGAGGTAGCAGGGCTTTCACCCTACCTGTGACTCTTGAGGCTGTGGGAGTTAAGCAGAGGAGGGTACTGTTGCCTCATACAAGAACGCACTCATCATGTCTGGGCCTCTAGATACAAAAAGTAGAGTCCAGTTTTAAGGCAGGCTTTCTCCACTGCACCTGGGTCAGCACTTACACACAGTGGGAAGGAAAGATTCTCAAAAAACCCTTGAGAGTTTGTTGGCGATACTGGTGATGACTCACTGTGAATAAAGCCTCGTATTTATTGAAATGTGCTCACAATACCACAAAATCTGTTTGCTCATGTCTCTGTGTAGCCTCTGCTCTAACTGTTACACTCTGAGATCAGACACCAGTTCATGTGCATGATATTCCCTGCAGCAATGCCTGACCTGAGAGATTTTGCTGCACCGAGTGCAGACGCTATGAACGTTACATTTGGAAGGAGCTCAGGCAACTGGGTACCATTGCACGAGGCGCGCAGAAGTTGCTTTGGCACCACTGGCCTCAGTGCATAAAATGGTCGGCAGGTTTTGTAGCACACAGTGAGACTTGGCGTCAGGATCATCATGCAATTGAGAGGTGTGTGTCCTCTGTAATGAATGGGTCTATCTGTAGGGCCTCACATTGCTGGGGTTTACATCTCTCTCCCTGCAATGCTTAGCTCCTACACTCCAGTTGTAGTCAAGGCTATTTCCTTTGTCATTGCACAGTTGTAGTTTCTAGGACGATGGAAGGCGACAGCATATGCACCTCAGACAATAATTTCCAGGTTATCCTGTTATGTATGAGGACCCCAGTCATTTACATCCCTTTTCTGGCAGTCTCCATGTCAACCCCATAGATGTCTTAGGTCGCTACCCAACTTATCTACATGAGCATGCACCCACTGTCACGTTCACCACCTTTTCCCGGGCATAATGAGGTGACCATGCCAAGTGTAACCATACACTGTATTAACCTGGAAGCCTGTCTTGAACATGTTCAACTTCTGCTGTCCTCTGGGAAAGCAAATTCCAAAGTGTCACACCCTCTGAGTCAAGAAATTCCCCTTCAGTTTGGTCTTAAATGTGCTTTAAATGATTTTGAAATTACATCCTTGTTCTCAATTCACTAGCCAGGCAAAACATCCTAGCCACATCCACTCTGTTATTCCCTGTATGAATTTTGTTCATTTTAATGAGATCATCTCTCATTCTTTGGAACTTTAAGGAATATATACAGCAGTAAAATGTCTCTAATTTACAGAAACAACATAAATCATTTTATTGTACATTTATATGAGTGTTATAAAATAAGTTATGGCACTAGGGCACATAATGAGATATTAGTTTAGATGATCAAATGCTTGGTTAAGAAAACAAGATGGGTTTAAAGGAATCTCTCAAAGGAGAAAAGATAATTAAAAAGACAGGGGGGATCGAGGGAGAATAGTCCGCAGTTAAGCCGCTAAAAGTACAGCCATCAATAGTGGTGCAGTTAAAATCGGGAATCGTTAAGAAGTCAGAATTCAAACAGCACATGTACCTTAGGGCGTTGTGGAACTGAAGGAGGATATAGAGATAGGACAGACAGAGTTCACAATGGGATTAAAAATGAAGATGACAAAAGTGAGGACTGCAGATGCTGGAAATCAGAGTCTAGATTAGAGTGGTGCTGGAAAAGCACAGCAGGTCAGGCAGCATCCGAGGAGCAAAAGGTACACAGTACAGACATGGCCATACTGGAAAGTTTTGAAAGTGGATTAAACGGAAAACAGTTAACTTTTGATGTGCAATTTACTACTGTTCACAAAGCCACTGTCAACAGATTTTTCCAAAAACGTGTGATTTCAGATGTAATGTTTCCTTGATGACCAACTTAAAAAATTATTAAGCAACTAAACAATTTGCACTTGCATAAATCTTGATAGGCTACACTTGGTAACTTATTTCATTATTGTTAATAGGTTTTGCTTACACGAAAAAAATAGTACGTTTTCGGGAAAGCTGGTGTTGCTGTTCTATCTAATAACTATAGCCAAAGAAGCAAGAGGCAAAATGGCTCACATGGGAATTCAGATCATTGGGTTTTCTCTTGGCCTCCTTGGCCTATTTGGAACATTGATCACTACTATCCTACCACATTGGCACAGAAGAGCACATTTGGGTGCAGACATCATCACGGCGATTGAGTTCATGAAGGGACTGTGGATGGAGTGTGTCTGGCAAAGTACTGGCATCTACCAATGTCAAGTCCATCGTTCACAGCTGGCATTGCCTCCAGATCTGCAGGCAGCTCGTGCCATGATGGTAATTTCCTGTTTGCTTTCTGTTTTAGCCACTTGCATTTCTGTCATGGGTATGAAGTGCACCATGTGCTTCAAGGAATCTTCATTCAAAAATAACATTGCCGTAGCTGGAGGAATATGTTATATCCTTGCTGGCATCATGTGTCTCATTCCAGTGTCATGGTCAACAAATGACTTAATTCGAGATTTCTACGACCCAATGATACCACCCGCAATCAAATATGAAATGGGAGAGGCTTTATACGTTGGCTTTGTGTCAATGAGCATGACACTCATTGGAGGGGCTCTCTTTTGTCTGTCCTGTCCTCAGCAAAAGCATAGTAGACCCTATGAACCACAGGCTTCATCTGAACAGACTGCGCCTGAGTATAGGCTACCGTTCGCTTATAAGGGCAACCCAACTTCACAAACGTCAGCCTCACATGACAATTACCGCTTACACAATTATGTCTGATTGTAGCAAAGAGGGACCTGAATTTAAAACACATACAGAAGGATTCTCGGTCAATAAAAGAACGATGTCATTTAGAAATGAGTTTTGTGAAGAATTTATTCTGTGTTAAAAAATACACATTTCAGTATATCCATGTCTTTACTGTATACTATAAATTACTCTTTTTGTGGGCAATGTGCTCATTTGGATCTTTGCATTTAAAAGCTCAAAATGAACTCTAAATTAGAGGGAATGATGTCTTATTTATTCCAGGCTACTGGGAAATGTGATTCGTTTTCAAAATCTGTATGTAAAAGTAAGTAAATGTTAATATGTAATTAATTATTAACTTGAGGTTTTAGAGTCCCTGTATTTGTTATTAATGTAAAAATAAACTCTGTGTACAATCTGTGCAACAGTCTCTAATAGATGTTAAAAGTGCAACCCTTGGTGTTTAGTTTTTAAAAATCAGGTTTGGAAGATAATATTTTAAATACAATTTTTTATGAAACTGGACTGGTATTAAAAGCTATATAATGGCCTTAGGGTGTTAATTTTGTCAGGTAGCTTTTCATAGGTTACAATTTCTGATCTTGCTTTTATGGTATTTAACTTTCCAAGCAAGTCATCTAGAACTGCCAATACTTTTTGTCAATAATTTCATTTAACAATTAATAATAATACTTTGTGAACTTGGCAATATTTATATTTCATTTCTCTGAATTCACAAACACATGCGAGCATCCAAGCAAGAACCAAGTTAACTGCGACTTTTTGAGCTGAGGATTAAGAGAGGTTTTGTGGCTGATTTAAAGGGAAAATTCAAATAAATGTGAAATAATTTGTGTTTAGTTTCCGTCAAGATCACTAAATTGATATCAGGAAGGCCTTTCAGTCCATCGCTTAACCATCTAGTAAGACCCTATAATCACAAAACAGCTTCAATGGTTTTTTTCAATGACTCCAGAATTTTTCTCAAACTACATTATGTAGAATGTCATCACTTGCCATGGTAGGATTTGAACCCAAGTCCCCATAACATAAGTCAAGTGTTTTGTATTACTAGTCTCTCTAGTCCAGTTACCTTGCCATTGGATTACTGCTTCCTACTAAGAAGAGGGGAAATCAGATGTCCTTAAGATTATTAACATGGAAGAGATTGTGCACAAATGTTGCATGAATCCTTTGGAACTGTACAAATCATCAAGATATGTCAAGATCTGACAACATACGTCAAAATTTGTTTTTTGAATGAGAGTCCTTATCCTAATAGAATAATCTGTCATTCAGAATTTTAAGTAACATCACTTTATTTTTTCTCCTGTGTGCATTGGTATATGTGGATATTAGGTGAGTTGGCATGGTAGGTAAAAGGGAGAAGCAAAGGAGAAAGGTGGGTGAAAGTAGACTGAAAGTTGATAAAGGCAGAATGAGGGGTCACGGGGACTGGGTGAAGATATTTTGGTGGCATAGGTTGGAATTGATGGGGATAGGTGGAGGTGAGGGGGAATGAGCGAAGGATGATGAAATGTGAAGGAAGGATGAGGTGAACTGAGGAAAGCATGAGGGCAGGATGCTATAATTTAATCTTTGGCTACAATGCTGAAGCACACAGGTAGGCTTTCAACCAAATCTTCCTCAGAAACTGGAAACCTCCTCATCTCTTCCTGAGTTACCTCTACATTGATCCCTGAAACCCAACCACATTCCTCATTCCCAGTGTTGTCAAGGTGTTAACTTGTTGTGTCAAGTTTTGTCAAGGATCATCTCTCAAGTGATTCTGAAAGTTTCAGTAAATGTCAGGGAGTTGGTGAAATGCACTGTCTTCCCTCTCTGCGGCCCTTATTTTTGTATCTGGAAATTTAAGATTGAAAAATGAAAGAGGGCAGTTTGTTTCGCTGTGGACTAAGTTTGCATTTGACATCGTTGTTACATTTTGGGTTTAACCTTGTAAAATTTAAAAGATAAGTAAAGTACTAAGTCACTATGAACCACAATGGGGCACACCAGCTCCTGCATCAAGCAGACATAATACACTGTAGCCCTGCATCTCTGTTTAATTTTCTTGGTTCTTTAAAAAATCTACTTTTTTTAGTTTGTAGCCTGTAATTATTTCCCCTGTTTATCTTCAATCTGAAAGTAACCAGAAGGCATTTGATTCAGTGCCACATGGCAGGTTGGTTAGCTCATTAGAAATGTTTGAGATTGATGGGTCCTTAGCAGCATGGATTAGAAATTGGACAAAGGATCAGAAATAGAGTGTAGGTACAGATGGGCATTTCTCAGATTGGAGGTGAGTTCAAAGTACTTTTCCCCGGGCTTTGGGACCTTTGCATTCTCTGTTTTATATAAATGATTTGGAGCTGGGTGTTGAGAGCAAAATCTCTACATTTGCAGATGATATTAAGCTAGGGAGAGTAGTGATTTGTGAGGATGATGCTAAGTGACTTCAAAGGGACATTGACAAGTTGGCCAAATGGACAGACACCTGGCAGATGAATTTCAATGCAGAGAAATATGAGTTAATGCATTTTGTAGGAGAAACATGGGAGACAATACAGACTCAATGGTACAACTTTGAGGAAAATACAGGAACAGAAGGATCTTGGGGTTCATATACATTATTCTCTGAAGGTGGCCAGACAAGTTGAAACAGTTGTTGAGAAAGCTTATAGAATCCTTGGGTTTATAAACAGAGGCATAGAGTTTAAAAGCAAGGAAGTGATGCTACACCTCTACAAATCATTGCTAAGACCACATTTGGAGTATACTGTTTAGTTCTGGTGACCTTATTTAAGGAAGGATGCGAAAGGGTTCGATAGGGTTTAAAGGCGATTTACTAGACTGATACCAGGAATGAAGGATTTTAGATGCAAGGAATGATTAGAGAGATTAGGCCTGTTCTCCTTAGAGCAGAGATGATTAAGAGATGGCCTGACTGAGGTGTTCAAAATTATTCATAATTTTGACAGGGTAAAGAAGAATATTTTATTTTCACTAGTTGGTATGTCAGTAACTGGGGGTCACAATTTCAAGATTGCCAGCAAATGAACTGGAAGTGAGGTGAGAAGAAACTTCTTTACTCAGAGAGTTGTTAGGATTTGGCATGTGCTGTCTGGGAGAATGGTGGAAGTGGATTTCATAGGGCGTTTCAAAAGACAGCTGAAAGTGATGAAGTTCGAGGACTACGGAGATGAGGCTGGAGAGTGGGACTAGCTGGGTAGCTCTTTGGTAGCCAGTACAGACACAATCGGTCAAATGGCCTCCTTCTGTACTGAAAAATTCGATGAATGGATAGTCAACTTAGTAACTATCACCAACCAAGGAACTTAGTTTGCCTGTGATGTCACTCATTTGAGCCATGGCTTCAAGTTATTCTGTTTTAAATAAAACTTGATGAATTTAGAGCCAAACAAAAGCAAGCAGAAAGCACCTGAATTGGTACATTGCCTCCAAATTCCCTGAGCGATATACTCACTCAGGCTGTGTCTTAGTTCGGATGTGATCTCTGAGTATTCTCTACCTCAAAATTATAACTGGTAACTACAATTGAAATAGGATTCAAACTTGCGTAGAGGTGAAGCTTTAGACTTGAAATTGACAGTGATTGTGCTGTTTGTCTATTTAATGACCCACTTTGTAATCTGTATCAGGCCCACATTGCATCTCAGTATGTACTCCAGACATCTGAATCAATCTGCCACCATGGTGTAAATATTTCCTCTAGCAGGGTATTTGTACCTGAAGTGATAATATTATATTTATGGCAAATCCTGTATCATAAGAATTAGATGGGGATAACATGTTATTGAAAAATATTGGGGCTGCTTTTGATACATGTGGTGCAAGTGGTAAGAGTTGTATATATTTTAATATTATTTATTTTTGAGTCTGGGTTTTTGAACTTTTAATTTGTGGCCTATGGAGATTCTGTGTGACTGAAGAGCTTTAATCATTAGATTGTAAGTATTTCTGTAGCCATGGCAATTTCTATTAAAGTAGTTTGACAGAGATAATCTCCAAGAACAAATTGTTTTTTTGTTTACATTGGGAGAGTTCATAAGCAACATTAGCAAAGAGATAGAAGGGGCCATTAACAGTGCTATCAAGCAGAAATGTATTTTATTCGTTCATGAACATAGGTATTGCTAGCTAGGGTACTGTCAGGCAGAGAAGAGGGCCATGCAGGGAATATCCACAGTGCACCTCACTTGCAAAGCATTTATCAGCCTTGGACAATATTGAGAGTGACAAATCCTCTGTGGATGTCACCCAGAGCAATGCCTGAGGATAGTCCAGCTACTCAGTGGAGGACAAAAAAGTGTGGAAATTGTGGGTTGTGAATTTGTTAATGAGGAGTCAGGCAGGCACTTCTGAGCAATAGATGTGACTCCAGAATGGTATATGGCCTCCCAGGTGCCAAAGATAAGGATGTCATGAAATGGTTGCAACACATTCTGAAATGGGTGGGTGAACAGACAGAATTCGTGAACTCGGTTGTGTCAAATGGCATAGGAAGAAACAGAAATAAGGTTCCTGTTTGGTAAGCTTTCCTTTATTGGTCAGAGTTTTGAGTTGGGAGGTCATGTTGCGGCTGTACAGGACATTGGTTAGGCCACTTTTGGAATATTGCGTGCAATTTCTGATGTTGTGAAACTTGGAAGAGTTCAGAAAAGATTTACAAGGATACTGCAAGGTTGGAGGGTTTGAGCTATAGGAAGAGGTTGAATAGGCTGGGGCTGTTTTCCCTGGAACGTCGGAGGCTGAGGGGTGACTTTATAAAGGTTTATAAAATCATGAGGGGCATGGATAGGATAAATAGACAAAGTCTCTTCGCTGGGGTGGGGAAGTCCAGAACTAGAGGGCATAGGTTTAGGATGAGAGGGGAAAGATATAAAAGAGACCTAGGGGGCAATTTTTCATGCAGAGTTTGGTACGTGTATGGAATGAGCTGCCAGAGGAAGTGATGGAGGCTGGTACAATTGCACCATTTAAGAGGTATCTGATGGGCACATGAATAGGAAGGGTTTGAAGGGATATGGATCTGGTACTGACAGGTGGGACTAGATTGGGTTGGGATGACTAGTTGGAATGGACGGATTGGACCAAAGGGTCTGTTTTCGTGGTGCACATTTCTATGACTCTATAATTCTATGTCAGGGAGTTAGATCAGAAACCAAAAAGCAGGAATTCAAAAGTACTAATTTCCAGATTACTTCAAAGGCCATGTAATTGTGAGTATTAAGATAAAAAAAGCTGGTGACTGTGTGGATCAAGAGATGTTTCAGGAGGGAAGGTTTCAGGAGGGACTGGGGGAGGTGGGACCTGTGCAAGTTGAAGAGGTTACACCTGAACAGAAACAACATCACTATTGTCACAGGGAGGTTTACGAATTCTGTTGTAATGGATTTAAACTGGATTGGTTGGTGGATGGCATCATAACAAGTAGTTCAGAGGGAAGAGAGGCTGAGATGGAAATGCAAACATAAGAGTCTGGGATGCAGTGGAAACATAGGCTAGATAAAAAAGATGAGCACTTAGCATGGCCCAATAGTAGGGAATCTTAACTACCCAAATTATAACTGGGATAGTTTTAGTGTTCAAGGTACAATATTCTTGAATTGTACCCAGGAGAAATTTAATAAGTGAGTAAGTAGAAAATCTAACAAAGGTGTGTGCAAATTTGGATTTAATATTTGAAAATAAGTCCAGGTAGATGGGAGGCATATTGGTAGGGAAGCATTTTGGAGGTAGTGATCATAACACAGTTAGACTTAGGATGGTTATGGAAACGGATAAGGATGGGCTAGGAATGAAAGTTCTAAATTGGGGAAAGGCTAATTTTACTAAAATTACACATGATTTGGCCCAATGGAATGGGAGCAGTTTCTTGCAGTTAAACTTGTATCAAACTATGGGGAAACAGTCATGGCAAAAGTAGTGAGAGTACTGGGTAAATATGTCCCTGTAAAGACAAGGTATGAGAGCAGGACTGGAGAACTCTGGGGACATAAACTTTAGGATTAGGAAAAGAAAGACGTTTACGGCAGATACTGAAGGCTTGATATGGCAGGGTGCCCAGAGGAAAATAAAACATGAGAGGATCAACTTAAAAAACAAAGAGAGTGTATGAGAAAACATTGGCAGGTAAAATCAAAGAATAAAATGTCTTTTTTAATGTATATAAAAAGCAAGAAAATAACTAGGGAAAGAATAGGGCCCATTAGGGACCATAGAGATAAATCTGCATGTGTACATGCAAGACATGGGCATATATAGGGTGGATAGGAAGACACTGCTTTCATTCATAGCGGGATTAATAACCTGCAGGAATGGATTTAAGGTTATAAAAAGAGGCTAAGAGAAGAGTTGAGAATATTTTACACTCAGAGGTGGTGAATGTCTGCAATTCACTGCCTGAAAGGATGGTAAAATCAGAATCACACATAACATTTAAGCAGTATTTAGATATTCATTTCTGTTGCCATAGTATCCATAGCTAAGGGCTAAAAGCTGGAAAATGAGATTATTGTCGTCAGAAAATTATTGACTGACACAGACATCATGTGCCGAATGGCCTCCTTCTGGGTTATCGACGTTCCTGATTCTATAAAGTTATCGGATTTTAAGATGGAGATTTGAAGCCATAATTAAATTAAGCCCATCAAGATGACAGTGAATAAGATTCTCTCTGGCGTGAGTTATAGAAAGAGGTTATTTTGGGATCCAAAAAGGAGTGTTTTGGGGATTCATAGGATTATATTTTTACCATTCAAAATCTTTAAATTTATGTTATATGTAAATAGTTCCGTTTATTCTACTTTATCTTAGTTTTCTTTGTACCATAAACTGCTGTTTTATTGTTAAAACAAAATTTGCAGCATTGTGTGCTTATGTTTCAATGAAAGACCACCTTATTAAAACTAAAAAGAATCCATCAAATCAGATTTCAGTCTGAATTTGTTTTATCCAGGAATAACATCAGCTGGGATCATAATGACATGCATTCACAATTTACAATCACAGGCACTTACTTCAGTATCTGGGCTAATGTTAAGATATTCAGTTACAAACGGTAGCAGGCTCCCATCAGCATGTCATGCTTGAAGTGGCCCCAGTTAAGATGGAATCTGAGACCTTTATACCATCAGGTCACATGCTATGATACAGTGACCATATCTGTCACTGTGACCATATGAGCCTGTCTCTTAAAAGGTATATTGCATACTAGCTGTGAGACATGTAACAACACAATGCCAGTCTAATCTATAGTTGACCATTTTATAAAAGAAATGTTGTCAGCAACAAAATGTTGCCCCTCCAAACACTGGAACCAAGCTCTCAGGAAATCAAGAAGAACAGTTACAACAATAGACAGCTTAGCCATTGTCTATTCAAATTTGACCCGTTTGCATTGCCTTTGGATGTTTTTCAATAGAACAGTCCCAAACCTCTGTTTAGGGCTGAACTGCACAATATGTCAGCTGTACTATCACCTGCCCAATATATTCTGCAGTTTTTTCAAGGAAGTTGTTTTTATAAATTGAATAATATTGAATACTTGATGGAACGGTTGATTTATTTATAGATTTGTATAGAAAGGTAAACATACAAATAATAATAATGGAAGATAATAGAAAATTACGTTACATCTAAGCTTAGACTGGATATAGTACTGGATAGAAATGTAGATGGGTGCTTTATTTCACACAAGGTTGAAGAGTTGATAGTTACATAAAACTGGATTAAAGAGTGGACATATTAATTGTAATGGTCAATAGTATTCAGCAATGTGCTATGAACTTTATTTCAACTTCACTCCTCTAAAAGAGATTAGCGGAATTGATTGCAAAGTATTTCAGATTAACCGATCAGTATGTTGAGAGCAATAATAAAGCACTCAGAAATTAAAATGCTCTTCAGTTCAAATTGTGACAAGCAATGTTGCTAGCAGCTACTAATCAATACCAGCACTTAACTACAATTAAAAAAGAATAAATTGACTGCATTTTTAAAATCAATTGTGCATATTTTGTAAAAATATTGCAAATAAATGAAATTGACTAAAACTGCACAATAGGCAAAGTTGTCATCTTTGCAATTATGAATAAGGATCATTTCAAGTCATAATTTGTTAGATATCCTGATATCGCTACACATTCCTCTTCAAAAGTTCTTTTCTCTGCCTTGTGTTCATACTGGTTTTTTAGGACATTGTACCAGATATTTGTTGAAATCTGCAGTTGCTTATAACCATAACTGAATAGGGCGTTTCCATGTTACTAGGGTAATCACTAATGATTACAAGTAGTAATGTTGAATTTTAAGGAGAGCATCTGAATATATTGACAATTAGTTGCTTGGCAATGTGACATTATTTGAGATTATTTAATGTGACATAAAAACTATAAGCTGCTGAATATTGAACCAGACAGCTTCTGTCATGAGGATGGAGAAAAAATTGATACATTCAGTGTGTGTTCTGAAGCACCATAAAACGATTTTTCTGGATATAGGTTTGCTTGCTGAGCTGGAAGGTTCATTTTCAAACGTTTCATCACCATACTAGGTAACATCTTCAGTGAGCCTCCAGACAAAGCACTGCTGGTGTTTCCTTCTTTCTATTTAAATGTATATTTATATTTGTACCCAAGGAAACGCAAACATATAAATAGAAAGAAGGAAACACCAGCAGTCCTTCGTCCGGAGGCTCCCTGAAGAGGTTACCCCATAATGGTGACAAAACGTCTAAAAATTAAGCTTCCAGCTCAGCGGGCAACCCTACATCCAGAACCTCAACATGAATTTTCTCTTCTGGTATCTGATTGACCTGTGTCTTTCCAGAGTTTGCTCTTCTTTCAAATTTACAGCAATTTCAGTTTTTCCTTTAAAATCGTACATGTGGCAGGAGCATTTTTTTGGGGATCCTTTTTCTTTTCTGCCTGAGGTAATATGTGGTAGTTTACTTGTCTGCATGTGCCTCTTGCAGCTTTTTCAGACATGAGCACCAGTAAATTAATAAGTGACTTAAAGATCATGTAACACCACGAGAATGCATGATGCGTGACCATAAGTTGTGAAACATTTTTCACAATAACCTGACGGCAAAATTGCCCTTGTGCACTTGTTGCTTGTTTTGTCATTCTGGGATATTTTGCAAACTCCGTGCATGTCAGCAGTGCATTTTCGGCAATCAGTACAACTTCAGCTCTAGACTGATTCAGGATTTGAGCAAAGTGTCTCTTTCTGTCTCTTTATAAAACCACCCATCTCAATGGCTTCCTAAACATAAGAATTTCTACAACCAAAGTTGGTAATCTTCAAGTCATGGGTACTGAATGAATCTCTGTCTCCTCATCCACATCGACACACATCAGGGAATGAGGTTGAAACGTACCCTTCATGTTCAAGGTTAGAGACATAAGCATTTTAACTTTAATTTCTGGCAGAAACAGTCCACAACCATAGCTAAAATTAAGCTGAGGACTTATTGCCAGTGTGGCTCTGCCATCATATTAACTGCTAATTCATGTCTTGACATGTTATTTCAACAGGGTCGGGAGCCTCATCAATCAATGTTAATCAAAGTCCTATGATCAAATAAGTCAGCGTCTATTAATATGAACCTAAAGCAAATTACCCATCTTTACTTCGATATGGCGTAGCGATAGACTACACAAACATCAGCATGGCAATTGCAGATAGCAATAGCTTGAATAAATGCCTGGGCAAAATCCATCTCCGGTAGTTTTTGACTGCCTGAATAACAACTCCAGAAACAGAGGAAACTCAGGACTACAGTATATACAGTAAACAAAAATCATTATGCTGATTCCAGATACTGAAAAAAATTGGGTTTAAAATTCAACGCAAGAGTCAAATGACTGAGCAACAAAGTGAGTGATTTTATGTACCAGTGGATGAGTTAGAAGACATTGAAACTGCAGGTGGTGCCATAAAACTATAAAGAGTGTTTTGCAGAAGTTTATGGCTGTGAAGGATGCATTTTTGTTATGGCAAGTATTTAAAATTTTATTTATCTTTTTGTTTGAAGTATCTCTTGTATATTTAATTTGTGTAGGTTTTGATTCATGCTAAATTAAAGATTTCAAAAAAGTTGGTAATTTCTTCAATTTGGGGTTATTTGGTAAATCATTATATATTATTGCCAATTTTGCTTTCTGGATTGTAACAACAGCTATAAATAGAATTTTGTAAAACGAAAATGATTTTACATTATAGAATAACTTAATATAAATAATATAAAATATAAAATAAAATATAAAATAAAATATATAATATAATATAAAATCAGATTAAGCAACCAAATGCTGATTTCATCAACAGTGAGTTTTTTTTTATGTCTGTGCATTAATGAATTACAACATTCCGTAAAGCTTACAATGCAAACTAGTCACGTGCACTGGCAATTAAATAAAATTGAGCATGTTTAACATATGACACTTTTAGATCTGAATCTCACAGGTTCTCTTTGCTCGCTTTAGAGACAGACATACATCAAGACATTGATATCTTATGAACACCAGTTTCAAATTTTGGTTTTCATGTCAATTGATATCTAAATCTGAAGGTTGACATTGTTTGACCTAATTTTTGACCTGAATTTTCTGGTTCAAATACTGCTATTCAATCAACTTCATCTGACAATGCAGCATTTATCATTCAAAATTAAAACATTTAAGTGCTGGAAGTACACAGCGTGGGTGATGGTTTCTGGGGAGGAAGAAAAAGAGTTAATATTTCAGATCAGATTTCCTCAGAATTTGCCAAGGTTAGAGATGTAACAGTTTGTAAGTACAGAGGCATGCAGTGCATAACCAGAAGTTGAGGTGCTATTCCTTGTGCTTATGTTGAGCTTCATTGAGCTAGATAGAAAACTGAAAAGAAAGGTCAAAATAGGAATGACAAGGGAATTAAAATGATAGCTGGCCTGAAGCTCCAGGTCACATTTTCAAGCTAAATAAAGGGGCTGTGCAACACTGTCACCCAAATGACATTTGAACACCTCAGTTTAGAGCTGATTACATTGTCAGCAGTAGATACAGTCAACTAAATTGAAAGAAGTGCAAATAAATCTTTACTTCACTTTGAACGATCCAGGCCAGAATGGCAGGTCCTTTCCTGTATGACATTAGTGAACCTGTTGAGTTTTATTTGGAACAGTCCAGGAGCTATCATGATTGTGTTTGCATTTGGCTGTCCCCCAAGTTAGCAGACTTTACCAGGGTACTGTTACACATCAAATATCAAGTTTTTGTATAAGGCAGCTCCTATTCCAAGGTACTTGATCAACCAACCATATCTGAAGTATACATGAGAGTTAGATATTCATATGCCCAGATTTACAGTGAAGTTATAACTGAGTTGAGTCACTTGTTGCAGAAGGGAATCAAATGGTAAGTCAGCCCCATTGCAACTGTAGTGACAATGAAGGTGATAGCTGTAGAGTCTTTGCAGAGACCAACAAGGATATCGATAGCATCAGGCATTCTGCAGGACATTCAACAACAATGCAATCTGCAGAATGCCCACGCCATTAACAGCATCATTACTGACAGCAATAGATTTTTGATGAATAGTTTAAGGATATCAATAGAAGAAGCAAAGGGTTTGGTGGATACAGCACTTTTGTCATCTGCAACAAGCATTTAACAAATTAAGCAGGAGGTGCCTTCTGTTTAATAGCCCCCATATCAACTCCTTCACGCATCTATCCCTTTGCCCCTGACAGTTGCCATCTTCTCTAAACTACAAAGTGAAATGGTCTTCATAGTGTGCACGTGTTGAACATAAATCTAACTGAGGGGAATACTATCAGATGGTCAGCGATTGAGTTTCTGTGATTCCCAAGTTCAGGATTCAGATGGTTTTTTGATTTCCTTAAGAATGGAGAATGGAGTACAACAAAATACATCCTTTACCACCATAAGAATCTGCATCACTCTCTACAGTTGTCTAGTGTCGGTTTCAAGGCTCTCTAACTCATCCACTAGCGCATAGAACCTTTCACTTTCTCACTCAATCGATTCAATTCTTGCCTCAGCCTAATTTGTATCGGCTGTGACAGTCTAGTCCTGGCCAATTGCTGACATGTAGGAAGTCACTAGAAATGGAACTTGGAATATTGTAGATGTGGTGCCACTGTGAATGTTCATGAGGATGCAGAGTGCCATCACCTCTGACACTGATCACATGCAGGGTTTACCAGCCATTCGCATGGATGTGGGGGTGCTGCTGGCAGTAGTTTTTATCCTTGTTACCACTGGGCACAGCCCCCATCAATGCAACTATGTCTGCAACCAATCCTGATCATCAGACAAAACGTCTCACCAGCATCTTCATTTTGGAGACCCCATGGGAGGCCCCAGTGGGGTTCAGCCATTGTCTGGCAGCGATCTTTGCTCAGGATAATCATTCTTGCTCCCCATAACAATGAAGATGGCATGCCGGGACCTGGGTTCAATTCCACTTTCAGGTGACTGTCTTTGTGGAGTTTGCACGCTCTCCCTGTGCCTGCATGAGTTTCTTCTGGATGCTCCGGTTTCCTCTCACAGCCTAAAGAGGTGCAGGTTGGATGGATTGGTCATGGGAAGTGTAGTGTCACAGGGATAAGGGAGTGGGTCTAGGTGGGACACTATTTGGAGGGCGGTGAGGACTTGATGGGCTAAATGACCTGCTTCCACAGTGTAGGAATTCAATGATGGAGGGCGTGGCAGATGGGGCAACTGCCATTGGTTGTAAAGTAGGGTTTACAAGCTTATCTAGAAGGTATCTTATAATCTCAGGGCCCCAAATTTGGGAAAGGGTGATTCACTCAATAAGTAATTGTGAATGTACAGGGAAAAGGTTGAGTGGGGATGGGGGGGGGAGGGGGGGGGAGGGGTGGTGGGGAGATGGGGTTGGGTCTCAGTGGGATGCTCTTTGAAGAGTTGGTGTGAACTAGATGGGCCAAATGGCCTGCTTCCACACTGGCCTTCTATGATTAAGCAGGTGTCACTAGCAGTGCTATTTCTTTCCACAGTGAATGCAGAGTATTAATGCCATACTGACAAATCCCATACTTGTTAATATGTGGGTTCTCTATCACAAGGTGAAAGGTCATGGAAAATGTTTCAATGACTGGAGCAAATTTTCTTGCCCTGAGAACACTCTGTTTTGACTCTGGAGTCATGATTGTTGCTCTCATCAGCTGAGAGTGGATGTGATTGGCGCCTCCAACAGTTTTTGCTGCTGCTTTTGTTCACCCTCCATTTGCACCTGCCATATGCTTCACACACTCAAATTGCTAAACTGTCCAAAGTGAAGCGATGCAGCTTACTCAGGTGACAGACTGAGTGGCGAAGTGAGATGTCATGTGTCTGTGTTACACTAAGCTCCAGCTCTGGTTCTTCTCCTACACAAGACAGTCCTTCCAGGTGCACAACACACGTATGCAAATGTAGGTGGAGTCAGGTGATTGGGGTGTTCAAAAATACCACATGTCAGATGCTGTAGTAATCAAGAAGCAATCCTCTTGAGGCCCTGTGGTTACACTGAAATGGAACCAAATGTGATCTATGCAACTCACAGTAGCAATGAGACATAACACCCTCAGTTGCTCCCTAGCTTCCCAAAGTCAGCTGGAAATGTAAAACAAGTTCATAAAAGAAAGCTGCATCAATGTATTAACAATGGCCCTTCATCAGAATTTACTCCAATGTCAAAGGATTTCATTGTAGTTCAATAACCAATCCTATAATTATTCATTATTAACATTGAGAATACAATTACAGGATCAAAAGTGTCACCTTCTTGTTTAGGAGTTAAAATTTGTCCATACTGAAGTTATGTTCATGGGATTGAGTTGATAAAAGTGGTTTTCAGTCATCTGAAGCAGTGGAGGGTCCTGGTACTGAAGGTGTAAAACGGAGTGTGTCACTGATAAAAGAGTGGGATTAGTTAAACAATCATTGTCCGGTGATTGTGACTATTTTGAAAAAGTGCAAGGTTAATTAGTAATTGCACGGTTTAAATAGCTGACTGTGTTTCAAGTCACACTAACGTAAAATGACAGCTACAGTCATAAGGTTACACAAGTTCACAGCTCTGGCAATTAGAAGGTCCAAATTCATTGAGCAAAACTTAGGGCACGTCTGCATGGTCTCTGACTGCAAGGCAGAAATTCACTAGGGGCCAAGTTGTCAGTCTATCAGCTTATGGTTCAAGTTAGCAAGCTTTCAATCAGACCTCTATGAAGTTTTATTACAACATTTTACACCCAAGCATGCCTGCAACCACTTTGAGTCCAGAGAGCACCGAATGATGTTAATTGAACACTGATGACATTGGTATGCAGCAAACAAGGTCATTCCTTCTCACAGCCTCTGAAAGCTGGATTCTACTACTTTATTTCTCACTTTTGTCAAAAATTTCTTGTTCTTATTTTCACATGATTAAATAACTTATGAACACATTTAAACAACAATGCAAAACAGTTCACTTTTAGAAAAAGCATATCCAAGAACACTTCTATTTTCCTTTTAATCTTGATTAAAATGCAAATGCTCCTTCTTATAAGGCACTGGACAGAGATCATGTCATGAGACTATTTGCACATTAATGCTATTTCAGCCTATTACTGGAAATTTCCTGGTGGAATTGCTTTACTCTATTTACTAAATTGTTCCATTAAGTAAATGTATTTAAAATACATTAGTAGCCGAAAGTAGTAATAAAAACATGTTACATAAGTGCAAAATAATAATGTGTTGGCTTTACAATTTGCAGAGAAATAACTAGTTAGAAATACTATCAGTTGTTCTGTATATTTTGGGGTCATTTAATACATATTTTGGTGAATACTTACAGAAACATTTGACATGGAATTATGAAACGTGCATCTGTACTATATGTTTACAAAGTTACGTTCTTCCAACACTAACTATCAGTTCTTTGTTCATTCACTTTAGATGATAGCAAATGTAGGTATTGTAATCTCTTGGCAGAATGAGACCATTGGATGATCGAATTTTAGGGGAAGTGAGGCCTAGTCGAATTTCACTATAATATTATCTGAGCAGTTACATAATGCCAACTTTAAAGTGCAAGTACTTGTATCTCTGCATCTGTAAGTTTTTTTCGATTTGCAGATAAATCATATAATCATTGTGACAAGTGTAACATTTATAGTTGCTTTTTCTAATTGCTATTCATGACATTTTATTCATTCATGAGATGCTGACTAGACCAGCATTTATTGCCTGTCCCTAATTGCCTAGAGGGCAGTTAAGATTTAACCACATTGCTGTGGGTCTGGAGTCAGATGTAGGGCAGACCAGGTAAGGATGGCAGTTTCCTTTCCAAAAGGGCATTGGTGAACCAGATGGATTTTTTCCGACAATCAACAATAGCTCCAGTGTCATTATGAGATTCTTAATTCCCAATTTTTATTAAATTCAAATTTTGCCAGGGTAGGATTCCAACAGAGGTTCTCAGAACATTACCTGAATCTCTGGATTAACAATCTAGCAATAAGATCAATCGGCCATTGCCTCCCCACATTTCTCTAGAGACTACTTTCTTGGATTTGATACACCAAAGCCCGGCTTCTTCTATTCTCTCTGAAGTGACAGTCAGAATGTGCAGGCCATTGGTTTGGGCCTGCAGACATTCAGTAACCTGTCACTCCATTCAGTAGCTCACTCTTTCAATGGCGGTGGATGTCACCACAAGTACGTGGGCCATCATAACTCTCCCACAAGAGATGGACTCCTCAAACACTCTCCAAGGCTGCGCAATGTCTCTGGAACCTCTGATTAGATTAGATGACTTTGATTAGATGTGTTAAAACCTCACACATTTCTTATTGATGCTCCACAAAGTTTCTTTTCAAGGATGACTCTTGAGGTTCAGTGTCTGTATCCAGCTGTGTTTGGACTGTCCTGCACCTTTTGATGGGGGAGCTGTCCATTACTATCCAGTAAATATTCCAATCAGGCTGCATCAATGCAGATACTGGGTTAGTGGTACTGGAAGAGCACAGCAGTTCAGGCAGCATCCAACGAGCAGCGAAATCGACGTTTCAGGCAAAAGCCCTTCATCAGGAATAAAAGCTTTTTGTACTGTTTGTCCTGTTCGGGTCCGAACTCTGCTGGTTTAAAGGTGGTCCTGAGTCCGTGTGGGATGAGTTGGTTACGGAGGCATGCACTGTGGAAGAAAATGTGGCTGTGGTACCGAGTTTGTTTCACAACATGGTTGAAGAGCTTTAGAGCAGAGGAAATGACCTGGGAGTTGCAGTGGGAGAGGGACTCCCTGAGATTCTTGTAGAGAGAGGAGGAAAACTTCTTGCAGGCATCCTTGCAAGAGGATTCACAGTAGGGTTAAAATCAACGAGGTAAAAACAATGACTGCAGATGCTGAAAACCAAATACTGGATTAGTGGTGCTAGAAGAGCACAGCAGTTCAGGCAGCATCCAACGAGCAGCGAAATCGATGTTTCGGGCAAAAGCCCTTCATCAGGAATAATGCAGAACCCACTGAGGTGTGAATTGTTCAAAGTGCCCAGGACTGGTTTGGATGGATTGTCTTTTTGCACCTTTCTTCCAGAATCTAACTGTTTGAATTCTTCCCTTAAGATCGAGGGCCTTCACTGGCATATTCACCGGCTGCTGCTCTGGTGGGATTCAAACTCCAGGCCTCTGGATTATTAAATTCAATAACATGACCACTACACCGCTGTCTCTACAAATAAATTGTCATAGCCCTTTACCAAATTTGCAATCAATAGAACCCAGCCCAGTTGTTGTGCAGATTTTAATCAGTAAGCCACAAATTAGCCCCCAGAGAAATTGAAAGCCAACACTGAAGTCACCTGGCAATTTCTCAGACTGAAATAATTGAACTGTTTTTATACATAATATACTGTACTCTAGAGTATTAAATATTACATTTATTTTAGAGGACATTTGGGAGTGATTAATTTACATTTAACCTGTAGTTTCCTGAGAAATATTTGAGTTTTGGTACCAATTCTTAAACAAATGTCCTCTTAAATAGAAGGCAAATTATGTACTTAAAAAGAATGATTACATCTAATAATGTTCATTACTGAAAATTAATATTAAGTTTTAAAAGTTTCAAAACCTCACTGATTTATTCCGCAACTATATTGGGACTATAAAACTGAACTATAAATGACTGGTGAGCAACAATACATTTCAGAAGGATGCAAAGTAAGCTTCTGCTAATTTGCAAGAAAAACAGAAGTCTTGAAGATCATAAGGAAAGTGTGAATGCATTTGAAGTTTGTCATATCTTCGATAATGGACTGGAGAGAGAACAGCAAAAATGTAACGCTGTTTGGACTTCAGAACTTAATTGACAATAAAAGCAATATTAGCATGACATTATCATTTAATATATAACCTGTAGAGTTGTTTTCTCAGTCACATTAATATAATTTTATATTAAATTTAAGTGATTCACTTATTATTGTTCAGAGAGCATTTCAATTCATTCAGACTGAGAATCTTTAGCTTAAGATTCCCAGGATGAAAAATATGGATTTGAAATTTATTGCAATTAGTATTAGAGAGCCTTATAACAAAATCAGAAAATTGCAATATTCAACAGGTCAGCCAGCGTCTATGGAGAGAGAAATAGAATGAACAATTAATCTCACATCAGGACTGGGACACGATAGCAATGCAATAGATTCTGTGCAACTGAAAAGGGGAGATTGGAAAAAGAGAGAAGTTTTGTTGGAAGACAGGATTAAATAGCAATATGTTTCATGTTGCAAGGCCAAAGAGAATGATGATAGAAAAGGCAAGGGAACAGCAATAGAGTCATGGCTCATAGAATGATGAAAAATTGTTAAGTACAAGTGAAAAACAAGGGGCAAAATGAGACAAAAGGGAATTTAATGGAATAGTCTGTCACCAGGATATAATCAAATCCTTGGACATGGAAAATATGAGTTGTGATCATGTACCCTGGCTCAGAAGCAGTTTTTGTGGAATGAGAAGATCTCTTGACTGTTGACGTTGATGGACTCTCACATGCCAATCGCTTGTCTTTTGCTGTGCCATATGATGTATGTGCATATAGTCAATCATACATTGATGTAAAGTTTGTAGAAGAATCATTTGTTTGCCCTTGAAAATTGCAATACTACAGAGTCCTAATTCATCTTTGAATGACTAGAAAAACCATACTTGCTCAGGTACCTGTTGAATGATCAGGACATTGTCAGATGCTGAATCGTTGAATCAACTCTGCAACACATTGTATCAGTTTCCTGATACCTTGTATACTCAGTTCTATGTATTACTGCTTTCTTATTGGTTTCTTCCTTTTGATTGTCAGATCTTTTTGGCTGGTAGAATTTCCATTTGCTCCTGATTGGGGACCAGAAAATCCAACTTAAGGTTTCTTAAGAAAAGAGTTTTGATTTTGCTAATCATTCTGTTCAGAAATGTTATTACACACTTGGAAGCAGGTGGGACTTGAACCCGGACTTCTCGATCCAGAGGTAGGGAGATCACCACTGAGCCACAAGACAGCCCATACTGAAAAGTTCTATCAACATAGCACATAAACAGGCAACCGTATTAGTAAAAGAATGAATAAATTCAATATCTCCAGCATTCATTTAATCCTAATGGATCACTGAGATGCTTTAATATCAAAGTAACACTGACAATGAAAGTTACTGAAAACACTGATTGGAACCAGCAAGAGAATATGCATTAGATTCCACACTTTTGGAAATTTCTTGAAATAGACATTCCGGGCATGAAATGGTAAAATGCTTGCTCCATATGGGAAATTTTGAGGCTAGCTCAAAATAAAGCCTTGCAGCCCACTGTACGTTTGGAATGAATTCGGTTTAGGGTTAGGTCTAGCTTACCGATCACCACTTGAAGATTGTGAGCCCTCTGTGGAGCTGGGAGAAAGAGTCAACCTCCTCCTCCTGAGGCTGAATCAAATTTACAAGATGAACTTAGCCTCTGTGATCACATTTGGGAGGAGCTGAGCAAAGTAGGTCTGATAAGTAGCCCTGCACTGTGTCACAAAAGGCTCAGGTAATAAACTTATTGTTTCTGAGCCGAAAGGCTTGGGGTTCAAGTCGGACTCAGGCTGACACTCCTGTGCTACATTGTCATAGATGCCATTTTCTGCTGAGGCATTAAACTGAGGCCATGTCTGTCCAGCTGAATGCATGGAGACGATTCCACAGTGCTTATTTTTGAAGAAGGGCAAGAGAGTTCTGTCCCACTGACTGACCAATGTTTATCTCTCTATTAACATTACAACAACAGATTATCTGGTCATTCTCACATTGCTCTTAGTGGGAGTTTGCTGTGAGCATTTTGGTTGTCACACTTCTTATATTGAATCAGCAAAAATAATTTAACAAGTAATTAATTGGCAGGGAATTAGTTTGAGATGTCTGTTGGTCTTGCAAAGTGCTGCAGAAGTTCAATTTTTGTTTCTACATACACATGCAGGCAATTCAATGCTTGTGCCATGCAACAGCCCCAAACACTATTTATTTAGCTGTCTTGGGGTGCAGGACATTGTTCCTTGAAACTGACACTAGCCACTTTTCAATCAAGAAATGTGGGAAGGTTTAGCAAAGAAGATTATGCCAGCAGCAAAAAGCAGTACCCAAAGTCTTTCAGAATAAAGCTTTTAGCAAGGTTGCCATCAAGTGGCTAGTTATAAGTAAAATGTTCAGCATTGCTTTCAAAAAGATTGCTTACTTCACTTTACTTCATAGTGAGGTCCAAAAAGGCCCATCATTAAAAATTTGAAACTGTCCTTCTCTGTTTATAATGTTAACTAATTACAAAATTAAAGAAAGACTGATAATCTCTCGGCTAAGGTACTGAGAAAGAAAAATATGCATGCTCTATTGTCTGCTGATATTGTGACTTCAAACAAACGCAGAGTGTAAATATCAGTTCTAAATTTATAGAATTATATCAAATATTGTACAGAAGACCAGAAACTAATGAGGAATAGGGAGAAAGTTGTCAAGATTTAAAGAAAGCTCATAAATATGTGCTGACAACTTTACCCATGTGAGATGGAAGACTTGTATTTTGGCCTTCAGTGCAACTATATCAAAGGGGTGACTTTGAAGACATATCAGCAACAAAGAGAAAATGGGGAGCTACAGCTGTACAGAATTACAGAATCATGCAGCTTATGAGGGAAAACCATGTACTTGGAGATCGAAACAGATGCACTCCTGACTTTCATAAATTCTACTTGCACCCCTAATTTAAAAAATACATAGATCCATTTCTGTGTCACCTTCCCTACATTCTTTCACAACAAACACCATCTGCAAACTGAAAGGAAAAGCAGACAGACCCCATCTCAATTTGTGTCCACCTTTTTCAGAACTTTATGCATAAATCTCTCTAATCAGCTTTCCATCCTTGCTACAATGCCAAAATGGCTTTCATCAATGTAAGCAATGACATCCTGGGTAACTGTGATAAATTTTCCCTCCTTGTGCTCTCAACACATCAGCAGCTTTAATGTGACATGGTTGACTATACCCTTCTCCTGTAATGTCTCTCCACTGTTGTGCAGATGGGGTAGACTACTCTTGTCTGTTTCCATTGTTGCCCATCTGAGTGTAGTGAAAGTACTACTCACAATGGCTTTTCTTACATCTGATTTCTCTCCCGAGGTTCTATCCTCGGTGCTCCCTTGTTTCTCATCTACATGCTGCCCTTTGACAACATCATTAAAAATTATAAATTCAGTTTCCACATGCACTTTGACATCCAATTCTAACACAACCATCTAAACTGCGTCACTGTTGCTAAATTATAAGGCTGCCTTATCAATCCTGGATGAACAGAAAATGTTTCCAATAAAATATAGTTGACTGTTCCATTCTTAGCTACCAACTCTATCCCTCTCCCTGGGCTGTGAGCAGTTCATTCATTGCTTTGGTGTCAAATCTGATCTGAGCTTCATACCACTTATTCATGTCACCACTGAAACCACTACGTTTAATTTTGCCTGACTTCATCCTTGCCTCTGCCCATCTGCTGCTGAAACCCTTTTCTTACCTTTGTTAACCCTAGACTTGATATTTCAATGCAATGCTAGTTGGAGTCCCACATTCTACTGCCCATGAATTTGAGATCATCCAATATTCTGCCTGAACTTGCAACAGATACCATTCACTCCTGTATTCACTGACCTACACTGGCTCCCATTTAGGCAATACTTTGACTTTAAAATCCTTGCTTTTGAATCTCTCCATGGCTTTACTCCTCCCCATCTTTTGTTATCTGCATCCATGTAAACATTATCTGATTCTGCTCTCTTGAGTTTTCCCGATTTGAATTGCTCTAACATTAATGGCCATGCCTTCTATTGGGTAAAAACAATGACTGCAGATGCTGAAAACCAAATACTGGATTAGTGGTGCTGGAAGAGCACAGCAGTTCAGGCAGCATCCAATGAGCAGCGAAATCGACGTTTCGGGCAAAAGCCCTTCATCAGGAATAAAGGGCTTTTGCCCGAAACATCAATTTCGCTGCTCGTTGGATGCTGCCTGAACTGCTGTGCTCTTCCAGCACCACTAATCCATGCCTTCTATTGGCAAGGCCATCAGTTGTGGAATTCCATCCTTAGACCTCTTCATATCACTACCTTGCTTTTCTCTTTTAAATTATTCCTTAAATCCTCTCGTTGACCAAGCTTTTGTCCTACATTCTCCATTAATAGCTCTGTGATGTATTGTGTTTTATCATGTTCCTGTGAAGAATCCTGTGATATTGTGTTTACATTAAAGGCATTTATGAATTTAAATTGTTTGTAGTAGCTGTTTCTGCCAGGATTGTTCTCAAATAGAGTCTACAGATGTGCCAGAAATTATCCGTTTAACTCTAGAAAGCCACTTACCAGCAACTTTAAGAGGAATGAATTAATTCACGTAATCTTGTTGTGAATGATTGGTGTAAATCAAATTCTATCCCTTCATAATATCCCAGTTAACTGTATTTTTTATGGCAGTAGTCCTTCACAATACCATAATGAAATAAAATTAAGTAAAACATTTTAAAAAGTGAAATATGTTTTCTTTTGCACCAAAGTTGCAAAGTGAAAAACTTCAGTTGAAATGAAAGATTGTCAGTTTTGTTTTTAAATACATAAACTGAGAGGACAGTTAAACTAGGGTTGCCAGCTGTTTAGAATGCTTGATCTCTGCTTACCACATTGCAACAGCTGCTTACAACTCTTAAAATTGCATGTCAGGGGATTCTCCAGACTTCAGGTTTGATACTGACCTTATGTTCCTCCAGGGCACTTTGGACGTCGGCACATATGTGCCAGATCCTTCAGATAACCCCTGAGGACGAACTAACATGGACTGAGATCAGGTGATTAAGAAACCAATATGTGCTTTACACTTCAAGAGAGTAATGGTGGTATTCCCCGGGGAGATTTTCTGGAATCCACCCAAGCAGTAAGCACAACATTGTTGATGTGGACTACAGTCCCATCATCTTGACAGACAATAGTGTCAAAATGTAGCTCCTCCCAACTTCCTTTGAAACAGCATAAGGTTTAGTTTATAGCTTTCAACACTCATCATGGTTTGAGGCAACCGGTGAATGTGATGCAGGTTTTCTTCCCTTCGTATGGAATTTAGATAACTACTTTGGCCTTGGTGACCATGTCTATTCCTTCCAAAGTGCTGTACTTAATTGTCAAAAGTGTGAATAATATACTTCTATGGCACGCACACCTCTCAGCCAGAAATCTATGAGTTTAAGTGTTACTCAAAAGATTTAAACACTAGGCTAATGCTGAAGGAGTGCAGTGTTGTCAGAGGTCCTAACCTGTAATTGAGAAGTATACTGAAGGCCATGCCTGCCTATTTAGGTGATTATTAAAGATTCCAACAACAACTTTCATCAACATAGCACCTCGAACATAACAAAATATCTTAAGATATTATCCCACTGTATAGCTCCAAAGCATTATTCAGAAAATAACATGGACTTTACTCAGTGTTTGGCTAACATTCCTGCTGTAACTTAAACGACTGAAATAACTTCCCTTTGACTATCCATGGTAATTTTGCATCCAGGTTGTAGAGAATTACTGACTCTCCTCTAAAACAGTACCTCCTTCTTCAGCTTTTATTATTACAATTCAGTATGACTTTTTCTCTTTTCTGATAGTTGCTCTTTTTCTTTTCAGTCACTGGGCTAGCTAAAGTTTGAAAGGCTTATTTCTCAATTTAATGTTGAAGGCTAAATTTGAAACCAAGTATCTCCTACTGAAATTTGGAGATTTAAATATCAATTTGAAGAGGATATGCCTTTTCAGATGGAATATTATTTCAACATAACTTGAAATGAATCATAAGTACTTGAATGATACCTTTTAAATATTAATGTGCTAATGAGTACAAATGGCCAGGTATGGAAGTAACTTCTACCAATTTAACTTGAAATGTGAAGTGAAAATCGAAGTGCATGCTTATTGTAAATCAGAAGGCAAGTAAGTTGTTTTACAAATTGACTTGACATTTATAAAAACGATGTTATAATTTTTATTATTTTGGTAAAGGGAGCTGGTTTATAATTCGAGATTATTCATTTGCCTACAGAGATGGCAAAATCATTCCCCGTGGATCATCCAGTGTGAAAATCCTCTCTTACAAGTAGAACTGGAATTCACCAGGATTTTTCCCTGTCTGAGCTACTAAAATCCTCATCCATAACTATGTCATCTCCAGCTTCAGCTATTCCAACACTCTTTTGCTCTGCCTCTTATTTCCCATCCTCTGTAAACTTGTAACTTGTCCAAAGATCTGCTTTCATACCCTATCCTATATCAAGCTCATTTTTAATCTATTTCCTCATTGATACAAATTTACTTCCAATCCCTAATAACTAATTCAAAATTATTATCCTCACATTTAATTCCTTTTGTGTCCTTGTGAAATCCAATAACGTTTTTCAGCTTTAATTTCTGTTCTTCTGAGTTTCCTTTTCCACAACTTCACTTCCTTTACAGTTGACCTTCAAATTTCTATAATTCAAAAA
This sequence comes from Chiloscyllium punctatum, assembly GCF_047496795.1. Lineage (NCBI taxonomy): Eukaryota > Metazoa > Chordata > Chondrichthyes > Orectolobiformes > Hemiscylliidae > Chiloscyllium > Chiloscyllium punctatum. Next base: position 80,887,941 of record NC_092753.1, on the reverse strand, counting down.
ATGAAATGGTCTGGCCATATAAATACTATGTAAGAAAGCACCTTTTTTTTTCTTTTCGATTATAAACTGGAAAATGGAAGTTGGAATGCTATCCAGCTAAAAAGTACTATGAGAGCTTTTCGTTCTGCAACTAGGAGGTGTGATATAGACTTCAGTTATACAAGACTGTTACAATTCAGAGCAGTGCCTTGGTACTTTATGAGATGACATGACATCAGTAGTCTTTGATATAATGAAACATTACCTCACAACAGACTTTCAATGCCATCACACCCTTTTATACATAGTCCAAGATTGCTCATAATATTCCAAATCCAGTCTGACCATAGCCTTATATAGCCTCAGCAGTACATTTCTGCTCTTGCATTCTAGCCCTCATGAAATAAATGCTAACTTGACACTTGTGTTCCTAACTGCCAACTGAACCTGCATGTCAACCTTAAGAGATCCCTGAACTAGACCTTCAAGTCTTTTTGTTTTCAGATTTCCAAAGCCTTTCCCCATTTATAAAGTTAAAAATCACACAACACCAGGTTATAGTCCAACAGGTTTAGTTGGAGGCACTATTTTTTGAAGTGGCTATGGAGGCACTATTTTTCGAAGTACCAGGTGGCTGTGGAGCAGAATCATACAACACAGAATATCTAGCAACAGATTTCAGTGTCAAGGAATGTAATATTAAACAAATTTAGCTTGAATCTTACATCTTTTAGAATGATCATGTTAGTTTGGTTTCTTCATATGTAAATCCCAGAATATTTTAAAAGTTACATTCTCAAGATAGCTTTTAACAATAGGTGCCATCTCAGCTCAGATAATGCATTGAAGGTGCAAAATTAAAGTCAGTCTGTGTCCCAATGTTAGATCAGGTGGATTTTTTTACGAAAGTGGAATTTACAGAATTTTACATGGATGTATGCAGTTTTTGAGCAAAATAAAATGTAATTCTGCAAGTACAAATTCACCCCAGAAACTTATATGCGTGTGTTTTTGTGCAGGGGAGACCGGGCGAGTATGCACATGTGGGTATGTGTGTGGGGGTGTGAGTGTCTGTGAGAGAGTGTGTGTGACTGTAATGGGGTATAATTCTGTGAGAGGATGCATGTGTGGGTGTGAGTGTGGGGGGTGTATGTGTGAGCATATGAGAGAGAGCTTTTGTATGAGAGGGGGTCTGAGTGGGTATGTTGGTCTGTAGGAGTTTGTGTGCAGTTGTGAGAGAGTGTATAGTACAGTGGAGTCACCTGTAGTGCAACATGAATCCAAGATCCCGTTGAAACCATCCATGGGTTTCAAACTTGGCTATCAGCCTCTGCTCGGTCACTTTGCGTTGTTGCCTGTCCCAAAGTCCACTTTGGAGGATGGTCACCTGAAGGTCCGAGGCTGAATATCCCAGAGCGCTGAAGTATTCCCCGACTGAGAGGGGACACTCCTGCCTGGTGAGTGTTGTGCGGTGTCCATTCATCCATTGTCGTAGCATCTGCTCAGTCTCGCGAACATTGCCTGCAGTGTACGAGATAGACAACATTGCCTGAGCCACATGAGTACCTGCTGCATACATAGTGGGTGGTGTTCCCATGTGTAATGGTGGTGCCTGTGTTGACACTCTGGCACGCCTTGCAGCGTCCCGTGACAAGGTTGTATGGTGTTGTCCTGAAAGCCGGGCAGTTTACTGCAAACAATGATCTTGGTGGTTTGAGGCTTGGTGGTTGTTTAAAGGCAAGAAGTGGAGGCATGGGGAAAGTTTTTGTGAGGTGCTCATCCTCATCAACAATGTTTTGCAGGCAGTGAAGAACATGGCACTGTTTTTCAGCTCCTGGAAGGTAGCTCATATCTGTCTCCGTAGGAGGTCATTACAGTTTCTTGCTGTGGCACATCAGAACTGGTGGTTGATGAGTTGAGCAATGTACTCCATTCTTATGAGGACATCCTTGAGTAAGTCCAAATGTCTGTCATGTTCCTCCTCTTCTGAACATATCCTGTGTATGCGTAGGGCTTGTCTGTAGGGGATGGGTGTTTTAATATGTTTAGGGTGGAAGCTAGAAAAGTGTAGCATCGTGAGGCTATCCATGTAGAAAATAGTTATGCCTCTACTCTTCTTACCTCACACTTTCTCCACATTGTATTCCATCTGCCACTTCTTTGCCCAACTCTCCTAATCTGGCCAAGAAATTCTGCAGCCTCCCTGTTTCCTCATCACTACCTGTTTCTCCACCTATCTTTGTTTCATCTGTAAATTTAACAACAATACCCTCTAGATCATTAATGGTTAATATGAATAGCTGTAGTCCCAACACTGACCTCTATGGAGCTCCAATAGCCACAGGCTGCCATCCTGAAAAAGACCGCTTGACCCCCACTCTCTGCCTTCTGCCAGTCAGCCAATCTTCTACCCATGCCCCTTGGCAATAATTTAGTGATATTATTACTAGTCTGTTAATCCAGAAATACTGTTAATAGTCTGGGCGCTTGGGTTTGAATCTCACTCTGCAGATGGTGGAATTTGGATTCAATTCAAAATCTGGAATTAAGAGTCTAATGATGGCCATGAGACCAGTGTCTATTATCAGGAAAAACTCATCTGATTCACTATTGTCCTTTAGGGAAGGAAATCTGCCATCCAATTCTGGTCTGGCCTACACGTGACTCCAGATCCATAGCAATGTGGTTGACTCTTAGCTGCCCTCTGGAGAAATAAATGCTGACCAAGACAGTGACAGCCATATCCTGTGGATGATTTTTTTTACAAAAAGGACCTTGCCGACAATGTCATGGCTTTTTCTCTCATTTGGCAGCCTCCTGTGTGCACTTTGTCATAGGCCATCTAGAAATCCAAATGGATCATATTCCTTGAAAATGGAGTCACAGGTAGATAGGATAGTGAAGAAGGTGTTTGGTATACTTTCCTTCATTCTTCGGAGTATTGAGTACAGGGTTTGGAAGGTTTTGTTGTGGCTGTACAGGACATTGGTTAGGGCACTGTTGGAATATTGCATGCAATTCTGGTCTCCTTCCTATCGGAAAGATGTTGTGAAACTTGAAAGGGTTCAGAAAAGATTTACAATGATGTTGCCAGGATTGGAGGATTTGAGCTACAGGGAGAGACTGAACAGGCTGGGGCTGTTTTCCCTGGAGTGTCAGAGGCTGAGGGGTGACCTTATAGAGGTTTATAAAATTATGAGGGGCATGGAGAAGGTAAATAGGCAATGTCTTTTCCCTGGGGTCAGGGAGTCCAGAACTAGAGGACATTGGTTTAGGGTGAGAGGAGAAAGATATAAAAGAGACTTAAGGGCAACTTTTTCACGCAGAGAGTGGTATGTATATGGAATAAGCTGCCAGAGGAAGTGATGGAGGCTAGTACAATTGCAACATTTAAAAGGCATCTGGATGGATATATGAATAGGAAGGGTTTGGAGGGATATGGGCTGGGTGCTGGCAGGTGGGACTAGATTGGGTTGGGATATCTGGTCGGCATGGACAAGTTGGCCAGAGGGGTCTGTTTCTGTGCTGTACATCTCTATGACTCTATGTCCACTGGCTCTCCTTTGTCTAACTTTCTCATTACATCCTCATGACCTCCTCTGACAAAGTCGTTTTGCCTCAGCACTATTTTATCATGCACTTTCAAGTACTTCACAATCTCATCATTATAAATGGACTCAAAAACCTTACCAACAGAGGTCAGGCTAACCAGCCTCTGACTTCCCGTTTTCTGCCTCCCTCCCTTCTTAAACATTGATGTTAGATTGGCTATTTTCCAGTCCTCCCTGACTCTAGTGATTCCTGAAAGATTGTCTCCATAGTCTCCTCAGCTATTTCCTTCAGAACTCTAGGATGTTGTCTGTTTGATCTGGGTGATTTGTCGACCTTCACACTTTTCAGCTTCCCAGCAACTTTTCCTTAGTGATGGCCATGACACTCACCTCTGCCCCCTGACTCTCCAGGTTCTGATATGCTACTGGTGTCTTCCACTAAGAAGACGGCTGTAAAGTAGCCATTTAATCCCTCTGCCATTTCTTTGCTCCCCCTTACTACTTCTTCATCCTCATTTTCCAGCAGTCCAATATCTACTCTTGCATCTTACTTTTTATATATTGGAAAAAAACTCTTGAAATCTGTTATATTACTAACAAGATTACTCTCACATTTCATTTTCTTCCACTTATTATTTATTTTAGTTATCCTCTGCTGGCTTTTGAAGGCTTCTAACTTTCCCTCACCAGATTGTATGCTTTTCCTTTTGCTCTTATGTTTCCCTGGTCAGCCATGGTTGCTTCATCCTCTCCTTAGTATGTTTCTTCTTTCCTGAGATGAATTTCTGTCGTGCCTCCCAAATTATCCCCAGAAACACCTGCATTGCTGCTCCATCATCTTCCATGCTAGACTTCTCTTCCAATCAACTCCAGCCAGCTCCAACTTCTACTCAATTGTAACACTGTTATATCTGATTTCAGCTTCTCCCTCTCAAACTGTAGGATGAATTCTATCATATTATGGTCACTGGGCCCAAGAGGTTCCTTCATCTTAAGCTCCCTAATCAAGTCTACCACATTACACATCACCAAATCCAGAATTGCCTGTGCCAAAGTGGGCTCTGCCACAAGCTATTCCAAAAGAAAACATTCATACATCCCACAGATTTCTTTCCTGGAGGTCTGCTACCAACCTGACCTTCCCGTTCCATCTGCATATTGAAGCCTGCCATGATGATTGTAATAATGTTTTTCTTACATGCCTTTTCTTTCTCCTGATTTATTTTCTGCCCTACATCGTAACTTCTGCTAGGAGGGCCTGAATTCTCATCAGGGTCTTTCTCTTTGTTAATTCCTCAATTCTACCCACACAAAATCCACACCTTCCATCTCCATATTACTTTTGCTATTGATTTAATTTCATTTCTTACTAGCAAGGTAATCCTTCCACTCTGGCCTGTCTTTTTGATAGGAGACATATCCCTGGACATTTAGTTCCCGGCTGTCTTTGTGAAACCTACATCATACCTGACAATTTCAATCTATACTACAAACTTATTTACCTTGTTTCACATACAGTGTGCATTTAAGTACTACACCCTCACTCCGATGTTGATTGCTCCCCTCATCATAATTGTCCCCTTACCTGCTGTGCTTGAATATAGATGGCTAAGTATTTCCATAGTCTGTCCTACAGTCAAGTTTTTTTGGTAATGTAATGGTTGAGTTCTTGTGCAAACTCACGTTAAAGAAAAATCACGCTTTAGAAACAGCGCTTAAAACATTGCCACTATAATTGCATTACAGCCAACACATGTTTTAAAAGTTCACGCTGTAGAAACTGCGTCCCCAATTCATCAAGCACATGACAGTGAATTAGTATCGACGAACCATGCGTTATAACCAAATAACCTGTATTACTTGTTCTGGCAAGTTGAATAACCTCTGCTGAGCCCTCTGCCTCCTTTAAGTTTTTCCATAAATTTTCCATGTAACTGGACCTCCACCCTCACTGCACCCCTCTGCCCCCCCAAACAAAAATCCCAGCGTGACTCACTTGGCACCCATTACATCATAACTGCTCCTTCCTTCCCCAGTACTGGCATCAATGTCCCATGAATTTGAATCCATTTCTCCGACACCAATCTTTGAGTCACACATTTACCTCGTTACAACACAGGGTAAACTCTCCTGCTCAATTTAAACCAGCAACACAGAAAAGATTTATCCCATGCAGTAATCTGTGAAAATTCGAGGCCAAGAACCAGTTCGAGTGAAAGTAATAACATTATTTTTTAGTATAAGAGATTAATTAACTAACAACTTTTTACAACTCCTTCCTCTAATTTTCCCTTCTGTAACACCATTCTGATAAACCCAATTAAGATTTCCCAAAATTCAACTTTTCAAAAACCAGCCAGATGTCGAATCTTCTTTTCTTCTTAGAGATTTCTGCTTCACAGGTTACTGATTGATAAAGGTACCTTTAAGAGAACTATTCTCTGGGCAGTCTGCTAGATGTCATTTGCTAAGCAGTTCTCCTTCCAACTGTTCAATTTTTCCTGGTCTTTTCCCCCAAAGCATCGGATTGTGTCATTGCCTTTTAAGATTGTCAATATGTTCAATTCAAACTTGATCAGAGTTTGGTATTTTTCAGTGTATAATTTAAATTTATTGGCCTAATTCAAATGTATTTCATAGTCTCCAGGCAATCAGCTAATCGATTTGTTTGACCAAATGTTACATTATACCTTTTTCAGAACACTTGCGGCTGGGTCATGTAGTTCTGCCAGCTTTTAACTCTCAAAGGTACAGAACACCCATATCTTCATAACACACTAATCTCATTGATCCTGTGCCAGTTGGCTAGTAGCTCAACTGGTAATCCAGAGATTACTATTTTTTTGGTTCTGCTAATTAAATTTAGCTCCTAGCTGTCATATTCCCTCAGCAGAACATCTTTCTACCTGTATCGTTGATACTCGTGGACCACAGCAACTGGATAATTCCCCTCCCACTCCAAGTTTTTTTGCAACCCAAATGAGATATCCTGAATGTGGGCACCAGGCAAGCAACACACAGTCTTTGGGATTCTCAATTCTGGCCTTGGCCAAAAGTGTCCATTCTCTCAAATCTACTATCCCCGATTACATTTCTCTTTTCTTCCCCTGTAACACAGTGCTATGGACAATTTGCTCATCCTTTCCTACCACCCCATTCTCATTCACACAGGGAACAAGAATCTCATACCTGTTAGACAAGCTAAAGGGCGGAGGCTCCTTCAGCACTATTTCCTGGATCCTTTTACTGGCCTCAATTAGAAGCACACTCTCCTCTCCATGACCACTGACCAAATTAGAAGTAATTAATCTATGGCAGAGGAGGGCCCTCCAGAAACAGTTTTGCTCCCGCCCTGGTGTCACAGTGATCAAAAGTCAGGTTCAGCTCATCAACTCTGAGCTGGAGTTCCTCAAGCAACCAACACTTGCTACAGATGCAATCACTATGAACCACAAATGGGGTCCACTAACTACCACATCATGCAAGTACAATATATTGCCTGGCCCTGCATCTCTACTTTATTTACTTACTGCTTAATTTGATTTTTAAATTGCATAATTGTCACATATTGCAAGGTTGTCAAAAATAAACACTGATAAAATGGAAACTAAGTTCAGCATGCATTGCAAATACAGGGCCTAGGTTTAGGGTGACAGGGGAAAGATAAGAGAGACCTCAGGGGCAACTTTTTCACACAGAGGGTGGTACATGTATGGAATGAGCTGCCAGAGGAAGTAGTGGAGGCTCGTACAATTGCGACATTTAAAAGACACCTGGATGGCTATATGAATATGGTTAGGAGGGATATGGGCTGGTTGCTGGCAGGTTGGATTAGATTGGATTGGGATATCTGGTCAGCATGGACACGTTGGACCAAAGGTCTGTTTCCATCCAGTACATCTCTATGACTCTAAATATAATACACTTTTTTGGTTGTAAACATCCACAAATAAAACCATTTACAGGCCTTGCAAGCAATACTCATGAAATATTACTCACAATATGACACAAAGCTACTCAAAACCTCGTTTAGGAGTTACAAACAAGCTTTTCTTTAATTGAATAATAAAGCAGCAAATTTATCACATTGAAAAGTTCACAAATCATATTTTAATAGTGCTGTTAGCATTTAACTCATTGCTTAACATTTATGTATAAAGGAAATATGATAACCTTTTGTGTTTGGATATTAAACAAAAATGTTCATGGTACATGCATAGCCTACTTATAATTTTTGCAACAACTGATTAAAGCTTATGTAATAAGTTACAGAAATAAAGTATTCAGAAAGTTGTATGCAGATAAGAATTAAACAATGGCTGTGGTGCCACAAAAACGTACTTAGCTATTTATCCAGTGGGCAATTTCTATTGTAAGATCTCATGCCAACAATGACCTAGCTGCAGTGTTGGACTGGGGTGGACAAAATTAAAAATCACTCACTAAATTATAGCCCAACAGGTTTATTTATCCAGGAAGCACTAGCTTTCGAGGCGCTGCCTCTTCATCAGGTGGTTGTGGAACATGACCATATGACACAATTTATAGCAAAAGGGTTACAGTATCATAGAGTTGTAATGATATATTAAATAACTTTTAATATATTTAATGACACTATGATACTGTAACCCTTTAGCTATAAATTGTGTCATATGGTCATGTTCCACAACCACCTGAAGAGGCAGTGCCTCGAAAGCTAGTGCTTCCAAATAAACCTGTTGGACTATAACCTAGCTGCAATAAACATACAAAATCAGAAAGGGCAAAGGATCCAAGAGTACTGGATTTTTCAGTGCAGTACCTTAATTAACATTTGTATTAATTTGGATGTCAGTCGTTTGAGTTTGAGAAATGAACACAAGATATATATATATAAAAAAGAGGGTGGTCGCTGAGACTCAACTTACAGCTGGACTAGAACCAGAGACAGATTACTTCAGGAAAATGTTTATTGGCTCTGTACATGCGACATGAAAGGAGCAAAGTGAACAACTAAACAAGGATCATCTTCTATCCTGAAACTTAAGTTTACAAATAAGTCAAAATATATTGTTAAAATATGGCAACTTTCACTTCACTAAAACTGTAGCCACAGAAATCATGCAGATATTAAATCTTACTTTATTTTTGTGGATACCTTCACATTATGGTTGTATTTACAATGTGCTTTATTCTACGGAGCAAATGTAAAGCAAAACTATAAAATTTACATCCTGTTTTAATCTTATTACAGCTATTATATAATTGCTTAAGTATATCAGAGATGTAGTGGAGGGAAAAATAAATTCCTACATGTTTTAATGAAAAGCAGCATACAGCATTTTCAACAGTGCGCGCAACAGGCACATACAGCGTTATATATACCTTTATTAAAAATGGTGAAAATCACATACATAAATCTGTGAAACATACATAGTAACAAGTACCTTATTAGATCGAAAGGTTTCATTACTTAAAAATCTATTTTGATTCTACCTGCCAGAAGTTAAATTACAAAATAGTAAAATAAAAACCATCTCATTCATCTTTCATTGGGGTTTTCAAATCTTTATTCTAAAACCCTCAACTCTGTAAAACTCCCTATGTACAAAATTTTAGGTGCTAATGTTGATACAAAATTTACATTCCTAGAAAGTTTAAAATATTTGGAATGGGAACCAAATTCAATCTCCAACAGTAAATATTTAGCAGTTCAAGGGAGGGCATTTTTCCCCTAAGGAAATATAATTGCATATCTCTACATATGAGAATAATGAACTCATTACTTCTGGAAAAAATCTGTAAAAAGCAAGTAGTGTGCAAAATGAACCACACTAGTTACATGAAGAACATTTATAATATAAATTGTGGCTTAAGTTTAAGCAGTTTTTTTTAGTATATAAAGCCCTGTAACAGAATATACTGAACCTGAGACTAAAGGAGAAAAAAAACATGATAAAGTGGAGGATTATCATGTTAAAAAGCATGTCAATTTGTTCAGCAATTGTGCTTTATGTATTTGGGTATCCTTCCCTTCAAATAAAATTTAGCCTAAATCATCATTAAACAAAATTATAATCAACAAATTACACATCAGTAGGGTTTGAATATACTAACTCCTGCCATAAAATTTTCTTTTGCTCAATTAACAGGCAAATTAGATTTAAAACTTAAAAACCATCATATCCTCTTGAACAGTCTACACAGTTAGGTAAAAACAATGACTGCAGATGCTGGAAAGCAAATACTGGATTAGTGGTGCTGGAAGAGCACAGCAGTTCAGGCAGCATCCAACGAGCAGCAAAATCGACGTTTCGGGCAAAAGCCCTTCATCAGAAATGCAATAAGATTCCTGATGAAGGGCTTTTGCCCAAAACGTCGACTTCGCTGCTCGTTGGATGCTGCCTGAACTGCTGTGCTCTTCCAGCACCACTAATTCAGTATAGTCTACACAGTTACTAAAAGCTTGCCAAAGTAACACTTATTTCATTATAAGCGAATTATAGAGACATAAAATAATTTTGATATAACTTCAACAGTGGCAATTTTTAAACAGACTGTTAATACAATTTCAATTGATACAAGACTCATCACTTCCACGTTCATAAAACTGCACGTTGCATAAATAAAGGAAAACAGATTGAGACTTTAGAGGGGGTCCAATTTGAAACTCGACCAATTCACACAGTGAATGGTTCAAAAGAATATAACTAATCGGAAACTAGACCATTAGACAGCAATGGTGTAATGACTTTAGTACAAATGCAAAATACTGCAGGAAGTGGAAATATAAAATAAAAACAAAAATACTTGAAAAGGCTCAGCAAGTCAAGCAGCATCTGTAGAAACAGTTGGCATTTAATGTCATGATGACATCAGAGTTCAAGAGCTGAAATGTCAATTCTGTTTCTCTCAAAAGATGTTTCCTGATCTGCTGAGAATTTTCAGCATCTAGTTATTATATGGTACAAGACTTTACTTAGAATTCCACAGTAAAAATGGCTCAAGTTTCCTAGCTCATTTTAAAGTTAAGATGACACTGAGATGAGAGAATCGTTCCAGTCTTTTCAGACAAGCAATGATTATTAAACAATTAAAATATTAAAAATTGCAAGAAACTGAAAATTTAGTAAGTAGAACAAAAATTTTATCTTGCATGTTGTTTCTCTCTAAAACCCATCCAGCTGAACAAAACCTGAGTGGATGAGAAAGTGGGTGGGAGTGTGCACACATGTGCATAGATGCAGAGTGCTGGTAACATACTTTCAAAATACTTAAATTAGAATATCATTAGACTGGCTAGATTGGACAAAAAAACTTCCTGAAACATGAACTGGCCTTTTCTGTTTAAAATGTCTCTTCAAGGCTTAAAACAGTAAGCACCCTTTTGCAAAAATTCAAAAAGTCTGCTTCTTAAAAATAGTTGGTACACTTCTATTTGAGATAAAACATGCTACAGTTTCACATACATTTAAGAACATGTCTTAAAAATATTCAAGTAGTGAAAACTACAGTTATACATTTAGATTCATAAATATAAATTTATAGCATGAATGCAATAAGATTGTTCACTAGTAAGGAACTAAGTGTTGACAGTTGATTGGGTAACCACGTTCTTTTAAATATAGACTGAACATACATTTTTCTGTAATATTTACAACAGTAATCATCTCCAGTTATCTACAAAACATTACAGTGTTTTGCACAATTGCTTCATAATAGCAGTAATGGTCACATCAGCAAGTACATGACTGTAACCACAGATGAACACCAAATAAAATTTCTAACTATCAAGTTACAAGTTTCCAAGCTCCAGTGCATAGGTATCATTTATGCTTTTGTTTTATGCCCACTGAGGGGCTTTAGTAACCACCATATCTTTATATTGTACACAATTCATTTCAAAGGCACAGTTTTTACTCATCCCAGATTATTTTTACCCTGCAGTCTAGTTACAGTGTTTGCAGTCAAGGTATTCGTCAATCAAATGAGACTTCTATTTTGGGACAAAAATCAGTAATGCTAATTTCAAAAGATACCACTTTTTTTTAAAAAGAGTTGGGTACATAATTTTAAAATGGCTTGAATTTTTCTAGGGATGGGTGTATTTAGCTTCACAAAGTTTTCCTCATTGAGAAATGATTAAGTTGATAAGAGATCCAACAGATGGAAATGTAAGCACCAGAGTACATAAGAATTTTAGCCCATCCTCTCATAATTCCTGTTTTCTCAAATTTTGGAATGAACTCAATTGAGTACATCCAAATGCAGCAGTCTCTAGCTCTCAAATTTCACCATTTCGTCCTCATACAGTGGTCCAATAATTCTCAGCGCCTGGAAGAAATAGAAAATAAATTACACTTAGTACATTGCAGTTTGTAATAGACTATCCACATATTTGATTTCAGTTTAACCAGTGCACGATTTTGTTTGTTCAACTTATACCTGGAAAATAGTTTTATATGATCACAATTCCATGCTTATTCAACTTCTAATAAATACTGCAAACTTTTCACTGCACTCATTGTAAATTATCAAAGCAATGATTGACAGAAAACATATTAGCCCATTATTCTCATGTATTAAAATTATCTTCTTCCTTACTGCTAGATGCTAATCAATTTTAACTGAAACAAACTCCTTTCATGAAACACTTTAAAATATCCTTGGAAAACAAGATTTCAGATTTCCACAGTGCTTAAATCATTTAATTTGGAGGAAATTAGTTGAGGGCACAATGAATTTTTGAAATGACAGCACCATCTACCAGTGATACTTGGAAATACAAAGTTTCATTGGCACTTTTCCAGTCATAACGTAAATGGAGCAATTTATTTAACATGAAAATACAATTCTTCATCACCAGTTAATCATGATATCAGCAATTAGTTTCTTGGTAACAGGATGAAATAATCCAATGATCCATCTTCACATTTTCTAACTTTCAAAGTCGAAAAAGATCAGTCTCATATAACCAGGTAACCTAGTTGATAGTGAGAAGTCATATTTTGCTCACTAAATAAAAGTCAAGTCACCATAGTCTTACCAGACCATAGAGCTGCTCTCTCAGGAGTGTGTTAGGACATGGGGGAAACACTCCTAAATTTAAAACCAGCAACACAGAAAAGATTTATCCAATCCAAGAATCTGTAAAGATTTGAGTGGCCAAGAAGTATGTAAAGTAAAAATTAACAACTTTATTTCTTAAATATAACAGAGAATAATTAACTAATCACTAATTAACTAATACTCTAACCTATCTTTTACCTTCCCTCTATAATACTAGTCCGATAAAACTCCCAATTAAGATTTACAAAACCACCCTTATCTCAAAATAGGCAGCTTTCGTTCTTCTATTTGGATCTTCTTGTGTCGTTTTTTTTCTTAGGAATTTCTGCATCACAGGTTACTGACCTTTTTAAGAGAGCTATTTTTCAGGCAGTCTGTTTACATGCTGGGCTTGTCAGTTCTCCTCTCAACTATACATCTCTATGACTCTACATTCAAGTTTCCCCAGTCTTATACCTCCAAAGCATTGGATTGTGTCATTGGGTTTTAAGATTGTCAATATACACAATTCAAATTGGATTGGAGTTTGATATAAGTTAAACTGATTGGCTGAATTCGAATTTGTGTTTTTGTCTCATAACAACTCAGTGAATGCTGTTTGTTCTAAATCAAATGCTACTTTGTAAATTCTCCAGCACTCTGTGTACTTGCTAAGTCCTTCATTCTCTTGAAGGTACAGGACATTTCTACACCTTCATAACACCTTCCCCCTTGAGAAAAAAATGAAATATCAATGAAAAGATGGCTTCATTTTTTCATCGAACTTTTCTACACATTACCCTAACATACAGGTAAGTTTCATATAAGTTCACCTTAACTTCTTTCCATATACCTATGTATAACAATATATTCCATATATAACAAATCTCATCTAAACAGAGTTAAATCTGCTATAACACATCTGCGATTACATTCTTCTAATCTGCAACATGTATGATTTTTAAATTAAAGCCTGTAACATAAGACTCCTAACGAAATAGTCTCATGTTCACATCTTTAAAATGTTCTAAGAATGTAAGCAGATTGTGGTCAGTGCACACAACTGCCTCAGACACATTGTTCGTGACATACACATTAAAATGCAGTAAAGCCAGTACTAAACTCAATAGTTCCTTTTCATTTGTGGAGTATTTCCTCTGGTGGATGTTGATCTTCTTTGAAAAGTAGCCAATGAGCAATTCACCTATCCTCATCTTCCTGTTGCAGTACAGCTCCAACTCCAATGTCACTAGCATCGATGGTGACTTTAAAAAGTTTTGAAAAGTTTGGTGTAGTTAAAACTGGTTTGGTGGTTAATATCAATTTCAAATGGTCTAATGCCTCCTGGCATGGTTCTGTCCTCTGTGGTGCCACTGCACTGCTCAAGTTTGGGACTGACCTCCGATAGAATCCGCTGAGGCCTTAAGAATTGAAGCACCTCTTTCTTCAAGGTTGGTCCTGGAAATTCCTCGATGGCCTTCGTCCTTGCGTTCCATGGGGCCAACCTTCCATGACCGATGTTATGTCCCAAGAACGTCACCTCTGCTTTCATGAATTCAGTTTTAAGTTCATCACCAGCTTTGCGTCTTGTAGTCATTCAAAGAGCTCTTTTAACTGTACCATGTGATCTTTCCAGGACTTACTAAATATCACTACATTGCCCAAATAGACTGCAGTTTGTTAACCCAGTCACAACTCTGTTCATGAGTCTTTGGAATGTGGCAGGCATGTTCTTCATTCCAAAGAGCATCATTTCCAACTGATATAGCCCATTTTGGGTTACAAACACAGAATTGTCTTTCACCAACTCTGATAAAGGTGCCTGCCAGTAACCAAGCATTAAGTCCACCTTGGTGATGTAACTGACTGACTTTCTTGGTACAGAATACAAAATCTAGCAATTGGATAAGAGTCAGATTTTATAACGGTGTTGACCTTCCAATAATCCTCGCAGAATCATTGAGTCCTGTCCGGTTTGGGAACAAAGATTGGTGAACTCCACTCACTCTGACTAGGTTCGATGATGTTCTCATCGAGCACACAGCCTCCACCTCTATCTGGACCTATCTGGCTTTGAAAGGATTAAGCCAATGGGGGCGATGTTTTATCGGAGCAGTATTCCCTACGTCTACTTCCTGTGCAATAGTATTCGTCCTCCCCATCTGATTCTTACATATGTCTTGTACTGTAGTAACCAACCTTTCAACTCTGTTCTATGCTCCTGAGACAAATAGCTTATTCATTTATCCCATCCCTCAAGGTTGACTTCATTTTTAAATCTATTTTGAGGCACCTCAAAATCCATAATACCTGGATTTGATTCCTCACGCTGCGAGGCAGTCACTAACACCTGTTTCTCCAGTTCTTTCTCTCTAGTATAATACGGTTTCACCACGTTCACATGTCATACTCAATTTTTTTCCTATCTGGCATCTTTACTAAATAGTTCACCCAACTCAACTTTTCCTCAAATTTGATAGGGACCACTAAACCTGGTTTTGAAGGGATCTCTCATCATTCGTAACAGTACCAACACGTTATCCCCTTGGGAAAATGTCCGAGCCTCAGCTTTTATATACCACCTGCTTCATTCTACACAGTGGAGAAAGTGAGGACTGCAGATGCTGGAGATCAGAGCTTAAAAATGCATTGCTGGAAAAGCGCAGCAGGTCAGGGAGCAAAGGAACAGGAGAAACGATGTTTCGGGCATAAGCCCTTCTTCATTCTACACAGTGCCCTCTTTAGGTGCTGTTTAGCTAACTCACCTACGCAACTTAATCTCATCCTCATCTCTGATAAATAATTTAAGTGTGAGATCTCAAACTTTGGACCTGTCAATTTTTCTTTAATTAATTTCAAAGGGCCTTTCACTTCATGACCGAATATTAACTCAAAGGGAGCAAACTGCATCGATTCATTTGGGGCATCTCTAATGGCAAACAATACGAATGGGATACCTTTATCCAAATAATTTGGGTAATCCTATCAATATGCTCTCAACATGGTATTCAAGGTCTGATGCCACCTTTCTGAAGCTCCCTGGGACTCAGGATGATATGCACTGGAATTAAAGTGCTGTATACCTTAACTATCCATAACCTCCTTAAACAGCCTAGCAGTAAAATTTGACCCTTGGTCCGACTGAATCTCTTTGGGTAGCTCATACTGTGTGAAGAAAGCTACCAACTCCTCTACTCGGCTTTTTGTCTTGATACTCCGTAATGGAATTGTCTCCGGAAATCCAGTAGACGCATCCATTATTGTTAACAAGTACTGGTTCCCATAGTTCCCACTTTTTGTTCTCGGGAGGGGACGTGCACAATCAATTATAATCTCAGTGAAAGGTTCTTCAAATGCAGGAATTGGCAACAAAGATATTATAGTAGATCAGATTAGATTAGATTCCCTACAGTGTGGAAACAGGCCCTTTGGCACAACTAATCCACACCGAACCTCCGAAGAGTAACCCACCCAGACCCACTTCCCTCTGACTAATGCACCTAACACTATGGGCAATTTAGCATGGCCAATTCACCTGACCTGCACATCTTTGGACTGTGGGAGGAAACCGGAGTGCCCGGAGGAAACCCACGCAGATGTGGAGATGCTGGTTTTATTACCACCTGAGGCCTACAGACCTTTTGGCACATATGACGCCTACAGCAAAAGTTAACCACATCCTTGTGCATTCCAGGCCAATAAAAATGCTTTTGTACCTTAGCCTGAGTCTTTTGTATCCCTAGGTGACCTCCTACAGGTAGTTTATGTGCAACCCGGAACACCTCCTGTCTGTCTGCTACTGGCCATACATTATGGTGCACTTCAGCCCATTTCTCCTCTGCACGAACCTGCTGTGGTCTCCATTGCCATCTGAGGGTTCTACCTTTCAGATAATAATGCTCCGGAATATTCTCTGCCTCCTTTTTACAGTATGCATCCACATATATCTTTAATTGTCCTGTCTTGCTGTTGCAATTCTCTTAGCCTTTCAGGACTAAACACCTCTTGTGACCCTTGCCTGTTCAAGTTTTTCCTGCAGCATTATGTCAAACAGGGTATCCGCAAACTGGACCTTTCATCTTTCTCTTCACTTTGTGCTGTGACTTATGATAGTGGAATCTGGTTATCCCACAGTATGGGAAAATACTAGGATATTTCTGTTTTAACTCCTCAGTTTCTTGGTCTTCCTTGGGCTTCTCTATAACAAGGGGTGTCACTCCCACCTTGGATCCTGCCAGGTCATTCCCAAGAAGAAACCACATTCCTGGAACTGACATACCGTCAATCACTTCAACTGCAACTTCCTCAGTCTTAAGCTGGCACTCCAACCTGATCTTAGAGGGGAATGCTAAATTGCTGTCCAGTTAGCCCAGAAACTCTCAGGTAACAGATCAGAAAGGGTGCGTATTTGCTCATCCCTTACTATTAGTGACTGGTTAGATCCTGTACCTCTCAAAATTATAACTTCTTATCCTTCTCCCCTGTTCTTTGAATAAACTTTACCTACAAATGCGGGTGCTTTGTAGAGATCAGGGACTAACTCCATACCCAGCCCCTGCCTAGGCTGTGCACTCTCCTGCAGCTCCTCAGCTCTTCTTGGGGTCTCCTTTACTACCTTCAGTAATGTCACTGGTTTAGCTTCTTTTACCACATCTTTTCCCACAGTGCCTTTCTTTAACGACCAGCACAGAGTCTTTACGTCTCCCACCTTCTGAAACAAGTGGCACTGTAATTTTCCGTGTCCTATTCCATTACAGAGAAAATACATAGAACATAACAGCCCTCAATGTTGCGCCACCCTGCCATACTAATCTGAAGCCCATCCCACCTACATTATTCCATGTATGTCCATATGCCTGTCCAATGATGACTGAAATGCACTTAAACTTGGCAAATCTACTACCGTTGCAGGCAAAGCATTCCATACCCTGACTACTCTCTGAGTAAAGAAACTACCTGTGACATCTGTCTTATACCTGTCTCCCCTCACTTTAAAGTTGTGTCCCCTCGTGTTTGCTGTTCCCGTACTTGGAAAAAGGCTCTCCCAGTCCACCTTATCTAACTCTCTGATTATCTTGTTTGTCTCTATTAAGTCACCTGTCAACCTTCTACTCTCTACTGAGAGCAGCCTCAAGGCCCTCAGCCTTTCCTTGTAAGACATTCCTTCCATACCAGGCAACATCCTAGTACATCTCCTCTGCACCCTTTCCAAAGCTTCCACATCCTTCTTATAATGCGGTGACCAGAACTGTATACAATACTCCAAGTGTGCCCGTACCAGAGCTTTGTACAGCTGCAGCATAATCTCTTGGTTCCAGAACTCAATCCTTCTACTAATAAAGGCCAAAACACTGTATGCCTTCTTCACAACCCTCTCAATCTGGGTGGCAACTTTCACCGGAGGCCTTTCACGTCCTGGGCTTTTTTTAAAAAATCATGTGCTAACTTCTTACCAGTGCTCTCTACCAATGGTTTTGTAGCATAGGATCTCCCCTTCTCCCCGTCACAGGAAGAAATTCTGGCCAGAGGCTTGTCTTATGCACCAACATGTACTCATCTGCTAATTCTACGGTCCTTCTCACTTCCTGAACTTTCTGTTCCTCCACGTGAATTCTTAGCATCTCTGGAAGTGAGTTTTTAAACCGCTCCAGAGCCTCAAACGTTTTATGTCTTTTCAAAGCATAGAACATAGAACAATACAGCTCAGAACAGGACCTTCGGCCTTCGATGTTGTGCCTACCTGTGAACTATTCTCAGCTCGTCCCCCTACACTATCCCAAAGTCATCCATGTGCTTATCTAAGGACTGTTTAAATCTCCCTAATGTGGCTGAGTTGACTGCATTAGCAGGTAGTGCATTCCACACCCTTGCCACTCTCTGCGTAAAGACCTTGCCTCTGACATCTGTCTTAAATCTATCACCCCTCAATTTGTAGTTATGGACCCATCCATCAAAATGACTGTTTATTTCTTTCGAACTATCAGAGAAATTTGCCCAATAGGTTAGAGATCACAAAACACAGCTCGAAGTGAAATTGACAAACAGTTTATTGCAAGCGATATCGCTAGAAGAGAAATTGACTAGGCTGACAAAGAACTGGCAGTCTGTACAGGTAGATCAGATTTCTCCTCTCAGCGCTAAGGATGAGACCAGTTTTATAATAATGCTGCACGATGACATTGATTAAGAAATGGGAAACTACAACATTTCTGGAAATGCGAGTAATTTAGTTGCAAGGATGCTAATTGGAAAACAGTTTATCGGAGGAGTGTCCTGTTCCTTCACACAATGCAACATCCTGACAGTATCATGGTTCCATTCATCTTCACAGGTAGGTCTCTTCTGAAGTGGTGAGGTGCTTCCATTGTCCTGTCAGTCTGTCCTGCTCTGTGTGGCTTGGGTATTGCTGGGTTGAGAAACTGCCCTTAGGACTTTGAGATATCTGTGGTGCTCTGTCATGTCCATGGGAGCTTAAAGAGTATTGCCTTATATGTGTGCGGTCTGATTCAGCCGTGAGCTGCTCTGGAATTCTGGGTGTTTTGGTACAGTTGGGCCAATATTGCTTTTGTGGGCCTATCGTGGATTAGCAAATCTTTTCCCACACAAACTCAACTAAGTCTGACTTGATTCCTCTGTTTCTGAACCACTGTCTATGCGCTTGTGGTACCAATTCATTAGCACTTAAAATTGTCTGTTTAACCTCTTAATAATCCCTTGACACCTCATCTGACAGTGCCGCAAATACCTCACTAGCTCTACCTTCCAGTTTGGTCTGAACTAGCATTATCCATAAATCTTCGGACCACTCCATCTGCCTAGCCAATTTTTCAAATGAAATAAAGCAAACTTCAACATCTTTCTCATCAATATGTGGCAGTTTTGATTTGTATATATCACTACCTTCTCTTTTAATCTCCATCGTGTTAACTTGATTTTGCTAAATTGCAACTCAAGCTCAAATTCTCTTTCTTCTCTTTGCTCTGTCAAGAACCTTCTCTCTCTTTCCTCTCTCTCCCCCTTTGTTTATCTTCTAACTCCATTTTCCTCAATTGTAATTTAAGTTTTTCTACCTCTACTGCACTTGTCTGTTTCTCTGACACACCTAAGTGTTTGAGTAATTCCCCTACAATTTAAGCTTTAGTTTTGTCCTTGGTTAAACCCAAATGTAACTTCTTTGCTAACTCTAAAGATATGGCCTTTTTCTTTCTTTCTAAACTTTCTTGGCAAATTTGAGAATCATCTTCAAATCCCAGAACCTCTTTGGAAATTTTAAGAGCCATTTCTCTCTCTCTTAATTTAATCAATCAAGTTACCGAAATTAAACAAATGGTCTCATCCACGCTTTATTTAGAGATTTAGGACACTAACCTGATAGTGTGTAAATCTGCTGGGACTTTGTACCCCAAAATCTATTCAAATCTGTCTAAACCAGTTCAAATCACTGACCCGAGCCCCCAACCTGTTACGACACGGGGTAAACCCTGCTGCTAAATTTAAAACCAGCAACACAGAAAAGATTTACCCACGCAGTAATCTATACATATTCGAGTGGCCAAGAACTATTTAAAGTAAAAATTAACAACTTTATTTCTTAAAGTATAAAGAGAGAATAAGCAACTAACCACTATTTACAATTTCATCCTCCAACCTATCTTTTACCTTCCCTTCTATAATACTAGCCCGATAAAACTCCCAATTAAGATTTACAAAACCACACTTCCTATCTCAAAACTAGGCAGCTTTCGTTCTTCTAGTCTGATTTTCGTGTGTCTTCTTTTCTTCTTTTTAGGAGTTTCTGTGTCACAGGTCACTGTTCAAGAAGGTACCTTTTTAAGAGAGGTATTTTTCAGGCAGTCTGTTTACATGCTGGGCTTGTTAGTTCTTCTCTTAACTGTTCAAATTTCCCCAGTCTTATATCCCCAAAGCATCGGTGTCACTGGCTTTTAAGATTGCCAATATTCTCAATTCAAGCTTGATTAGAATTTGGTATTTTCGGGGTATAATTTAAACTGATTGGCAGAATTCAAATTTGTGTTTTTGTCTCATAGCAACTCAGCAAGTGCTGTTTGTTCTGAATCAAATATTACTTGTAAATTCTCCAGGTGTTCTCCGAAACGTTCCGCAAGTAGGCGGCTTGTCTCCCCAATATAGAGGGGGCCACATCGAGTGCAGCGGATGCAGTAAATGATGTGTGTGGAGGTGCAGGTGAATTTGTGGCGGATATGGAAGGATACCTTGGGGCCTTAGAGGGAAGTAAGGGGGGAGGTGTGGGCGCAAGTTTTGCATTTCTTGCGGTTGCAGGGGAAGGTGCAGGAGTGGAGGTTGGGTTGGTGGGGGGTGTGGACCTGACAAGGGAGTCACGGAGGGAGTGGTCTTTTCAGAACGCTGATAGGGGAGTGGAGGGAAATATATCCCTGGTGGTGGGGTCCGTTTGGAGGTGGCGGAAATGACGACGGATGATATGATGTATATGGAAGTTGGTGGGGTGGTTGGTGAGGACCAGTGGAGTTCTGTCCTGGTGGCGATTGGAGGGGCGGGGCTCAAGGGCAGAGGAGCGGGAAGTGGAGGAGATGTGGTGGAGAGCATCGTTGATCACTTCTCGGGGGAAATTGCAGTCTTTGAAGAAGGAGGCCATCTGGGTTGTTCAGTATTGGAACTGGTCCTCCTGGGAGCAGATGCGGCTGAGACGAAGGAATTGGGAACATAGGATGGCGTTTTTACAGAGGGCAGGGTGGGAGGAGGTATAGTCTAGGTAGCTGTGGGAGTCGGTTGGTTTATAGTAAATGTCCATGTTGATTCGGTCGCCCGAGATAGAAATGGAGAGGTCTAGGAAGGGGAGGGAGGAATCTGAGACGGTCCAGGTAAATTTGAGGTCGGGGTGGAAGGTGTTGGTAAAGTCCGCCCCTACCCCCACTCCAGCCTATCACCCTCACCTTAACCTCCTTCCACCTATCACATTTCCAACATCCCTCCCCCAAGTGCCTCCTCCCTACCTTTTAGCTTAGCCTGCTTGGCACTCTCTCCTCATTCCTGAAGAAGGGCTCATGCCCGAAATGTCGATTCTCCTGTTCCTTGGATGCTGCCTGACCTGCTGCGCTTTTCCAGCAACATATTTTCAGCTAACATTAGAGAGAGACAACTAATAGTAGTTTAACCTTAGGATCACCACACCTCAGATGGTGAGAGGGGGGTCTTGGTAACAGCCAGTGCGGGAATTGAATCCACTCTGTTGAGATCAATTTGCATCACAAACCAGCCATTAAGACAAAACTACACTAACCAACTTCAAATACTAAGCAGAAGTTGTGTAGACAATGGATTAGGTAACCACACTCTTAAATGTAGACCAAGTGTTAATTTTCCTGAAATATTTTGCAATAATCACCAGATATTTACAAAACATTAGCATGTTGTACATTTGGTTCATTATAGCAGTAAAGGTTAAATCAGCAAGTATACGTCTGAAATCACTGAAAACGTAATTTCAATAATGTTATTTCAACAAATTTCTACTTTTCAAACTCCAGTGCAGAATCCAGTTGTACTTACACAAAGTTTTATGTTGGATGTGGATGCAATTGCGAATCAAGTGAGGAGGACAAGATTGCGTTTGGCATCAGAAAAGACAAATAAAAATAAAGAATTTGTAACTGCTGATGATTGTATAAATATTTGAGGGGATGGGGCAGAACAGATAGAAGCAGACTGATGGAATGGAGGAAGAGAAGCAGAGTGTCAGAGGTCAGGGTAATGTGTAGTTTGGGGGTTTATGAGCTATGTATGGGGTCAGTTGAATATGTACATTGTTTAATTAAAACCCTCTAAATTCTCAGATTTAATTTTTGTTTTGAGGGTGCCAAGTGTAGAGGATTTGCCCAGCAGAACAACTTCCCAGTCAATTTCTTTGGCATCTAAGATTAGGATAATGCAGAGTCACCATCATAATTCACATCTACACTAGAATGACGACTGTCTGGCCATCATAGAATACAGCCTGAGTGTTTTTACAACTTGAGAATTAACACTTTTTGTTTGGAAACAAAAGGTGCAGCTATGATTTACACATTACTCCACTTAACACACTGCCACGACACATTTGGACTTGGAAGCACAGGTAAGAAAAATGTATAATTTCTTAACTCTAAATTTAAAAAAAAGTTGAGTTTGAATCCATTGCAAAAGAATCAATTATAGTTTTCTTGAATAAGAAACACTTTTTATCCATTTATTCTGGCATGTTGTAAACATAATCAACAGGAAGAAAATTAACAAAGAAGCCATGTGGTGGAAAACACAATGGAAAGCTGTTGCCAAAGAATGGTACAAACAGATGAGCTGGCTAGTGAGAAGTCAACTATCAGAAAGAAGTCACTCTGAGGAAGCTGTCAGCATTCCAGCTATGCAGAAAAGGGAAAAACAACTCTTGGATCTACAGTGCGAGCTGGATATTTTCCCCAAAGGTGGCCAAACTATGAGCTACTTGAAAAGGAATACGTTGAAAAACAACTCTGGAAAGCCACACAGATAGGATTGTTGTGACCAGACAGGAATCGGAGAATGTGCCTTGCTGAATATAATCATAATCACAAAACTTATAAGGTAAAACCATTGTTGGGTGGACTCTTGACCTACTGTCTGTGAATAAAGAAGTGTATTGTGGAACTGTGTAGTTACACAAGGGCTACATTTCTGTGGGAAGTGATGAGAATACTGATGAGTTGGATAAGATGTAACTCACCTCCAGATCCCCATCTGTCTACCACCTACAATACACAAGTTAGGAAAGTGATGGAATATAACGGGATGATTGCAGATCCAACACTCAAGCAACTCAACTCCATTCTGCTTGACTGGCATTCCTTACAGCACCTTCAACATTCACTTCCTCCATCAGCAATGTACAGTGACAGTGTGTCATCGGTAAGATGCACTGCTAAAACTCAACACGGCTTTCTCAAAAACATCTTCTAAACCAAGACTGCTATCATACAGAAGGAAAAGGACAGCAGATATTTGAGAATGCCATAGCCTGCAAGTTCCTTCCGATCTAACAAGTCAGTTAGACCAGGGAAACCCAGTGGATGTGGTCTATCTAGACTTCCAAAAGGCCTTTGATAAGGTGCCACACGAGAGGCTGCTGAGTAAGATGAGGGGCCATGGTGTTCGAGGTGAGCTACTGGTATGGATTGAGGATTGGCTGTCTGACAGAAGGCAGAGAATTGGGATAAAAGGTTCTTTTTCGGAATGGCAGCTGGTGACAAGCGTGTCCCGCAGGGTTCAGTGTTGGGGCCGCAGCTGTTCACATTATATATTAATGATCTGGATGAAGGGACTGGGGGCATTCTACCAAAGTTTGCCGATGATACAAAGTTAGGTGGACAGGCAGGTAGTACTGAGGAAGTGGGGAGGCTGCAGAAGGATCCAGACAGTTTGGGAAAGTGGTCCAGGAAATGGCTGATGGAATTCAATGTGAGCAAATGCGAGGTCTTGCACTTTGGAAAAAAGAATACAAGCGTGGACTACTTTCTAAACGGTGAGAAAATTCATAAAGCCAAAGTACAAAGGGATCTGGGAGTGCTAGTCAAGGATTCTCTAAAGGTAAACATGCAGGTTGAGTCCGTGATTAAGAAAGCGAATGCAATATTGTCATTTATCTCGAGAGAGTTGGAATATAAAAGCACCGTTGTGCTACTGAGACTTTATAAAGCTCTGGTTAGGCCCCATTTGGAGTACTGTGTCCAGTTTTGGTCCCCACACATCAGGAAGGGCATACTGGCACTGGAACGTGTCCAGCGGAGATTCACACAGATGATCCTTAGAACGGTAGGTCTAACATACGAGGAACGGCTGAGGATCCTGGGATTGTATTCATTGGAGTTTAGAAGATTAAGGGGAGATCTAATAGAAACTTACAAAAATAACACATGGCTTGGAAAGGTGGACGCTAGGAAATTGTTTCCGTTAGGTGAGGAGACTAAGACCCGTGGACACAGCCTTAGAATTAGAGGGGGTAAATTCAGAACAGAAACGCGGAGACATTTCTTCAGCCAGAGTGGTGGGCCTGTGAAATTCATTGCCACAGAGTGCAGTGGAGGCCGGGAGGCTAAACGTTTTCAAGGCAGAGATTGATAAATTCTTGATGTCACAAGGAATTAAGGGCTATGGGTAGAATGCGGATAAGTGGAGTTGAAATGCCCATCAGCCATGATTGAATGGCAGAGTGGACTCAATGGGCCAAATGGCCTTACTTCCACTCCTGTGTCTTATGGTCTTATGATCACCTACCATCTTCAGTATAGTAATTCCTTCACTTTTACCAGGTTAAAATTCTGAAACCAATTTTTGACTAACAGAATGGGTGTATGAATCCAGTCTAGACTGAAGTGTTTTGAAGTGGCAACACATCACTATCTCACAGGCAATAAACACTGGCCTAACTAGTAACAGCCACACTTCATAAGACCATAAGACCATAAGACATAGGAGTGGAAGTAAGGCCATTCGGCCCATCGAGTCCACTCCGCCATTCAATCATGGCTGATGCGCATTTCAGCTCCACTTGCCAGCGTTCTCCCCGTAGCCCTTAATTCCTCTAGACAACAAGAACCTATCAATCTCGGCCTTGAAGACATTTAGCGTCCCGGCTTCCACTGCACTCCGTGGCAATGAATTCCACAGGCCCACCACTCTCTGGCTGAAGAAATGTCTCCGCATTTCCGTTCTGAAATGACCCCCTCTAATTCTAAGGCTGTGTCCACGGGTCCTAGTCTCCTCGCCTAACAGAAACAATTTTCTAGCATCCACCTTTTCAAAGCCATGTATTATTTTGTACGTTTCTATTAGATCTCCCCTTAATCTTCTAAACTCCAACGAATACAATCCCAGTATCCTCAGCCGTTCCTCATATGCTAGACCTGTCATTCCAGGGATCATCCGTGTGAATCTCCGCTGGACACGTTCCAGTGCCAGTATGTCCTTCCTGAGGTGTGGGGACCAAAACTGGACACAGTACTCCAAATGGGGCCTAACCAGAGCTTTATAAAGTCTTAGTAGTACATCTCTGCTTTTATATTCCAACCCTCTTGAGATAAGAGACAACATTGCATTCGCTTTCTTAATCACAGACTCAACCTGCATGTTTACCTTTAGAGAATCCTCGACTAGCACTCCCAGATCCCTTTGTGCTTTGGCTTTATTAAGTTTCTCACCATTTAGAAAGTAGTCCATTCCTATATTCTTTTTGCCAAAGTGCAAGACCTCGCACTTGCTCACGTTAAATTCCATCAGCCATTTCCTGGACCACTCTCCCAACCTGTCTAGATCCTTCTGTAGCCTCCCCACTTCCTCAGTACTACCTGCCTGTCTACCTAACTTTGTATCATCGGCAAACTTCGCTAGAATGCCCCCGGTTCCCTCATCCAAATCATTAATATATAATGCGAACAGCTGTGGCCCCAGCACCGAACCCTGCGGGACACCGCTCGTCACCGGCTGCCATTCTGAAAAAGAACCTTTTATCCCAACTCTCTGCCTTCTGTTAGATAGC
This sequence comes from Chiloscyllium punctatum, assembly GCF_047496795.1. NCBI lineage: Eukaryota > Metazoa > Chordata > Chondrichthyes > Orectolobiformes > Hemiscylliidae > Chiloscyllium > Chiloscyllium punctatum. The sequence continues at coordinate 80,861,838 of NC_092753.1, read as the reverse complement.
CAATCCTCAATCCATCCTAGCAGCTCACCTCGAACACCATGGGCCCTCACCTTGCTCAGCAGTCTCCCGTGTGGCACCTTATCAAAGGCCTTTTGAAAGTCCAGATAGACCACATCCACTGGGTTCCCCTGGTCTAACCTACTTGTTACCTCTTCAAAAAATTCCAACAGGTTTGTCAGGCATGACCTCCCTTTACTAAATCCATGTTGACTTGTTCTAATCAGACTCTGCTCTTCCAAGAATTTAGAAACCTCATCCTTAATGATGGATTCTAGAATTTTACCAACAACCGAGGTTAAGCTGATTGGCCTATAATTTTCCATCTTTTGCCTTGATCCTTTCTTGAACAAGGGGGTTACTACAGCCATCTTCCAATCATCCGGGACCTTTCCTGACTCCAGTGACTCTTGAAAGATCTCAACCAATGCCTCTGCTATTTCCTCAGCAACCTCTCTCAGAACTCTAGGGTGTATCCCATCGGGGCCAGGAGATTTATCAATTTTAAGACTTTTTAACTTTTCTAGCACTATCTCTTTTGTAATGGCAACCATACTCAACTCAGCCCCGTGACACCCTTTAATTTTTGGGATATTACTCATGTCTTCCACTGTGAAAACTGACGCAAAGTACTTGTTAAGTTCTCCTGCTATTTCCTTATCTCCCATCACTAGGCTCCCTGCATCAGTTTGAAGTGGCCCAATGTCTACTTTTGCCTGTCGTTTGTTTCTTATGTACTGAAAGAAACTTTTACTATTATTTCTAATATTACTGGCTAGCCTACCTTCATATTTGATCCTCTCATTTCTTATTACACTCTTTGTTATCCTCTGTTTGCTTTTGTATCCTTCCCAATCTTCTGATTTCCCACTGTTCTTAGCCACTTTATAGGATCTCTCTTTTTCTTTAATACATTTCCTGACTTCCTTTGTCAGCCAAGGTTGTCTAATCCCTCCCCGGTTAATCTTTCTTTTCTTTGGAATGAACCTCTGTACAGTGTCCTCAATTATACTTACAAACTCCTGACATTTTTGCTCTAGTGTCTTCCCGGTTAGCCTCTGCTTCCAGTCTATTTTAGTCAGTTCCTCTCTCATGCCCTCATAATTACCTTTATTCAACTGTAACACCATTACATCAGATTTTGCCTTCTCCCTTTCAAACTCTTTTGTTCATGAATGAACAAAAAAGTACAGCTTTGTTATACTGACTATTTAAAGTGAAATTTACCTCTTATTCAAAGTATGATTCCCCTGTTAATTCATGAACTCATTTTGATTCATGTTAAAGTTGAAACGACAGGAAGTGAAATCATGTTTGCTATTTTTTCAAATGGAGTCAGCGCGTTTATGGAAATCTTAAAGCAGCTCTAATTACCATGCACATGTAAACATAGTTAACTAACTTTATTGATGATTTGGAAATGCCGGTGTTGAACTGAGGTGTACAAAGTTAAAAATCACACACCACCAGGTTATAGTCCAACAGGTTTAATTGGAAGCTCACTAGCTTTCGGAGCGATGCTAGTGTGATTTTTAACTAACTTTATTGAGTTTTATTGGATGAAGTAACGGCAAGTGGTGCGAGGTGTAGTGTAACAGATACAGAAAATATGGACTTTATAATGACCTTTGATAAAATGCCACGTAAGAGACACCAGCAAGTCTAAGCCCATAGAATAAAAGAAAAATTGGCAGCACAGATACAACCAGTGGCTGGAAGAAGAGTAACGATCTGGATTTAGGTGGAGTTCCTTAGGGGTTAATACTAGGAAGCATTGGTTTTCTTAGCAAACAATGAACATATAATCGCAGATGTGGCACAAATTCAAAATTTGGCCCAGAGACATACAGCATGGAAACAGAGCCTTCGGTCCAACATAATCCCAAACTAAACTATTTCCACCTGCCTGCTTCTGGCCCATATCCCTCCAAACCTTTCCTATTCATGTATTTATCCAAACATCTTAAATGCTGCAATTGTATCCATATCCACCACCTTCTCAGGACGCTCATTCCACACAGGAATGACACAGTGGAAAAGCACAACAGGTCAGGCAGCATCCGAGAAGCAGGATCTTTCAGGCATAAGCCCTTCATCAGGAATGAGGCTTGTGGGTTGGGGCTGGGAGATAAATGGGAGGGAGGCGGGGTTGGGGGAAGGTAGCTGGGAGCACGATAGGTGGATAAAGGCGAGGGAGGTGATGATGGGTCAGAGGGGCAGTGATGGATGGGTTTAGAGGGCGGTGCCAAGTTGGAGGCTTGGGACTGGGTTAATGTGGGGGGAGGGGAAATGAGGAAGCTGTTGAAATCCACATTTATCCCGTGTGGCTGCAGGGTTCCAAGGCGGAATATGAGGTGTTCCTCCTCCAGGCGTTTCCCGGTGGAGGCGGCCCAGGAACTGCAAGTCCTTGACGGAGTGGGAGGGGGAGTTGAAGTGTTCAGCCACGGGGCAGTGGGGTTGGTGGGTGCGGGAGTCCCAGAGATCTTTTCTGAAACAATCCATAAGAATGCGCCCTGTCTCCCTGATGTAGAGGAGACCACATTGGGTGAAACAGATGCAGTAGACCTGCACATCACTGACCTATCTCCTTCTCCCTCACCTTCGCCCACCTATCACTGTCCCCCCCCCAACCTCACCTCCCTCCCATTTATCTCTCAGCCCCTACCCACAAGCCTCATTCCTGATGAAAGGTTTATGCCCGAAACATCAATTCTCCTGCTCCTCGGATGCTGCTTGACCTGCTGTGCTTTTCCAGCACCACATTCTCAACTCTGAATACCAGCATCTGCAGTCCTCACCTTCTATCTCTTAGTATGCCCAGTACCAGTTATAGAACAGACTGAGCAGAGGTGGCAGCACATTGATCCTAGGAGGGAAGGCGTACCCAGGCAGTCCTCAACATTGACTCCAGACCCCACAGTCCCATAGCATAAAGGACAGATGTCTGCAAGGAAACCTCCTGCTGATTACAATCAATGTGTTGGTCAGTACATGTATCAGAACTCTCCATGCTGACGAACTTTGGAGGAAATATGAAGGGTGGAAAAATATCAATGTTTGGATGGTTGGGGACCTCAAGATTCTTTACCACAAGTGGCTCGAGAGCTGAAGATAACTGGGCCTAGAAAACAGCCATAACCAACTTCAGCAGTGATCTCCTTGGACTGAGAAGATTTGACCATCAATAACCATAATTTTCCTTTGCGCTAGGTTTGACTCCAGCTATCAGTGACTATTTCCTTTATTCCCAATGAGTTAAATTTTGTTAGTGTTCCATAATGCCAAGAACAATCACTCACAACCCACCTCTGAAATTCAGTTATTGTATCCATGTTTGGATCTACATGGTAATGAATTCAGTGGCTTGGGAGAATTCAAACTGAGCAAGTTACTGTGGAAGTACTGCTCAATTGCACTATCACTTACCTCTTTCATCGCTGCTAATAATCAAGAGAAGGCTGATTGAGCAGTAATTTGTTTGATTGGATTCGTCCTGTATTTTGGGGAGGACTTATTTGGGCAATTGTCCACATTGCCAGCTAGATACCCATATATAGCTATGCTAGAACAACTTGACTAGGGTTGCAACTAGTTCCAAAGCACTATTACGAGGGCTTTATTTATAGTATTTGGTGCCTTCAGCCATATCTTGATATCATGCAGAATAAACTGAAGTGGCTGGAAACAAGCATCATTGATTCTGGGGACTTGAGGAGATCAAGATGGATCAGCTACTCTCCTGTCTGAAGATGGTAACAAATCAGCCTTTTTTCTTTGCACTGATGTGCTAGGCTTCCCCTCAACTGTGGGCAGGTATATTTGTAAGTTCTTTCCCTCCTGGTGGTTGTTAATTGTTCATCACTCACAAATGTGCTCAAACTAGTTGTGGCATCACTTACCTTTGTCTATCGCACACTGCAAGCCCTCCTGTTACTCTTATATGAACTAGTCTGCATTTGGAAGTAGTAGATATTGACAAATTACTCCATTAGTAGAAAAATCGAGTACTAGGGGATTGAAGATCATTAGTGGGTGAACCAATAGTGACATGAGGAAGAACTGTTTTACGCAGTAGCAGTTCGGATTTGGAGTGTAGTCCCCGAGTGTGTAGTGGAGGCAGAAGTCCACTGTCGTTTTTAAAAGGCAATTGCACAAGCATAAGAAAGTTTGCAAGTCTTCAAGGAAAGGGCAGGGAAGTTGAACAGGCTTATTTGAGTCTAGCATGTATTTTGAGTCTAGCAGGTCTTTTGTGCTGCAAGCATTTTATGATTCTAATTTTTTTGTTAACTGGAATTAATGCAAATTATTCAGCTTCATTTCACTGGTAAGCAGAGAACTTGGAATGCTCTGACAATTATTCAAATAAAGGCGATGTTTTGGGGGTTGGCTTTATTACAGGAAGATAAAAGAAAATACAGTATCTAACACGTTAGTAAAACATTAGTTAGAAAACCTTGTAACTTATCAAGTTACATCTTTGTATTACATATTATACACTAGTACTGTCCTTTTGTGGACAAACTTTGTTGTGACTTAATCTGACATAATGCAACTGTAGTCAGGGAAACGGTGAGAGATACTAATGAGAGCACTTACTTGGCCCGAAATGACTTTGATTTCTTTGAATCTGTCATACATTGTCTACATCTGTACAGCTTCTCATTATGACAGCGAAGATGAATTTGGACATTCTTCTGGCGAAAGAACGATTTATCACATAACTAAAAACAAACATTTTCCACATGTTACCATTTCAGAAATTGTAGGAGTAATCAACAAAACAAGACTTATGCTCCGATGTGATTAAAGATAATCAGGGCTGCTGGTCAACAGTAAGTGATAAAGTCCAAGTCTATTACAAAGGTATCTATGTTGTAGCAGAGAACAATGACATATAATTGGATCAGCCCATGGAAAACAGCATGACAGAACCATATCAATTTGAATGATCTAGGTATTCATCTGATTGGAAAAATTAGTGACACTTGTTCAGGATAAGAACTGAAGGCAAAATAAGTTCTAAAGAAACAAGAAAATGAGGATACGACTGCATGTTTAAAAATGGGCTACATTTTTTTTTAAAATGAACGTGTTTAAAATAAAATACCATTTCTGTCATGGTTTTAATACTTTAATTATCAGCTTAAAATTACAAAGCCCTCCCATTGTTAAGTAAAGTAGCACTTTTTAAAACATTGTGCGCATTCACTCATATCAATGCCCCTTCATTTCCAAAACCTCCAAACTTTTGAACAGCTTCTTTACTATTTTCAAATGATACTGGGAATAACATTGAAATTGAGTCCTGCAAGTTGAGTTTTCCTCGAGTCATAGAGTCCTACAGCACAGAGACAGACCCTTTGGTGCAAAATGGCCCATGATGACCAAAATGTCTGCCCTGCTAACCCCTTGTCCCTGCACTTGGCCCATATTCTTCTAATCCTTTCCTATCCATGTATTTGTCCAGAGTCATAGATGCCTTTAAATGTTGTTAAGGTACCTGCCTCAACCACTTCCACTGGTAGCTTATTCCATATGTGTACCACCCACTGTGTAAAAAAGCTGCCCCTCAGGTTCCGTTTTATTCTTTCCCCTTTAACCTTAAAGTGATGCCCTCTAGTCCTCGATTCCCCAACCAGAGGAAAAAGAGCAAATGCATTCACCTTATCCGTGCCTCTCATGACCTTATACACCTCTGTAAAGGCCACCCCTCAGTCTTCTACACTCTAAAGAAAAAAATCCTAGCTTGTCCAACCTCTCCCTGTAACTCAGACCGTTGAATCCTTTCAGACGTCCTGAACAACCACAACAGAACTTGCCCAAATTCTATACTCAATATCTTGACTGGTGAAGGCCAGTGTGCCAAAACCCTTCTTCATTGCCCTATGACTCCACTTTCAGATAACTGTGAACTTGAACTCCAAGGTCCCTCTGTTCCACTACACTGCTTAACGCCCTATCATTCACCATGAATCTCCCACCTTGATTTGACTTTGCAAAATGAAAGATGTCACATTTATCTAAATTAAACTCCATTTGCCATTTCTCAGCCCACTTCCCCAGCTGATCAAGGTCCTGCTGCAATTTCTGATAATCTTCCTCACTGTCCATGATACCACCTATTTTAGTGTCATCTGCAAAGTTATTAACCGTACTTTGTACATTTTCATCTAAATCATTGATATAGATAACAAATAGTAATGGGCCCAACACCAACCCAAGGCACTCCACAGGCTGATAAGCATCCTTCCACTATTATCCTCTGCTTCCTACCATCAAACCAAGTTTGTATCCAATTTGCCAGCTCGCCTTGGATCAGTGCGATCTAACCTTTCAGAGCAGCCTACCATGTGGAACCTTATTAAAGGCCTTACTGAAATCCATATAGATTACATCTATTGCTCTCATCAACCTTTCTGGTCATCTCAAAGAACTAAAATTTGTGAGGCATGATCTCCCACTCTCAAAGCCATGCTGACTACTCCTAATGAAACCATTTTTCCAAATGTATGTATATCATATCTCTCAGAATCTTCTCAAGCAACATATCCACCACAAATGTTAAATTTACTGGTCTATAGTTCCCAGGTTTTTCTTTGCAGCCCTTCTTGAATAATGGCACAACATTTGCCAACCTCCAGTCTTCCAGGACTTCAGCCATGGCTAATGATGATGCAAATCTATTAGCTCAGGCCCCTACAATTTCTTCCATAGCTTCTTGCAGTGTTCTGGATATATCTGGTCAGGACCAGGAGATTTATCCACCTTCATACATTCTAATGCATCCAACACCACCTCTACTGTGATATAGACTATCCCCACGATATGACCACTAACTTCCCCAAGTTCTCAAGTATTTCTCCATGGTAAACACAGAGGAGAAATATTTATTGAGAAGCTCACCCATCTCCTGTAGTTCTACACATAAATGCCCACTTTGGTCCTTGAGAGGCCCTTCTTCATTGGCTGCTCTATGTCTCTAGAATATTTCTATGTCGCAAAGTGAACTGTAATAATAGAGTAAGGTGGTATTTTAACAATTTTTGGATAAGTGAGAGTTCCATTGAGTTTTTTGGAGGGACTCAGGTCCAACTAGATTTATTCACCTTATTTTATCAACATGAACAACCTTAACCATTCATTATCCCCAATTCTCTATTTTACCACATGCCATTCCCTGAACAACTGGCTCCTCAGCAAATATGTGGAAAGACCAGCATCCCTTGTGCCCAGACCATTTTTAAAATCCCGTTATGCAGCCAGACAAGCACCAATTGTTAGCTGCCCTGCACAGTTCCTAACATTTGCCTGACATGGTAGGCAGGTGTCCAGCTTTGTAGGCTGGGAACTGGGCAGATTACAAACCAGCAGTGGAGGCCACAGCACCAGACCATGCCAGCTTGATCTAATGTTGCCATCCAGGTTAGAGCAGTCTTAACTACCTGGAGGAATGCCCAGCGCTGTAGGGAAGCTCAATGTCATTCACCATTCCGCCAGCATAAATGTTGCCAGCTTCTTGCCAATACCTTACTTTTTATTAATTCACAGAATGTAGCCAATACTAGCATCTACTGACTATCCCTTACTGTCCTTGAGACGATGGTAGTTAGCTATCTTCTTGAACCACTGCAATCCATTCAGCATAGGTAAATCAACAATGCCATTAGGAAGTGATATATTTAAGAGTCTGGATGTTGAGTGTCTTGGAGGGTACTTGCAGGTGGTGGTGTTCCCATATATACCTTGACCTTCTGAATGGTAGTAGTTATGGGTTTGGAAGGTCATGTCTTAGCAGCCTTGAATTTCTGCAGTTAATCTTTCAAATGATGCACATTGCCATTTCTGAGTGTCAGTGGTGGAAGCATGGTGTCATGGTGTCAATTAAGTTGGCTGCTCTGTTATAGATGGTGTCAAGTTTGAGTGTTGTTGGAACCCCACACAGCCTAGCATGTGGGGTGTGTGATGACACTTGTCCTTGTTTTTTTTCCAGAGTGGTCGTAAACACAAGAGATTCCAAAATGTCTGGGTTTATCTACTTGAAGAAGCTTTTAAGTTTTTAAACAAACATTTGTACAATGAAAGGGGAGTGGCCATTTCTCCCAGCTCAGCTTTTGTTTGGTTTGGTTTTAGCAAGCAGTTTTTGAGGCTGCTGGTCAAAGAAACAGTTCCATGGAAGTGTTTGTTCCAGGCTGAATCCTCTGACATCTCCCTCTCCTGTAAGACCGTGTTTGATTTTAACTTTTTTTTGCTAAGGGTGTTTATGGAAATTGTTGCAGGAATTTGGACCAACATCATTAAGTTGGAAAGTCTGTTGGATTTAAGTTATTTAAGTATTGTGCTCTCTTTTGATTGTGTTTCATTTGGTACTCTGTAAATAAATTCTGTTCTGTTTAAAATTGAGGGATTTTGACCAGCTGCATCACTCCTGGAATATTCACAGTACACCTGGTCAAAACAACAAAAGTTAGGGTCCAGACTACCTAATTGAAATGTTTTGAGGGAGGTTTGGCCTGGTCCATAACAGTATTCTATCACATTCCTCACTTGTGCTTGTAGATGGAGTTACTCCTAGATGGTGGACAGACGTTTGGGGAATCAGGAGGAGATATCCTTGCTGCAAGACTTAGACTCTGCTCTTGTTCCACTGTATTTATATGGCTAGTCTAGATCATCTGGTGAATGACCATCCCCCATTTGGGGTGGCAAGGTGGCTCAGCAGTTCGCACTGCTGCCTCACAGCGCCAGGGTCACAGGTTCGATTCCAGCCTTGGGCGACTGCGTGGAGTTTGCACATTCTCCAGTGTCTGCGTGGATTTCCTCTGGGTGCTCCAGTTTCCTCCCACAGTTCAAAGATGTGCAAATCAGGTGAATTGACCTTGCTAAATTGCCCATAGTGTCAGGTACATTAGTGGGAGGGAAATGGGTCTGGTTGGGTTACTCTTCGGAGGGTCGGTGTGGACTGGTTGGGCTGAAGGGCCCGCTTTCACACTGTAGTGAATCTAATCTAACCCCCTAGTGTGAAATTCAATGATGGCGATGAAATTGAATTGAGGAATTGCTAATGCTGCTGAACGTTACGCAGTCATCAGCAAACATTTCCACTTCTGGACTGTATGCTGGACGGAAAGTCACTGAAGTCCTCGTTGGGATGAGGACAGTATGCTGAGGAACTTCTGCAGAGATGTCCTGCAGCTGAGATGACTGACGTCTGACCACCAGATATCAGTACAATCAGAGAATTTTCCCCAATTCTATTTGACTCCGGATTTGCTAGAGCTTCTTGATGCCACACTTGGTCAAATGTGACCCTGACGTTAAGGGCAATCATTCTCACCTCACCATATGTTACCGTACCCTCCTCCCACCAAGGTTCTATCACTCTCACTATAATATTTTCTCTCACTCACTCCAACTACCTCAACCATGATAACATTAAGCCTGCATGCTCTCTGCCCAAGACACCTTCCCCCTGCAGCAAAAGTAACAGTTGTTTCATTAACTATCATTCTCTGTAATACCTGCCTCGGGTCTCTTGATTGCAGGAGGTAAACAGCCCACAAAAGGACAAGCAGACTCAAGATGGGTGAGGAGCTGCTTGACATTAGGCTCCTCACTCCTTTTGTGGAGTACATCCTGAACGTGTGCTCCGGTGGCTAACAGACCATGCCGAAGCTCCTGGGCTGGTACCAGAGACTGTCATCAACTTACTGTGCCAAGATCTCCTGAACAAAGTCTGTGCCTTGACCAAGGTCTGCTGACAAACATGATAAGCTTCTTGCCTAAGTGTCTGTGCAAAGCAAGACAGAAATATATGACAAAACAATGAATTATGGATGCTGGAGACATGAAACAAAAATGATGTTGAATAAATTAAGTTGGGCTGGCAGCATCTGTGGAAAGAGAAACGACTTGGAGGTGTGGGGGTGGGTAACAAACATAGAGGAAGGTGTTTGTGCACAGAGATTGAGTAACCTTAATATTGAGTCCTAAGGGCTGCAAGGTACTGAGGCTGAAGATAAGGTATCTCCCTCCAGCTTGCGTTGAGCTTTAGTGGAACACTGCAGCAGGCCCAAAACAGAAAGTTGGCACAGAAACATTCAAGCGGAAGGCAGCTGGAAACTAGGGTCATTTTTATGCACCAAATAGAGATATTCTGCAAAACAATCATGTAGACCAGGTTTCATCTCCCCACGGTAGAGGAATCCCCATTGTGAGCAGAGAATATCGTGGACTAGGTGGAATGAACTGCAAATAATTCCTTGCTTCACCTGTAAAGTGTTTTGGGGCCTGGGATAGTAAGGAGGGAGTTGGTAAAAAGGCATGTGCTACACTTCCTGTGATTGCCTGGGATAATGTGATAATGGCAGTGTAGGGTGGTGTTGGAGTGGAAGAGTGGAGGATCAGGGTGTCCCAGAAGGAATGGCCTCTGCTGAATGTTGACAAGAGAGGCAAGGCCAATGTGTCTCTGGTGATGGCATCCAAGTGAAGGTGGCAGAAATGGTAGCTTATGTCTTTAAGATGTGGAGTGGGAAGTAAGAACAAGGGAGACCCTATCACTGTTGTGGAAGGAAAGGGAAGGGAAGGAATGAGGGCAGAAGTGCAGGAAATGGGTCAGTCACACAGTTCTATTAACAACAGTAGCAGGGAATTCTAGGTTGAGGAAAAAGGTGGACACGTCTGAGGACCCTTGTGGAAGGTGACAGCATCAGAACTAGTGATGGAGAAACTTGGAGAGTGGAATGGAATCTTTAAAGAAAGCAAGGTGAACATATATAGTCGAGGTAACTGTGGGAGTTAACTGGTTTGTAATGGATGTTGGTGACCAACTTATCCCCATAAATGGAAAGAGGCATATCAAGGAAGGGAAGGATGGAGTCAGAGATGGACTGGAGAAGGTGAGAAAAAGGTGAAAATTGGGAGCAGAATTGATGAATTTGCTTTCAATTTCAGACAAGAGAGAGATGACATTGATCTACGAAAGAAAGTTGTTGATAGGGACCCAAGTCAGAGTAACAAGGAATGTTCCACATATTCCAATATAGAGAGGGACATAACTGGTGCTCATTTGGGTACCCATAGCCACATTTTTGACCTGAGGGAAGTGAGAGAAGTCAAAGGGGAAATTGTTCGAAGTGATGAAAAGCTCAACCAGGCAGAGGAAGGTGGTGTGGATGTAAAGGTTTAAGGTCTCTTTTCAAAGGAGCACTTAGTCCTTCCTGATGAGAGAGACACACACATACAGGGATTGTATGTCCATGGTGAAGAGGAAGCAGCTGCTGCCAATAAACTAGATTCTTTTGGAACCAATGCACCTCTGATGAAGGGACGCTGGACTTGAAGCGATAAGCTGGCTTTTCTCTCTCCAGATGCCACCAAACCTGCTCAGTTTCTCCAGCACTTTATGCTTTTGTTTCAGAGTAACGAGTTGGGTATCGCTGGCTGAAAGGTAAAATACACAAAGGCAAAGCAGGGATGCTGACAGCATCCAGGTAGGTCCAGTGAGTGAGTGCTTCACATCAAATAAAATCAAGTGGTGATGCAGCATAGTACAGTCCAAAAGCTGGGTGCATTTCCTTGACAGCACAGCATCCTTTCCTATGGGTTTATAAAGACAGTTGCTAGTGCAGCCCACAAACAGCAGTGAAGTGCAAAAGCATCCTGTAAATGGATCAGAGATTTGCCAAGAGGGGTCCTAAGATGCTCATGCTTATTGGATGCCAATGTCCGTGGATGTAGACTGATGCATGGCTAATGCCTATGGAGCACACCCAGTGTCCGACATACAGGCACTTTGGAACAAACAGGAAGCTGAAGTCACCAGATGCCCATTCTGATTTCCACGCTGAGGTTTCTCGACATCATGCTTTTTTGGTACATTTGGTAAGAGAGGAAGCTGACTGTGAAATGAGGTGAATTGGACCATAAGCAAGGCATTTAACAGGCCATAATCCACCTTGTTAAGTTTCAAGTGACCAGCAAGAAGCTCCCCTGCTCATTGAAAGCATAAAAGATACTCTTTCGGTACTTCTCATCCAAGTCAGCCACAAGTCTCATTATTGCTCAAGTCACTCAGTCCCCCATAAGATTCCACTCTTGGCCACCAGCTGTAATGCAGATTTCCATGGCAACCATATCATCACTCTTTAAAAAAAGAGAGAGTGGTGTATGCAAATGTTCTGTATACATGCGTTTGAATCCCACCATGGCTGATGGAATTCAATAAAATCTGGAATGAAAAGTTAATAGTGATCATGTAACCACTGTTGATGTCAAAAAACAAAATCCATCTGGTTCACTAATGTCACTTAGGGATGGAAACCTGCTGTCCTTACCTGGTCTGACCTACCTGTGACTCCAAACCCACAGTAATGTGGTGATCTTTAAGTGGCTCTGGGAAATTAGAGAAAAGCAATAAACGATTACCTTGATGGGGAGTCAGGATTTAATAGGACTGATCCAAAGTCCCATAATAGAACAACTTCAGGATAACCCAATGAATAACTTCAGTGTAGCCTATGGCCTAGTGGTAATTATCACTAAACTATTAGCCCAGTGAGCCAGGTAACATTTTTTCGTCCATATTACAGAGGAGGAAGTGCTGGGTATCTTGAGGTAAAGGTGGATAAATCCCCAGGATCTGATCAGGTGTACCAGAGGACTCTCTGGGAAGCTAGAGAAATGATTGCTGGGCCACTTGCTGAGATAATTGTATCATCATCGAAAGTCACAGGTGAGGTGCCGGAAGACTGGAGACGTTGGCTAACATGGTGCCACTGTTTAAGAAGGGTGGTAAGGACAAGCCAAGGAACTATAGACCAGTGAGCCTGACGTCGGGCAAGTTGTTGGAGGGAATCCTGAAGGACAGGATGTACATCTATTTGGAAAGGCAAGGACTGATTAGGAATAGTCAACATGGCTTTGTGCGTGGAAAATCATGTCTCTCAAACTTGATCGAGGTTTTTGAAGAGGTAACAAAGAGGATTGATGAGGGCAGAGCAGTAGATGTGATCTATATGGACTTCAGTAAGGCGTTCGACAAGGTCCCTCAAGGGAGACTGATTAGTAAGGTTAGATCTCATGGAATACAGGGAGAACTGGCTCAAAGGTAGAACACAGAGGGTTGTAGTGGTGGAGAGTTGTTTTTCAGACTGGAGGCCTGTGACCAGTGGACTGCCACAAGGATTGGTGCTGGGTCCTCTACTTTTTGTTATTTACATAAATGATTTGGATGAGCGCGTAAGAGGTACAGTTAGTAAGTTTGTAGATGACACCAAAATTGGAGGTGTAGTGGACAGCAAAGAAAGTTACCTCAGATTACAACAGGATCTGGACTGGGCCAATGGGCTGAGAAGTGGCAGATAGAGTTTAATTAAGATAAATGCGAGGTGCTGCATTTTGGGAAAGCAAATCTTAGCAGGACTTATACACTTAATGGTAAGATCCTAGGGAACGTTGTTGAACAAAGACCTTGGAGTGCAGGTTCATAGCTCCTTGAACGTGGAGTCGCAGGTAGATAGGATAGTGAAGGCGGCATTTGGTATGCTTTCCTTTTTGGTCAGAGTATTGAGTACAGAAGTTGGGGGGTCATGTTGCAGCTGGACAGGACATTGGTTAGGCCACTATTAGAATATAGCGTGCAATTCCAGTCTCTCTCCTATCGGAAAAATGTTGTGAAACTTGCAAGGGTTCAGAAAAGATTTACAAGGATGTTGCCAGGGTTGGAGAATTTGAGCTATAGGGAGAGGCTGAACAGGCTAGGGCTGTTTTCCATGGAGTGTCAGAGGCTAAGGGGTGACCTTATAGAGGTTTACAAAATTATGAGGGGCATGGATAGGGTAAATAGGCAATGTCTTTTCCCTGGGGTCAGGGAGTCCAGAACTAGAGAGCATAGGTTTAGGGTGAGAGGGGAAAGATATATAAGAGACCCACGGGGCAATGTTTTCACAGAGGGTGATACGTGTATGGAATGAGCTGCCAGAGGATGTGGTGGAGGCTGGTATAATTGCAACATTTAAGAGACATTTGGATGGGTATATGAATAGGAAGGGTTTGGAGGGATATGGGCTGGGTGCTAGCAGGTGGGACTAGATTGGGATGGGATATCTGATCGGCATGGACGAGTTGGACCAAAGGGTCTGTTTCCATGCTGCACATCTCTATGACCTCTAAAACATTGTGGAAGTGTTCATATGATTAAAAATTTTCCTGAGGCCTCACTTCTTGTATTCGGGGAAATGCTTGCAATTCAAATGCTTCCACGTTTCACCCTTAAAAAACATGGTTACTAATCACATTTAAACAAATACAGACATTAGCTTCTGTACTTACCAGACAATGCCAGCTCTTCCCCTTAATGTGTTTCATTCTGTGCACAAACAGCGAGTCACAATTTATAAATGTTGTGCTACATTCATAGCAGGTATGAGATTCTGAAACTTTGGTCTTTTTAACTTTTTCTCCAGTTACTGATTTTCTTCTTCTTCTTACTTTTAATGTTGCATTAATTTTTGGTTGCATTTTCTTCAGGATTTGTGCAGCTCCCCGCAAGTTCTAAAGAATATAAAGCCATAGTGTTACATATAATTGCATAGGCTTATTGTCCTCAGAGATTAAATTACTTAGCCATTCAACAATGTGCTATGTTACAAGATTCAACATTTCACTTTACAAGTAGCACTTCACAATGAAACTAAAGACACAAATAAATTATAAACTTTCAGAATCATACAGCACAAAAACAGACCAGTTGGTCCAAATTGTCCATGCCGACAATGTTTCCTAAATTGAACAAGTCCCATTTGCCTGTGTTTGGCCCATATCCCTCTAAACCATTACTATCCATGCACCTGCCCAAATTATTTTAAATGTTACAATTGTACCTGCTTCCATTTCCTCTAGCAGCTTAGTCCACACATGCATCACCTCTGTGCAAAAATGTTGCCCCTTAGGTCCCTTTTAAATCTTTCCCCTCTCTCCTTAAACCCCTATCCTCTAGTTTTGGACTCCCTTGCCCTGGGGAAAAGGCCTTGACTATTCACCTTATCTATGCCCATCATGATTTTATAAATCTCTACAAGGTCACCCTTCAACCTCCTACACTCAAGGGAGAATTATCTTAATCTATCCAACCTCTCCTTATAACTCAAACTTTTAAATCCTTTTTGTACCCTTCCAGTTTAACAACATCCTTCCTATAGCAGGGTGACCAGAATTGTACACAGTACTCCAAATGTGGACTGACCAAAGTTGTGTACAGTGTAACATGATGCCCCAGCTCAATGCTCTGACCGAAGACAGCAAGAGTGTCAAATGCCTTCTTCTCTGCCCTATCTACACGTGACGCCTCTTTCAAGGAACCATGTACCTGTATCTAGGTTTTTCTGTTTGACGACACTCCCCAGTGCCCAACCCTTAACTGTACAAGGCCTGCCCTGATTTGTCTTACCAAAATGCAACACCTTACATTAATCTAAATTAACCACCACCTGCCATTCCTCAGCCCACAGACCCAGTTGACCAAAATCCCACTGTACTTCTAAATAATAATCTTCACTGTTCACTATACCACCAATTTTGGTGTCATTTGCAAACATACTGACCATTCCTCCTTTATTCTTATCTCAATTGTTTATATAATTGATGAATCGTGGAGCCAACATCCATCCTTGTGGCACATCGTTGGTCACAGGTCTCCAGTCTGAATACCATCACCTTCTGCCTCCTATTGTCAAGCCAATTCTGCATCCAATTGGATAGCTCTCCGCAGATCCCATGTTATCCAACCCTACTAACCAGTTTACCTTGTCAAAGGCCTAGCTAAAGTCCATGTAGACAACATCTATCGCTCTGCCTTCATCTATCTTGGTCACTTCTTCAACTAACTCTTAGATTTTTGAGATGAATTCCCATGCACAAAGTCATGTTGACTATCCCTAACCCTTGCCTTTCAAATGCAAATAGAGCCTGTCTCTCAGCATTCCCTCCAACAACTTACCCACCACAGTTATTAGGCTCACTGATCTATAGTTCCCTGGCTTTTATGTGCAGCATTTTATTAAATAATGGTATGACAAAATTATGTTGCCAGTTCCAGATTATGTATTTGTATACACAACACATTTTTCCATAATACCTCAGTACCAGCTTTATGCTGCTTTTGGAGTGTACATTTGGGCTTCAGTATAAGTTATAATCTACTAATCAGGTCACGCTGCCATTTTGTGCATCCAGCTAAAAAGAAATTTAAAAGAGTTTTATACAAGATTTGTATATTAACAGCAATCAAGGTTTGTTCAATATATTGCATCAGTGTATGGTACTATGATCTTTTGCTATATATTCGGGTCCTAAGATCTTACCTACTCGCTAACTGATGAAGGAGCAGCGCTCCGAAAGCTTGTACTTCCAAATAAACCTGTTGGACTATGGCGTGGTGTCATGTGATTCTTAACTTAATATAATCATAGCAATAGTTGAAGCCATGATTGCTTCACCTGGTGTTAAACATATTCCCCGAGTGGTTTAATTCTGCTTCAATGGTCAACTATATTGCACATACATGATGGCAGAATCTAAATTCCAGCTAAAGCCCTGTACTTTGGCCAAGAAACCTGCTTACAGTATTCAAATTCAACAAGTAGCACATCTGCCATTAAGCAGCATAAAAGATAAGTAGCGTTACATGCTAGAAAGATGCACAGTAATTGGCTGCAATTATTTTCCAGGAAGTTCTTCATATAGACCACTGCATATTTACTTTAGGATTTAATATCCTCAAGGCAGTAATAAATATGAAAGGAACAAAACCAAACTCCCTGCTCTGCTTTTGCTGGTTTTCTATTAGAATTTAGGGTGATCAAGAACAATTTTACAATGCCCACATCTGATTAGCATTGCATCAGAGGTTAATATAATACTGGGGAGTTGAAACTAATATTTCTCACCTGCCGCCAAGCAGGCTCAAGGTCTAAAGGATCGGACTATATCATCAACTTTGATGTTTTTTGACTAACTAGGGAGTTCAAAAGTATATTATTGAGGGCACACAAGGTAATTTAGCACATAACAGCTAAAATCATTATGGCCCTCATCGTCACCTGGACTGCCAATTTCCATAACATCACAACATTAACCCTGCATCAGCTACTCTGCTGAGGAACATTTCTTCACTGATCTCCAACTCCTGTGGTGGGTGTTCATACGTACCTTCCATCTTTGTTCTTCTAGAAAGAAGTGGTTCTGGGTTTAGACGTTGCTGGCTAAGGATCTTTGGTGAATTCCTGCAGTGCATCCTGTAGATAATATAGATTGTTGCTACAGTGTGTCAGTGATGGAGGGAATGTATTCTTATGGATGTGGTACCAAAGAAGCAGGCTGTTTTGTCCTGGATGGTGTCAAACCTGAGTGTTCTTGGAACTACACCCATCCAGGAAAATGGGGAGTATTCCATCACACTCTTGACTTATGGCTTGTCAATGGTGATCGGGCTTTTGGGAGTCAGATTGTAAAGTAATCACCACCACATTCCTAGACTCTGACTTACCCTTGTAGCCACTGTGTGTATATAGTGAGTCCAGTTCAATCTTTGGTCAATAGTAATTACCAGAATGTTGATCGTTGGAATGCAGTGATGCTAACACCATTGAATATCAAGGGGTAGTGGTTAGATGATCTCTTACTGGAGATAGCCAATACCTGGCATTTGTACACTGCAAATGTTACTTGCCACTTGTCAGCCTTCATAAAGTCTAATTAAGGTATGTAGGTATGTCATTTAAATCATAAGATTAGTAAGTTTGCAATAAGTTTAAACATAGCATTTTATAAATTCATCTTGAAACTACACAGGAACAATACCTTTCACATTTCAATTTCGAAAGTGCGAAGTGGTAACCCATCCAGACAACTTTAAATGCATTATAGGTTGCTTTTTGTTAATATCAAAATAGCAGCACCACTGAACCATGTTTTCGTATATTTGATTTCATCAACTTTCAACCGGATATTTATCAATTCTGACACAAGTTGCTAAGAGAATGGTATTTGCATTCACTATCTTATTACAAAAAATTAAAATCATGGGAACCTTAAAGCACAGGCGGCCATTTAGCTGTCAGATTTGATTTAGTGTTTTTACTCATGATCTAGGTAATTCCAAACGCTGAACTTCAGAAGGCTAGTACACAGGTTCAACAAGTATAACCAGGAAAACTAATAGAATGTTACGTTTTATTATGAGGGAAATTGAACATAAGAATGGGTGATTGTGCTTCAGGTATACAGGGTATTGGTGAGAATGCTCTGGAGTACTGCATACAGTAATCGCCACCGTTCTTACAGAAGAATTTTACTATAATAGAAGCCATTCAGACAAGGTTTAAGACACTAATAGACGATAGGTGCAGGAGTAGGCCATTCTGCGCTTCGAGCCTGCACCACCATTCAATATGATCATGGCTGATCATCCTTAATGAGTATCCTGTTCCTGCCTTATCTCCATAACCCTTGATTCCAGAATCCTTGAGAGCTCTATCCAACTCTTTCTTAAATGAATCCAGAGACTGGGCCTCCACTGCCCACTGGGGCAGAGCATTCCACACAGCCACCACTCTCTGGGTGAAGAAGTTTCTCCTCATCTCTGTCCTAAATGGTCTACCCCATATTTTTAAGCTGTGTCCTCTGGTTCGGCACTCACCCATCAGCAGAAACATGTTTCCTGCCTCCAGAGTGTCCAATCCTTTAATAATCTTACATGTCTTAATCAGATCCCCCCTCAGTCTTCTAAATTCAAGGGTATACAAGCCCAGTCGCTCCAGTCTTTCAGTGTAAGGTAATCCCGCCATTCCAGGAATTGACCTCGTGAACCTACGCTGCACTCCCTCAATAGCCAGAATGTCTTTCCTCAAATTTGGAGACCAGAACTGCACACAGTACTCCAGGTGTGGTCTCACCAGGGCCCTGTACAGCTGCAGAAGAACCTCTTTGCTTCTATACTCAATCCCTCTTGTTATGAAGGCTAGCATGCTATTAGCCTTCTTCACTACCTGCTGTACCTGCATGCTTACCTTCATTGACTGCTGTACAAGAACACCCAGATCTCGCTGTACTGCCCCTTTACCTAAATTGATTCCATTTAGGTAGTAATCTGCCTTCCTGTTCTGGCCAAAGTGGATAACCATACATTTATCCACATTAAACTGCATCTGCCATGCATCTGACCACTCACCTAACTTGTCCAGGTCACCCTGTAATCTCCTAACATCCTCATCACATTTCACCATGCCACCCAGCTTAGTATCATCAGCAAATTTGCTAACATCTGGAATAAGCAGTATTTCTTTATAAGGAAAGGCCCGGTTGGATAGGTCTATCTTTTGGGGTTTAGAAGCATTAGAGGTGATTTAATTGAAACACAAGATCCTGAGGGGTCTCAATTGGGTGGATGCGAAAAGGATGTTTTCTCGTGGGAGAATCTAGAACTAGAGGTCATGGTTTAAAAATAAACAAACAGTCACCCATTTACCATAGAGATAAAGTTCTTAGAAAATCCAATGTCTTGGGAATTCCCTTCCTCAAAAGGCAGTGAATGCAGAAACTTTAAATACTTTACAGCAGAGGTAGATAAATGCTGGATTGTCAAGGCGATGGAAGGTTATCAGAAGTATACAGGAATGTACAGTTGAAATTTAAATCAGATCAGCCATGACCTTATTGAATGATAGAGCAGGCTTGAATGGCCAAGTTGCCCATTCCCATTCCTTATTCGTCTGCAGCTTTAAAAAGGCTATCCAATTGTACCCACATGCTTGCACCCAAGCTCTAGCAAATTTATCCCCTTTAAATATTGATCAGTTTTGAATGTTATTATAGTCAGAGTCTTTGAAATTGCTTGACAGTGTAGTAAAGCAATGTACTTCAGGTCAGATTGCCGTGTTATGAAAATTCTCAATTTTCTTCTTACTCTTGTCAATTATCTCAAACATATATCCCCCCAGTTACCCCTTCAGCTAGTGGAAACTTTTCACAATATTAAACACCTTTATTAATTTTTTCCTGAACCATCTCTGCTCCAAAGACAGCATGCCCAGCTCCTCTAGGCTCTTCATTTAATTATGCCCTTCAATTCTGATATCATTCTCGTAAATCTTGTCTGCATCGTTTCTGAGGCTTTAAGAGCCTTCCCTAAGGCATGACATCCAGAATTAAACACATTTCAGCGTGGCCTAAATATATTAAAAAGAATTAGCAATACTTCCTTGATCTTTGAACACTCTACCTCTAGTTATAAATCAACTACCATCCTTGTCAATTTCAGTATAAAATGATGAGACTCAATTTTCATTTCCATGGCTTATCTTGTCACTTTAGTCCTCAGATCAAAAATACTGCCAGTACTTCTCTAAAACAAAAGCAGCATACCTTTGGTGGGTCCTTGGAACCTATGAGCTTCGAACTAGCTCTGGCTACTCTTTGCAACTTTATTGCCTTCTGCGAGGTAGATAGTTGTCCATCTTTCATTATCGTGTTAGGATGCTTTGCCCTTTTATCCAACAGTGCATTCTTAATGTTCAAATTTATTAGCTTCTTCCCATACAAGCCAACTAGCTTCACTTTTTCATTTTTTGCTGGTACACTTTTTGTCCTTTCTGAAATTTCTGAGCATGATGGGTTTCGTCCAATGCCACGTTCAGTTTTGCAACAGTTCTGCTTTATGTTAACCAGTGTTTGTTTGACAGAAATGGTGTGCTTAGAATTTTCTTGCACATCCACCTTTGCTTTAGTTACATGGTTGCCCTTCAGTGTACAACTAGGAGACAACTCAAATTGTTCACTATTGGTTCGGTTGGGTAGCTTGGGCATGTCAGTTTTTTTCTTACGTTCAGACATAAAAAATCCAAAAGAAAATCCAGATTCAATCAGTTTTTGTGTTGGTATGTGTTTCCTTTTACCTAGTATTGGAATACTTCCATCAGCTTGAATATTGTGCAAAGTAGTACCCGAATTTTGGTTTTCAGCACCTAAAGATTGGCACCTTGTGTTTTTTACTTTCCTTCTAGATTGCATTTTCTCACATGAAGCAGTTCTAGTCTGCTTTCCTGGGTCCTTGAAAACAGGTTTTAACTGTTCTGGTTTCTTTGCCTCCTGTTTAGACCTCAATTGTGATGTTGGCTGATCATTTCCAATTGGCTTGCCAGCTAGTCGAGTCATTCTCTTCTGCTCATTTCCTACTCCACAAGTGTTTTGGTGAATATTAGGAACTAATTTATTCCCTTCAGATTTCCCTTTAAACCTTTGAACGTTACCTACCCCTGCTTTTGCAGACAGTTGATGTGAAGAATTCTCATCTAGACCTTGCCTCTCATTAGTTTTGGATGACATGGTCGAACAGGTGTCATCAGAAAGTGACTCCATTAGTTTTGGAGCCTGATCTAATGATCTAAAACGAGTTGGCAGCATTCTTATAGATGGACATCTTCTCAGTGCAACATTTTGTGGACAACTTCGTATTTTATTGTCCAAATTTAAGTTACAATTGCTATAATTCATAGATGAATTATATGACTGCCTTGTCTTCCGTCTGCCACTATGTATGTCATCTATCAGGCAGGGTGAGACCTTAGATGTTGTGTTGCATCGCATAGTAGAAGTTTTTACAGACATATAATTGGCACATCTACTGTTTCTAGTTAATGAACTGTCTTCCGTCTCCTTGCTATCACTTGCCTGAGATTTTGGTAACACTGTGTTTTGTTTTCTGTCATCCCTGCAGAACTTCTTCCTATTCCTCAACACATTTGGTGAAATACTGGAATCTACTTTGCAGTGTTGTGATTTTTTTGTTAAAGGTCTATTCCTCTGGCTACTGCCTTTAATATATTTATTCACTCGTTGAATTTTCTTGTCAAGACATATGCTTCGGCCTTTAGTTTTAGCTTTAGGATTATTTATTTGTGTTTTAGTTGGAATGCAAACCATTTCCTTTTTGGTGGGACCCTGAGAGACATTATTTTTATGACTTAAAGATTTCGATTTGTTTAGTGCAAGCATTGCTTTGTTTAATTTTTGATTGTCGACTTTTTGTTTCTGTACTGGTGGTAGAATCTTTTCAATGACAACAAAGCAATTGGCAAGTGCTTTTGCTCTAATATGGTCATCTTGCAACTGAGTTTTTGCAATGTCTATTTTTCTTCTCTTTGTCCCAGTAAGCAATGAATAATTTTTTACTTTAGGCTGTCTAAGTCTCCTTTTTTGTTTCCAACCAGCCTGCTCTTCATCTATAACAGAAGTTTTTCTCCTTAGTCCTAAAACACTAAGCAGTTTGTATTTCTCTGTTGTGTTAGGAGAATAAAGTTCGTCTTCAGTGGTCATTTGTCTAACAGGTGATCGGAGAAGTGCGTTCATTCCTTTACAACCAGAGTTGTCCTGAGTGCTCACAATGTTACAATCCAAATGTTTTGACATTCTTGTACATGGTTTGGATTTTATGGGTGTTTTCTCAAAGCTACATTTTCTTTGATGACTAGCATTTTTTGACATGCCAGCTAATTTAAAATCCAGTGAATTAGGGATGCTACTCAATGCTGTATTTACAGATGGATGTCTTTGTGGGGAGAGAGATTTAACTTTTGGGAAGAATTTAGATGGAGTTTTATCATAAAAGTCAAATAATTTAAATCGTCGACTTGAACTTTCCAATCCCTCCACTTCAATGTTATTAAGGGAAGATTCGCAATGTACTGGCGTCACTTTGTCTTTGAAAAGTCCTGATTGCATTTCTTGAAACTTAACAGTAAAATCTGAGACTTTTGTTTCTCCTTGAATCATTGCTGAATGTGCTCTTGCACTAAATACATTTCTATCTACTTTGTGCTGAGTTGTGCCATCTTCTAACTGACCTAACTTTGAACAGATGTCTGAAACATGCTGTCTAGCTCCAGTAAAAGATTGATCAATAAAAGCTTCAAATGAAGAAAATTCCTTTTTCTCTTCTTTGCCTTCTTCCTTATGTGCTTTATTGTTCCCTGTTCCATGGAATTTATGCAATGCTGAACACATCTCAACCACTTCCCAAATCCGCAGGTGTCTTGCTAAAGCAGATGTCTCAGCAAAATAATCCGGTTTCAGCGACAATGAAGATGTGTATGAAAATTCCAACAGTGGAAGGAAACTCTTGCTGCTGAAACCTAGAAGGCAAAAAAAAATTGCATTATGTCATTACAACTGTGAAACCTTTGGTACGTTGCTCAGCAAATGATGGTTTGACAAGCAAGGCTTTTACCATTTTGTTTTGAATGTTAATTAAGAAGATGTTTACAGAACCTAAAAATAATTCCTTTTTTCCAGATAACAAATAACAAAAATGACTTCATCCAATAATGGGACAAGAATTCAAACATACACAGGTTAGCTGAAAACAGTTTCAGGATCACCATCACTATGTACTTCAAAGGATTCCTGAACACTGGAAATGCAACTTTTCAATGAAAAGTTGGACTGATTCTCCCAAACTTTGTAACTGAGACACATTTCAAGCATTTTTGTGGCCTCATTTATGCTTTCTTCCAGTTCACATTCAGTGTTTAGTGGAATCAAACTTATGCCATTTGATGATTATATTGCGAAATACATTTTCCATTTCCTCAAGTTTGGTTTACATCTGAGGCAATGCTATCTATACTTTCACAATTGACTTTCACTGTAACTTTTAAAATCAAGAGTTTAAATAATGAGCACCTAAACTATTTTATCACAAGGTGATAAAGGTAAAGTTGCAGTGGTCCAACTGGACCATAGAGTTGCTCTTTCATTACAGAGAGAGATGATTTGTGGTGGTTTAACGGGAGGCTCATCACACCTCAGGCACACCGCAGGCAAGGGAAGGAGTTGCAAAGGAGAGTGCTCTGTGGTAACTCAGCTTGTGCAGGAATTGAACTATACAGTACTGTCAGCATTACTCTGCATCACAAACCAGCCATCCAGCTAATTGAGCTAACAGTGATTCAATAACTATTAAAGTTTAAGGCAATCAATTCATCTTAGAAAATATAATGGAAGTAATTTCACGTATTATAAATTGAGAATATTACCTCTATGAAATTTGTACAGTGACTCTTCAGTCATGAAAATAAATTCTTCATGTTGGACATTAAACAAATTTTTCACACTAAGGTTTCCTGCAGTTTTGTTTAATCTAAAGCTTCTGAATTAGAGTAAACCACTACAATCATCTTGATGTAGCAACAGTGCAAACTATACAAATCCAATTGCTGGCCTTAAAATTCAATAAATGGCATTCTTCTAAATGCAATGAAAAAATAACTTGGCTTATACAGAAAAGTCATAAAGGTACACACCATGGTGCCCTGGGCCACACAACATTCAAACTGACACACTCAATAATTTGCATTTTACTCAATTGGTAATACCAACAGATCTTGTTAATGTTTTCCTTCAGGTTCACTCATGAGTCAACAGTGCTCAGAACAGTACTTCCAAAACCATGAAAACAAAAAAAAGTATAAGTAAAAAGTAAAAGCAGAAATGGAATTATGTATGCATCATAGTTTACAACACAAAGGCAGACCATTCAGCCAACAGGTTATGCCAGTGTTTATATTTCACACAAGCTTCCTTCTAAATTACTTCAGCCCCTTGTATCACCATATTTTTCTATTCTCTTCTCCCATAAATGTTTAACTTCTCAAAGTGGATCACTTATTTGTCTCAACCATTATTTTCTGTACTGCATTTCACATTTTAACACCTTAAGGAAAGTTCATGAATTTCTAATTAAGATTATTAATCAAATTATTAGTATGTGAGAATTGAGTTGAATGCCCTTCAATGGTCAAACTGGCTGATGTCAGGGTCAAAAAGCCAAAGGTTGAACATTTCTGGCAAACAGCAGAGGGATTAAATACTCAAAAAAGCAAAATACTGAGGATACTGGAAGAATGAAATTAAAACAGTCATGGAGAAATTTAGCTGGTCTGACAGCATCTAACAAACAGTTAATATTTTGAATCTTAAATGAGTGTTCTTCACAACAAAAGAGCTCTGAAGTATCATACTAAATTTGAAATATCAACTGTTTTGCTCTTTACAGATGCTGCCAGAGTTGCCATGCTTCTAAAGGATTTTTTGTTTCAGCAAAAGTATTAAAGCTTTTACAACCATAAAGAGTAAAATCCTCAAAATCTAAAAGCCCACGTGTCAAACTTTACATTACAACATAAATACTAAAAGCAGATTATCCTACTGCCAGTTCAATAAGTCCCCTCAACATAACCAGGGAGAGCCTAAAACATTGAAGGAAGCAGCTAAAGTGATACCGGATGCACTGGTACAGATCGGGAATCCTCTGGTCGAAAATCTGGGGGCCAATTGACTTTCAGATAAAGGATATGTTTGGCTCGCAGATATATTATGATAACATTTCAAATACGATCAAGTCCATTTGAATCTGTTCGGATCCATTCCGAACCTTCGGAAAAAATCTTCGCTTTTAAAGCAAAGTTCATTTCCAAAGGCCCATACTCAGCATGTCAACTGGTCTGTTTAAATCCACTTTCAAAAGACCTTTGGTTTTTCAGCCTTTGTAGTTTTTTGATGTGCAGATTATGATACATGACCTATAGTAGTCTGCCAAGAATCCTTAAATTCTAGGAAACGTCCAGAGTTGGAAAGCTGCCAATATAAATACTCTTATTCAAAAAGGGAGGGTTTAAAAAAACATATAAAATAGATCAGTTCACTTAACACACAAGAACAGAAATTACTGGAGAAGTTCAGCAGGTCTGACTTGAATGTTAAGTCTGTTTTCTCTCCACAGATGCTAGCAGATGTACTTAGTTTCTCCAGCAATTTCTGTTGCGTTGTTTCAAATCTTTAGTATCTGCAATTCTCTGCTTATTTTGCCAGTTATTTTAACAACCGACACTCGGAAAAATGAGTGTATTGTAAAAGATGAAACAGCACAGCAGGCATTTCGTAATTAAGAAGAAATTATGCATGATGAATTTATTAGAATTCTTTGAGGTAGGAAGATGCAGGACGGATAAAGGGGAATCTAAAGATATAAGACATTTCCAAAAGGCATTTGATAAGATACCTCCTATAAGACTAAGACAGGAGTCCATAGTGTCATGGTATTCTGCGAGCATCAATAGAGGGATGGCTAACAAAAGAGTTGGGATTAGGTTGGGAGGAATGGCAGGATAGCAATCTGCAACTCGTGGGATGCCACAGGGATCAGCGCTGAGTCACAATTATTTACAATAGATATTAGTGACTCGGAGGCAGAAAGCAAGTATACTACTATCAAATTTGCAGGTGAAACAAATATAGGTTGGAAGGCAACTTGTGAAGAAGACAGGATACAGAGAAGTGAATGGGCAAAGCAGTAGCAGATGGAATATAATGTGGGAAAATATAAGATTATATACTTGGCAGGAAGAATATAGGGGCTGAATACTATTTAAATGGAGAACTGTGAAAAACTACAGTACAAGAAGATTGGGGATCCTCTTACATACACCACAAAAAGCTAGCATACAAGTTCAACAGGTAACAGGGAAGCAAATTAACTTTTTTTTTTAAATGAGTAGAGATTGAGTAGATAGGGTCTGTATTTATTGGAGTTAAAAAGAATGAGGGGTAACTAGTGAATAAGATTCTTCAGGACCTGAAAAGAATGGATGCTGAGGGGTTGCCTCCCATTGTGGAAATGTCTAGAACTTAATCTCAGAAAAAGGGATTCGCCATTTAAGACAGAAATAGAGAAGGTCTTTCTTCTGAGGGTAGAGAAGCTGTACATTCTTTATCAGAGTGAACTATACAGGCTGGGTCATTAAGTATACTCAAAGCCGAGATAGGCATATTTTTAATCAGTAAGGAAATCAAGGACTATGGTGATAGCCAGGATAGTGGATTTGAGGATTATCAGATCATCCATGGTCTCATCAAATGGCAGAGCAGGCTTGATGGCCGAAAGGCCTACTTGGGCACCTTATGATCTAAAGCTATAGAACAGCAATTGTGCCCTGTTGCCACAGTCTGCTAAAGATTCATTATAGCATTTGCAACAATACCAGAAAGAACAAACTTGTATCTACTTGGCATCCTTCATGTGTTCAGCAAGTTCCAAAATGATTCATAAATTGATTTTTTGAAATGTGGTCATTTTTTCTTCAGTAATTATAACAGCCAAATTGCAAATACTGAATTATCTCAAAACGCAATGAAATAAATGACTGGTTAATTAATTTATTTTTGAAAGGGTTAATTGAAGGCCAAATGTAAGAAGAATACTGGAGGAATGCTCTGCTCTTTAGTTAAATAATGCAACGCAATCTTTTATGTCCAACTTTTGTCAGAGATACAGTTTAAAGTCTTCTTTCAAGGAATTCACCTTTGACAGTGTACTTTAGTATTGAAAGGACTGAAATGTCAGCCTATATAACATGCTCAACTCTGTAGCATGGACTTGAATCTATGTCCTCCAAACTCTTTACTTCACTAGGTTAAGCTGACATTAGAAATAAAACAAGCTTAAATAATCATTTCAAAATTCTTCACCTTTCAAATCCACAATTTTATTAGAAGTAGATCCTTTCTCTGAAAACAGATCCTGGAAGTATTCACTAACAGCTGCTAACACAGCACGGTGAGCTGGATATGATGTTTTCTCCACTATCAAAGTTACATCACAAAAAAGGCCTTTCGAACGTTGACTGTTCAGTCTCTCAAGCACTTTGGTGCAGTGTGTAGGCAATTCACGAGTTATATGCTTTTCTTCTGAAATCTGCCAAAGAAAGTACACAAATGTAACTTTTCACAACGTTTATTTCACTCCTTCCATCTGGGAAATCACATTACTTTTAGTACCCTTCCCAGACAGGCTCAAAACACAATTAAAACATCACAACCACAAACAAACCTCATACCACTTTATCATGAAATGTATCAGTACTTCAAGACACAAGTGGAACCAGTAGACAGTAGACAGGCAGCAAGTATCCATGATTTACGATGGGTGCAATTGACACTGTTTTGAATTTTAATTTGTAATGGTAAAGTCACCAAAATCCCACTGGTTGCTCTCTCATTAGAGAGACACAACTAGTGGCGGTTTAACCGGAGGATCACCATACCTCAGGCAAGGGGAGAGGTCAAGAAGGTAGGATCTTCATAGTAATTTACAGTGGGTATGGGAACGGAGTGCATGCAGTCGGCATTGCAAATCAGCCATCAAGCCAACTTGTCCCCTTTTCATTTGTACTAAGCTATAATTAATATAAACACGGCGTATACCAAAACAAAAAAAAATCACTGCTTGCATCACCAATATAACTAGAGTAACACAGGAAAAAGAAACACTCAACAAGGGGCAACACAATGGGTAGCACTGCTGCCTCACAGGTCTAGAGACCCGGGTTCAATTCCCACCTCAGGCGACTGCCTGTGTGGAGTTTGCACATTCTCTCCGTGTCTGCATGGGTCGGTTTCCTCCCACAGCCGAAAAATGTGCAGGTTAGGGGAATTGGCCATGCTAAATTACACCGTAGTGGTAGGTGAAGGGGTAAATATAGGGGAATGGGTCTGGGTGGGTTATGCTTCGGCGGGTCAGTGTGGACTTGTTGGGCTGAAGGGTCTGTTTCCACACTAAGTAACCTAATCTAAAAAAAAGTAACAACAAACCTGTAGGAAAGTTAATGGTCAGCCTTTTAATGTGACCCATTAGATTAATATATTCCTCACAGCAATGCTGATAAGAACCCAAGTAAAACTAATATGTTCCTAGAATCTTACTAACCCGAGACTTCAAATTCTCTAAATTAATTTTACTTTAGCCTCAACATTAACAATAAAAATGCAATTCTGTTTTCAACAATGGGAGTCCTTAATACTATGTAAATTAACTTTTGAAAGTTCTCTAGTAGACTGAAAAAGTATAATACAATTTTGGTGACGTACGACAAAGTCCCTTTCATTCATTATGCCTGCGCTTGCTGACTTAATGTCCAGTTAAGAAACATCAGTAATTTTAAAATTCACCTCCCTTATTTCATACCTATGGCTTTGAGCCATAACTTTCACACCCCGCTACCCTACAAGATCTCTGTGCTGATCAAATTCTTGCCTCAAGTACCCCAAATTTTATTGGTAGAGCATTTATGACTTTTTTCGATTACCTAATCCCACGAGCTTTTTCCCTTTCAAAGCATTCCTCGTCCAACCTCTACAGCCCTGCAATCTTTTGAAATTTCTCCAGTTCTGGCCTTGCTAGCATCCTTGATATTAAACCATCCATCACAAGTGGTCATGTTTTCAACTGACTCAACACTGAGTTGTGGAATTTCATCCTTAAACCATCTCTCCACTGCTCTCTCCTGTTCTTTAATGTTCACCTTGAAGACCAAGCCCTGGCCACTTATCCTAACATCTCCCTGTGTGAATTAGTGTCAAATTTTGTTTGACAATACTCCTGTGAAGCATTTCAAGATATTTTCCTTTATTAAGAGGCACTATATAACCAGCTATGATTTAGAATGACAACAGACTTGAAGGGTTGAATGCCTACTCCTGTTCCTCTGCTATTACATAAACAGAAGTTATTGCTGGTCATTAGAAATAGATTGCTTCACCATTCACGGTAATTTTTGAAAATATCATACTGCAAACCCAAAATCTCTCATTCCCACATATTTATAACCTTTCACCCTCTTGTTTGAGTAGAATCTATATCACACTGCCTTTAAAAAGACATATGACTTGAAACAGAATTGGGATACAGATTTGAAAGAAAAGGAAAACAGCAGGAAATGCAATTAAAAGCCCATGGCTGCAAATGGAGTTTGAACACTAACACAGACATGATAGTCTAAAGAGCCCAAGAACCTATTCAGGAGAAAATGTATAATTAGTTAAACAAAACAAGCTTATAGAATTTACATGATCACATTGATTTTCACCTTTCTGTTCCTTCACTATTAGCTTATTTCCCAACACTCACCAGAAGATTATCTTTCCCATTTTTACATTGATTGCATCCCTGGACGTAGTCTCTGATGTCTGGAAACATTCCTGAAATAGACAAAGTTGCATCTGAAAATATATAAACTGTTAATCAATTTACACTAGTTGCATTAGTCACATTTGTTATTACACCACATTTTTGGGTCTTGTTGTCAAACATCCATATAAAAATACATGCAGCATCTGATGGTATTATAGAGAAAATAAAATCACACAACAAAAGCTTTCCAGAAACTTCTGAACCTACATGATGTTCTTTCATTGTTGCAGAGTCTGTCTAGGGACCTTTTCATCCACCAACCCACAATGATTTAGGTTATTGTGAATCGATAGTTTTGAATTGTCTTCTCAGTAGAATTCTAATATTCTTGTACAAACAAAATAAATATTGGAGAGTCATTTTTCTGGAGCTGAACAGCAACATTTAAATGACCACAATAATTTGGACAAGAGAAAGGGTGCTGATTGATTGAAAAGTTGACTCATTGGTTGAGAAGTTATTCCTTTAATTAGTCAATCCTTTAGGAGACACCTTTAGGTTTCACACGAAATGCTCTTTTGAAGCAAAGAGTTCTCAGAATATGGCCAAAAGATGACATTATCTTAGCTAAACACTTGAAATTTGAGCCATACAATACTTCACTCTTTCCTAGATACTTGCTGACAGATGAAAGAATCCTAGTTTAAAAAACACCAAATCTACAGTTCTCAGAATATAGCAGTGAACATACCACATTGGACAGTCTTAACTTTCCAACAGTCGCTGCACACTTGATTTCTAGTGCTTTAGGGAAGATTACATATTTCACAATCAATGGAGTCCAGAGGTAAGGCAAAAATGTAGTTGCACAAAATATACTTTTGCCAAAGAGAAGTATCTGCTCAAAATAAAAACAGATCCTTAACTGATTTTATAAGTGTGAATAACCTGTGCATGATGCTATCTGTAAATTCTTAAAGCATCCTTTTATATTACTTAAAATTGAATTGGTTTTGAAATGGAACTTGCACAAACTTATGAAATTCCTCAAGCTATGACTTTGCTTCAAAATACATGAAAGATAGCCTCCAGATTGAACTGGTGTAGCTCACATGATATAGGTACATCTGTAGTGATGTTAGGAAGAGATTGCCATGTTTTTGATCCAGTGATATGAAAGGAATAGCAATGCGGTTCCAAGTTAGATGATATGCAGCTTAGAGAGGAACTTGCAGGTGGTGGCAAGGCCACATCAGCTGCTTTTGTCCTTTTTGGTAGAAGTCATAAATTTGAAAGACGCTGAAAAAAACCTCTCAAGTTGAAGTATATCCTGTAAATGGTACACAGTGCACCAGTGATGCAGGAAACAAATGTTTAAGATGATAGGTAAGATGATGGCCAAAAAGGCTGCTTTATAGCATCTAATTCCCAGTTCCAGAGTGTTGTTGGAACAAAATTGCCGATGCTCAGTAGCAACAGTACATATCATCCACAAAGGGCTCTTCTGGTTTATCAGTAGCATCTCTACCAGGAGGCCCAGGTACAAGTCTTAGCTGTTCCAGAGGTGTGTAATAACATCTCTGATTATGTTGATTAGAAAATAGTTGCGGTACCATCCACAAGATGCACTGCAGAAATTCACCAAAGATCCTTGGAAAGCACCTTCCAAACCCATAATCCCTGCTATCTAGAAGGACAAGGGCAGCAGATACATGAGAAATCCACCATCTGCAAGTTCCCCTCCAAGCCATTCTGACTTGGAAAGAGATCATCGTTCCTTCACTGTCATTGGGACAATATCCTAGAATTCCCTCTCAAAAAGCACTGCAATCTACCTACAACATATGGACTGCATAAGTTAAAGAAGGCAGCTCTTCACCATCTTCTCAAGGGCAAGTAGGGATGGGCAACAAATGCTGGCCTAGGCAGCAATGTCCACATCTCAAGAGTGGATTTTTTTAAAAAGTATATATTTATTGAGCCAAGTGGAGAATATTTCATTGCAGTCCTAACTTGAATCTTGTAGATTTTGGACAGACCTTAGGGTGTCAGGAGTTGAAATCCAAGCCTCTGACCTGTTCTTGGAGTTACATAGCTGGCTCAGTTAAGTTTCAAGTCAAAGATAACACCTCCCAAGATGCTGACTGTTGGTGAATCAACAATGATAAAGGCCTTGTGCAAACGATCATTGCCTAGCACTTATGCCACTTATCAACCCAAACCTGAATGTTGTACAAGTCTTGCTGCATGTAGAATAGGCCTGCTTCAGTGATACAACTTGTTCCACTCCATCTAAAACAAGCGTAAATCTCTAACTTCTTCGCCCATTTGATAAGGAATGCATTTATGGATCTTTATAAACAAACTTCTCCATTCCAAAGTAAAAACTACTTCACTGCATCAAACCAATACTAGATCCCTTATGCAATTTGGGATCATAATTAAACTTTGCCAGGATTCGAATGCAGAATTCCAGACTTCATGCCTCTTAACAGTATTTATAGTGATCATTTTTATCATTCCATAAGTGATGGGGAGGTAACCCAAGGATAGTGAGAAAAGAGATCAATCTCAGACTGGTACAGTTGAGAAGAGAGTCAAGCAATCAGGGCAGGCAGGGACAAAGCAGAGAACAAGGTCGGACTGATAAATTAAACTGCAATTATTTCAATGCAAGAGGCCTAACAAGAAAGGTAGATGAACTCAGGGCATGGTTAGGAACATGGGGCGGGGATATCATAGCAATTATAGAAACATGGCTCAGAGATGGACAGGACTGGCAGCTTAATGTTCCAGGATGCAAATGACACAGGAAGGACAGAAAGGGAGGCAAGAGAGGTCGGGGTGTGGCATTTTGATAAGGGATCACATTACAGCTGCACTGAGGGAGGATATTCCCGAAAATACATCCAGGGAAGTTATTTGGCTAGAACTGAGAAATAAGAAAGGGATGATCACCTTATTGGGATTGTATTAGTTAGAGGGAAATTATCTGGAAGACTAATAGGGTGGTTATGGTAGGGTATTTTAACTTTCCAAACAGACTGGGACTGCCATAGTGTTGAGGGTTTAGATGGAGGAATTTGTTAAGTCTGTACAAGAAACTTTGCTGCTTCAATATGTGGATGTACCTACTACAGAAGGTGCAAAACATGACCTACTCTTGGGAAATAAAGCAGGGCAGATGATTGAGGTGTCAGTGGCAGACCAGTTTTGGGCCAGCGACCATAATTCTATTAGTTTTAAAATAATGATGGAAAAGGATAGAGCAGATCTAAAAGTTAATGTTCTAAATTGGAGAAGGGCCAATTTTGATGGTATTAGGCAAGAACTTTCAAAAGCTGATTCGGGACAGATGTTTGCAGGTAAAGGGACGGCTGAAAAATGGGAACCTTCAGAAATGAGATAACGAGAGTCCAAAGACAGTATAGTTCTGTTAAGGTGAAAGGAAAGGCTGGTAGGGAATGTTGGATGACTAAAGAAATTGAGAGCTTTGTGAAGAAAAAGAAGGAAGCATATGTCAGGTATGGAAAGGATAGATCGAGTGAATCCTTACAGTATAAAGGCAGAAGGAGTATACTTGAGGGAACTCAGCTTTAGCAAATAGGGTTAAGGAGAATCCAAAGAGTTTTTGCAAATACAGTAAGGACAAAAGGATAACTAGGGAGAGAATAGGGCCCCTCAAAGATCAGCAAGACAGCCTTTGTGTGGAGCTGCAGGAGATGGGAGAAGATACCAAACAAGTATTTTGCATCAGCATTTACTGTGGAAAAGGACATGGAAGACATTTGGGGAAACAGATGGCGACCATCTTGAAAAATGTCCATCTTACAGTAGAGGAATGAGAAATGCCTTGAAATGCAAAATATTGGATAAATCCCCAGGACCTGATCAGATGTACCTCTGTGGGAAGCTAGGGAAGTGATCGCAGGGCCTCTTGCTGACATATTTATATTGTCAATAGTCACAGGTGAGGTGCCAGAAAACTGAAAGTTGGCTAATGTGGTGCCACTGTTTAAGAAGGGCGGTAAGGACAAGCCAGGGAACTATAGACCAGTGAGTCTGACATCAGAGGTGGGCAAGTTGTTGGAGGGAATCCTGAGTGACAGGATATACATGTATTTGGAAAGGCAAGGACTGATTAGGGATAGTCAACATGGCTTTGTGCATGGGAAATCATGTCTCACAAACTTGATTGAGTGCTTTGAAGTAACAAAGAGGATTGATGAGGACAGAGCGGGAGACGTGATCTATGTGGACTTCAGGAAGGCATTCGACAAGGTTCCCCATAGGACCCTGGTTAGCAAGGTTAGATCTCACGGAATACAGGGGAGAACTAGCCATTTGTATACAGAACTGGCTCAAAGGGTGGTGGTGGAGGGTTGTTTTTCAGACTGGAGGCCTGTGACCAGTGGAGTCCCACAAGGATCGGTGCTGGGTCCACTACTTTTCATCATTTACATAAATGATTTAGATGTGAGCATAAAAGGTATATTTAGTAAGTTTGCCGATGATACCAAAATTGGAGGTGTAGTGGACAGCGAAGGAGGTTACCTCAGATTATAACAAGATCTTGATCAGATGGTCAATGGTCTGAGGATTGACAGATGGAGTTTAATTTAGATAAATGCAAGGTGCTGCATTTTGGGAAAGCAAATTGTAGCAGAACTTATACGCTTAATGGTAAGGTCCTAGGGAGTGTTGCTGAACAAAGAGACCTTGGAGAGCAGGTTCATAGCTCCTTGACAGTTGCAGATAGATAGGATAATGAAGGAAGTGTTTGGTATGCTTTCCTTTATTGGTCAGAGTATTGAATACAGGAGTTGGGAGGTCATGTTGCAGCTGTACAGGACATTGGTTAGGCCACTTTTGGAATATTGTGCGCAATTCTAGTCTCCTTCCAACTCGAAGGATGTTGTAAAACTTGAAAGGGTTCAAAAAAGATTGACAAGGATGTTGCCAGGGTTGGAGGATTTGAGCATTAGGGAGAGGCTGAACAGTCTAGGGTTGTTTTCCCTGGAGCATCGGAGGCTGAGGGGTGACCTTACAGAGTTTTATAAAATCATGAGGGGCATGGATTGGGTAAATAGACAAAGTATTTTTCTTGGGGTGGGGGAGCCCAAAACTGGAGGGCATAGGTTTAGGGTGAGAGAGCAAAGATATAAAAGAGACCTACGGGGCAATGTCTTCACACAGAGGGTGGTACGTGTATGGAATGAGCTGCCAGAGGTAGTGGAGGAGGCTGGTACAATTGCAACATTTAAAAGGCAGCTGGATGGGTATATGAATAGGAAGGGTTTGGAGGGATATAGGCTGGGTGCTGGCAGGTGAGACGAAATTGGTTTGGGATATCTGGTCGGCATGGACGACTTGGACCGAAGGGTCCATTTCCGTGCTGTACATCTCTATGACCTGATAGGTTTGCCTCACATGCCTTAGGTGGTCAGAACTTCAGGACAACTCAAGCCTTCGGAACTACTTACAACCTTCCTCACAGCCTTCAGTTAGTACTTCTTCACAGTTCCCTCTTTTTATGTAAAAAATTCTAATTCTCTTTTGTATTCAATGGCAACTGGGAAATTGTCGTCTGAAAAAAAATGCCTCTTTCTTCATCTTCACATGAAGAAGTGTGATAAATTTTCAATGGTAACACATGGATAAAAAGAAAAACTGTAAAGCAACTTTGGTCACGAAGATACTTGTCCTTTACTTTCATAAGGAAATTGGAATAGAGGGCACTATATTTTCCCAAGGTGATAGTCAGCTTCATATCGGTTCCTGATTCTTTATGCTTCGCTATCTTTCTCTCCCCCAACCCCTCAAAAGTAGTCAAGTCCTCCACTCTACCTCTTCCTGCATAAAATAACTAAATCTAAACTTCCCCAAGTTGTCCCACTGTTCTTTATTGTAGGAGATTGCAGCAAACCAAAAAACATTAGTCAACATGCTTAATAATCTTAAATAACCAAAACATCTCCTCCCCTCTACATTGCCAGAGAAAAGAATTTTAGATTCTTCACAAATGCCTGAGATCTGCATTATATTAGTTTTCACTTTGGCTGTCGTCTTTTGTGTTACCTTTGATATCAAAGGGATCATTAGATGGTCATTACAATATTATTTCAGATGTCAAACTAGCAGTTGACCTGATTCATCATCTCCTCCAGGTTTCTGTGCTGTATCCCTATGACTGCAGTTCTGAATATTGATTTAGATTTGTAGCCAGCATCACCTTGCACAACTATTGGTTTCAGTAAGTTATCAACCAACACCTCTAAATCCCATGTTGTACCCTGTATCCTGTAATAACCTGGATTTTACCACTACTATTTTATTCTTTCCAAGTCTCATTACCTTACACTTGCCCATATCTAATACCAGTAACCACTTAACAGCTCACCTCTCCAAAATGCTTTTTTCCTGCACATTTTTCCATATTCTCCAACTTTAAGGTATTTTACTGTCACCATTTAAAATATTCCAAGTGTCATATGAAAATGGCTGCATGCAATTACTATGGTCAATTATTTGTTTTACCATGTACAGAAGTCAAAAGACATCAAGTTTAAATTGAAACCAATTGTTTGCCTCTAACACAGCATTGAAATTAAGTTTGAAAACGTTGTTATTAAATGCTAAAGTTTGGTAAGATCTATTCCTCCATACAAACAATGAACGTCAACTCATAGCCTAAAAATTTGTTCTCAAGGTAGACTGGATGACTAACCCCATTCTTAGTAAATTTTGAAATTTGACAAGAAACCAACATTTACCATAATACTGCAATCATGATCTTCTACCACTAGAGGCTCTTAATGAGCTACCCAAGAGAGCCCGCTAGCGATGGAAAATACTGAAGTCGGCACCACAACTATGGACTTCTAAACAGTGTACTTGCACAATTTCCTAAACAATATGCCAGCAACATCAAAAAAGGAACTGAAATTTCAAATAACTTTATAGTCATTGACAGTAAGAGCTGTAGACTACACATGCAGTTGAACTAACTTGAAAAAAAAGCTGGGTTCAACTGGCATGATGAAATTGGGCAAAGCAAATGTGATTTGGACAGGACGTGGCTCAGATTACCAAACAAACATGACATCATGAACCTAGGTTATCCACGGAAACGCAAGCTTCTTTACATCCTTTGTACCATTGGAAGCTCTACGTATACTTAAGAACATGAAATAACCCACTTTTTTTTCCATTATTGAAAATCAAGAGGTTTTTTTCACTTGCTAGTTTACTACTACCACCAGTATTCAACATACTACTCTATTAACCCTGATCATTCCATTGAGTTCTCCGGCCTTCAGGAGATGGTTCCAGTCTCCCAGAAACAAGGTGGGACAGGGAGAGTTTTCAGGCCAAATCACACCAATACACACTGTTGGTGAACAGATCATCCCGGCCCCTCAGGGCCCGACTCTGAATAAAACAACTTTCAGGAAAACCAGAAAAACAAACAAGGGGAAGACAGCGATTTAACCGTGCGGATTTAAAAGTTCAGCAAATTGGCCGATTTAAAGTTTATGGAAACACGTTTAGAAATCTTCAATCGCATCCACATTCGAGAGCTTGGCTATAATATCGGGGGGGGGGGGGGGGGGGGAGTGAAAATGAAACCTGGGTGTTGCCACAGCTCCCAGAAAGACATCAAAACAATTTCAGTAAACCTAACGAGTCGAGCAAAACAGTCACATGACAAAAACATCAGCGGAGGGTGCAGGAGTCAGATAGATCCTTCTGAAAGAAAAGTTGCACAAAAAAAAA
Source organism: Chiloscyllium punctatum (assembly GCF_047496795.1). Taxonomy (NCBI): domain Eukaryota; kingdom Metazoa; phylum Chordata; class Chondrichthyes; order Orectolobiformes; family Hemiscylliidae; genus Chiloscyllium; species Chiloscyllium punctatum. The sequence goes on along the minus strand of NC_092753.1, from coordinate 80,824,049 downwards.
GATACTGACTTTGCATTCCAACACAGATGCACGAATCGATGGGTCACATACTGAGCCCAGGCATTTTCTCCATTGCAATGTCTACACTCACTCTATCCCAACCCAAACCCCTCACCACAACCCATCAAGAGTAAAGGTGGGGGGGGAGAAAGAGAGAGAGAGAGGGGGGAGGCTGGCGGTGAGTAAAGCCTGGAGTTAACCCACCTTCCCACCAGTAGTTCTCGGAAACATTTTTGTAGGTCTCCTCCATGGTGCAGTGGCGGTGCCCGGGGGCCGGCTCTTGGTGGAAGGCGGCGATGACAGCCCGCCGCTGCTCCTCGGCGGCCGCCACCAGCACCTCGGTGTAGCTGGTCGCCCCCCTCTCCAGCCTCTTGCGGTACAAGGTGCCGTCGATCAGCTCGTAGCCGGAGGCCGCCCAGGACGGATCGCCCGAGGAGCTGGAGGAGGCGCCGGCGACCTTCCTTCCAGAATATTCTTTTTCTTCCTCTTTTTCTTCCCCTTCCTCCTCCTCCTCCTCCTCCTCATCCTCGCCACCGCCTTTGGCCAGCTCCCTGCCGCCGCCTCCTCCTCTCCCCGAGCCGGGGAAACACGGCTCATCCCTGTCCTTTAAATACCGGCTGGTCACCACCTCGTACGTGCCGCTGTCGCCGGCCATTTTCCAGGCCCCTATTTTCTTATTTTTTTAAAAAATAAATAAATTAGTTGATTCCGCCCCTTCTTTGGTGTGTTTTATTTTGTTGTTGTTTTCAATTTTGTTGCTTGCCTTTTTTGGAGGAAAAAAAAATCTTCTCTTTCTCCGCTTGAGTTTATTAACGTCGCCGGTCACTCCCTGAACACTCCCACTTCGCCTCTATCAATCTCTTTTTTAATGTTATACTCAATATCTCCCTCAGTGGCCAAACGTCGAGGAGACAACTCGGCCTCAACTACTCTAAAGCTTTTTTTTCCCCCCTTTCGCTCGCCCCGCCGCCGGGCGGCCGACACCTTTATATAACCTCGGCATCAACCTAGCTTGATGGCCAGTGGCCAATTGCATTCTTCCGAGGAGGCTATTGGGCCCCCCGTGGGGGTTACGTGTTTCGATTGGTGGAGATGGAGGTGGTGGGGCGGGGCCAACAATGACAAGCGGTGAAAAAAACCTCGATGTCTAACGTCATCCTGGTATGAAGGTAGGTTGGCCGAGCACTCGAGCCGGCTGTTGGAGCGCTAGGCGCCACGCGCCAGCTTGGAGTCAAGTATTGTAGACTTCATGGCAGTGTCAATGCTGCATGTATCTAAAAAAGTTTTTAATACTCTCCTCCATCTTCCACCTTCATCACTATCTTTCCCTTCCTTATTTGAACGTGTAGAGTTTTTATTTAATTTCTTTTTGCGTTTTGGCAACAACTCTGGATACCAGAGATACACACACAAGTTATCAATTGTCTTGAACATATTGAACCCATTGCTTCTTTCTTTAATCTAATTGGAAGGGAGGAAATGTTTTTGCATCACAAGGACCGTTAACTGTTTGGATAGTTTGTAGCTACGTTCGAGAGAAAGAGAGAGAGAGAGAGAGTAACCCAACAGTGGGGGCAGAGGAGTGCTTCCAGGAAGGGGAGGTGGTTTTTGTTAGGTTGTCGTCTATTGCCAAATAAACTTTCCAACCTGAAGGGAAAATTTAGTGAAGGTAATCAATGGACATGCAAGTGGAACGTGAAATAATCTTAAATTAATCGGGAACCGTCTCCTTGTGATTAAAAATGTTGAAGTTTCACAGTAGGTCATTCAAGAAGGTAGATGATAGAAGGTTATGTAGCCTTTCCATAAAGACTCTTGTCAAGTAAACATAAGGGAAAATAAAGGGGTATCATACACTGAGTCTCAATCCTTCAGTTATTTGAGAAAGGAATGACCTGCACTTTTGTATTATATTTTATGACCTTCAGGTGTCCTAAAGGACCTTAGAGTCGATGAAATACTTTTGAAATTTACTCACTGCTATAATGTTGGAAATATGGCAACAAATTTGTGCTGAATGAGGTTCTAGACACAGCAAAGTGATACTAACTAAGTAATCTGTTTTAAGATTCGGTTAATAATCTGTTGGTTGAGGGATTGATATTGGCTAGGGCAATTTTTTGGACATAAGTTTCTGGAGCAAGACTTGAGTTCTTCCAGTTAAGCCAAGGCTGACTGTTTAAAACAAATCTTTATTTATGTAATTCTTCTAAGATCGCTAGAAAGGCTAGCATTTATTTTCCATCCCTAATTGCTTTTGAAAAAGTGGTTGTGAGTGCGTTATTGAACCACTGCAATTTTGGGAGTGGTAGGTACCAGCACAAAATACTATTAGTAAGAGTGCTCCAGGATTTTGATCCAATGGCAGTGAAGAAGCATGGAAATGGTTCCAAGTCAGATGGTTTGCAGGGGAATTGTAAATGGTGGTGATCACATATCTTCTACCGTTGTCCTTCCAGATCACAGATATGGAAGGTGCTGTTGAAGGAATTTGGTGAGTTGCAGAGATACACCTTGTAAATTGTATACACTGCTGACAACGTACTTTGGTGATGCGAAGTATGAATGTTTAAGGTGGCATATAGAGTGCCCATCAAGTAAGATGTTTGTTATTGATTGTATTGCGTTTCTTGAATGCTGTTGGAGCTGCACTCACCAAGCAAGTGGAGAATATTCCATCATCCTCCTAACTTGTGCCTTGTGGATGTGGACAGGCTTTGGGAATCAGGAGCAGAGCTCCTTTGCTATAGAATTGGGGAACATTAGAAATAAAATAAGATTTAAGTGAGTCAAGGGAGGAGGATGACTAAAGAACAAAGTTGAGACCTCTGTTAGGTTGGAAGGCAGGAGGCTAGAAGACAGGTGATGCTGGGAGGTAGGAGGAGGTAAGGAAGGTTTGGGAAAAGGGTAGATTAGAAATCCAAAGAAAAATGTTGAGGCAATGGGACAGAATATTGATATATGTAAAGACAGAGTCTAACATTAATAGTGCATCGGTAAGGAATGTCCATGGAATAGTAGTTACAAATAAAGTTGAAGACTTTTTTAATCTGAATATTTGAAACATCCTAAAGAAGTCAAACAAAGTAGTGGCACAGATAGAAATGAATGGTTTAGATCTAAACACCACTATAGATACATGGTTACAAGGTGACCAAGCTTAGAAAATATATATCCAGGGCTCTCAATCTTGTAGAGAATGTAAAAAGAGAAAGAATAGTGCTGATAGTGAAGGATGATAAGGACATTAATGAGAAATAATATTTTGCTCAGATACCCGTGAAAAAGAAGCAACAACCAGAAAATGCTGCTCTGAGTAGTTTATAGGCCACCTAACAAAACAATCATATAATCCTCACAGCGTGGAAGCAGGCCAGTTGGCCCAATGAGTCCGTACTGACCCACCTCATCCTTGTAACTGTGCATTTGCCATGGTTGATCTACCTAGCCTGCAAATCCTTGAATACTATGGGCAATTTAGCAAAGCCAATCCACCTAACCTGCACATCATTAGACATGGGAGGAGTCCAGAGCACCTAGAGACAACCCATGCAGACAAAAGGAGAATGTGCAAACTTCACACACATACTCACCCAAGGGTGGAATTGAACCCGTGTCCCTGGTACTGTGAGGCAACAATGCTAGCTACTGAGACGCTGTGCTGCCCCCTTGAATAGTTATTCCATTGGAAAGAGCATTAAGTAATTTATTGGAGCATGTAACAAAGTCAATGTAATAATTGTGGATGATTTTAATGTCCATAAAGACCGAACTGATTAAATTGCTGAAGGTGGTTTGGAAGATGCATTTGTAAAATGTTTTAATGTTTTATATTTTGAAACAATAAGTTATGGAACCAACTGCAAATAAGGCTATTTTAGATCTTCAATAACAAGCAATGTATAATTAGATCAAGTGAAACAAGGAATATATAATTTCTAATCTCTCCATCAAGGATACTTTATGATTGAGTGATCATAGTATGAATGAATTAAATGTGAAAGCAACATAATTGAGTCCCAAATAAGAATTTTAATTGAGACAGTTACATTGGCTGTATGTGTGAGGGAGATACGGGTAAGGTTTAATGCATAAATAAACTAAAAGATAAGGTGGTAAGTAAGCAGTGGTAAAAAGTAACATTTCAAAGTATTTGACAAAAGTGCATTTCATTGAAGAAAACTAGGCAACAACGATACATCTGTATTTACTAAGGAGGTAAAATAGCATTATAGTTAAATAAGAGGCTTATGAGATTTTAAAGGCTAGTAGCAACAATGAATATTGGGAGTGTTTTGGAAACCAGCAAAGGGAAGAAATGTAATTAAAAAAATAGACTTGTAAGACAGATTTAAACAAAACATAAGAGCTTTTACCAGTTGACAGAAGAGGAAGAGAGTAACTAAAATAAACATTCATCCCACAGAGGGACAATCAGGAGAAATTATCACAAGGAATGAGGAAATGGCAGAGATGTTGAACAAATATTTTGTGTCTATCTTCACACTAGAAGGCAGGGATTTTTTTTAGCAAGGACTTGTCCTGAGGTTTCTCTTGAGCTACATTTCAGGGGCTAACCTTTTATTCTCACTAACTCCTTCATTAGCTAAGATGCAGTCAATACTTTTGTATTTGCATTGACATTTGGGATATTGAACTCTCAGAAACATAATTAGAAGAATTTGTCAATATTTTCCACTTAAAGCCACAACACACAAGGAAAGCTTAAAGTTTCACAACATCAAAAGACAATAGCTATAAGGATAACAATTGTTTTTGATAACCCGATATATACTTCATAAACAGATCCACGTCAGATGCCATATTACTTGCTCTTCAGTCCTCCCTAGAACATCCTGACACCAAGAACAGCTCTGTAAGAAGCCAACTCATTGACTATAGTTCAGCCTTCAACACTATTATCCCCTCGAGACTGATTACTAAACTTAGTGATCTCGGACTAAGCCCCACTCTCTGCAACTAGATCCTCAGTTTCCTGATCCACAGGCCACAGTCAGTGAGGATTGGGGACAATATTTCATCCTCACTAATACTCAACATTGGAGCCCCTCAGGGGTCCGTACTCAGCCCCCTACATACCCATGACTGCATCGCCAAATACCAGACTAATGCCATTGACAAATTTGCTGATGACACCACCATAGTCAGTCGAATCTTCGATGGTGACAAAACAGACTATCAACGTGAGGTGGAAGACCTGGAAAAATAATGCACCGAGAACAACCTAGCTCTCATGGCCGGCAAAACCAAGGAACTCATTATTGACTTTTGATGGGATGTTACTCATACCCCCCTACACATTAACAGCATGGAGGTGGAACAAGTGGAGAGTGTCAAGCTCCTGGGAGTGGTCATCAACAACAAGCTTCCTTGGACTCTTCATGTGGATGCACTGGTTACAAATGCCCAACAACATCTCTTCCTCAGGTAGCTGAGAAAATTTGGCATGACAGCGAATAGCCTTGCCAACTTTTATAGGTGCGCCATCAAGAGCATTCTGTCAGATGTATCACTACCTGGTATGGCAACTGTACCATTCAAGATCGGAGATGGCTACAGAGAGTGGTGAACTCAGCCTGGACAATCACAAAGGTCAACCTCCTATCTGTAGAATCCATCTTAGAGTGCAGGTTCATAGTTCCTTGAAAGTGGAGCCCCAGGTAGTTCAGCTAGTGGAGAAGGCATTTGGTCAGCTTGCTTTTATTGGTCAATGCATTGAGTGTAGGTGTTGGGAGGTCATGTTGCAGCTGTATAGGACATTAGTTAGGCCACTACTGGAAAACTGCATGCAATTCTTGTCTCCCTCCTTTCAGAAGGATGTTGTGAATCTTGAAAGGGTTCAGAAAAGGTTTACAAGGATATTTCCATGGTTGGGGATTTGAGCTATAGGTAGAGGCTGAATAGGCTAGGGCTGTTTTCTCTGAAGTGTTAGGGCTGTAGAGGTTATAAAGGTGAACCTTATAGAGGTTTATAAAATCATGAGGGGCATGGCTAGGGTAAGCAGACCAGCTTTTTTTCCTGGGTGGGGGAATCCAAAACTGGAGGGTATAGACTTAAGGTGAGAGAGGAAAGCTTTAAAAGGGACCTAAAGGGCAACTTTTTCACAGAGATGGTGGTGCATGGAATGTGCTGCCAGAGGAAGTGGTGGAGGCTGGTACAATTACAACATTTAAAAGAGATATTGGGCCAAATGCAGCAAATGGGATTAGATTAATTTAGGATATCTGGTCGGCATGGATGAGTTGGACTGTAGGGGCTGATTATGTGCTGTATATCTCTATGACACTATAACAAGATTTGGGGTCATAAACTATATAAGCAAAGATAGGCAATTAGTTAATGGGCATGAAGCAAAAAAGAGCATTTTCAAGTTGACAAGATGTGCCTAGTGGATCAGTACAATGTTCAGTGCTGGGGCCTCAGCTATTTACAACTATATTAATGACTTAGGCAAAGAGACGGGAGAAACGTATATACGTTTGCTGATGATGTAATTCTGGATGTGAATGCAAGATGTGAGGAGGACGCAACAAGCTAGGAAAGAATGTATATGGTTAAGTGAGTAAGTAACAAAGTGGAAAATAGTCTATACTGTGGGCTAGTGTGAAATTATTAGGAAAGATGTGGAAGCTTTGGAGAGGGTGCAGAGAAGATTTACCAGGATGTTGCCTGGAATGGAGAGTAGGTCGTACGAGGATAGGTTGAGAGTTCTCGGCCTTTTCTCGTTGGAACGGCGAACGTTGAGGGCTGACTTGATAGAGGTTTATAAGATGATCAGAGGAATAGATAGAGTAGACAGTCAGAAACTTTTTCCCCGGGTACAACAGAGTGTTACAAGGGGACATAAATTTAAGGTGAAGGGTGGAAGGTATAGGGGAGATGTCAGGGGTGGGTTCTTTACGCAGAGAGTGGTGGGGGCATGGAATGCGCTGCCCGTGGGAGTGGTAGAGTCAGAATCATTGGCGACCTTTAAGCGGCATTTGGATAGGTACATGGATGGGTGCTTAATCTAGGTTAGAAGTTCGGCACAACATCATGGGCCGAAGGGCCTGTTCTGTGCTGTATTGTTCTATGTTCTATGTTCTATTAGTTTTGGTCATAACAATGAATAAGCAGAATTTTTTAATGTAGGAAGCTTGTAATCATTGATGTTTCAAGAGATTTGGGTATTTGCACAAAGAATATACAAAACATAGAAATGTATAAAACAATTAGGATTACCCTTTATTGCAATGGTGTTTCAGTACAAGATTAAATAATTCTTACCACAATTGTACAGGAAGATGGAGGAATAATACCCATAATACTATGAGAAATTTGGTCAAATATTTAAGAAAGGCTACATTTAACTTGTAGGTAGTACAGCTAGATTGGTCCCAGAATAAATTGAGCCTATATTTTTCATATGTTTGGAAGGCAGAGAGGGAATTAAGAGTACGCACTCTAAGGTTGTTCCCAATGGCTGAGGAATCTAGAATATGGGGGCATATTTCCAAGATGAGTGAGTGATCATTTAGGTCTAACATAAGAAGAAATTTTGTTGTCCAAAACGTTGTAAATCTTTCAAATTCTCTGTCCCTCAAGGCTGTGGATGCTGTGTCATTGAATAGATTTAAACTTGTGAGAGATTGATTTTTGCTGTCTCAGAAAATGAAGGAAACTGGGAGGAAGAGTGGAACATGACATGACATGGAAAGCTGAGGTTAGCCATGATGAAATCGATGGGGGAACATGCTCAACTCTTGCTCCTATTTCTTATGTTTTTATGCTGTTTCTGAAACTTATGATTAGGTTAATTGGAAATATTCAGGAGGTGAAGGCCAGAGAAGTCAACTTGACATAAAGTTGAAGTTAACATGATAGTTATCTGGAAGTTCAGGATCATTCTTTTGAAATGGACAGAGACATTTCACTAAGTGGCTACCCAATTTGTGTTTAGTCTCGTTAGAGTGGAGCAGAACACAATGTCACAGAGTCATAGAGATGTACAGCACGAAAACAGACCCTTCGGTCCAAACCATCCATGCTAACCAGATATCTTAAATTAATCTAGTCCCATTTGCAAGTACTTAGCCCATATCCTTCTAAACCCTTCCTTTTCATATACATATCCAGATGCCTTTTAAATATTGTAACTGTACCAGTCTCCACCACTTCCTCTGGCAGCTCAATTCCATACACGCATCATCCTCTGTGTAAAAAAGTTGCCCCTTCGGTCCCTTCTAAATCTTTCCCCTCTCAGCTTAAAACTATGCCCTCTAGTTTTGGACTGACCCACTCCGGTGAAAAGACTTTGTCTATTTACCCTATCAATGCCCCTCATGATTTTATAAACCTCTGTAAGGTCACCCCTCAGCCTCAGACGCTCCAAGGAGAACAGCCCCAGCCTATTCAGCCTCTCCCTATATAGCTCAGATCCTCCAACCCTGGCAACATCCTTGTAAATCTTTTCTGAATCCTTTCAAGTTTCACAACACGCTTCTTATAGCAGGGAGACCAGAATTACAGGCACTATTCCAGAAGTGGCTTAACTAATGTCCTGTACAGCTGCAACATAACCTCCTAACTCCTATACTTGTCAACAGCAAATATAGTACACTAAACTGAAAAGCATACAAGTAAACCATTGCGTCATGTGGTAGAGTTAGGGCCATAAAATTGTAAGAAAAAAGGAATAGAGATAGGCCATTTGCTCCATTGAGTCTGCTTCACCATTCAGTTAACTGATATGATCATGTTTATCTCCACTTTCCTGCTTTTCCCCAACAACCCTTGATTCTCTTTCTGATGAAAAATGTGTCTGCCTAACTCGTTAATAATCCAGCCTTTTGCAGTAGAGAATTGTACAAATTCACTATCATCTGATTGAAGTGATTCCTTCTCATCTGTTTTAAATGTACCACTCCTTAATTTTAGATTTTGCTCTCTAATGCAAGACTCTCTCACAAGAGAAAACAACTTGTTCACATCTATCCAGTCAAGCCCCCTAAGAATCCATTCTGAAGAATGGACACTGGACTTGAAATATTAAATCTATTGTCACTCCACAGATGGTGACAAACCTGCTGAGTTTCTCCAGCTATTTCTGTTTTTGTTTGTCTCAGTTTCCAGCATCCACAGTTCTTTGTTTTGTTTTATTATCCCCGAAGAATCTTGCATGTTTCATTGTCCTCTCATTATTCTAAATTCCAATGCATACAGGCCCAACCTATTCATCATCTCATCATAAGGCAGTTGCTCGGGACCTTAGATTATGTGAAGGCAGGAATTAAAAGGGCAGGCGTTGCATCTCCTGTTCTTGAATGGAAAAGTGTCATGGGAAGGGGAAGGTGTGTTGGAAGAGTAATTGAGGAATGGATCAAAATGTTGATCAAGGAGAAGAAGATATATTCAATTGTGAAATGATCCTGGAAGTGGTTCAAATAATGGAGGAAAGGAAGGTGATTCTGGGAGGGAGGGAAGGAGATGAGAAGACTACGTACTTGCAATTAGTGGAAAGGAAATAATTCTTTTTTACAAATCTAATTTTGTGTGTGGTTTGCAGTTATCATTTAACTGAAAGCAAAGTTTTAACAATGTCTCCACTGGAAGAGAGTTTTAGTTTAATTAAGAAATGAAGCTGGCTAAACCAGTTCCTCTTTTAGTGGCCCAGCAAGACCTTTTGCAGGAGGGGCATATAAATACAACGAGGAGACTCAGCTCCATCCAGGACTAAATTCTTCAGTTGATGGTAAGGAGATCTAATATTTTTGTAGAAATTTAATTTTTTACATAGTTTGTAGTCAGTATTTAACTGAGATCTACAGTTGAAATTCTAAACTTCCCAGCCTTAACTATTGTTTTTTAAACAAAGACTCAATTAGAAGAGCTAGTTCCTTTATAAGCTTGCAATCTCGGCCTGTTGTGATAGGAGTATATAAACTAGTCAACTCAGTTTGACTTAACACTTAGGTGTGAATTACAAGAGCTTCATCAGGAAGGTCTTTTGCCCGAAACGTCAATTTTCCTGCTCCTCGAATGCTGCCTGACGTGCTGTGCTTTTCCAGCACCAGTCTGATCTAAACTCTGAATTATCAGCTGAGCCGTGTGATAGTTGAATATGACAAATCAGATTAGACTGATGAATATGTGTCTGCACCATTATGATGGTCTCCATCTGAATCTTGGTGGAGCCAATATTCTTAACAGCTGAATAACTAGGGAAGTATAAAGGATTTTGAACTAACTAGTGGCAATGACATTTCCTGTTCTTTTTCTCAGAGGGTGGTAAATGGGGTCCCAGTCAATGTGTCTGTTGATAGACTTCTGGTTGAAATGCCATGCTTCGAGAAATTCTCATGCATGCCTCTTTTTGGCTTGTCCAAGGATGGATGCATTATCCCAGTCAAAATGATGTCCTTCCTCATCTGTATGTAAGGATTCTAGTGATAGTGGGTCATGTCTTTTTGTGGCTCATTGATGCTCATGTGTCCTAGTGGCTAGTTTTCTGCCTGTTTGTCCAATGTAGTGTTTGTTACAGTTCTTGCAAGGTATTTTGTAAATCATGTTCGTTTTGCTTCTTGTCTGTATAGAATCTTTTAAGTTCACTAGCTGCTGTTTTAGTGTGTTGGTGGGTTTGTGGGCTACCATGATGCCAAGCGGTCTGAGTAGTCTGGCAGTCACTTCAGAGATGTCTTTGATGTAGGGGAGAGTGACTAGGGTTTCTGGAACTATAACAAACACGACATTGGACAAACAGCCAGAAACCTAACCCCAGGATACATGAACATCGACTAGCCACAAAAAAAATTACCCACTCTCAGTAGTATCCTTACATAGAAAGCAGGTCATAACACCAGAGCTTCACCAGAGGCTCACTTATGATAGTATGGTGATGAAACTTCTGAAAATGAACCTTCCAGCTCAGTGAGCAAACTTATATCCAAAGGGGATATCACTTTGATCTATAATGAAGAGAAATAGTTTTACTCAGAGGATTGTGAACCTTTGGAATTCTCTCCCTCAGAGAGTTGTATAAGCTCAGTTTCTAAACATGTTTAAGGTCGAGATTAATATATTTCTGATTACTCATGGCAATGGGTTATGGGGATGGAGTGAGTAAAAGGAATTGAAGTGTTTGATCAGCCACTCCTATTTCCATGTTCCTAACAAGAACTTAGCAAAAACACTAATAAAGAGGTTACCCATAGAATAGAAGGCCAAACTAGACGGAAATATATAATACATCTTCCAGTGCCAGAAGACTAGAGGATAGCAGATGTTGTTCCCTTGTTCAAGAAGGGGAGTAAAAACAACCCTGGAAATTATAGACCTGTGAGCCTTACTTCGGATGTGGGTAAAGTGTTGGAAAAGGTTATAGAGATAGGATTTATAATCATCCAGAGATGAATTAGGGATCGTCAACACAGTTTTGTGAAGGTTAGGTCATGCCTCACAAACCTTATTGAGTTCTTTGAGAAGGTGACCAAACAAGTGGATGAGGCTAAAGTAGTTGATGTGGTGTGTATATGGATTTCAGTAAGGCATTTGATAAGATTCCCCATGGTAGGCTATTGCACAAAATATGGAGGCATGGGATTGAGGGTGATTTAGTGGTTTGGATCAGAATTTGGCTATCTGAAAGAAGACAGAGTGTGGTGGTTGAATGGGAAATATTCATCCTGGAGTTCAGTTACTAATAGGCTACAGCAGGGATCTATTTTGGGCCCACTGTTGTTTGCCATTTATGTAAATGACCTGAATGAGGGCATAGAAGGGGGGGTTAGTAAATTTGCGAATGGCTCAAAGGTCGATAGAGTTGTGGATAGTGACGAAGGATGTTGTAGGTTACAGAGAGACATAGATAAGCTGCAGAGTTGGTCTGAGAGATGGCAAATGGAGTTTAATGCAGAAAAGTGTGAGGTGATTCCCTTCGGAAGGAGTAACAGGAATGCAGAGTACTGGTCTAATGATAAGATACTTGGTAGTGTAGATGAGCAGAGAAATCTCGGTGTCCGGATGCGTAGATCCTTGAAAGTTGCCACCCAGGTTGATTGCGTTGTTAAGAAGGCATACAGTGTGTCAGCCTTTATTGGTAGAGGGATTGAGTTTCTGAATTGAGGTCATGCTGCAACTGTTCAAAACTCTGGTGCAGCCACACTTGGAGTATTGAGTACAGTTCTGGTCACAGCATTATAGGAAGGATGTGGAAGCTTTGGAAATGATTCAGAGGAGATTTATTGGATTGTTGCCTGGTATGGAGAGAAGGTCTTACGAGGAAGGTCTTTTCCCTGGGGTGAGGGAGTCCAGAACTAGACGGCATAGGTTTAGGGTGAGAGGGGAAAGATATAAAAGAGACCTAAGGAGCAACTGTTTCACTCAGAGGATGGTACGTGTATGGAATGAACTGCCAGAGGATGTGGTGGAGGCTGGTACAATTGCAGCATTTAAAAGGCATTTGGATGGGTATATGAATAGGAGGGGTTTGGAGGGATATGGGCCAGGTGCTGGCAGGTGGGACTAGATTGGGTTGGGATATCTGGTCAGCATGGACGAGTTGGACCGAAGGGTCTGTTTCCGTGCTGTACATCTCTATGACTCTACGACTCTATGAAAGGCTGAGGGACTTGAAGCTGCTTTTATTAGAGAGAAGATGATTGAGAGGTGACTTAACTGAGACATATCAGATAATCTGAGAGTTAGATAGGTTGGACAGTGAGAACCTTTTTCCTTGGATGGCGATGGCTAGCACGAGGGGACATAGCTTTAAATTGAGGGGTGATATAGGACAGATGTCAGAGGGAGTGTCTTTACTCGGAGAGTAGTAGAGGCATGGAACACACTGCCTGCAACAGTAGTAGACTTGGCAAGTTTAAGGGCATTTAAATGGTCATTGGATAGGCATATGGATGAGAATGGAATAGTGTAGGTTAGATGGGCTTCAGATTGATTTCACAGGTTGACGCAACATCAAGGGCGGAAGCACCTGTACTGTGCTGTAATGTTCTGTGTTCCATGTTCTACATAGTAAGAGGTTTTAGAAGATGTATGATAAAATGTCTCTTTAAAGATTATTGCAAAACTAAAAACTTATGATATTGGAGGTAGCATATTGATATGGATAAAAGATTGGCTGCCGAAGAGGAAGCAGTGAGTGGGCATAAGTGGGTCTTTTTCAGGTGGGACAAAATGAGTGCTACAGTTCAGAACAGTGCAGCACAGGAACAGAACCTTCAGCTCACCAAGACCACACTGACACATGACGCCCTAATAAACTACAAACCTTTTTTCTCTACATAGTTCATAACCCTACATTCCCATAAGACCATAAGACATAGGAGCAGAAGTAAGGCCATTCGGCCCATCGAGTCCATTCCGCCATTCAATCATGGCTGATAGGCATTTCAACTCCACTTATCCGCATTCCCCTGTAGCCCTTAATTCCTTGTGACATCAAGAATTTATCAATTTTTGCCTTGAAGACATTTAGCGTCCCAGCCTCCACTGCACTCTGCGGCAATGAATTCCACAGGCCCACCACTCTCTGGCTGAAGAAATGTCTCCGCATTTCTGTTCTGAATTTACCCCCTCTAATTCTAAAGCTGTGTCCACGGGTCCTAGTCTCCTCACCTAACGAAAACAATTTCCTAGCGTCCACCCTCTCCAAGCCATGTATTATCTTGTAAATTTCTATTAGATTAGATTAGATTAGATTGGATTACAGCGTGGAAACAGGCCCTTCGGCCCAACAAGTCCACACCGACCTGCCGAAGCGCAACCCACCCATACCCCTACATTTACCCCTTACCTAACACTACGGGCAACTTAGCATGGGCAATTCACCTGACCTGCACATCTTTGTGACTGTGGGAGGAAACCGGAGCACCCGGAGGAAACCCACGCAGACACGGGGAGAATGTGCAAACTCCACACAGTCAGTCGCCTGAGGCGGGAATTGAACCCAGGTCTCTGGTGCTGTGAGGCAACAGTGAGGCAACTGTGCCACTGTGCCGCCCATAAATCTCCCCTTAATCTTCTAAACTCCAATGAATACAATCCCAGGATCCTCAGCCGTTCCACATATGTTAGACCTACCATTCCAAGGATCATCCGTGCGAATCTCTGCTGGACACGCTCCAGTGCCAGTATGTCCTTCCTGAGATGTGGGGACCAAAACTGGACACAGTACTCCAAATGGGGCCTAACCAGAGCTTTATAAAGTCTCAGTAGCACAACGGTGCTTTTATATTCCAACCCTCTTGAGATAATTGACAACATTGCATTCGCTTTCTTAATCATGGACTCAACCTGCATGTTTACCTTTAGAGAATCCTCAACTAGCACTCCCAGATCCCTTTGTACTTTGGCTTTATGAATTTTCTCACCGTTTAGAAAGAAGTCCATGCTTGTATTCTTTTTTCCAAAGTGCAAGACCTCACATTTTCTCACATTGAATTCCATCAGCCATTTCCTGGACCACTCTTCCAAACTGTCTAGATCCTTCTGCATCCTCCCCACTTCCTCAGTACTACCTGCCTGTCCACCTAACTTCATATCATCGGCAAACTTCACTAGAATGCCCCCAGTCCCTTCATCCAGATCATTAATATATAATGTGAACAGCTGCGGCCCCAACACTGAACCCTGCGGGACACCGCTTGTCACCGGCTGCCATTCCGAAAAAGAACCTTTTATCCCAACTCTCTGCCTTCTGTCAGACAACTAATCCTCAATCCAATCACCTTGAACACCATGGGCCCTCACCTTGCTCAGCAGCCTCCCATGTGGCACCTTATCAAAGGCCTTTTGGATGTCTAGGTAGACCTCATCCACTGGGTTTCCCCGGTCTAACCTACTTGTCACCTCTTCAAAGAACTCCAACAGGTTTGTCAGGCACGACCTCCCCTTACTAAATCCATGTTGACTTGTTCTAATCCGACCCTGCTCTTCCAAGAATTTATAAACCTCATCCTTAATGATGGATTCTAGAATTTTACCAACAACCGAGGTTAGGCTAATTGGCCTATAATTTTCCATCTTTTGCCTTGATCCTTTCTTGAACAAGGGGTTACAACAGCAATCTTCCAATCATCCGGGACTTTCCCTGACTCCAGTGACTTTTGAAAGATCTCAACCAACACCTCCGCTATTTCCTCAGCCACCTCGCTCAGAACTCTAGGATTTAGCCCATCGGGACCAGGAGATTTATCAATTTTAAGACCTTTTAGCTTTTCTAGCACTTTCTCTTTTGTAATGGCAACCATACTCAACTCAGCCCCCTGACCCCTTTTAATTGTTGGGATATTACTCCTGTCTTCCACTGTGAAGACTGATGCAAAGTATTTATTAAGTTCTCCTGCTATTTCCTTATCTCCCATCACTAGGCTTCCAGCATCAGTTTGAAGTGGCCCAATGTCTACTCTTGCCTGTTGTTTGTTTCTTATGTATTGAAAGAAACTTTTACTATCATTTCTAATATTACTGGCTAGCCTACCTTCATATTTGATCCTCTCCTTCCTTATTTCTCTCTTTGTTATCCTCTGTTTGTTTTTGTAGCCTTCCCAATCTTCTGATTTCCCAGTGCTCTTGGCCACTTTATAGGATCTCTCTTTTTCTTTGATAGATTTCCTGACTTCCTTTGTCAGCCATGGCTGTCTAATCCATCCCTGGATAATCTTTCTTTTCTTGGGGATGAACCTCTGTACAGTGTCCTCAATTTTACCCACAAACCCCTGCCATTTTTGCTCTACTGTCTTCCCTGCTAGGCTCTGCTTCCAGTCTATTTTCGTCAGTTCCTCTCTCATGCCCTCATAATTACCTTTATTTAACTGTAACACTATTACATCTGATTTTGCCTTCTCTCTTTCAAACTGCAGACTGAACTCTGCTTATGATTATGATCGCTGCTTCCTAAGTGTTCCCTTACTTTAAGATTTTTTATAAAGTCTGGTTCATTACATAGCACTAGGTCCAGAATAGCCTGCTCCCTTGTGGGCTCCATGACAAGCTGTTCCAAAAAGCCATCCTGTAAGCATTCCATGAATTCCCTTTCTTTGGATCCACTGGTAACATTATTTACCCAGTCCACCTGCATATTGAAGTGTCCCATGATCACCGTGACCTTGCCTTTCTGACATGCCTTCTCTATTTCCTGGTACATGTTGCGCCCCTGGTCCTGACCATTGTTAGGAGGTCTGTACATAACTCCCACTATGGTTTTTTTGCCTTTGTGGTTCCTCAATTCCACCCACACAGACTCCACATCATCCGACGCTATGTCATTCAGTGCCATAGATTTAATTTTGTTCTTAACTAACAAGGCAACCCCGCCCCCTCTGCCCACCTCCCTGTCTTTTTGATAAGTTGAAAACCCTTGGATGTTTAACTGCCAGTCCTGACCCCCCTCTAATCACGTCTCTGTGATGCCTACCACATCATAATCATTCACGATGATCTATGCCATTAGTTCATCTGCTTTGTTACGAATGCTACGAACATTCAGGTAAAGTGCCTTAATGCTAACTTTCTTATCATTAGAGATATTGGAAGTCATAAGATGTCCTAAGTTATTCTTCCTTTTTGCTGCATTCCCAGTCTGTCTCAAGTTTAAATCCACCTGCACATATGCTATCTTGCCGCTTATCTTTCCATTTAACTCCATATTCCCTGTCGCTTTCACTTTCCCTTCCCCCCCCAACTCAGAAGTTTAAAGTCCTACTGACCACCCTATTTAGCCTCTTCGCTAGAACATTGGTACCTGATCGGTTCAGGTGGAGACCGTCCCAAAGGTACAGATTCCCCCCCCACCCCCCTCCGGTTCCAAAACTGATGCCAATGCCCCATGAAGTGGAATCCCTCTTTTCCACACCAATCCCTGCCTATTCTTCTTCTTAATTCACTTATGGGAAGTGAGTATCAACAGTATGTATTGCCCAGCTCTTGTTGCCTTTGAGCTGAGTGGCTTCATAGACCATTTCAGAGGGCAAATGAGAGTCAACCACATTGCTGGGGTTCTGGAGTCAACATGTAAACTAGGCCAGGCCAGGTGAGGATAGCAGATTTCCTTCCCTGAAGGATGTTAGTGAACCAGATGGGGTTTTATAACAATCAACAATGGTTTTGTGGTCATCAGTAGATTCTTAATTCCAGATTATTATTGAATTCAAATTCCACCATGTGCTGTAGTAGGATTTGAACCGAGGTCCCCAGGACACTTCCTGAGTTTCTGGATTAATAGTCCAGTGATAATTCCACTAGGTCATCACCTCCCCCCAGTCATATAATCTGCTAAATTGCCTCTTCTATGTTGCTATTTTATCTGCCTCCACAACCTCCTCTGGCAGCACATGAGGTATTTACTACCCTCTGTGAAAAAAACTGCTTCTTTCTTCAACCTATATCCCATAGTAACTGACACTTCTACCTTGGGAAAAAGACTGAGTATTCATTCTATCCATGCCTGTCATAATTTTGTAAACTTCTTTCAGGTTGCCCCTCATCCTTTGATGTTCAAGTGAAAGCAAACTAAGTTTGTCCAATCTCTCCTCATAACTAACACATTCCAACCAGGCAACATCCTGATTCTGTACCCCCTCCAAAGCTTTCACATTATTCTGGTCAAGTGGTGACCAGAACTGTACACAATATTCCAAATGTGGCCCAACTAATATTCTATACAGCTGCAACATGATTTGCTAATTTTTATACTCCATTCCTTGATCGATGAAGGCAAGTATTTTATATGCCTTCTTGACCAGCTTATCCACTCGTGTTGCCAATTTTAGGGAACTGTGGACCTGTGTGCCTATTTGCCTCTATATGCTGATACTACTAAGGGTTTTGCTATTTATTGTATTCTCCCCTCTCAGATTGGATCTTCCAAAATACATTGTCTCGCATTTGTCCAGACTAATTCTCCACCCCAGTCTCGGGCCTATCTATATCCTGCTGTGTCCTCTGGCAATCCACCTCACGATCCTCAACTCCCCCCTTTGCATCATCCACAAACTTACTAATCAGGCCACCTACATTCACCTCAATCATTTACGCAAATTACAAACAACAGGGATCCCCGCACTGATCCCTGTGGAACACCACTAATCACGGATCTCCAGTCTGAAAAATACTCTTCTACCACTACTCTCTGTCTTCTATGACTAAGCCAGTTCTGTAACTATCTTACCAACTCACTGTGGATTCCATGTGACTTCATTTTTTTGTAACAGCCTGCCATGAGGGACTTTGTCAAAGGCCCCACTAAAGTCCATATAGTCAACATTTACACCCTGATCTCATCAATCATCTTTGTCACTTGCTCAAAAACACTCAATCAAGTTTGTGAGACATGACCTTCCTCTTACAAAGTCATCCTATCTATCATGAATAAGTCCATATTTTTCCAAATGGGAGTAAGTCCTCTCCCTGTGACTTTTCTCCAATAATTTCCTGTAATTTCCCAGTCATCCCTGTTGCCCTACTTAAACAAAGGAACAACATTGGCTGTTTTCAGTCCTCTGGGACCTTTCCTGTGACTAAAGGGGATACAAAGATTTAGTACAATACCCCAGCAATTTCCTCACCTGCCTCTCTTAGCATTCTGCATAGATCTCAACAGGTTAATTGATTATTTATAGAAGTGATTTTCATGGAGGGACAGAAGGTCCCTCTTTGATGATGATACAAAGTTAGGTTGGAAAATAAATTGGTGAGAGATTTGAGATGTGGAAGAGCACTGAGATGTGGAAGGATCTGGGTGTTTGTAGTGCATGAATCACAAAAGGTTAATATGCAGATACAGCAAGTGAATATGAAAACTATTTTTTATCATTTATTATGAGTGCAATGAAATTCAAAAGTTGGAAGATTATGCTTTAATTATACAAAGCACTGATGAAACTACATTTGGAGCTACTGATCTTTTAAACTGATCTCTCCATTTGTACTGCCACTTTCAATGATCTGTGTACATATGAATCCAGGTAACATTGCTCTCTGGCTTCTCCTTAAGAACTGTGTCTTTCTTTTATATTATCTGTACATGTTCTTCCGACCGAAATGCACCATTTCCACATTGTAGGAATTCTAATTCTAATTCAAATTCTAATACTTCTCATTGAACTTATATGCCCACTTCACTAACTTGCAACTCCTTTATTCAAAAAGAGAGGGAGAGAAAAATGTACAAAATTCAAACCAGTATACTTCTTTTTAATTTCTCCTGCTTAACTGGACACCTTTACATTTTTCCACATTGTACTCAATTTTCACTTCACCTGACGAAGGAGCTGCGCTCTGAAAGCTTGTGATTTTAAATAAACCTCTTGGACGAGAACCTAGTGTTGTGTGACTTCTGACAATTTTCTAGGTCATTGCCAACTCATTTAAAATCTTTTTATAGTCTCCACATGTCCTCTCCACAATTTACTTGCCTCTCTATTTTTGTACCATCAGCAAATTTGGCAACCATATCTTCTGTTCTTTCATCCAAGTCATTGATGGAAAATTGCACAGTTGAGGTATTAGAAACACCTCTCATTCCATTTTGCCAACCAGATAAGAGCCTATTTATGACTACTTTCTGCTTCCTGTTAGCCAGCCAATCTTCCATCCATGCCAACATGATGCCTTCTACAAAGGAGCTTTAATTTTCCGCAATAAACATTGATGGCACAGCTTGTGAAATGCCTTCGAGCAATCAACACTGGTTCACATTCATACAAAGTATATGTTACATTGTCAAAAAATTCCAATATGTTGGCTAACCATGATTCTCTTTTGCAAAACAATGTTGACTTGACCTGATTAATTTGAACTTGTGTAAACACTCAGCCATAACTTCTTTAATAATAGCTTCAAACATTCTCTATGTGACAGATGTTAAGCTGACTGACCTATGGTTTTCTACTTGCTGCCTCCCTCTCTTTTTGAATAAAGGAGTTGCAGCTTGGTGGAATGGACATGTGGGTGGCAGATGATATTCAATAAAGAGAAGTGAGAAATGTTGCATTTTGGTAGGAAGAACATGGACAAGCTATATAAAACAAAGGGTACAGTCCTTATTGAGATGCCAGAGCAGTGTATCTTGTACATAGGAGTAGGGACGTCATGTTGAGGTTGCATAAGACATTGCTGTGCAATCTGGTCACCCTGTTACGGGAAGGATATTATTAAACTAGAGAGGGTCAGAAAAGATTTACTGGGATGTTGCTGGGAATAGAGGGTTTGAGTTTTTAAAAATAGGCTGGATAGGCTGGGACCTTCTTCACTGGAGCGTAGGAAGTTGAGGGGTGATCTTATAGAGGTTTATAAAATCATGAGGGGCATAGGTAAGGTGAATAGCAAAGGTTTTCTTCCCTAAGGTGGGGGAGTTCAAAACTAGGATGCATGTTTTTAAGGTGAGAGAAGAAAGATTTAAAAAGGACTTTTTATATGGAGCGTGGTTCGAGTGTGGGATGAACTGAAGACGTGGTGGATGCAGGTACAGTTACACGTTTAAAAGACATTTGGGTAAGGACATGAATAGGAAAGGTTGGAAGGGATATGAACCAAACACAGGCAGGTGGGACTAGTTTAGTTTGGGAACATGGTTGACATGGACCAGTTGAAACCGAAAGGTCTGTTTCCATGCTGTATGACTCTGTGACTGTATGACAAATGAAGACAGCATTTAATAAAGTATGCAGCAATCTGGGTTTTATTAATTGGAGCATAGGGCAAAGAGGTAATGTCGAACCTACACAACATTCTGGTTGACTTCAGCTCGAGAACTGTGCCATAGATCAAAGGAAAGATGTGAAGGTAGAGAAGAGGTTTCAGAAAAGGTTTACGAGAATGATTCTCTGGATGAGAAACATCAGATGTGAGGATAATTTGAGAGGTTGGATCTTTTTCTCTTGAAGAGAAGAACGTTAGGAAGAGATACATTTGAATTTTTCACAATCATAAGAAATCTAAAAGAGCAGATGGGGAGAAATTGATCCCCCTTATAAAAGGATTGCGAATGAGAGTACACAGATTTAAAGTAATTTGCAAAAGTAGAAAATATAATGGAAGAAAATATGTTTGGATCTGGATTGCACTGCCTGTTTGTGTTATGGAAGCAATTCAACTGAGGCCTTCAAGAGGGGCTTAGATGATGATTTGAATTTTAAAAATATTCAAGGGTATGGGGACAAGACAGGAGAATGATACTGAGTCACAATGCTGATGTGGAGAACCAGTGCAGACATGAAGGCCTCCTTCTGTGCCATAGCATCTCTAAGATTCTGAATGTAATTTGCTATGACCAGGTGAGGAGGGGAAATTGATTACCCTTGCTGTGATCCATTCTTAATCAGTTGCAACAAATATTTTTATGATTTTTAGTATATATCCCTATCACATGTCAATTTACAATGTTGTTAACTAGATTTTTTAAAAAAGCCAATTACAAGATTCACTTTCCTGAAAAAAGGATGAATGTTATTACCTCCTAAATGTGAGGGAAAAAAAAGAAACCATAAATCAGACACATGCACACGCACAAGTAATAAATTTAAAAGGAATTGTGTCTGCTACAGACAGAAAGAATAAACGTCATGCAGTTTAAAACTCATTGGAAAGCATTAATGGGATTGGACAAAGCCAGCATAGGTTTGTGAAAGACAAATTGCGATTAGTAAATCTACTGTTTTTTTTGAGAATGTAACTAGTAGTGTGGATAAGAGAGAACCGTATGGATGTGGTGTATTTGAATTTTAAGAAGGTTTTTGACAAGTTACCTCGTAAGAGATTAGTGGGCAAAATTAAAGCACATGGAATTGGGGATAATGTATTTACATGGATTGAATAAGAATAAATGCAACTTTTTCTGACTAGTGTAGATCAGTGCCCAGGCCCCAGGTATATATAAATGGTTTGGATGAGGGAACCAAATGCAACTTTTCCAAGTTTGTTGATACACAAAACTGGGCAGGATTTTGAGTTGTGAAGAGGATGCATTGAAGTTTTAATGTAGTTCAGATGAGTGAGTGGGCAAACACATGCAATACAAGTGGTTCAATGTGAAGTTACACACTTCGGTATGAAAGACTGTAAGGCAGTGTATTACTTAAATGGTGATATATTGGGAAATGCAGATGTACAAATGTCAATATTGTACAATTTCCTTATACGCCAGTCAATAAAAGTGTACAGGTGGTATAACAAACAATTAAAAAAGAAACTGGTATCTACCTGTCCAAATGTCTTTTAAATGTTGTAATTTTACTTGCCGCTATGATTTCCTCTGGCAGCTAATTACAAGTGTGAAAAAGTTGCCCCTTAGGTCTCTTTTTAAATCTTTCCCTTCTCACCTTAAACCTGTGCCTTCTAGTTTTGGACTACCCTACCTTTGGAAAAATACTTTGGCTATTCCCCTTATCTATGCTCCTCATGATTTTACAAACATCTACAAGGCCACCCTGCAGCCTTCAGTCCTGACCTATCCAGCCTCTCCAGTCTCAGCAACACGCTTGGAAACCTTTCCTGCATCCTTTTCTAGTCAAACCACATCCTTCCTATAGCAGGGTAACCAGAATTGTACGCAGTATTCTGAAAGTGGATTCACCAATATCCTGTAGAGCCACAACATGATGCCCCAACTCCAATACCCATTGGTCTGACCAATGAAAACAAGCATGTCAAACACCTTCTTCGCCACCTTGTATAGGGTGACACTACTTTCAAGGAACTATGAGCCTGTACCCTAGGTTTCTCTGTTCAACAACACTCCCTAGGGCCCAACCATTAACTGTGTAAGTTCTCTCCTGGTTTACCTTATCAAAATGCAACTCCTCGCAATTATCTAAAGAACAAAGAAAATTTACAGCCCAGGAACAGGCCCATCAGCCCTCCAAGCCAGAGCTGATCCAAATGTACTGTCTAAACCTGTTGCCCAATTCCTAAACATCTGTATCCCTCTGCTCCCCACATACTCATGAACTGTCCAGATGTATCTTAAATGAATCTGCTGTGCCTGTCTCTACTACCTCTGCTGGCAACGAGGTTCAAACACCCACCACCCTCTGTGTGAAGTACTTGACGTGTGTATCCCCCTTAAACTTTCCACCTCTCACCTTGAAAGCATGACCTCTCATTATTGAATCCTTCATCCTGGGAAGAAGCTTATCTCTATCTACCCTGTCTATGCCCTTCATGATTTTGTGAACCTCAATCAAGTCCCCCCCTCAATCTTCTTTTTTATAATGAAAACAAACCTAACCTACTCAACCTCTCTTCATAGCTAGCACCTTCCATACCAGGCAACATCCTTGTAGACCTTCTCTACATCCTCTCCCAAGCGTCCACATCCTTTTGGTAATGTGGAGACCAGAACTATACACAGCATTCTAAGTGCGGCTGAACCAAATTAGTGTACAATTTTAACATGACCTGCCAGCTCTTATACTCAATGTCCCGTCCCATGAAGGCAGGTATACCGTATGCCTTCTTGACCGCGAGGAGGTTGAGCAATTCATCAACTTCACCAACACATTCCACCCTGACCTTAAATTTACCTGGACCATCTCTGACACCTCGCTCCCCTTACTGGACGTCTCCATCTCCATTAGTGACGACCGACTTGACACTGACATTTTTTACAAACCCACCGACTCCCATAGCTACCTGGATTACACCTCTTCCCACCCTATCTCTTGCAAAAATGCCATCCCATATTCCCAATTTCTCCGCCTCCGCCGTATCTGCTCCCAGGAGGACCAGTTCCACAATAGAACACACCAGCTGGCCTCCTCCTTTAGAGACCGCAATTTCCCTTCCCACGTGGTTAAAGATGCCCTCCAACTCATCTCGTCCACATCCTGCACCTCTGCCCTCAAACCCCACCCCTCCAACCGTAACAAGGACAGAATGCCCCTGGTGCTCACCTTCCACCCTACAAACCTTCGCATCAACCAAATCATCCGCCGACATTTCCGCCACCTCCAAAAAGACCCCACTACCAGGGATATATTTCCCTCCCCACCCCTTTCCGCCTTCCGCAAAGACCATTCCCTCCGCGACTACCTGGTCAGGTCCACACTCCCCTACGACCCACCCTCCAATCCTGGCACTTTCCCCTGCCACCGCAGGAACTGTAAAACCTGTGCCCACACCTCCTCCCTCACCTCTATCCAAGGCCCTAAAGGAGCCTTCCACATCCATCAAAGTTTTACCTGCACATCCACTAATATAATTTATTGTATCCGTTGCTCTCGATGTGGTCTCCTCTACATTGGGGAGACTGGGCGCCTCCTAGCAGAGTGCTTTAGGGAACATCTCCGAGACACCCGCACCAATCAACCAAACCGCCCCGTGGCCCAACATTTCAACTCCCCCTCCCACTCTGCCGAGGACATGGAGGTCCTGGGCCTCCTTCACCGCCGCTCCCTCACCACCAGACGCCTGGAGGAAGAATGCCTCATCTTCCGCCTCGGAACACTTCAACCCCAGGGCATCAATGTGGACTTCAACAGCTTCCTCATTTCCCCTTCCCCCACCTCATCCTAGTTTCAAACTTCCAGCTCAGTTACTGTCTCCTTGACTTGTCCGGACTTGTCCGACCTGCCTATCTCCTTTTCCACCTATCCACTCCACCCTCTCCTCCTTGACCTATCACCTTCATCTCCTCCCCCACTCACCCATTGTACTCTATGCTACTCTCTCCCCACCCCCACCCTCCTTTAGCTTATCTCTCCATGCTTCAGGCTCACTGCCTTTATTCCTGATGAAGGGCTTTTGCCCGAAACGTCGATTTTGCTGCTCGTTGGATGCTGCCTGAACTGCTGTGCTCTTCCAGCACCACTAATCCAGTATTTGCCTTCTTGACCAGTCTAACTACCTGTGCAGCAACCTTCAGGGTACAATAGACCTGCACTCCCAGATCTATCTGCTCGCCAATTTTTCCCAAGGCTCTTCCGTTCACAGTATAATTCGCTCTAGAGTTAGACTTGCCAAAATGCATCACCTCACATTTGCCCTGATTGAACGCCATCTGCTACTTCTCTGCCCAACTCTCCAGTCTATCTATATTCTCCTGTATTGTTTGACAGTCCCTTGTGCTTTTTGCTACTCCGCCAATCTTCATGTCACTTGCAAACTTGCTGATCATACCAACAGTGCCCTCTTCTAGATCATTTATGTACATCACAAACAACAGTGGTCCCAGCACTGAGCCCTGTGGAGCACCACTGGTCATCTTTCTCCACTTTGAGAAACTCCCTTCAACTACTACTCTCTGTCTCCTGTTGCTCAACCAGTTCTTTATCCACCTAGCTAGAACACCCTGCATAAATTAAAGTCCATCCACCACTTCTCAGCCCATTGGCCCTTCTGATCAAGATCTCATTGTACTGAGATAATCTGCTTCACAGTCAACTATAACACTCATTTTGGTGTCATCCACAAACTTACTAACCATACCTCTGATATTCTCATTCAATTGTTGGTGTGAATGTTGAACAACAATGGACCCAGAACAGATCCTTGCGGCACACTGCGAGTCATAGACCTCCAGTTCAAATAACAGCCTTCGACCACCACCATCCTTTGTCTTCCACTGTCAAACCAATTTTGTATCCAATTGGCTTTCTCTCCCTGGATCCCAAGTGATCTGACCTTACTAAGTAGTCTACCATGCAAGAATTTGTCAAAGGCCTTCACAGGATTTGATTTGCAATATATAAAACATTCTAATAGCGTTGGATAAACCTGGTGTACGGAAATGGTGATCAAATTACTTCAGATGCTGGAATCTGTATTGAAAACAAGCAGTGCTGGAGATCACAGTGGGTCAGACAGCATCTATAGAGAAAGAGCAAGCTAATGTTTCAACTCAAGACAAGTCATATAGAGTCATAGAGATGTACAGCATGGAAACAGAGCCTTCGGTCCAACTCGTCCATGCCAACCAGATATCCCAACCCAATCTAGTCCCACCTGCCAGCACCCGACCCATATCCCTCCAAACCCTTCCTATTCATACACCCATCCAAATGCCTCTGAAATGTTGCAATTGTACCAGCCTCCACCACACCCTCTGCATGAATAAGTTGCCCCTTAGATCTCTTTTATATCTTTCCCCCACTCTTCCAGCACCACTAATCCAGTAATCAAATGACCTAGTCAGGAACCTAGTTTATATATTTCCACATTCCTATTACTGCAGTCAATCTGCCATTTAATTTTCAGCAACTGGCTTTGGAATGTCCAATCTTATTACAATGAAATCACATTATTTTCTTTGCACAATTTTTAGTTCTATCTTGTATTACTTTGATGCCCTTCTGCTCATTGATTGACTGATTATTGTCACATGTACCGAAGTACAGTGAAAAGCTCTGTTTACAAGCAGTACAGGCAGATCATAGTAAGCAGGGATGTACAGATCAAAGGTTGGAGAAAAAAATCTAGGCAGAGGCATACTGGTTACGGGTTGCACAGGGTGTGCACTAGGCGAGATCAACTTTCGAAAGATCAGCATTATTTGAGGCTATAGAGTCCATTTGTCAGTCTAATAATGGCAGAGAGGAAGCTGTTCCAGAACCTGCTGGTGCATGTGTTCAAGCTTCTGTATCTCCTGCCTAATGGAAGAAGTCATAGGAGATATTACCGAAGTGTAGTGGGTCTTTGATGATGGCAGCCCTTCTATGGCAACAAGCCATGTAAAGGGAGTCCACAGATGGCTTCCGTGATGGTCTGGGCTGTGCACACCACCTTCTGTAGTATCTTACAGTCCTGGGCACAGCAGCTACCATACCAGGCCATTATGTACCCGGACAGTATGCTTTCAATGATGCACTTATAAAAGTTGGTGAGGGTCATTATGGACATGCCAGATTTCCTAAGCTACCCGAGGAGGAAGAGGTGTTGTTGTGCCTTCTTGACTGTTGCATTTACATTGGAAGACGAGGACAGGTTGTCAGTTATAGTCACTATAAGCAACTTGATACCCTTCACCCTCTCCACCTCCGTTCCATTGATGTAGATGGGAGCATGTTCGCCTCCTTTCTTTCTGAAGTCGATGATCACTTCTTTAGTTTTGCTGACATTAAGAGAGAGTTTGTTCTCACTGCACCATGTCACCAAGCCCTCGCGCACCCTTATGTCTTTTAAGTCGTCATTGTTAGATATCCATCCTGCTACGGTGGTGTCATCAGCTAACATGTAGATGGTGTTCATTTGGAATTTGGCAACACAGTCATGGGTGTACAGGGAGTACAGTAGGGGCAAAGGACGCAGCCTTGGGGGGGCTCCAGTGTTGAGTGTTATGTGTCTGTCTACTGTTAAAACCAGTATCTCTTCTATCCACAAATATTCTATTTATCTTTTCTCTTGGCTGTCACGTGCTCAACTCCTATTCTTTAATGACCCTATCTCTTTGGAGTTGAACTCTTTTGAATTCCATTTCTTGGAGAATGGATTTTTTAAGGAGGTAGATTATTGGGCCCTGGGGATTTCTCAGCCTTCAATTCATCAATTATCCCAATACCATTCCTTCAGTCCCTCCCTTTCATCACATCATGTGTTCCCCAACACTTTTGGGACTTTTTGAGGAATGCTGATAATTCAAACCATAGTACAAAATAATGTAAACATGACAAAAATGATAATTTATGACTAAAGCCCAAAGTCTAAATGTGTTGAGAATTTGCAATAAAGTGGATGAGTTAATTGTACAAATAGATATGAATGGATCTGATATAGTTGGAATTATAAGGATTTGGCTGCAGAGTGACCAGGGATGGGAACTGAATATCCAAGTGCATTGAGTTTTTAGGAAGGACAAAGAGGAAAAGGAGGTGGGGTTGCTGGTTAAAGAGAAATTAATTCAGTAGTGAGGAAGGAAGTTAACTCTGGGTAAAGTGTCCTCCATTGTGAAGACAGAACCAAACTACATACTTAATTGGTCTGCTATTTCTTCATTCTTGATTATGACTTCCCATTTCTGATTGAAAAGGACCCACATTTGTCTTCACATACCTATGGAAGCTTTTATAATCAGTTTGTTCGTTACCCACAAATTTACTTATATTCTATTTCTCTCATCTTATTCAATCCCTTTCTGCTCCTTTGCTAAATTCTAGACCGACCCCAATCCACAGATCAGCTATTCCTTTTGGTCAATTTACATGCCCTTTCCTTAGAATTAATGTTATCATTAATTTTTCATATTCGCCATGGCTTGTCCATGTTTCTCAATTTTATTTTTGTGCTAGACAGGAATGAACAATTGTTGTAATTCATCTCTGTATTCTTTTAATGTTTGCTATTCCTGTCCACTGTCAGCCCCAATCTATCAGCCAGCTTGCACTGTACATCATGGTAAATTTCCATTATTCAGATTCAAGACCATAATCTCAGAACCATCCATCTTAACATCACTATCTATTTTAATGAAGAATTCTACCGTATTATGATCATTCTTCCCCAATGGCCTTGCTCAATTGCCAATTATTCCTTTCTCATTACACAATGTCCATTCCAGGATTGCCCATCCTCCAGGCGAAAGTGAGGACTGCAGATGCTGGAGATTAGAGTTGAGAATGTGGTGCTGGAAAAGCACAGCAGGTCAGGCAGCATCCAAGGAGCAGGAGAATCGATGTTACTGGCAAAAGCCCTTCATCGGGAATGGCTTTTGCCAGAAACGTTGATTCTCCTGCTCTTTGGATGCTGCTTGACCTGCTATGCTTTTCCAGCACCACACTCTGGCCTGTCCTCTATTTGGTTCCTCCACATATGTATCCAAAAAAAAAATCTTTTACATAATCTGGAAACTTGTTCTCTATGGTGTTGTTACTGATTTGATTTGCCCAATCTATATCAGATTAAAGTTTGCCCATAATTACAGCTGTGACATTATTGCTTGAACATACTTTCCAGTTTAATGCCTTTTCCAACATTACCACGACAGTTGGCAGGGTGTCTACATACAACCCCACTACCATTTTTCAGCCCTTTGGTGTTTCTACCAAGTTTCTACCCATACAGACTCCACTTCACCAGAGGTAACATCCTTCCTTATTAATTTTCTTTTTAACTATCTATGCTAACCCACATCCTTTCCTTTTTTTGTCTGTCCTTTGTAAAAACCAAATGCCCCTGGATATCCCCAGTCACCCTGAAGCCTTGTCTTTACAGTCCCAACTATATCATATCCATTCATATCAATTAATGCAATTAATTCATCCACTTTATTGTGAATGTTCCACACATTCAGACGTAATCTTGTCTTCTTAACTTTTTAATTCTGTCCGCATTATTTCATACTGCAGCTTAAATCTTGACATATCGCTTTTCTTATTTCCCATTCTGTCTTTTGTCTTTGCCCTTATTCCCCTCTCTTCTCTTTCGCTGCATGGTTTCCAATCCTCTGCACCTCCCAACCACACTGGTAAATAATCCCTAGAAGACATCAGTTCTAGTCCTGCACAAGTGCAACCCATCTAGCTTGTATTGGTCTCACCTCCTCCAGAACTGTCCCAAAGTTCAAGAAATCTGAAATTCTCTGTCCAGCCAAGGTGCATTAGTCAGAGGGAAATGGGTCTGGGTGGGTTACTCTTCGGAGGGTCTGTGTGGACTGGTTGGGCCAAAGGGCCTGTTTCCACACTGTAGGGAATCTAATCAAGTATATTTTTTAAAAAATTTAATCTGTTATATTCTACTATTTCTATTCCGCTTAGCACAAGACACTTGGTAGCAATCCTGAGATCACTACCCTTTGGGTCCTACTTTTTAATTGCTACCTGATTCCTTGTAGTCTGTTTACAGGATCTTATCTCTTTTCTTACCTATGTTGGTGCTAACAATGTGTACCATGATCACTGGTTGTGTACCCTCCCACTCTAGAATGTCCTGTAGACACTCCGAGACACCCCTGATGACAACGTACCATCCCAGAGTCTTGTTTGCAACCATTGAAAAACTTATTGATTCCCCTTAGAATTGAATGCCCTTTCACTTTAGCCTTTCCACACTTACTCGTCTCCCATGTAGCAGAGTCAGCCATAGTGTGATTAATTTGATTGTTGCTTCATTTCACCAAGAGGCCATTCTCTTCAATAATATCCAAAATAGTATATCGGTTTTGCAGGGGATTGGCCGTAGGACACTGCTGCACTGCCTGCCTCTTTCTCTAGGTAAAAGTGAGGACTGCAGATGCTGGAAATCAGAGTTTAGATTAGAGTGGTGCTGGAAAAGCACAGCAGGACAGGCAGCAGGAAAATCGACGTTTCGGGCAAAAGCCCTTCCTCAGGAATAGAGGCAGGGAGCCTCCAGGATAGAGAGATAAATGGTGGGGTGGGGGGGGGGGGGGGGGGGGGGGAAACTGGGGAGAAGGCAGCAAAGAGTACAATAGGTGAATGGGGGTAGGGATGAAGGTGATAAGTCAGAGAGGAGGGTGGAGCAGATAGTTGGGAAGGGAGATTGGCAGGTAGGACAGGTCATGAGGACGGTCTGAGCTGGAAGGTTGGAACTGAGGTAAGGTGGGGGGGAGGGGAAATGAGGAAACTGGCGAAGTCCACATTGATGCCCTGGGGTTGAAGTGTTCCGAGGCAGAAGATGAGGCATTCTTCCTTCAGGCATCGGGTGGTGAGGGAGCGGCAGTGGAGGAGGCCCATGTCCTCGGTAGAGTGGGAGGGGGAGTTGAAATGTTGGGCCACGAGGCAGTGGGGTTGAGTTGTGCAGGTGTCATGGAGATGTTCCCTAAAGCGCTCTGCTAGGAAGCGTCCAGTCTCCCCAATGTAGAGGAGACAGCATCAGGATACAATAAATGACATTGGTGGATGTGCAGGTGACACTTTGGTGGACGGGGAAGGCTCCTTTGGGGCCCTGTATCATGGTGAGGTGAGGGGGGAGGTGTGGGCACAGGTTTTGCAAATCCTGCAGTGGCTGGGGAGGGTGCCAGGAGGGGAGGGTGGGTTGTTGGGGAGCGTGCCTCTGACCAGGTAGTCACGGAGGGAACGGTCTTTGCGGAAAGTAGAAAGGGGTGGGGAGGGAAATGTATCTCTAATGGTGGGGTCCTTTTGCAGCTGGCGGAAATGTCGGCAGATGATGCAGTTAATAAGAAGGTTGGTAGGGTGGAAAGTGAGGACTGGGGTGGGGGGTTCTGTCCGTGTTACAGTTGGAGGGGTGGGGTTTGAGGGTGGAGCTGCGTAATGTGGATGAGATGCATTGGAGGGCATCTTTAACCACGTGAGAAGGGAAATTGCGATCTCTAAAGAAGGAAGCCATCTGGTGTGTTCTGTGGTGGAACTGATCGTCCTGGGAGCAGATATGGTGGAGGCGGAGGAATTGGGAATACGGGATAGCATTTTCGCAGGAGGTAAGGTGGGAAGAGATGTAATCCAAGTAGTCCCCAACAGTACCCTTCCACTGACACTCTCATTCGTTTGGCTGAACTGGTCCTCACCCTGAACAATTTTTCCTTCGAATCCTCCCAGATCAAAGGGATAGCCATGGGCACCCACATGGGGCCCAGCTATGCCTGTCTCTTTGTCGGCTACGTAGAACAGTCCATCTTCCGTAGTTACACCAGCACCAATCCCCACCTCTTCCTCCACTACATTGATGACTGCATCGGCGCCACCTCATGCTCCCGTGAGGAGTTTGAGCAGTTCATCAACTTCACCAACACATTCCACCCCGACCTTAAATTCACCTGGACATCTCTGACACCTCCCTCCCCTTCCTGGACCTGTCCATCTCCATTAAATACCACCGACTTGGCACTGACATTTTTTTACAAACCCACCGACTCCCACAGCTACCTGGATGGAGGGAATATTGAATATTGAAGTTGATCTTTCGGTTTTCAATTAGGCGGGCTGCTGTGTCCCGGATGTTTTTGAGTTTCAAGTGTTGTTGGAGTTTCGCTCATTCATGGTTTGCAATGAGTTGGCGTGATTGGTGTAGAGGAAAGGATAATGGGTAGAAGTAGACATTAAGTTGGTATAAGGGTATGAGGAACCATGGGACAGGTAGAGATCCATGCAGGGATGGGCATGAAGAAAATGTAGGGGTTAGGAGTGGTATGGAGCACGAGAGGAGCAGGGGGTTAGGAATGTTTTAGATTTCTCCGCAACTGAAGGGGTAAGCTTTTGAATATGCTCCTGGGAAACCTTTGGTGATGCTCAGGTGGCCTTTGGGAATATATGAAGGCATGCTAATATGTAAAAAAAAATGAAAAGCTCACTGAAGCTGACTATATTGTCAAAAAAAAATCTAAAAACAATGCAGAGGTTTATTTTAGGAAGCAAGTATTCCAAAGTGCTAGGTTATATAAAATGATTTGATTTTTGCTGCATTATTAATTTCTATAACTATTATCATCACAATGGGATATCAAATAAATAGCTTCAACTACTACCTGTTTCTTGGCATGTGTGTTCACATAATTGTTAGTGGGATTTTGGCATTTATCGACCAGTCTAGGCAATTCAGAGTTAACCACATTGCTGTGGGTCTGGAATCACATGCAAACCAGACCAAATAAGATGGCAAATTTCGTTCCTTAAAAGGCCACCAGTGAACACAAGTTGGTTAGGGGCATAAAAAGTATGAGGGGATATGGGAAATGAATAGTTTAGCATAGACAGCATGAAGGTGACAGAGGGTGGTAGATGACTTTTTAACACATTTAAGATTTTGGTCATAAAATGCAAGATGACCATGAGGAAGAAGTCTTTATGGAGCAAGTGAACCTGCTGATGAGAATGGTGGAAGCAGAACCAATCAGTGATTTAAAAAGGAAATTCAATGGGCATCTGAAGGTAATATACCGACAGAGCAATGGAGACCCAGCAGACCCTTGTGACGCCGTGGGAGTATTCCTTCTTCTCAACAAAGAGGCCTAGGTGTAAGTCCCATCTGCTCCAGTAGCGTGTAATAACATTCTGAACAGATTGATTAGAAATTATGAAGACACAGCAGAGATCAGGGACAAGACCGCGCTGCATGGAGCTAGCATGGACTTAATGGGCCAAACAGCCTCCTTCTGGGACATCAGCGACTACCTTTGTTTCTCACATACACACTGGTAACTCTGGATGCTCACACTAGTGTCCCTTAGCAAACCCCAACATGTAGCATCTGCAAAGGCAATGTCACATTACATATAACTGTTAATGATATCCAACACATAGGGTAGGGGAATGAGTCTGGGTGGGTTACTCTTCGGAGGGTCAGTGTGGACTTATTGGGCCAAAGGGCCTGTTTCCACACTGTAGGGAATCTAATCTAAACACTATCTCCTTTGAATCCACGACTGTCTCTGCTTTGTCATGTTCCCTGTTTGACATCCAGTTTGAATGAGCAAAAGCTTTCCCCCAATTCTGGCTGAAATCGTTGTCTCCAATACTCAACACAAACTATTTCCTCACCTCCTGTTCCGTGACATCTCTCTGAAATTGAACTAGACTCCTTGTAACCTCAGCAAACTATTGTTGCCAACTTTACAAGCTTAAGCTTCGTCCTAATATCACAAATCTTCATCCCTCCCCAGCTCAGCATCTTTGCTGAAACCTTCATGCATGCTTTTATTAGCTCCAGACTTGACTATTCTAATAATCTCCTGGCCAGTCTCCCCACCTTGCACCATTTGTAGTTTTAGACTCGTCTAAAACATTGCTACTTGTATTTGAATTTATTACCACCATTCACCCATTGTCCCGGTGTTGACTGAGCCACATTTGTCCAAAAATAAACAAAAGAGATAAACTCAATAAGTGAGGTGAGGTATCAAGAGACCATTTGCTCCTTGTAATATCAAGAAGCCCTAACAAAACTTGAGTCAATGAGAATCAGTAAGAAATCTCTACGCTCGTTAGGTTTATGCCCAGCACTAAGGAAGATGGTTGTAGTTGTTGGAGGTCAGCCATCCAGCTCAAGGACATCTTTGCAGGAGTTCCTCAGGGTAATGTCCTTGGCCCAAACATCTTCAGCTGCTTCATCAATGACCTACCTTCCATCACAAGGTGGGAAGTGTGGATGTTTGCTGATGACTGCATAATGTTCAACATCATTTACAACTCCTCAGATACTGAAGCAGTCTATGTCCAAATGCAGCAAGACCCAGACATTCAGGCTTAGACTGATGAGTGGCAAGTAACATTTGTGCCATTTCCAACAAGAGACAATCTAACCATGATCCCTTGATATTCAGAGTTGAGTGTGGAGCTGGAAAAGCACAGCAGGTCAGGCAGCGTCCGAGGATCAGGAGAATCGATGTTTCAGGCATAAGCCCTTCATCAAGAAGCCCTTTCCTGATGAAGGGCTTATGCCCGAAACATCGATTCTCCTGATCCTCAGATGCTGTCTGACCTGCTGTGCTTTTCCAGCTCCACACTCTCAACTCTGATCTCCAGCATCTGCAGTCCTCACTTTCTCCCTTGATATTGAACTGAATTACCATCACTGAATTCCCTCACTATCAAAATATTGGTGATTACTGTAAACCAGAAACTGCATTTGATTAGCCATATACATACAATCTACCAGAGCAGGTCAGAGGCTAGGAATACTGAAGTAAGCAATTCACCTCCTGACTCCATACAGCCAGTCCACCATCAACAAAGCTTGAGTCAGGAATATCATGCAATACTTCCTATTTGCCTGGATGGGTGCAGCTCCAACAACATTCAAGAGGTTTGACATCATCCAGGATAAATCAGCCTGTTTGATTTGCACCACACTCTCACTCCCCCCACCATTGACACTCAGTAGTAGTAGTAGGGTGTGTCATTTACAAGATGCATTGCAGAAATTCACCAGCTTTCTTCAGACAACACCTTCAAACATGTGACCACTTCGATCTAGAAGGAGAAGGGCAGCAGATGTCCTGAAAGTTCCCCTACAAGCCTCTCCATCCATCATGTAGAACGCTCACTGGACCCAAATCATTAGCTCTGATTTGTCTCCACAAATGCTGCCAGACCTGCTGAGATTTTCAAGCAATTGCTGTTTCTATTTCCAGCATCTTTGTTTTGTTTTGATGTATTTATTTTCAATTTTCAAAATCTCTCGTCTAGAAGAAGACAATGATAAGGAACCCAGGGCTGCAGCACAATAATTAGCTATCTCTCATAGACCACACCAACACTCTCTCCAAGATTTAGCATGGCATGCACTTTGATGAATGGAAGTGATCAAAAATGTCTTCAACCACATTATAATTTAACCTCATTCAGTTGTGACTGATTAGGTTAGATTCCCTACAGTGTGGAAACAGGCCCTTCAGCCCAACTGAAGAGCAGCCATCCTGACTAATGCACCTAGCATATGGGCCATTTAGCATGGCTAATTCACCTGCCCTGTGGGAGGAAATCCAAACAGACACAGGGAGAATATGTAAACTTCACACAAACAGTCACCCAAGGCTGGAATTGAACCTGGGACCCTGGTGTTGTGAGGCAGCAATGCTAACCACTGGGCCACTGTGCCACCCCATGCTGATTGCTGCTAGATAATCTGGAAAGGGGCAAAACATTCAATTCAACCAAGTACATTTCGAGGGATTAATTCCAAATTATCATTTGAATTGAATGCAGCTTAAGTCTTGTTGGTTCAAGCCATTTTTTTTTTGAAGGGGTTAATCAATCCATTTTGATCAATTTGGAGTCTGTACAAACCTTTTGAAAGTAATAGAGATGGCCAAATGAGATATTGTTTGTAGATGGTGAGAAAAATAAAGAAAACCTCAGCATAACATTAAATCTACTGCAGTATTTTATGGCTACTCAACAGGTCACCTTTGCTGCAAAATTACTTTGAAGATACTTGGTTGAGTTCAGCTACTTTTTACTCACATTTTTACTTCATTTTTTCGCAATTAAAGCTATTATTTAAAATTTTGAGCTGTGTTCTGCCTCCTTCTAAACATAAGGAAGAGACAAAAGAGGATGGAGGTGTGAATTGAAAACAATAATTGAAATGAATTGAAGATTAAATCCCATTTACATGTTGTAGAACTGCCTGGACATCTAGGCAAATTAAAGACATTTGGCTGTACTTACATAGAAAGTGTAATGACTCTGCAGGCAATGGAAGTGGTGCATACAGCATGCATACTTTGCAATGCCTGTTCATTCCCATCATTCCAGGAGGCAGTCCAGCACTGAACATGGAGCTGAAGAGCTGCACACTGAGCTGAAATTCGCGGGAGGCAAAATCCAATTCACACCGAGCTCCATTTCTGTCTGCATCTCTTAAAGGTGGTGGGCGATTTTGTCTACAGCAGAGAATGGACGTGATGTGGGAGAATTCCTGAGCAGGCAGCAACTAGAGCAATAGAGCAGTAAGCGAGAGAGTAGGCTCCTATCTCTCAGAAGGGTGCCTATAAGGGCAGTATAGGCAGAAACCCAGAACATTTAAGCAGCATTTAAATGTGTACTTTCGGTATCAAAACGTACAAAGCTGTGGACCAAATGCTGGAAAGTGGGATTAGAATAGTTAGCTGCCTGTTGTTGCTTGGCACAGACTTGATCAGCCTTTTTCTGTCCTGTAGATCTTTATGACTCTACAGGCAACACTGGTGCCACTAGTGTAAGAGGGAGAAAGGAGAAAAGTCATCATTCTGTAGGTGGCCATCAGGTCTTTTAGTTTTAGGATATCAGCCATTAGATTTTGTCATGACTAAAGCACAGAGAGTGCACTGATAATCATATCTCACTGCTCCTCAGAAGTGTGAACATTTTTTTATTCATTCCTTGGATAAGGGCATCACTGGCAACACCCAGAGGGCAGTTAAAAGTCATCCACATCGCTATGGGTCTGAAGTCACATGTAGCTCAGACCAGGGAAGGATTATAGTTTCCTTCCCTAAAGGATATTAATGAACCAGATGGGTTTTTCCAGCAATTGAGAATGAATATATGGTCATCATTGGATTCCTAATTGCAGATTTTTTTGATCTGGAATTCAAATTCCACCATCTGTTATAGGGTCACCAGAACATTACCCGGGTTTCTGGATTAACCATCCAGTGATAATACCACTAAGCTGTCACCTCCTTATTAAGTGGGTAGCACGGTGGCACAGTGGTTAGCATTGCTGCCTCACAGCGCCAGAGACCTGGGTTCAATTCCCGCCTCAGGCAACTGACTGTGTGGAGTTTGCACATTCTCCCCATGTCTGCGTGGGTTTCCTCCGGGTGCTCCGGTTTCCTCCCACAGTCACAAAGATGTGCAGGTCAGGTGAATTGGCCATGCTAAATTGTCCGTAGTGTTAGGTAAGGGTAAATGTAGGGTTATGGGTGGGTTGCACTTCGGCGGGTCGGTGTGGACTTGTTGGGCCGAAGGGCCTGTTTCCACACTGTAAAGTAATCTAATCTAAGTCCTAATTACACCATCCAGGTGATCATTTTGCTGGATTGATTGATATCCAAGAAAAAAACAATTCACACTAGCTTTCATCAGAAAATAACTTCAATTATTACATACACTTAAATTTAATAAATTGTGAAAAAAAAATTCATTCTAAGGTACTATATGAAAATTAAACAGTATCCTCTAAAGAGCTCCAAGCAAAAAAGCACACATACTTATTCATGAAACAAACAAAAGACAGATGATTTAACAATAATTTTGAGTGGAAAAATAACAGAGAACATTACAAGATCTAAGTCCAGATTTCAAGAATGGATTAAATTGTCTGACAATTCCTCTTACTCTTTGGCACTGATGACATGCTGCTGTGTCTGAGTGTTCACTTATACAGTTAATTCAGCAGACGTGGTCCTTTCTTGTTAGAATTCATTCCTTTAAGTTTCCTCAGTTTTTCGGTCATGATCTCCCCTCTATACAGAGAGAGAGAGATATTTTCAGTTACAGGCTCCAGATGTATCAGTCTGCTCTTGTATTCACAGCTTTGTAACAAACTGTAGCCCGACAAATCAGGGTGCTGTTATCAGGCTGAATTTCTTTAACTCAAAGATTTTCAGTGCCACTCCATCTTAAATTATCTTTCTCACTGCTTTGAAATGCACATTGTCTGACATTGCCAAAAATATGTTGGCTGGCCCATAGATGATGGAAAGTATTCAGCCTGGAGTTTGGTGACCAGTGGTGTTCCACAGGGATCAGTTCTGGGACCTCTGCTCTTTGTTAAATTTATAAATTACTTAGATGAGGAAAGGGAAGGGTGAGTTAGTAAGTTTGCCGAGGACACAAAGGTTGTGGAGTTGTGGATAGTGTGGAGGGCTGTTGTAGGTTGCAAAAGGACATTGACAGGATGTAGAGCTGGGCTGATAAGTGGCAGATGGAGTTCAACCTGGAAATTTGTGAAGTGATTCATTTAAGAATGTTGTATTTGAATACAGATTACAGGGTTAAAGGCAGGATTCTTGGCAGTGTGGACGAACAGAGGGATCTTGGCATCCATGTCCAACACACTGCATCCACCTGGACACCCCGCGCTGGCCTATTACCTGCCCTCGACCTCTTCATTTCCAACTGCCGCCGGGACATTAACCGCCTCAACCTGTCGTCCCCCCTCCCCCACTCCAACCTCTCACCCTCACAACGCGCAGCCCTCCAATCCCTCTGCTCCAATCCCAACCTCACCATCACGCCAGTGGATAAAGGGGGTGCAGTGGTAGTCTGGCGCACTGACCTCTACACCGCTGAAGCCAAACGCCAACTCGAGGACACCTCTTCCTACTGCTCCCTCGACCATGACCCCACCCCCCATCACCAAACCATCATCTCCCAGACCATACAGAACCTCATCACCTCAGGAGATCTCCCACCCACAGCTTCCAACCTCATAGTCCGGGAACCCCGCACTGCCCGGTTCTACCTCCTTCCCAAGATCCACAAGCCTGATCACCCTGGCCGACCCATTGTCTCAGCATGCTCCTGCCCCACTGAACTCATCTCTACCTACCTTGACACTGTCCTATCCCCCCGAGTCCAGGAACTCCCCACATACTTTCGAGACACCACCCACGCCCTCCACCTCCTCCAAGACTTCCGTTTCCCTGGCCCCCAACGCCTTATCTTCACCATGGATATCCAATCCCTCTACACCTCCATTCGCCATGACCAGGGCCTCCAAGCCTTCCGTTTTTTCCTCTCCAGACGTCCCCAACAGTACCCTTCCACTGACACTCTCATTCGTTTGGCCGAACTGGTCCTCACCCTTAACAATTTCTCCTTTGAATCCTCCCACTTCCTCCAGACCAAAGGCGTAGCCATGGGCACACGTATGGGTCCCAGCTATGCCCGTCTCTTTGTTGGCTATGTAGAACAGTTGATCTTCCGTAATTACACCGGCACCACTCCCCACCTCTTCCTCCGCTATATTGATGACTGCATTGGCGCCACCTCGTGCTCCCGCGAGGAGGTTGAGCAATTCATCAACTTCACCAACACATTCCACCCTGACCTTAAATTTACCTGGACTATCTCTGACACCTCGCTCCCCTTCCTGGACCTCTCCATCTCCATTAGTGACGACTGACTTGACACTGACATTTTTTACAAACCCACCGACTCCCATAGCTACCTGGATTACACCTCTTCCCACCCTATCTCTTGCAAAAATGCCATCCCGTATTCCCAATTTCTCTGCCTCCGCCGTATCTGCTCCCAGGAGGACCAGTTCCACCATCGGACACACCAGATGGCCTCCTTCTTTAGAGACCGCAATTTCCCTTCCCACGTGGTTAAAGATGCCCTCCAATGCATCTCGTCCAC
Organism: Chiloscyllium punctatum; assembly: GCF_047496795.1. Lineage (NCBI taxonomy): Eukaryota > Metazoa > Chordata > Chondrichthyes > Orectolobiformes > Hemiscylliidae > Chiloscyllium > Chiloscyllium punctatum. The sequence goes on along the minus strand of NC_092753.1, from coordinate 80,784,345 downwards.
ATCCCGCACCTCCGCCCTCAGACCCCACCCCTCCAACCGTAACAAGGACAGAACGCCCCTGGTGCTCACCTTCCACCCTACAAACCTTCGCATCAACCAAATCATCCGCCGACATTTCCGCCACCTCCAAAAAGACCCCACCACCAGGGATATATTTCCCTCCCCACCCCTTTCCACCTTCCGCAAAGACCGTTCCCTCCGTGACTACCTGGTCAGGTCCACACCCCCCTACGACCCACCCTCCCATTCTGGCACTTTCCCCTGCCACCGCAGGAACTGTAAAACCTGTGCCCACACCTCCTCCCTCACCACTATCCAAGGCCCTAAAGGAGCCTTCCACATCCATCAAAGTTTCACCTGCACATCCACCAATATCATTTATTGTATCCGTTACTCCCGATGTGGTCTCCTCTACATTGGGGAGACTGGGCGCCTCCTAGCAGAGCGCTTTAGGGAACATCTCCAAGACACCCGCACCAATCAACCAAACCGCCCCGTGGCCCAACATTTCAACTCCCCCTCCCACTCTGCCGAGGACATGGAGGTCCTGGGCCTCCTTCACCGCCGCTCACTCACCACCAGAAGCCTGGAAGAAGAACGCCTCATCTTCCGTCTCGGAACACTTCAACCCCAGGGCATCAATGTGGACTTCAACAGCTTTCTCATTTCCCCTTCCCCCACCTCATCCTAGTTTCAAACTTCCAGCTCAGTTACTGTCTCCTTGACTTGTCCGACCTGCCTATCTCCTTTTCCACCTATCCACTCCACCCTCTCCTCCTTGACCTATCACCTTTATCTCCTCCCCCACTCACCCATTGTACTCTATGCTACTCTCTCCCCACCCCCACCCTCCTCTAGCTTATCTCTCCATGCTTCAGGCTCACTGCCTTTATTCCTGATGAAGGGCTTTTGCCCGAAACGTCGATTTCGCTGCTCATTGGATGCTGCCTGAACTGCTGTGCTCTTCCAGCACCACTAATCCAGTACTAAAGACAGAGTTCTGGGGAAGTGGAGCCATCCTCACAGAGTGGCAGCCAAGAAATAGATATTGTTTGTGAGCTTGTGGTACTGCCTGATACTATAAGAATTTGTTGAACACATGAAAAGCTAATGACAGGAAAACTGAAGTATTATTAAACAGGCATTTTACCACCCAAACTTTCATAAGAACATATTGCAGTTCTGTAAACTATGCCATACACATCAGGTTGTGGAGTATAGAGTCATAGAGTCATGAAGTTATACAGCACAGAAACAAACCCTTTGGTCCAATTCATCCATGCCAACCAGATATCTGAAACTGATTTAGTCCCGTTTGCCAACATTTGGCCCATATCCCTCTAAATCCTTCCTATCCATGTAGCCATCTAGATGCCTGTTAAAACTTATAATTGTACCGGCCTCCATAACCTCCTCTGGCAGCTCATTTCCATACACGTGCCACCCTCTGCATAAAAAGATTACCCCTTAGGTCCCTTTTTAATCTTTCCCATCTCACCTTAAATCTATGCCCTCTAGTTTTGGACTCCCCCACCCCAGGGAAAAAACATTGTCTATTTACACTATCTATGCCCCTCATGATTTTATAAACCTCTATCAGGTCACTTCTTAGCTCCAACATTTCAGGAAGAAAAACTCAGCCTATTAAACCTCTCCCTATAGTTCAAACACTTCAAAGCAGCGACGTCCTTGTAAACCTCACCAATGTCCTGTATAGCACATAATCAAGCTGACACTTTAATACTGTAACTTATGGTGTGTGATTCATATTTTTGTATCTGTACTTTAATATAATTTATATTTAGCTAAAGTTTGAACTAATGGTATGTAGGTTTTGTCTCCATCTATACAGAGAAAATACCCATTTACCATTAGTTCAAACTTTAAGATAAATATAAATTATATGAATCATTAAGCTGTTTATTGATTAAGCTGTACATTTTTCTGTAGCCATGGTGATTTCTTTTAATCAAAAAATGAAAGAAATAGTTCTTTCAGGCTAATGAGAATCTGTTTAACTGGAGACTTTTTAACCAGTGAACAAATTAAGCAATATAGTGTATTGGGCTTCAGTAAGAAGGTTCTAGATATTTTTCCCTTGGGAGAAGTACTCATAGCTTTTTAGTTTCAGTTTAGCAGAATTTCAGAACTCTTGTCTGAAGCTGAATGTGTAAAACACTTTCTCCAAAAGATAGAGATTTAAAATGGGTGGAGATGAAGCTGAGAAAAGGAAAAACATTGTCCACTCTGCTGAGAGCAAAATCTGCAATATTGCTACCTCTTATGTTTCAGTGAGAGACCATTTTGTTTAAACCAAAACAAACCAAAGTATGACCTATCAAAGCCAAGCTTCAGTCTGGGATCTCACTTGTAATAACATCATCTGGGACCCTAACACTGGAGGACGTGTCATTGAGATTTTTGGAGTAATTGGACTTAAGAGTCTTTGGTGTCTTTCTTGTTAAACCAAACCATGAGGTGATTTGGGGACATGAACAGTTGTGTTTTGATGGAGCTTCTTGCACAAAATGTGAAGATGGCTTTGAATGTTGCCAGGAGTTTTCTGAACGAGGTAGGTATAACTATTTAACATTTTCAATTGAAGCTGACTAAGCAGATGTAGCAGATTAAATTGAAGGTAGACATTAAAGCAGGATCTTTAAGATAGTTCAATTGATTAGACAGCATTTTGAATTAGAAGAAATGAAATCTGAAATTGGAATGTCACAGCTGGAATTAGCTCAAATGCATTTAGAAATAAAAGGGCATGAATTACACAAAAAGCAGGAGAAACAAAGACAGGTAGAAATGGAGATTTTAAAAAACTTGAAGCAGAAAGAGAGGAGAGAACAAAACAGGAAAAAGGGGGAAGAGAGGAAAGAGAAAACAGAATTTTTAAAATTTGAACTTCAACTGAAATAGGGAAATTAAAGAAAACAAGTTGGTCATGAAACAGCTTAGAGTAAAGGGAAATAGAATGTTTGTGAATGGAAGAGGTACTCGTTTCAGAGAACAGACAAGACATTAAATAAAAAAGTTGAAGGGCTAGAAACATAATTTATGTTCATAAGTTAATGTGTTGAATTGTAATAAGATTGAACATGCCAGACTAAAGACAATTACTGGAAATTAAATTTCATTAATAGAATCGAAGGAATCTTCAGAAAGGAAGCAACAGTCAAGGAAGTATAAAAAAAACTAGTAGTGGTACAAAGAAAACATATTTCCTTGGAATGAACCAAAAGGGAAAGATGTCTCAGGGCCGTCACGAAAACCTTTCCAGAGTTTGACAAAGAAAATGTCAGGTGGATGTTCTAGAAAATTTATCTCAAAAAGAAGAGGTTTTTCCTTATGCTTTGAATTATGCAGGTAAGCAATCAAAATATTGAGAGACACTGGAGCAAGTGAGTCCCTGATGCCAAACGATGAAGCTATTTGTCTTCAAGAGGGGTGATTGAAGGAAGGCAATATTAATTGGATGTATTCATGGAGGTTACAATCTGTCTTATTATATAGAGTTGGATTAAAGACTGACTTGGTAAATGGAGAAGTTGTAGTTGGTGTACTGAAACATGTTTCAGTAGAATTATTTGACTTTATTTAGTAAAATGACCTGGAGGATTTAAAAATATTGGCTTCACCAAGTGTGGTAAAACAACCAGTGAAGAGAAGAAAATAAAACCCATCCTGGATTGTTTCCTGATTGCGTCATAACTAGATCACAGGCTCTTAAAATCAGACAGGATGAAAATAAATCTATGATACATGGAGATGATTTAAAATTTTAGTTATCAGATACAATTCTTGAAAGCTCAGCTGAAAAGAATGAAGGCAAAAAGAATGAAACAGATATTTAACTATCTTCTGTATTAGAAATACAAAAAAACAGATTTGGAAAAGAAAAGCATGCACAGATGAACCTATTTGGAAATTGAATCCAAAACAATATCTGAGTGTTATTATTTAAAAGTTAAATTTTTAATGAGGAAATGAAAACTAGCCCAAATACCAGTCATTGAGAAATGAACAGTGGTCCACCAAGTGGAAGTTACTTTTGAGTATCGAAATGATATTTTACAAGTGAGTCACAGAGTTCAAAGGGCAGATCTCTGATATATGAGGAAAACACAAGCTAAAATAGCAAAACATTTTTATTGGCCCTTATTCCATAAAAGTATAGTCACATTTAGCCAGATTTGCCGTATGTATAAGATAATGAGGGAAATCACAACCCTCAATTATAGCTAGACCTTTAGTTCCAACTCCGCTTCAAAAGAATTATTCAGTGGGTTCTAAACAGATTTTATAGGACTTCTATCTAAAACCAGAAATAGGAATATCTTTCATCAATTACAAATGTTTCCAACAGTTGTCCTGAATGGTACCTTTAGAGAAATGACTGAAAAAGTGCTTGTGGAAAAGCTACATCAATTTGTTATAAATATGGATTTTCCAAAAAAAATGCAATCCAATTAAGGTTCAAATTTTATGTTGCAAATACTCAAAAGAAAATACTAACTTGGGAATAAATCAATTTACATCTTCTGCTGATCTCTCAAACCTCAAGGGGCAATGGAAATATGGTATCAACCTTTTAAGACCATAATTAAAGCCTATTGTTAAGAATGTCCACTTGATTGGGATAATGACATTCAATTGTTAATATTTGCCATTAGGGATGCGCCCAATGAGTCCACAGGTTTTAGCCTTTCAGAACTAACATATGGACAGGAGATGAGAGGAACACTTAAATTGATAAATCAAACTCAAAGTTCTTCCAATCTAAATTTTGAGTTTGAGGGAGAATCTAACCAACGCCTCGACGTTGGCTAAAAGGCATTTGCACACTCAATAAACAAACTAGAACAAGTAAAAAGGCTAAATTTATGTTGAAAAATTATGATTCACAATGTGTTAATGCTGTTTCTTAATTCTGGGACCCATTAAAACAAAGTTTACTGGAACTTATTAATAAAGAAGAAAATCAATTATGTAAATTATATAGTAGGTACTCCATACAACAGCAAGAATCAACAAGTTAAAAGTGTAAAGATATTTTGACAGGGGTAAAAATCAGGAGAAAAGTATATTTATGGTCATAAAAGAAGTAGGGAATGATTTAAAACACAGGAATTGTAGAATGAATCAAAAGTTGAAAATTTAAAGGTTGATCCTCCAACAATCTGATTGGAAAACCGACTGAAGAAATGGCTTGGTGGCATCATGTTTTGTCAGAAAGCTGTTATGGTGACTCACAAAGGCTCTTACAAGGTTTCAATCAAATTTCTAAATGTTGACCTTGAAAACCAGCTTTCGATGTTCATAATGTGAATGTGAGGGATGCATTACCTTTGAAACAACACCCATTACAGATTCAATTCAGAGGCAGCAGCTCAAGGCAAGGAAGAGATTAACTTCATGACGGGCAACAACGTTACTGAACTGAGTTGTAATAGTTGATGCTCACTTATCTTGATGGTGCCAAAACTAGACGGGTCACAAGGATACTATATTGATTATTGCAAAGTCAACATGGTAATTAAAGTGGACTCATATGCTACATCACAATTAGAGGATTCAATTGAAAAAGACAATGGGATCTTAATCAGATGGGCCAATGGGCCGAGGAGTGACAGATTGAGTTTAATTTAAATAAATGCAAAGTGCTGCATTTTGGAAAGGCAGGACTTCTACACTTAATGGTACAGGTTCTAGGGAATGTTGCTGAACAAAATGACCTTGGAATGCAATTCATAGTCCCTTGAAAATGGAGTCACAGGTAGATAGGATAGTGAAGAAGGCATATTGGTTGATGCATTGAGTAAAGGAGTTGGGAGGTTATGCTGCGGTTGTATAGGACATTGGGTAGGCCACTTTTTGAATATTGTGTGCTATTCCAGTGTCCTTCTACAGGAAGGATATTGTGAAAATTGAAAGAGTTCAGAAAAGATTGACAATGATGTTGCCAGGCTTATAGGGTTTAAGTTATCGATAGAGGCTGAAAAGACTGGTGCTATTTTCTCTGGAGTGTCAGAGGCTGAGGGGTGAACCTATAGAGGTTTACAAAATCATGAGGGGCATGGATAGGTTAAATAGACAAGGTCCTTTCCATGAAGATCTGTAGCTTGGGTTTGGTTGAAATTGTTGGTTGATTCGCCGAGCCAGGTTAATTTTTCGGTAAACATTTTGTCTCCCACCTGGGTGATATCTTCAGTGCTATGTAGCCTCCGGATGAAGCGCAGTTGTTGTGATCTGCCCAGAATTTATACAGTTCTGTCTGTCAAGGTGGATGATTCTATTTCTGATTTTGTGCTGTTGTGGTCTGTAGGTGGGGTCTTTCTCAACATGTTTGTTTATGGAAACAGTGGATGAACATCAGGCCTCCAGGACTTCCCAAGCTTGTCTTTGTTTAGCCTGTCCCAGTATTGTGACGTTGTCCCAATTGAATTGGTGTCCTTCATTGTCAGTGTGTATTGATATGAGGAGAACTGGTCGTGTTGTCTTGTTGCAAGCTGATGCTCATGAATACATTGAAGGACACCAATTCAATGAAGGGAGACGAAATGTTTGCAAAAACTTAACCAGCTCAGGAACTGACCAACAACTCCAAGGTCTTTTCCACAGGGTGGGAGAGTCCAAATCTAGAGGGCATAGGTTTAAGATGAGAGGGGAAAGATTTTAAAAAGAACCTAAGAGCAAGTTATTCATGCAGAGGGTGGTATGTGTATGGAATGAACTGCCAGAGGAAGTAGTGGATGCTGGTAAAGTTACAACATTTCAAAGGCATCTGGATGAGTATATGAATAGGAAGGGTTTAGAGGGATATGGGGCAAATGCTGACAAATAAGACAAGATTTATTTACGATATCTGGTCGGAATGGACGAGTTGGACTGCAGGGTTTGTTTCCATGCTGCACACCTCAATGACTCTATGACTCTAAGTTGGTAGGCATGAATTTTGACAAGAATTCTCAAGGACATCAGTTTGTTCTATCCAATACTCATACCGCTTGACTGAATTATTCAATTGGCTACACAAAAAATATTTGATCATAAACCTGGTTAACAGTGAATTTGCCAAAGCAATGGTGTCTTAATTGGCCACACTACACAACAAAGCCAAGTAACACCTGGAGAAGTGAAAACAAGTAATCAAAAACACTGATGACGTCAGCAAAACCAGTGGGAAAGGCATCTCCGAGTTTGGGATGGCTCATTTTGAGATTTACATCACTAACACTGTGACGATACTGTACAACCCACAATCCTTTGATTTTCTTGGAGGTTTTCCTAGGTAGTTTGGGACAAGAACTTACGGTAATTTTGGTATAGCTTAAATCTCTAACCATATAATTTGAAAATCATTCATGTGCCCAGAAAATAAAATGTTTTAGTAGCACTTTATCAAGAACATATTTGAAGGACATTACGTAAAGTGATGTCTATGATCTTATGTAATACTAGGTTTCTGTGTAACTCATTGTATGTTTAATGTTTATATGTTACTCCTGTCACTGTGATATTGCAATTGTATTAAGATATCTTTTGATAAGAAATTAAAATGTCTGTCAAAGATACATTTAATTATTCTTTGGGGGAGATATGATGTATTTTGTGTCTTTTGTCTGTATTTTAAGATAATTTACTTTTGAGTTTGTATTTTTAACTGGTGGCATATGTGTTTGGTTTGTGTTTAATGATCAACTTATAAGCATGACCAAAGTCAGGGTGATTTCCTTTTTTAAAAAAAACACAGGATGAGAGTGTTTAGGACCAGGGTTGACTGCCTCAAAAATATTTCAAGAAAGTAGCCTAGACCCTAACTTTGCTAGTAGTGTTAAGCATGTGTACAGTGGATATTCCAGGAGTGCTGCAGTTGGTCAAACCACTTTGTTTTAAACAAAACAGAATTTATTTACAAGATTACCAAATGAAACTCAAAGGAGAACAGAATACAGAATAACTTAACCTATCTGAAAACCCAACAGATTATCCCAATTTAATGATGCTGTTCCAAATTCCTGGAACAATACTATAAACACCCTTTGGTACAAAAAGTAAAATTTAATGCAGAGTCTTACAGGACAGATGACAGAGAGATAGAGGTGGCAAAGGGGTACAGCAATGGAACACCTTCTCCAATGTAGCTGTTTCTTGGACCAGCAGCTTCAAAGCCAACTGACTGCTTTCTCTGAACAGCCTGACTGCTAAAACCCAAATCAAACCATACCAGGGAAAAACTGAGCTGGGAGAACTGGCCACTCCCCTTTCATTGTCCAAGTTTTTAAACTTGAAAGCCTTATGCCTGAGGCAGTATCTGTTAGCTATACTCAAGTTGGCCCCGAAACCCATCTAAACTAGGCCTCTTGGCAACTCTGCCTTATACAACATGTTTGAAAAAAAAACAAGGACAACATAACCTTGTTAAAGGAGCAGCATCATCACACCTCTGCCTCCTCTCCCCCAATGAAAATGAACCATCAATATCCAAAGATGGTATCATTTTAAAAGCCCTTTATCTTAAATTGTTAGTACACCACAACACCCAAATACATTATGTTGACAGTAATCATCACAAGCATGCACAACTACATTCTGTCTCCACCTGTTTTACCCTTGCCTCCGAATGCCTACATTTAACATTCAAGTCTCGACAATGCGTCGGCAATCAAATTTCCTTGACCTGCCACATGCACAATTTTCAAGTTCAATGGCTGTAACACAAGCTCCTTCTAAACTGTCTGAAATTTTTGTCCTTAACTTTCTCCACAAACTTCAAAGGGTTATGATCAGTGTATATGATTATCTCAGGCACATTAGTGGGAGCAGAAACATTGAAATTTTATTACACCAATACTAAGCTTGAAGTCCCCTTCTCAACTGATGAATATTTCCACTGATAAATGTTCAATTTCCTGGAGAAATACCTAAGTCGTCTTTCTATCTTCTCATTGTCTTCCTGTAAGAGCACAGTACTAACACCCACATTACTCTCATTGATAGCCACCTTGAATGGCTTTGCATAATTAATTGTGGCTAATACTGGGGTAGGGGTTAACACAGTCTTCAGGGTGTCAAATGCCTTCTGACAGTCCGTTGTCCACTGAAACTTCTTACTGTTCTTTAGCAATTCAGTGAGCAGAGCAGCCACACTGCTGAAATTTGGTACGAATGTTTGATAAAATCCACTCAATCCCAGAAATCATGCTTTTTGTTGATAGGATAGGAAACTCTCCAATTACCTTTTGTTTTTGCATCCCATGGGGCCATGTGTCTGTGTCCATTAACATGGCCCAGGAAGGTGACTGGGCTTTGCAAATTTATTTTCAGCTAGGTTTATCACTAAGCCTGCCTTCCAAAGTTGATCGAACAATTCTGATAAACATTGCAAATGTTCCTTCCATGTGTACCTAAACATCACAAGGACATCAAACTACACAATTGGATAACCCAGCAATGATTTATTGGATCGTCTCTGACATGTTGCTAGCACATTTTTCTTACCAAACAGCATGACTTTAAACTGATATAGTCCATTTGGTATTACAAAAGCTAAAATTGTCCTCATTCTTTTAGACAAAGGTGCCTGCCAGTATCCTCTAAACAAGTCTCAACTCAGAAATATCAGTCGTTTGTCAACACAGTCTCGCAAATGCAGAATCAGATATGCATCAGTCTTTGTAATTGCATTGACTTTGTGATAATCTACTCATAAATGTTGGGTATCATCTTGTTTTTGGCACCATTACAATGGGTGAGCTCCAGTCACCACAACTCACTTCGATTATGTCATCTTGGAGCATGCGTTCAATCTCCTTTTGAACCTGTGCCAACTTTAGAGGGTTGTACCTATATGGATTTTGCTTAATTGGAACATCATCTCCTGTATCTATATCATGCATAATTAGGTTAATACTTCACATATTATTTCCACATTTCTCCCCATGTGATAGTAATAACTCTTCAGGTCATTTTGATTTTACTCTGGAAGGTAACTCAATAATTTATCCTAATTTTTGATAACATCCTCATTGTCCAATGTAATTTGAGGAATGTCTAAGTCAGAATCCTTTGAACTTAGTTCTTCACTCCGTGTTGTAACTAATAAAATATTCTCCTTTTGCTTTCCTTCCTTGTCAAAATACCTTTTGATTATATTTACATGACACTCACTGTGCAATTTCTTTCAGTCAAGAGTCTTTGTCAAATAGTTCACCTCACTCAACTTCCTTTTGACTTCATAAGGTCCACTAAACCTTGCTTTTAAAAGTTCATCGATCACGAACATCTTATCCCTGATAGCAAAATTGAGAGTTTTTGATTTTTTGTCAGCTTTTTGTTTCATTATATGCTGTGATACTTTTAAATGCTGTCTAGCCACCCCCCCCCCCATTGTATTTAATTGTCCTCTAAAATTTGACACATATTTCAATTATGTGGTCTCTGAATTTTGATTTACCAATTTCTCCTTAATCAATTTTAATGATCTTCTCACTTTATGCCCAAAAACTAATTCAAATGGACTGAATTTGATCGATTCATTTGATGCATCTCTGATCTTAAAATGCCCTTATCCTAATCATTTGGATATGCTTGACTATAAGCCCTTAACATGATCTTTAATATCCGATGTCACCTTTTCTAGTGCTCCCTGTGATTCTGGACGGTATGGAGTAGATTTGAATTGTTTTATTCCTAAGCTGTCCATAACTTCCTTGAATAGTTTTGATACAAAGTTTGACCCTTGATCTGATTGTGTCTCTGTGGGTAATCTGTATCTAATGAAAGATTTGAGTAACTCCTTTACAATCCTTTTAGCTGTGATATTGCAAAATGGAACAACCTCTGGAAATCTAGTGGGCACATGCATTAATGTTAACAAATACTGATTCTCACTTTTTGTTTCAGGTAGGGGTCCTGCATAATCAATTAAGGTTCTTGTAAAAGAATCCTCAAATACAGGAACAAGTATTAAAGGTGTGGGTTTTATTACTGCCTGTGGTTTTCCAATTACCCGACATGTATGACACGTCTGGCAAAATTCAACTACATCCTTGTGCAGCCCAGGCCAATAAAGATTTTTTGTATTTTAGCTTGAGTTTTTCTCACTCCTAAATGACCCCCTATTGTTAGTTCATGCACCACTCGCAACACTTCCTTTCTGTAACCCACTGGCAATACGACTTGATGAGCTTCTGCCCATTTCTCATCTGTTGAATATGTGATATCTCCATTTCCTCATTAAGACATAATTTTCAAGATAATAGCATTCAGGAATATACTTGGATATTCTTGCATGTATACCTTTTGATAAAATCACTTTAATTTTTCATCTTTCTGCTATAACTCAGCTAATTTATCTTAATGAAAAATGTCTGCTTTATCATCTATTTGCTCCTGGTTTACATCAACCATCTGATCAAACAAGATCTCTACTAATTCCACTTCAACTTTCCTAACTGTGCTCTTTGATCTTTCCTGTTTCAACTGATGACTTTATGATCCTGTTACCACACATTCGGGAAAAATCCCAGGATACATATCCTGCAGTAGTTCAGTTGCCTACGTTTCCACTGGCTTTTCAACCACAGTAGGCAGTACTCTTACCTGTGAACCAGCTATATCATTAGCAAGGACAAATTGTATTCCTGGAGCTGAGAGTTTGTCTAGTACTCCTACCACAAATTCTCCACCCTTCACTGGAATCTAACCTCACTCTACATGACTGAGCACTTTTTATCTCACCTTGAATTCCTGTTACTAGTTCTTTTTCTGGCAATTATCCTTCAGAGGTACATATCTACTCATCTTTAAAAATCAAGGATTGAGAGGATCCTGTATCACTTAAAATTGTAACCTCTTTACCTGCTGCTCCTGGCCTATGTGAGTAAAATTTACCTTCGCAGGTATATGGTTGAAGAAGATCTGGCACTTCCTCCTTAACCAACCTCCGACCAGGTTGTACATTCTGGTGCAGCTTTCTGCCTCCACTATGCATCCATTACCACTACAACTAAATTCACTGGCTTATTCTGTTTTCCTACATCTGGCTTCCCAGTGCTTTTCCTAACCGATCAACACTGTGATTTCATGTGGCCTACTTTATTGCAGTGAAAATATCGGAGCTTTTTAACTTCTCTTTCCCCATCAAGGGTTTCCTTTCTACCCTGTGGTAAGTTACCCTTATGAACTTCACCGAGATCTAACTTTTCCTTTCCATGTGAGGATTCTCTTTTCCCCAATTTCTATCCTTCATGGATTGAAACTGATCTTGGAAGCCAAACTTTGATTTATGGACCAACTCATAATCATCAGCCATTTCAGCTGTTAATCTTGCCGTTTTAACTCTCTGCTTTTTCACATGAGTTCTCATTACTTCAGGAAGTGAAGTTTTGAACTCCTCCAAAGTAATTGTCTCTCTAAGAGCATCATAGGTTTAGTTTATTTTTAGTGCCTTCATCCACCTATCAAAATTACTTTGATCCTTTCAAACTCAATGTAGGTTTGACCAGGATCCCTCCTTAGCTTCCTGAAATGTTGTCTGTAGGCTCTAGCACAAACTGAGAGGCACCTAAGATGGCTTTCCCCACCTCATCATATGCCCTCAATACCTCCTCTGACAGTGATGTCAATACCTCATCAACTCTACCGACAAGTTTTGTTTGGATCACCAAAACTCATATGGTCACTGGTCATTTCATTTGTTTCACCACATTCTCAAAAGAGATGAAAAAGGCTTCTACATCCTTTTCCTCAAACTTAGGCTATGCTTGAATATATTTAAACAGATCACCACCAGGCCTTTGGTTGTCATGGATTTGCTCATTCTCACTCTCTTCCTCACTAAGCTTACTTTCAGCATTCCCCTCTACCCTTTTAAGCTGACTTTCCTGTCTAAGTGCCAATTTCTGAAGTTCAAGCTCCTCCTCTTTCTTCCTTTCCTCTCTCTCTTACCTCTACTTTTAATCATAATTCAAATTATTTCATTTCTATTACCCTTTCCTTGTCTTTTGCCTCTAACTCACGCTGTTTCATTTTCAATTGAACTTTAGCCATCTCTAAAGATTTCAATGACGTTTCCAGCAAATTTAAATGTCGAGCTATTGCTGTAATTATCTCTCCTTTCCTCACGGAACCAGGCAGTTCCACCTCCAGATTGTCTGCTAATTCCAGGAGCTTGGCCTTAATCACGTTTTGCAAAACCTTCAAAGTCACTTCTTCCACCCCCCAAAACTTCTTGGTGACTGAAAATGCCATTGTTATCCCAAGCACTGTTTAAAACAACTGAAATCAACAGCAGAACAAAACACACTAACACCTACCACACACTGCCTTCAAGTCCAGCAACCCTAATCCCAAATCGGAACTATAGAACAAATCCCACAAAGAGCCCCAAATCTGTCATGGCCCAGGTCAAACAGCCTCAAACCATTTCAAGAAAGTAGCCCTGACCCTAACTTTACTAGTTGTGTTAAGCAGGTGTAAATTGGATATTCCAGGAGTGATGCAGTTAGTCAAACCACTTAGTTTTAAACAAAACAGAATTCCTTTATAACATTACCAGATGAAACACAAACAAGAGAGAACAGAATACAGAATAACGTGAGCTATCTGAAAACCCAACAGGTTATCCTAACTTAATGATGTTGTTCCAAATTCCTGCAACAATCCCCATAAACACCCCTTTGCACATATGGTAAAATCAAACACAGGGTCTTACGGGACAGATGTCAGAGAGATCCAGGGTGGAACACCTTTATCCATGTAGCGTTTCTTTGACCAGCAGCCTCAAACTAAACTGACTGCTTTCTCTGAACAGTCAGACTGCTAAAACCCAAACCAGAAAAAAGCTGAACTGGAAGGACACAGCAGCACTGTGGCACATGGTTAGCACTGCTGCCTCACAGTGCCAGAGACCTGGGTTCAATTCCTGCTTCAGGTGACTCTGTGTGAAGTTTGCACATTCTCCGCGTGTCTGCGTGGGTTTCCTCCGGGTGATTCGGTTTCCTCCCAGAGTCCAAAAATGTGCAGGTTAGGTGAATTGGCCATGCTAAATTACCCGTCGTGTTGGGGGAATGGGTCGGTGTGGACTTGTTGGGCTGAAGGGCCTGTTTCCACACTGTAAGTAATCTAATCTAAAAAAAACTGGCTGCTCCCTTTCATTGCACAAATGCTTTTTTTAAAACTTGAAATCCTTTTGCCTGAGGCAGTACCTGTTAGCTATAATCAATTTGGCCCTGAAACCCATCTAAGCTAAGCTTCTCGGCAACCCTAGCTCATACAACACCTTTGAAAAACAACCAAGGACAGCATAGCCTTGTTTAAGGAGCAGCTTCATCACAAGAGGGATAGTTCGTTGAGGCTCATGGGAATTTACTTACATTGTCAGCATTTTTATGAATTAGCCACATAAGCAGTGCAGTGCTTTCGGCTTCAGTTAAATACCTCCTGAAATGTTTTAATTTTAGCTTAAGGGATGCAGCTTGGAAAAGCATTTTAGTTTCACATTCACAAGTTTGCAGCAGTCTTGGCTGAAGCTGAATCTATAAAACAGTTGCTCCTGAAGTCGGCAGATAGTTTAGAACTGTTAACAAATAGATTGTTACAATGTAAGGAATTTATTATTAAAATTCAAAAGAAAAAGTATTTAGCCAAACTTTTGAAGGCATTATTTGAAGCTGGGAGTCAGTTGTATGAAGACTCAATGAAGAGGCTATTAAATCCCCAAGATGGAGGAATTGAGGCTGCAGTTGCGCCCCATAAGTGTGATAAAGAAAGCAATTCTCACTGGTGTTATGGTTAATGGGATTGTCATTTACAGTGTGTTTTCAAATCTTTAAACTTGTGCTTTTTGTAAATAGTTTAGTTTATTCTATTTTGCCTTAGCTTCTTTTGTATTATCAACTGTTGTTTTACTGTTGAACCCGAATCTGCAGCATGGTGTGTTTGTGTTTCTCTGAAAGACCACCTCATTAAAAGCAAAGCAAAAACAAAATGATATATCAACCAGATTTCATCTGGGTCTAGACTTTAGTCTACCACTTTTCCAGTAATATCATCCGCTGGGATCAGAACAATACCCATACGAGTTTTTAAACAACCATTCACTTGAATGCAGAGGAATCTATACCTTTCCAGTTAAGCTCAGGTGAAAGTTGAGATTTAATATGTGCTAAAACTCACTTGATTGAATCCACCTAAAGCAGTTGGAGTTCACCAGATAGGTTCTGTATAGACTACTGAAAAGTTAACATGGTTTAAAAAAAACTAATTCACATCTCATTCTTTGGTTAGAAGATTAGATTGACAGGGTTAGCAGTCCTTCATTTCTCTCCAAGACTTGAAGGTGCTGGTGTTGGACTGTGGTGGACAAGATCAGAAGTCAGATGATATCAATTTATAGTCCAACAGGTTTATTTGAAATCAGAAGCTTTCAAAGCACTGCTCCTTCAGGTAAATTTCAAAACACACTTCACCCGATGATGTTGGACTATAAATTGGTATCATCTGACTTCTGATCTTGTCTCTCCAAGATTGATCTGTATAAAGAGTGTTGGAAAGTACCATTAACATCAAAAGCTATAGAGATATCAGCCTTTGTTACACTGAAAGGGCTATACAAGTGTCAAATTATGCTATTTAGGTTGAAGGATGTCCCAGCTACATTCCAAAGACTTATGAAAGCTAACGTGCTTAACTGTGGAGTTTATTTAGAAGTTTTTCTAATATATAATGATAGCTGTGAATGTAGAACTAGAGACTTATTTAAGCAACTACAGTTAGGTGGCTTAGTAATATTGCAAATTGCAAAAGTGAGAATGATTTACCTAAGACATATTATAGGGCAAGGGCAAGAGCTACCAAAAACAGTAAATGTGAAGATTCTGACAGAATTTCACATTCCCAAAATTAAATTGGTGACATTCCTGGGAATGAGTGTCTGAGAAATTTGTGCCTAACCTCAGAACAATATCTGTACCTTTCACACAGCTGTTATGAAAACAGGCAAAGCTGGCAGGGTGAGAAGATTCTGGATTAGCGGTGCTCGAAGAGCACAGCAGTTCAGGCAGCATCCAAGGAGCATGCCAAGCAGCTTTGGAAGCTAAAAGGTAATCTTATTAAATAAGCCTGTGGTGCTTGACTTTACAAAATCTTCTTTTGATGGAATTGATGATAGTGACTTAGGAGTAAGTACATTAGTACTGTGTTATGGAGCAGGCCAGACATACAAAGTGGATGTTCCAGGTGTGGTGCAACTTGTCAAACCACTTGACTTTAAGAAAAACACTACAGTTAAAATACAAACAAAAGAAAGAGGAATTTAAAACAACTTAACTATTGAAAACCTTAACCAAATACTCTATACAGTAACTTAACTTATTAACTGTTCCAAAATATTAACGTCCTATAAACATACCCCTTGGCAAAAAATGGCAAATTCAAACACAGATTCTTACAAGCAGGATTCCAATCCAGGAGGAAAGAACAACCAGAGGTATTTCAGGGAAAGTCAGTTAGGAATCATTTACTGAAGGTTGCAACCCTTCTGGTCCTCCTTAAGACCATAAAACCATAAACCGTAAGACATAGGAGTAGAAGCAAGGCCATTCAGCCCATCAAGTCCACTCTGCCAATTAATCATGGCTGATAGGCATTTCAATTCCACTTACCCGCACTCTCCCCATCGCCCTTAATTCCTTACCCACACAACTTGTGACTGCTACAGCTAAAAGAAAACCTGAACCATGAGAATTGGTCACTCCCCTTCCAGTGTACAACAGTTTTTTGAAAAAACCTAAAGGCCTCACTTAATGGTAAGCTCCTATGGAGTGTTGCTGAACAAAGACACCTTGGAGTGCAGGTTCATAGCTCCTTGAAAGTGGAGTCGTGGGTAGATAGGATAGTGAAGGCGGCGTTTGGTATGCTTTCCTTTATTGGTCAGAGTATTGAGTACAGGAGTTGGGAGGTCATTTTGCGATGGTAAAGGACATTGGTTAGGCCTCTGTTGGAATATTGTGTGCAATTCTGGCCTCCTTCCTATCAGAAAGATGTTGTGAAATTTGAAAGGGTTCAGAAAAGATTTACAAGAATGTTGCCAGGGTTGGAAGATTTGAGCTATAGGGAGAGGCTGAACAGGCTGGGGCTGTTTTCCCTGGAGCGTTGGAGGTGGAGGGGTGACCTGGTACAGATTTATAAAATTATGAGGGACATGGATAAGAGGTGGGGGAGTCCAGATTTAGAGGGCATAGGTTTACGATGAGAAGGGGAAGATATATAAGAGATCTAAGGGGCAACTTTTTCATGCAAAGGGTGGTTTGTGTATGGAATGAGCTGCCAGAGGAAGTGGTGGAGGCTAGTACACCATTTGAATGGCATTTGGATGGGTATATGAATAGGAAGGGTTTGGAGTGATATGGGCCGGGTGCTGGCAGATAGGACTAGATTGGATTGGGATATCTGGCCGGGTTGGACTAAAGGGTCCGTTTCTGTGCTATACATCTCTATGACTCTATGATTGTTGACTTAGCCAGATCCCAGTGGCCATTTTGGCACCTCTGCCTTTGCAATCTCTCTTCAATAAAACTCAGGGCAAAATAATCTTTTTAAAGTGACAGCATTGTCATAATTGCAAGATGATGATTTGAGAATAGAGGTCAGTTGGTACATTTCCAAATAAAGCCCCAAAATCAGAAAAAGTATTCTGTGTTGGAAAAGGATGCTTTGTGATTATTATTAGCTCTTCAACATTTTGAAGTCTAAATCTGTTTATGGTTGCAAAGAGTAGTCCAAATATGCGCAGGTAAGGTGGGTCGGCCCTCCTTCTCTGATGCTGCTTGACCTGCTGTGCTTTTTCTCCATCCTTTAAGTACTCTGATCTCCATCATCTGCAATTCTCACCATCTCCAACATGCTTAAATTGCCCATAGTGCCCAGGGATGTGTAGGTTAGGTGGATTCATCACGGGAAGTGCAAGATTACAGGGAATAAAGTTAGGGGTGGATGTGTCTGGATGGGATGCTCTTCATAGGATCATTGGCGACCCAATGGGCTAAATGGCCTGCTTCCACACTGTAGACATTCTATTATTGTGCAATCTGCCAGCTTTTGTAGAGGAATTTAAGATGCAAAATAGAAGATTGTTAAGATGGAGCTAATTAATTCAATGATTTAACACAAAACTTGCTCACATTGCTGAAAACATAAAGGAATATCTGAGCCATTATCAAAAATGAAATGGTTTAATAGTTTGGGAAGTAAATAACAAAAATGATTTAAATGAGTCATGACAGTTGGACTTGAGCTGTCATGGTGGTCCTGAAACTAACTGGGTACCGCAATTCTACTTTGTTTATTATAAAGTCTACACAGTAATAAGAACAGTATCCAATTCCATAACATTATGACTGTAATGACAGACTTAGACACATGCAATTTGTCACCAAAATTGACTTGCTAAATGGATAGTATATGGGATTATTGACTGATAGATCCAGCTTTTATTACACCGGTGGACTTCAATGTAAAGTCATGTCAGTTGAGGTAAAAAAAAATGCATCAGCAACTGTTCAAGGATGAGTCAGCAAAGTCATTAAAGGATTACAGAACTATTATCTACGCTGAAGACGTGATTATGTTCAGCCCATCCTGTCAGAGCATTTACATCACCTGAATAACTGCTTGATTAGCAACAACAGCTAATTTGGTTATAAATCTATCTAAATGTGAATTTTCCAGTGAAAAAGTTACGTATTTGGAGCACAATATGGGACAAGGGCTAGTAGAGAAAGAGTTGTCTTGGATTTTCCAATGCTTGAGGCAACAAACAAAATTCTTAGATGTTGGCATGAATGGATTTTGGATATTTGTTCAAAATTTCAGCATTCTTCTGGCTCATTTGACAACATAGGAAATGTAATGCAAAAAATTTGAATGAACAAAAGAATGTAAGAGTGCCTTTGACAATTTGAAAGCTGTTCTGACTACCACCATCAGTTTGAAATTTACATATCTAACACTCCTGAAGGAACTATCGTTCTTACAGACCATAACACTTTGGTTATTTAGGAGTGATTCCATGTCGTTCATTAGGGTTTAAGATTGAAACACCAAAATTTAAAAATTTGACTAGCAAAGATAATATTATAGTTGACAAATCATCCAAGGGAATAAGTGAATGAGACCAAATATCACAATCAAAATGGGCCTACACAAAGAATGGTTATTATGAAACTTATTGTATTGAATATAAAGATATTTTTGTCATTGAGGTATCATAGAATCTCTTTGGTGGAAAATGAAAATGCCTCTAAAAGATACCTTTTCATTTTTTTGAGAGGCAGTG
Organism: Chiloscyllium punctatum; assembly: GCF_047496795.1. Classification (NCBI taxonomy): domain Eukaryota; kingdom Metazoa; phylum Chordata; class Chondrichthyes; order Orectolobiformes; family Hemiscylliidae; genus Chiloscyllium; species Chiloscyllium punctatum. Next base: position 80,765,003 of record NC_092753.1, on the reverse strand, counting down.
TAATGAAAGTTACGTAATATGTTATAGAATACAATAGAATCCCTACAGTGTGGAAACAGGCCGTTCGGATCAATAGCTCCAAATCACCCTCCAAAGACCCATCTCGCTCAGACTCATTCCCCCCAACCCTATCCCTGTAACCCTGCAATTCCCACAACTAATGCACCTAACCTACACATCTCTGAATACCATGGGCGTTGGCATGGCCAATCCATCTAACCTTTGGACAGTGGGAAGAAATCCGAACACCTGGCAGAAATCCCCATAGACATGGGGAGAACATGCAATCTCCACACAGACAGTCGCCTGAGATGAAATCGAACCCAGGTCCCTGGCGCTGCAAGCCACCATGCCGCCCACAAATTGTAATAATGATTGAAATTTTAACTGTTTTAAAACGGGAAGCAGATTGAAGTGAGTCAATTCTATTAAGGTTCTTTTTTAAAACAAAATGTCAGCAAGTCATTTCTGGAATAGTGACCTAAATGCAGCACTTTTCATCAAACACTACTGCAGACTGTTGTGGTTTTAATGGAAAATGTTTATACTTTTGGCTTTATGTCAGTTCATGAAAGAAAATTAAGACCATTAGCTTTGTTTCTAGTTCAGTTCAGCAAACCCCAGAAGTGAATTCGGAATTAGTTTAGTTAGTTAGGAATTTCTCAGTTTAGTTTGAGGGAAAAAGTGAGGACTGCAGATGCTGGAGATCAGAGCTAAAAATACGTTGCTGGAAAAGCGCCGCAGGTCAGGCAGCATCCAAGGAGCAGGAGAATCGACGTTTCGGGCATGAGCCAAAGAAGAAGGGTTAAGTAAAGTGTACATCCTGGTTCTATTGCACAAAGTGTAGTTTGAGTGTGAAGTGTTGTTCAGTATGGTGAGAGTGGGAGTTGTTACAAAATCACCTGTGGCCAGTATTGGCTTACTCCTAGGCAGTGACTTGGCCAGAATGGAAGTTATAGCTTTGACTGTAATTGCAGGAAATCAAAATGATGTTAAAGCAGCAGAACAGGTATCACTACAAGTTCCATCATGCATGGTGACCAAAGCTATGGCTCAACAAATTACCAAAGTGATAGCACAAACAGATGTTCAGTTAGGTGAAACTTTTTTTAAGGATGGAGGTAATTCAAAGGAAGAGTTTAGTTGTTTTCACCACATTTGAGATAGAAAACATGTCCGAAGTTAAGTAAATTAACATAATTAGCCCACACTGACATTGGAGCTGTTTGAATTCCAGAGTGTCGATATGTTACAAACATACGTCTCTAAGGAGGAAATGGAGACAACCTCACAGGAAGGAAAAATTATTCATTATGTAATAGCACTGCCCAAATATCATAAACAGTTATTGTAAGTAACACATGGAATGCCTATGGCAGGACATGTAGAAATATGGAAAACTGAAGCATCAACGAAGGGACATTTTATTCACCAAGACTCATGAGAACACAATGCAGTTGTGTAAGGTATGCCATGCATGTCAGGAACTTGGAAAACCTCAACACAATCAAACCAGCACCTTTAATAGCAATGAAGGCAAGCAACTTCTTAACCATCTCAAACAACTTCTTAACCACCCTGTCTACCTGTGATGCAAATTTCAAAGAATTACGTACTTGAACCCTCAGGTCTCTCTGTTTTACAACACTACCCAGGGCCCTACCATTAATTGTATAAACCCTACATTTGTTTGGTTTCCCAAAATGCAATGCTTCACATTTATCCAAATTAAACACAATCTGTCTTAAAGGAAATCTGCAAGAATATAATTATGCTAACCAGCCATGGCATGGACGTAAGGGAATCAGTACCACTAAAACAACAATTAAACTTGGAATAAACAAGCTCAGGTGAAAACAGGTTCAATACTTACAACGAAAAATTGCCTGATTGAACCTCAAAGTTTGGGAGAAGATTTGTAGCTCGGGTGCTCGTTGTTGTGGTTCTGTTCGCCGAGCTGGGAATTTGTCTTGCAAACGTTTCGTCCCCTGTCTAGGCGACATCCTCAGTGCTTGGGAGCCTCCTGTGAAGCGCTTCTGTGCCGTTTTCTCCGGCATTTATAGTGGCCTGTCTCTGCCGCTTCTGGTTGTTAGTTCCAGCTGTCCGCTGCAGTGGCCGGTATATTAGGTCCACGTCGATGTGTTTGTTGATAGAGTCTGTGGATGAGTGCCATGCCTCTAGGAATTCCCTGGCTGTTCTCTGTTTGGCTTGCCCTATAATGGTAGTGTTGTCCTAGTCGAATTCATGTTGCTTGTCGTCTGTGTGTGTGGCTACTAAAGATAGCTGGTCGTGTCATTTTGTGGCTAGTTAGTGTTCATGTATATGGATCGTTAACTGTCTTCCTGTTTGTCCGATGTAGTGTTTTGTGCAGTCCTTGCATGGGATTTTGTACACTACATTAGTTTTGCTCATGCTGGGTATCAGGTCCTTCGTTCTGGTGAGTTGTTGTCTGAGCGTGGCTGTTGGTTTGTGTGCTGTTATGAGTCCTAGTGGTCGCAGTAGTCTGGCTGTCAGTTCAGAAATGCTCCTGATGTATGGTAGTGTGGCTAGTCCTTTGGGTTGCGGCATGTCCTCATTCCGTTGTCTCTCCCTTAGGCATCTGTTGATGAAATTGCAAGGGTATCCGTTTTTGGCGAATACTTTGTATAGGTGTTCCTCTTCCTCTTTTTGCAGTTCTGGTGTGCTGCAGTGTGTTGTGGCCCTTTTGAGTAGTGTCCTGATGCAACTTCGTTTGTGTGTGTTGGGGTGGTTGCTTTCATAGTTTAGGACTTGGTCTGTGTGTGTGGCTTTCCTGTAAACCTTTGTGGTGAATTCTCCGTTCGGTGTTCTTTGTGAATTCACCACAAAGGTTTACAGGAAAGTCCAAGTCCTAAACTATGAAAGCAACCACCCCAACACGCACAAACGAAGTTGCATCAGGACACTATTCAAAAGGGCCACAACACACTGTAGCACACCAGAACTGCAAAAAGAGGAAGAGGAACACCCATACAAGGTATTCGTCAAAAACGGATACCCTCGCAATTTCATCAACAGATGCCTAAGGAAGAGACAACGGAATGAGGACATGCCGCAACCCAAAGGACTAGCCACACTACCATACATCAGGAGCATTTCTGAACTGACAGCCAGACTACTGCAACCACTAGGACTCATAACAGCACACAGACCAACAGCCACGCTCAGACAACAACTCACCAGAACAAAGGACCCGATACCCAACATGAGCAAAACTAATGTAGTGTACAAAATCCCATGCAAGGACTGCACAAAACACTACATCGGACAAACAGGAAGACAGTTAACGATCCGTATACATGAACACCAACTAGCCACGAAACGACACGACCAGCTATCCTTAGTAGCCACACACACAGATGACAAGCAACATGAATTCGACTGGGACAACACTACCATTATAGGGCAAGCCAAACAGAGAACAGCCAGGGAATTCCTAGAGGCATGGCACTCATCCACAGACTCTGTCAACAAACACATCGACCTGGACCCAATATACCGGCCACTACAGCGGACAACTGGAACTGACAACCGGAAGCGGCAGAGACAGGCCACTATAAATGCCGGAGAAAACAGCACAGAAGCGCTTCACAGGAGGCTCCCAAGCACTGAGGATGTCACCTAGACAGGGGACGAAACGTTTGCAAGACAAATTCCCAGCTCGGCGAACAGAACCACAACACCTGATTGAACCTTGCCAAAGCATTTGGAGATAACCAATTGGGTTAGTTCATAAATTGATGAGTTGACTTGAAGATTTTGCACAAATTACAGAAAAATGACCGCTGTAATGAAAGTAGATTCAGACCCAAGTCCTCATTTAGAAGATACCACTAATGATGTTGGCAGCAAAAACTACAGAAATCAGCCTTTGTTACATCAAATTGTTAACGTTGTTGCCAAGTCAGGCCAGTCAGGTTTCCTTAAATTTCCATGTAGTTTTTTTTGTTTCTCTCCCTGTCAATTGATGCATTCTGCATATTGCTATTGTCTTCACTCATTGTAATTTATGTGTTGCTTTTCTCTAAAGCCAGTATAGTTTGTGTGTTGTTTCTCCCCACAGTAGTTGAAGTTTATGAGTTGCTTCCTCAGTACAGTCCCTGTTCTGCTTTTCTCTGTGGTCAATGCTGCTTGTCTGTTGTTTAGTTTTCCTGTAGTCAGTGCTATTATCTGTTTATTTTCCAGTTTCTGCACTGCTTTGTCACAGATGGTGCAGTTTGCGTATTGATTTTCCCATGTAATCAGTGAAGTTCATGTTTTGCTTTCCCCTTCAGTCAATGTAGTCTATGTGGGGCTTTGCAATAATCACTGCAAGTCATGACAAGCTTAACACAAACCCTGTGAGGGAAATGCAAATAGAGAGGCTCAGAGAGTTGCTCTCTCTAATTCTCTGATTATAGAACAGAAAAACTACATTCAGAGAAGCGGAATTAAATAATTCTAAAAGGAAAAGGAAGATCTTGGATCCAATCAAACAATCTATGTACTAAAGACAAATCATAGCTGTGCAGTAACATAATTGTATCATCAAAGAATCAAAAGGATTGTTAAACCGAATTTCCCGTTCTGTGATTTGGACTGGTAATAGAGAACTGAGTTTTGCGCGCGCGCGTGTGTGTGTGTGAGAGAGTGGCCTGATAGCCATAGATTAGTAATTCATTTTTCTTTTCCTGCATTGGCTAAGCAAAGCAGTTTGATTAAAATGATTAGATACTTTCTTGATAATGGCAGAAAATTTGTATGTATATCCTTTAACCTGTATCAGGCAGTCAGGTAAATTGGGTTTCACATTTGTGGAAATGGTGGGGCTCTGCGTCAGCACACTCTCTCATGGGAGACCTGACAATGGTTCGGGCTCATGACAGAGACATTTTGGAACAAAATCAAAATAACACAAAGTGTTAGTTCAAAGTTTGGGAGAAGATTTGTAGCTCGGGTGCTTGTTGTTGTGGTTCTGTTCGCCGAGCTGGGAATTTGTCTTGCAAACGTTTCGTCCCCTGTGGGTGACATCCTCAGTGCTTGGGAGCCTCCTGTGAAGCACATGCCAGGAAGCGCTCCCAAGCACTGAGGATGTCACCTAGACAGGGGACGAAACGTTTGCAAGACAAATTCCCAGCTCGGCAAACAGAACCACAACAACAAAGTGTTAGTAACTGGCAAGTGATAAAAAGGACCCCAGTTTTGCATTCTAAAAAATAAGATGGCATTAAAAATTGCAAAAACCTTCTTGCTGTTGGAAGAATTATCCATAACAGATTTACCAGACCTGACAAAAACTACATTAGTGAAATTGCCTTTAAGAACCAAGAAGGCCAATGTATTTGAAACATTGGCAAAACATCTTGAACTGACAGAAATACACCAATTGCTAGATACAAAGCAGCAAATCACTTGAGTTGTGAAGGAATCAATTGCAGTTAAAAGAGCTTGAACATGAAAAAAAGAATGCAGCTTGAGGCAGAGATAGAATGCAGAAGGAGAAAGAGAAAGGAACGGTTCTGAAAATGTTTATAGAACTAGAATTTGAATCGCAAAGGGAAAAGAGAAAGTGAACTTTAACATTAAAAAACCTGTTTAGGTTTGTACAGGTCCTACTAAAATTTGAGAAAAAGATATAGAGGCATTTTATCTTATTTGAGTTAATGCCAAGACCAGTTAAACTGGTTAAAGCGAAACTGGACACTGTCCATGTAAAGAAAATTAACAGGAAGTTTATAATTTATGTTTCACTGCCACTGTGGTTTATCACGCAGGTGTATATGAATTAGTTCTTGAAGCTTACAGGTAAAGATTTTGAAGATTAAGGAAATAGCCTGGAAGTTACTTCATTGGAATAAAAACAGAAATTACTGGAGAAACTCAGCAGGTCTGGCAGCTGAGTCGGACACAAAACAAGGTTAATGTGTCTGTCCAATAATCCTTCTGGACAGTAGAGGGTTGGAAAATAATTGTATTTATGCTATTGACAAAGGAGGGGTGAGAATGTCCACAGCAAAAGACAAAGGGAATGCTGCTGCGTGTAAAGGAGAGGTCTAGGTACAAAACAAGTGTTGGTGATGGGTGTGAATAGTTAAAAATAGGTTAGCTATTAGGTCAGATAGTAGGGACAGGGTGAGGAGTTCAATCAAACTGGAGGACAGTGCACATGCTCTGAAGTTGCTGAGTCCCTATAATGTACCTAAGCTGAATATGATGCACAGTTCCTCCAACTTATGTTGGGCTTTGTGTCATACAATCCTTAGAGTGTGGAAACAGGCCATTCAGACAACAAGTCCACATCAACCTTCCAAAGAAAATCCCTCCAGACTTGCCCAACCCCTGTAGCCCTGTATTTCCCATGGCTAATCTACCTAGCCTGCACATTCCTGGACACAATGGGAAATTTAGCATGGCCGATCCACCTAACCTGCACATCTTTAGATTTTGGGAGGAAACTGGAGCACCTGGAGGAAACCCACACAGGGGAGACCATTAAACCTCACACAGACAGTCACCAAGGCTAGGATTGAACCCAGGTCCCTGGCACTGAGGCAGCATTGCTAAACACTGAGCTACCATGCCGCCCCCCAGACCAAGATTGGTTGTGAAGTTAATATAAGTAATAAAGAATAAAAAGGGCACACATCACGTTTTGCATGAAGAAATAAGATGGTGTTAGAAGTTTCTAAAGCCTTTCTGAAGGTGGAAGAGATACCTCTGACAAATTTAAATGAGATCAAAAAAGAAGCTTGATTGAGTTGTCAAGTAAATTGGACATGTAACAGCCTGCCAGAGCTAAAAAGGCAGAGATAATTGAAGTAGTAGGATGACTGTTGGGCTAGAAATAAAAGAGATCATATATTGACATTATGAGAGGTTGGAGTCAGTTAAGGTTGAATTACATTTAAAGCAATTTAAACATGAGGAAAAAGTAAAGCAGCTTAAAATGGAAAAAAAATAAATTTAATACTGAGAGATAAAATTGAAAAGTGCAAAGAAAGATAAAGAAAGCACATAGGAATTGAAGAGAATATAAATGAGAATGCTGGAGTTGGACCTTCAATGGAGATAGAGGGAAATGGAAAGGAAGCTCATTTAAGCTGATATTGATATAATTAAAAGCCGAGGTATAAAATACCGATGCAGGCTCTGATGGGGAAAATTTTAGTCATACACCGAAGTCCAGTAAGGAAATGGTTAAATTTGTAAAAGTCCAACGAACATTTGAGGAAAGGATGTGCAGATATTCGGTATGTAATTTAAGATAAGAGTGAGGCAAATTAATTGACTGCAAGAAAATTGAGCACAAACTAATCAAAGCAGCTGGCCAGATAGAATACTTGAAATATATGCTTCAGTATTGGAGGAGGTTTCTATGGTTGCGATTCGATGTCCATGTGAGATTGTCTTAAAAGGAAACAGGCAGAAAGTTTGGAATTTCAGGAACCAGCCTGGACAAATTGATACTGAATTTGAAAAGGGTTGATTTTGACAGGTGGATGCAGACATTCAGAGTGAATGAACGAAGTTCCCAGAGAAATCGTTCTGTTGAGGGAAATTAAAAACTCACTACCTTTTGGAAGAAGAACCCATGTTGCAGACCAGAAGGTTGCAACTACTAGACAGGCAGCAGTTATGAGCTAATCCATAAATGAAAACATTTTTTTCCATCACACCTGAAAATCAGAAAAGGTGAGAGGATGGAACAGTGAGAGCAAAGCAAGTAGCCAAGATAACAAATGGACAGTAGGGGCTGCTCCAAGATCCCCTCCTTAAATCAGAAAGGAAGGTGCTGGGGGGGGGGGAGGTGAAAATCAAAGACCAAATTGCTTCTATAGTAATACAGTAAATGGGACATCGTCATTAAGACTGTTGAAAGCTGAGAAGACAGCTGACGGGACTTAGTCGGGTTTGTAAGAGTGAATCTGAAACTCAAAAGGAAAATATTATGTAGCAGATTGTCATTTTAACTACAGTCAGGAAACCAGGGGTAAAAACTGCTATGACTACAGATGAGAGGAATAGGGTTGTTGAGGGGTTTTTTCAAAAGGGGAGAGAGCCACCTTTTCTTCAAATGATGATGCTAAACCCACAAATATATTGAGGGAGACCGGAGCTACTCAAACTCTTTTGCTGGAAAAGGACATTCCTGTAGTTGGACATTTAAGAATAAAGAAAACTCAAGCACTGTTGATAGACAGACATTTTACCTGGCCAAGGCTGCATAAAGATTTAGCTCAGTTCTGAAAGACATGTCATACATATCAGATCGATGGAAAATCTAAATCAAACCAGCACCTTTAATACCCAGACCAGATTTCGATGAACCATTGAATGGGGTGTTAGATTTTGTAGGATTACTTCCCAAAGCAAAAGCAGGACACCAGTATATCCTTACAATTATGAAGTGTGACAATCCAATTCCATTGAGTACAATTACAGCTTTTCGAAGGAGAATTGTAACATAAAAGAATTAACAATGAACTCTGAATTTTAATTGATACAGAGGAGGTGTTAGTCAATTCAGAGTAAAGCTGTAATTGTAATAAGGTAAAATGGTGGAACTGAAGTCCTAATCAAGTAAGATGGAATGGGTAACCCTGTCACAAAAAAACTGAACAAAAGTTCGATCAGTTTGAAGAATATGTTCAATGGCCTATTGCAGATTCATCTATACCATCAGATTCAAACCTAGCTTGCTATACTCAGGAGATAGAAATATTGCCCATTGTGCAGGGGAACAAGGAAATGAACATAATATTATTGAGCATCCTTTAACAATTTCCACAGTAGCTAGCTCTCTCAGACGGTGTTCTGGAAATGACAATATTGCCAGTGAGGGGGAGATCAAGGAAATGCAGGCAACCCTTGTGAAATTTGGTGAAAAATGGTTTCTGAGCCTCATGCAACAAATTCTCCTTTAAAATCCAAAGTCAGTCTGTAAACTATAATCAGGAAGTATCAACATTTCTCAGAGTGTTTGATGCAGGCTTTAAAGTGCAGGAATCCCTAGCTGACTTTGATGAAGGGGAATGGGACCTACAGTTAGATGGAGTGGCAAATGCATTGTGTTTGAAGTACAGGAAATAAACATTCAATTACAATTGCCAAACTTGGAACTGGAACCTGAAGTATCTGAATTTCAAATTTCTCACACTGATAACTGTACTGATGATCAGCCCAAAAAGAAGAAAGATTTAATGGATTTTGATAAACTAGAATGGTCAGAATTATTAGCAGTGATTGCTTCAAACGCATTGAGCATGCATAATTCAGAATAACAATTAGGAAGTAAGACTCCAAACATAGATTTTGAATTCGATGTGATCATTCAAGACAATGTGTTTCAGTGCAGAAAAAAAAGAAAGATCTGCAGATGTTAGAAATCAGAAACAAAAACCAAAATTGCTAGAAAAACTCAGTAGGTCTAGCAGCATCTGTGGAGAGAAAGCAGAGTTAATGTTTTGTGTTCAGTGGCGCTTCTTCAGACTTCTTCAGTTCTTGAAACTTTAATTCTACTCTCTCTCTCTCCCCTCACATATGCTGCCAGACCTGCTGAGTTTCTCCAGCAATTTCTGATTTTCTTTCAGTGAAGAATTGTTGTTTATCATAAATATTGATCAACCACTTGAAATGACCAGGTTTCACTTCCAATCTGAGTAAATGGGATAAGTGACTTAGCTAAACGTAGGGAAACTGACCTAAAAGCAGCTGAGCGGGAAAATGGTTTTTGTACTTCCCTCGATAATAATTTTAGTTAATTTAGCTTTAATTTTGGGGTTTTTTTTCTGTTTTAAGTGAAGATGTCAATGCATAAATTGATTGTTTTAGCTTGAATTAACATTATTTTTCTTTAGACTGAGAGACTGAATGCAGAGTTCTACCAGAATTTGCTGTTTTTGAGAAATACTTCTTGTTGGGCAAATTGCAGAAGAGTTCAACACAGTCAAAGTATTAACTGGAAGAGGTGAATGCCTTCCTCTTTGCTGCAACACATTTCGCAATAGTATCTATGCCTCATATTTAAACCACTGCACAAGGGACAGTCACTAAAAAGTCGGCTTTACCTAAAGTTGCCACTTAACCACCTTGGGGTTGAAATGTAAGAGCTGAAGGGGACAGTGCACACAGTCAAACCTTCAGCTGTATGCACAATGTTATAGGACAGATGATGAAAAGGGACAGTGGATGCATTATTCAGATTGTAAAAATAATGAAATAAGTTAAAAATGTAAGTCAAAGACATCAAGAAATCAATTAAGCAGTGTCTAGGAGATGAATGGATACAAGTTCCATGTTTTGCTGTCTATACATCATATACCTTCAGATGAGATGCAGTTTTGAAATGACATTTTATCTCTTCTAAGGATAAAAGACAACATTTGTTTTGCTTGTGGACTGTCATCTGAAAATGAGAAAAACCGGACACTGTTTATTACAAGAAGAGAATGTACAAGGAGTTGTTTGTAGCCTGGAAAATCAAGGGAGGCTAACTCTTGCAGTTGAGGCAATGGGCAGAATCATGTGACTTTTGGCCAAGTCTGAGTTTCATTACGTTACGTGGAGCTTTTAATTTCAGACAGCAAAAGCAACCACAAACAAAACAGATAAAGGGTGATGTTTCCCTTGACAATGCGTTACCTGCCCCATTTGAACAGAGCACAGCACGCTAAGATAATTTAGCACAAAATGTCCAACCAGACAGGAAGGCACTCTATTCTGCTCCAAGTAATGGAAAACACTTTCCAATTGTCTGCATCATTGTCAATACGGTCTGTGTGCGCCTTTTCTCACACAATCAGTAAAGTTTTCATTTTGACTTTCTCTGCCAAATAGACCATAAGAAATAGGAACCGAAATAAGCAAATCAAACACTTGGTTCTCAAAAAGAATGGTACTGGAAAAGCACATCAGGTCAGGCAGCATCCGAGGACAAGGAAAATTGATGTTTCGGGCAATAGGAATGTTGAGGGGGAAGGAGGCTGAGAGATAAATAAGAGGGTGGGCCTGGGGGTGGAGGAAGGTAACTGGGAAGGCAATAGGTAGATGCAGTGGGGGGGGTTGATGGTGATAGGTCAGAGGGATGGATGGAGCAGATAGATGGGAAAGAAGATGGACAGGTAAGACATGTCGAAAGGGCATGCTGAGTTGGAAGGTTGGATTGGGGATGATGTGGTGGGACGGGAAATTAGGAAACTGGTGACATTTACATTGATTTCATGTGGTTGGAGAGTCCCAAGGCAGAAGATGAGGCGTTCTTCCTCCAGGTGTTTGGTGGCTTGGATTTGGTGGTGGAGGAGGCCCAGGACTGGCATGTCTTTGGCAGAATGGGAAGGGGAGTTGAAGTGGTTGGGCAGTGGGGTTTTTGGTGTGTGCGTCTCAGAGATGTTCCCTGAAACCTTGAATCCCTTGCTAATCAGAAATCTGTCTAACTCAGATTCACAACCCTTGGAGATAAAAAAATTCATCTCATCTCCATTTTCCCCTTAAAGATAAGCTTGCTTAAAATTTACAACTGCATAACTTTGAATTGCAGAGTGCATATTAAAACCAAATACAAATTCTAATCTGAATTATGTGTGAACAAATAGAGGATTTAGACCCTTTCTTAATAGTCAGTGTCAAAGGACTTCTTCCATGTTGTCAGTGTTTCTGCCTCACCTTTTCAGACAGTGAGTACCTTCAGGATGAACGAACTTTTCTTCAAATCCCATCTAATTCTTCTTCTGTTACCTTATATCTATGTCCTCTGATGAGTAAATTCCGTACAGAGGAGAAATATTTCTTCCTTACTATGCTAGCTGTGGCTCTCAATTTTCTACAGCTCAATTAGCCTTCTCTGCACTAAGAAACCAACCCCAGCCTGTCTAGTTTATCTTCACAACTGAAATGCTCCAGGCCTGGCAACATCCAATGAATGGGTAAAAACAATGACTGCAGATGCTGGAAACCAGAGTCTAGATTAGAGTATTGCTGGAAAAGCACGGCAGTTCAGGCAGCATCCGAGAAGCAGGAAAATCGACGTTTCGGGCAAAAGCCCTTCATCAGAAAGAGGCAGAGTGCCTACAGGGTGGAGGGATAAATCCTCTCATTTATCTCTCCACCCTGCAGGCACTCTGCCTCTATTCCTGATGAAGGGCTTTTGCCTGAAACATCGATTTTCCTGCTCCTTGGATGCTGCCTGACCTGCTGTGCTTTTCCAGCACCACTCTAACCTAGCCCCCAACTTCCAATGAATCTCTTCTGTGCCCTAACAAATGCAATTATATCCTTCCTAAAATGAGGTGACCAGCACTGCACACTGTACTCCAGTGTGACCTAACTAATGTTTTGTACAGCTCCATCACAACCTCTCTGATCTTGCATTCGATCCTTTGACAAATCAAAGCAAGTATCCAATCACCTCCTTAACCACCTTATCTACCTGTTTTGCTGATTGAAGGATCTATAGACATGCACACCGAGGTCCCTCTAATTCTATGTACATTCTGGGAACCTACCATTCACCTTGTGTTCCATTGCTTTATTAGTCCTTCCATTATTTCACACTTCTCAGGATTAAATTCCATTTGCCGCTATTCAACCCATCTGACCAGCCTGCCTATGTTGTCCTGTTGACTAATGCTTTTCTCACCACCAAATGTCATGTCATCATGAATATTAGGCAACAGTCAGTGCAAGAAATTTGAATCTTAGTTGCTTCATATCCTAGCTCCAAATTTGATGATTCAGATTGGCTGTTAATTGCTGCACCTCAGATTAACTTCATTTCCTGCTTCCTCTATCTGAATGCCGGCCCTACTCTTCCTCATCTGAGTTGCTATGGAATTTCCCCTCTTCAAAACATTCTGGGAAATATTGATACTGCCTGAATATAGTTAGAAAGACCTGTATTGGATTCTAAAGGATAAATTGAGGCAGGAGGCTCAACAACCATGTTACATTCTTTTAGGGTGACAAAGTCTCTCTGGATATCCTTAGTCTCCCCTTCACTAGGCAACACCGTCATTGCTGAAGCACAATATGAAAGATCTGGACATGATGTTACCATGGAAACTGTTCAATGATATTATATTAATTTAATTGCATAGGATGCACCTGAATTTCCTTTTTCTCCATCCCATTGGACAAAATTACTACTTCCTGAGCAGAATAATAAAGATTTAAACCTGTTGGGATAGATGAATCTGCAATAAGGCACAGAATTAACACTTTAAACTGAACACAAACGTCTGTTGTCCATCTTTCATTATGATAGGATTATAGAATAGCAATTTATTGTCATGTAGTTTCACAATAAAAGAAATACTGTGAAAAGTTTTATAAGCCTCCATACCACGGTACTTGTATTAATGACAAGTCATAGATAAGAAAAAAATAGTAAAAATTAAGGCAGCATTCATCTCAGATCAATTTCACTTTGGGGAAAGTCGATTAAAGCGACAAATATTGGAATACCCAGAAGCCACTGATGAAGATCTCCACTTTATACATTCCACATTCCCGGATTAGAGCTTCAGATCCAGTATTTCTTTCCCTGGTTTCAAATAAAACAGTGATTTCTTTATCACAGTTAGACAGTTCTACAAAAATTGGTTTTGGTATCAAAGGTGTATGTTTAATTACATGTTGAGGTTACCCTGATGTCTATAACATGCTTCACTGAATTGCATTAGATTCTTGTGAAGTCTGGGCCAGGTAAAAGGCCAATTTATTGATGCTTAAATTTTCCACATTGGTACATGTCCTATCTTTGGAATTTCACAGGCTACTCACAGAATACTTGGGAAATGTTAAGGCAATACCACTATTTGATGACCAACTGTTCATTGCTCACCCATAGGTCTGTGAGGATGCAGCAATTGCTTCATTAGAACTATCTTCTTAATCAAACAACACTGCAGAACCCCTTCAGCCTCAACTTCACTGTTAGCTGTTTGTGCTAACTTTAACTCAAGATATGCTTTCTGAGCCACACTTAAAGGGACATGCCAAATGTTCCCTTTGAATTGTCCTCACCATTAAGGTATTAACTACCACCTTAACTACTCCTACCACGATGGGTGGCATGATATGTTAGTGATTGGCACTACTGCCTCACAACACCAGGTATCTGGGTTCGATTCTACCCTAGGGTGACTGTCTGTGTGGAGTTTGCACATTTTCCCTGTGCCTGCGTGGGTTTCCTCCTGATGCTCTGATTTCCTCCCACTGTCCAAAGACATGCAGGTTAGGGTGGATTGGCAATACTAAATTGCCTATAGTGTCCAGGAATGTGCAGGCTAGGTGGATTAGCCAGGGGGAATGCAGGGTTATAGGGATAGGGTGGATCTGCGTGGGATGCTCTTTGAAAGGTCAGGGTGGACTTGATGGGCAGAATGGCCTGCTTCTACACTGTAAGGATTCTGTGAAACGGCAAGTCACACCCCAATTGCACTTTGTACAATGGAGCCAGGAGATGCTAACCACCCATCCAGGAAACTGCAGATAAAACTATTATGAGTGTAGGTGAGGAAAATAAGGTTGATGTGATATATAAAGGGTTTCTGTCATACGGAAAAATAGCCCCTTTTTCTTCAAATGAGGCTGCTAAACCCATAACTGCATTAGGAGACTCCAAAGCTGCTCTTTTGTTTGGGGAGAATGTAGGTTTGCCTCCAGAGAATGTAACGAAAGCCAAAGTGTTAGTAAATGGGACATATGAAGAGAATACCCAAGTTCCGTTGTGTAAAATCGAACTAGAATGTTGAATTATTAACTGGAATTACTTGGCTGGAGTAAAGGTTATTCTGTTGCACTAAATTATGCGAAGTCTGAATGAGGTTAAAGAGTCAGAAAAGTTACTGGGACAAGTTCCAGACATTTATTTTCCATCGTGTGTAGTGACCAGAAGAATGGATTAAAACAAAGTCCATCACCAGAGCTCAAAGTAGCACCACAAACATTGAGGTGAATAATTCAAAAAAATTATATGGCATTGCCTGAGCTGATTGAGGCTCAGAAAGCAGATATCCCCCTGACAAAACCATTCTGACTATCTTTGATTAGTCCTTGCTTCTCAGTGTGTCAATTAATTCCATCTCTCAGAACTTTATCCACGTTTCCCTACCTCTGATGTCAGACTCATTACCCTGAAGTTTCCTGATTTATCCGTACCACCTTTCTTGAATAGTGGTACTACATTAGCTGTCCTTTAGTTCTCTGGAACCTCTTCTGTGGCCAAGAATAATTTGAAAATTAAGGTCAAGGCCCCTGTAGTCTCTTCCCTTGCTTCTGAATGAGCCTGCATTGCTTATCTGGGCCCACTAAAACCATTAATACGTCCTTCCCTCTCACTGCTAATTTGTTGAAATATATCACAGTCCCTTTCCCCAGTTTCTATACTCACATTGTCTTTCTCTATAGTGAATACTTATGCAAAGTACTCACTTAAAACGTCAGCAATGCCTTCTGTCTCCATACACAGATTGCCACCTCGGTGCATAATTGCCCCTCCCTTCTTCCTGGTTATTCAGTTGCAACCAAATGTTCTTAGAAAATGCCTTTGGATTTTCTTTTACCCATGAGTGTTTGTCCATGCTTCGTGGTTGCTTTTCGAATTATGTTTTTAAGTAACCCCCTGCACTTTCGATCCTCCTCTAGGGCAGTAGTTCCAGTAGCAGGACACACTTCAATGACAGAAACAATTCCACACTCTCCTTTCAACTGAATTGATTACTCATAAACATCACATTGCATTTACTATGGTTATGTCCTTACCCAGAAAGGTTTGCAAGACAGTGCATACAGCAAGCATACAACAACTTATACAATTCTTCATAAAATCTGTTCTAATAGTTAGATGAGTAGTTAAACTAAAAAAAGTTCAAAGAATCCCTAAAGTGTAGAAGCAGGTCATTCAGCACATTAACAGTCCATGCTGACCCTCTGAAGAGCATCCCACCCAGAACCACCCTTTCCATGTAACCCTGCATTTTCCATTGCTGATCTACTTAGCCTGCAAATCCCCAGACACTGTGGGTAATTTAGCATGGCCAATCCACCCGAACCTGCACGTCTTTGGACTGTGGGAGGAAGCTGGAGCACCCGGAGGAAACCCACGCAGACACTGGGAGAGCATGCAACCTCCACACAGTCAGTCACTCTAGGGTGGAGTCAAACCCGGGTCCCTGGCATTGTGAGGCAGCAGTGCTAACCATTGAGCTACCGAGCCATGCTAATCCAAAACAATTCACCTTAAAATCTGTGCTAATGTGGAAACGTGCCAAGGCACATAGACCAGTCCAACAGATGTTCAACAATTGTGCATCTCTTTAGTGCTCACACACAGTTTCTTTTCATTCTCAATCATCATGTGTGCACAAGCAGACTGCTTAACCATGCAGGTTTCCCACCTTCTGAGCATGTGCAGTGATAAAACTCCATATAAGTGCAGTTTCAGAGGTCGACACAAAGGGGCACTGCTTTCCCAGAATCCCTTGGCATACTTGCCACCCTGCCGTGGCATGTCAGTTAAAAGCGCCTGCTGTAGAGCAACTATTTTTTGAGCCAGCCATAAGCTTCCTTTTATCCTCATCCGATCCAGTACATTCCAACATCCAGGGCTCTCTGGACATGTTATTCCTGTGGAGGTGAAAGTGGGATCATGTTGGCTCTGCACTCGCATTACTCCCCTTTTTCAATAACTTCCCCTGTGCTGATGTAAACTTTCCTCCAAGTAATTGTTGCCAGATAGCTTTTGCCAGATCCTGCCTTATATTAACGTTAGCCCTCCCCCAATTCAAAACCTTTACTCCTAGTCCATTTTGTCCTTTCCCTTAACTACCTTAAATCCTACTGAAGTTTGGTCACTATCACCAAAATATTAAACCAAAAAAAAAGCAAAGAAATTCGGATATTGGAAATCAGAAACTAAAGTACAAATTGCTGGAGAAACTCAGCAGGTCTGACAGCAGCTGTGAAGTTAACTCTGCTTTCTCACTTCTTCAGAACTGAAGTGTCACTGAACTTGGAACATTAACCCTGCTTTTTCTCCATAGATCCTGCCAACCTGTTGAGTTTCTCCAACAATTTCTGTTATCACTGAAATGTTCTCTCCCTGCCTCCCTTCTTCTGACTGGAGTTTGCCCACTCCTTCACTTTGTTAGACTGCACAGGGATCAGATCTAAAACCAGGCAGTGCACATAATTTTCAAGCCTTGGAAATGCACTTCTGTGTCCCCCAGCTGTCACTCAAGCTCAGAGAACTGGAAAGCCTAGCATTCAAGCTGGGCAAACCAGTGGTGCTTCCTAAAGATGTGGTCCTCCAGATTGCCAGGAGTGCTGAAAATTTCCCACATACTACAGGCCACCTAATACACTTGCACACACAGTTGTTTTCCCTACAATCAATTCAGATTGCCTGTAGCTTCCCTCACTGTTGCAGCAGTCTGAGTGCTGCTTTCCCATTGATGTGAGTGCAGCAGGGGGAATATTGTTCTTCCCCACTATCAGTGTAGTTTGTGTGTTGCTTTCCGAGACAGATGGTGCAGATTGTGCATTGCATCCCCGGACAGACAGTGCAGTTTATGCGTTGCTTTCCCACATAATAAAATTATGCTGGGCTGAATAGTCAAAGTTCTCTAAACCTCATATTCAATGCATAGTGATTGAAATAAAGTCAGCCAGGTGGATCTCGTAGAATGCAAGTTCCCAAATTGGGGCTGTTAAACTGATCCAATCAGGGAGTCCTGGTGAAAAAAAAGAAAATAAACAGGAATGTTCCCTACCCTTCCCTTCACTGTTTTGATCACACAGCATTGCCCTTTGATGTGAAGGGCCACTCGGGTGTTTCCCCCCCCTTTTGGAGATTGGATCAGTGTGTGACTGTGTGCACGTGCAAGGACTCTCCTTGAAGGGGACTGTCCCTGTTGCTGCCTGGGACTTGCCTTGGAGCCCCTCCCCAGGACCTCCACTACTGCTGCCTGCGACTTGCCTTGGGGACCCTCCCCAACAGGCCTGCCCCCACCACTGCTGCAACCAAGGAACTGCCCAGGACTTGCCAGAGGCCTGCATCCACTGCTGCTGCTGCCTGAGGCCTGCCTCCACCACTGCTGCCTGGGACTCTCCTTGGGCCCCTCCCCACAACCTCCACCACTACTGCTGCTGCTGCCTGGGACTCAATTTCGGGGCTGCCTGGGGCTTGCCTTGGGGACCCTCCCCAACAGGTCTGCCCCCACCGCTGCGACCGAGGGCCTACCTGGGACTCGCCCGAGGCCTGTTTCAATCGCTGCTGTTGCCTGAGGTCAGTCTCCACCATCGCTGCCTGGGACTCGCCTTGGGTGACTGGCCTTGAGCATATCCCCAGGACTTCCACCACTGCTGCTGCCAGAGGCCCACCTCCACCGCTGCTGCCTGAGGCCTAACATCCAGCAGCAGAGTATGGCGAGCCCGAAGGTCGCGGGGCCCAGCCGCACCGACGCCGGGGTAGCCGCTGCCTTAGGCTCAGCTGTCCCAGTCCCGGCCGCAACCCAAACCCCCTTCAGGCACCTGACCAAACGCCTGGGGGTAAAGGCCTATCCCCACCCTAACATGACCATCAAGGCCTGCAGCAAGGCCATGGATAGTGTGGTCGGCCCACTGGCCATCGTCGCTGCGGCCCGAATGTACGTGAAGGCCGTCTTTTTCCTTAAGACCGAGCGGGCGGTCCACTTGGCCGTGGAGAGGGGGCTCACTGTCGGCTGGACACATTTGCCCGTCGACCCTTTGGAGGTTACGGCCCAGAGGGTCGTGATCTCCAACGTCCCACCCTTCATTGCCAGCGAGCTCCTTCTTCCCCACCTCACCACCTTGGGGGAGATCCGGTCAGGGATCCAACCCCTCCTGCTTGGTCTCAAGGACCCCGCCCTCCGGCACATCTACTCCTTCCGACGCCAGGTGTTTATTTGCCTGGCCTGGGAGGCGGTCACCGAGGGCTTGTTCACCCTCCTCCACGAGGGCGCGACCCACCTGTGCCGCGAGGTGGGGCACATTAGGAAAAACTGCCCCACCCAGAAGGCTGCCCAGCCCGCGCCAACGAATGATGATGGTGCCCCCCCTCCCCCGAAGTCAAACCCACAAGCCCCGGCACTGGAGGCTAAGCCGGAGGCATCCAATGCTCGAGCCTCCGGCAGGGAGGGGGGGTGAGCGGCCAGAAGGCGGTGAAGAAGACGCGACGCGTCAGGCCGGCCCACGGGGAGACCACCCTATCCCCTTCCCCGACACCCAGCCCACGACCTGCCCCGCCCCATCACGACAATGCCCCTGCAGCCGTGCCAGCATCGCCCCGGCGTGGGAACCCTCACCCCCAAACCCGTACCTGTACCTGACCCCACAGGCCCCACATCTACCCCCAACCCCGATAAAGAAACCCCTGGGGCTTCAACGCCCGCCCCTGGCACTGCAACACCTGGCCTGGGGGCCCCCAAGCCCCGCCCCACCCAGCCATACCCTGGCACTAACTTGTGGGGAACCACCGATACCCAACCTCCTGCAGCGACCATGTCTCCAGGCCCCGGAGAGGGAACTGGGCCCCTGCCCTGCCCGCCGTCACCTGATAAACCAGGGGCGGGGCAGGAAGTGACACAGCTGACCCTCCCCACCCTGGCCACGCCCCCTGCCTTCCCCCAGCCAATCGTATTCCAGGAAAGGCTGGGGGGAGGGACCTTGGGTCCCATGACCACCAAGACGGGCGGGGAGGGGAAGGCCCATAAATTCCCCCCTGTTTTTTTGGGGAAGAGGTGCCGGCCCTTGGAGGGGAGAGATGCACCAGCAGTGTGCTGGTGGCGCTGCCCCTCTCCAGGGGACGTGCCAATGGTGCCCCCCAACTGTCCCGCACTGCGGCCCGACCTACCAGAACCCCCAGGGGCTATGGCAGGGCTTCCTGCTGCCTCGACTTCTCTGGCCCCTGCGGAGGACCTTAACAACCACGAAGGCTGCGGTGGGGGCGATGACAGAGGACCCTTTACTGGGTCGCCGAGCGGCGGAGGAGAGGAAGGTGTTATCCTCGCTCCTCCCTCCCAGACTGTTTTTCCGGGAGCATTGGCCCTGGGAGATGACCTTTTCCCCGAGGAGCCAAGTGTCTCGGTGTCAGGAGAGGAGCAAGGCCCTGAGCCTCCGCAGCCCGATGAACCGAATTTGGGGCATTCCGGGATTGGGTGCGCCGGGGAAGGTACAGCTGGTGACCCTGGGGGTGGGGTCGCCGGGGGTTCGAGGCCGGTTGGTGGCACTGAACCAGCCCCCATCCTCTTGGTGGGGGAGGGGTCGGTGACCGAGGGCGACCTCCCGGAGGAGGGTTTGGGATCGGTGGCGGACACCGGGGACGATGCGGACTCTGTCTGCAGTGATATTTTCGAGTCCCAGGTGCCCCCCACCGATCTCCCCCTCATCCCCCTCGAGGAACTCCGGGAATTTGTCGAGGAAACTCGGGGTCGCCGGGATAGAGCCCAACTGGCGCTCGACCGCTGGAGCTCTTTTGAAAGAGTCTACTGGTCGGCCCACGCTGCTCGCCAGGCGCCTGGGCTCGATGTCAACGAGCGAAAGCAAGTCAGGAACTTCCAGGGGGCACTCCTGGTGAGGGCGAGGGGCTTCTGTGCCCCTCCCTCATCCTCCCTGTCAATGTATATAACTGTACCGGTGGTGGTTGCACAATGCTTCTGACATGGAGACGACTATAGCCAGTCGCAACATCAATGGCCGCAGGAAGTCACAGCGCAGATTCCAGACCCCCTCGGTCCTTCGGGACAGGAGGTATGCGGTGTGCTTCCTGCAAGAAACCCACACTACCCCGGGAGACGAAGCCACCTGGTTCCTGGAGTGGCGGGGGGGGGGGTCTACATAAGTTACCTCACCCGCAGATCTGACAGGGTGGCTATCCTGTTGGCCCCGCATTTTCAGCCAGAGATCTTGGGGGTCAGGGAGCCTGTGCCAGGCCATTTGCTTCACCTGACGGTTCAGCTGGGGGGCGTGGTGCTTCACTTGGTGAATGTCTACGCTCCCCTGGCCGGGCCGAGGCAAGCGAGCTTCTTTGAAGAAGTGTCCGCTCATCTCGCTTCCATTGACGAGAACCAGTGCGTCGTCCTCGGGGGAGATTTTAACTGCGTCCTCGAGGGCAGGGACCATGGCGGTGCCCACACTGGCTGGGCGTCAGGGAAGAGGTTGGGGGACTTGGTCAAGTCCTTTGACCTGGTGGATGTCTGGCGGAATCTCCATCCCGACTCCATCGCCTTCACCTTCGTGAGGCCTGGGGTCGGAGCGTCCAGAATCGACCACCTGTACGTTTCGCGGTCGTACGCCTCCTGTTTTCCGAAGGCCTCCACGCGGCAGGTGTCGTGCACAGACCATCACCTGGTGTGGGCGGAACTCCTTCCGTTCGGCGCCAGGCTCGGCTCCGCGTACTGGCACTTTAACAACCTGCTGCTGGAGGACGAGCGGTTCCGGGACTCGTTTCGTCGTTTCTGGGCCGGCTGGAGAAGGAAGCGGGGAAGCTTCCCCTCCCTGAGGCTATGGTGGGACGTGGGCAAGGCTCACGTCCGCGTCTTCTGTCAGGAGTACGCGAGGGGGTCGACCAAGAGGCGGAAATCCAGGATCGTGGAGTTGGAGAGGGAGATGCTCGACCTGGAGTCACGCCTCGGTCAGCCCGACGCGGACCCGGCCCTGTGCAGGGTGTACGAAGAGAAGAAGGCCGCGCTCCGGGACCTGCAGCTCGTCGGGGCTCGGGGCGCGTACGTGAGGTCGCGGATCCAGCTCCTCCAGGACCTGGACCACGGCTCCCCCTTCTTCTACTCGCTGGAAAAAAGGCGTGGCACCCGTCAGCAGCTCCTTGTGCTGCTGGCCGACGACGGGTCCCTCGTCTCGGATCCGGAGGGCATCAGGGCCCACGTCCGAAACTATTACACGGCTCTGTTCTCTCCGGATCCGTCCAGCGAGGACGCTCGCAGAGTTCTGTGGGAGGACCTGCCACAGCTCAGCCCGGAGGACGCCGGAAGGCTCGACGCTCCCGTCACTTGAGAGGAGCTGACCGGCGCCCTCGACCGGCTCTCGAGGGGCAAAACCCCGGGGCTGCACGGGCTGACTGTGGAGTTCTTCAGGACGTTCTGGGACGTCCTGGGGAACGACTACGCACAGGTCCTGGGGGAGTGTCTAAATGCCGGACAGCTGCCCCTTTCTTGGCGCAGGGCGGTCATCGTCCTGCTGCCGAAGAAGGGGGACCTTCGTTCCTTAAAGAACTGGCGTCCGGTCTCCCTCCTCAGCACGGATGACAAAATCTTCGCCAGGGTGTTGTCTTCTCGCCTGGCTTCTGTGCTGGCCCACATGATTCACCCGGACCAGTCCTACACGGTCCCGGGCCGGAGGATACACGACAACGTCCACCTGGTCCGGGACCTGATCCATTTCTGTCGACGGGCTGGTCTGCCGAGCGCCTTCCTGTCTCTCGACCAGGAGAAGGCGTTCGACAGGGTCGATCACGAGTACCTGCTCGGGACTCTGCGGGCGTTCGGGTTCGGGACGCGGTTCGTCGCCCGGATCCGACTTTTGTACGTCGCCGCAGAGTGTCTGGTTAAAGTTAACGGGTCCCTGACGGCGCCCCTTCGCTTCGGGAGAGGAGTGCGTCAAGGCTGCCCCCTGTCCGGCCAGCTGTATTCCCTGTGCGTGGAGCCTTTCCTGCGCCTCTTGCGGAGGAGGTTGTCGGGGCTGGTTCTGCGCGGCGCGGGCACGAGGGTGGTCCTCTCGGCCTACGCCGACGACGTGCTCCTCACTTTCACCGACCCGGCTGACCTGGGGAGGATGCGCGAGTGCCAGGCCGTGTACTCGGCGGCGTCTTCCACCAGGATCAACTGGGCCAAGTGTTCCGGACTACTGGTCGGTCCGTGGCGGGTGGACTCTCTGCCGGAGGAGTTACGGGGGTTCAGCTGGAGTACCACCCATCTCCTCTACCTGGGGGTCTACCTCAGCCCGGCTGAGGAATCCTGGCCGGCCAACTGGCAGGAGCTGGAGGCCAAAGTCTCGGCTCGCCTAGGCCGCTGGACAGGACTGCTCCCTGTGCTATCTTACAGGAGTCGAGTGCTGGTCATCAACCAGCTGGTGGCCGCCATGCTGTGGTACCGGCTGGTCACTTTGGTCCCTCCTCCTGGCTTTGTCGCTGACATCCAGAGAACGTTGGTCGACTTCTTCTGGGACAAAAAGATGCACTGGGTCGCCGCGCAGGTTCTGAGTCTCCCTATCGAGGAGGGCGGTCAGTCGCTGGTGTGCGTCCGCACCCAAGTCGCGACGTTCCGCCTTCAGACCTTGCGGCGATACCTTTACGTCGAGCCTCCTCCTAGGTGGTGCGCCCTGGCGACGTATTTTTTCCGCCAGGTGCGTAACCTCAACTACGACACGCAGCTCCTGTTCGTCGACCGTGACGGTTTGGAGGTCACCCTCAAGATGCTGCCTGTCTTTTACCAGGACCTGATCACTGTCTGGAACATGGTCGAATCGCGTCGCGCCTACCCTCCGGCTGGAGTAGTGGCTGTCGTCAGGGAGCGGTTGCTCAGGAATCCGCACCTCTGTACTCGCGGGTTCGAGTGGCTGTCGGAGGGGAGGGCCGTGGCAGCGAGGGCGACCAGGGTCGGGGACGTGCTGGGTGCCAGGGGCCTGGGCTGGACGCTGCCACAGGACATAACTAGCAGGGCATCGGTAGACGTCCGGTACGTGGCCACCGCCATCCGACGCCTTAAAACGGCGGTGCTCGGACCCGACGTAGTGCACCAGTTGGAGGACGCTCAGGTGTGTGGTGGGATCCCGTCCGCGCTCACCCCGGCCCGGACGGAATTTCACATTGGCCCCAGGGTCCCGTATTTCCCGCGGGAGCCTGTGCCCCACAACCTGAGCCGCCTCCGGAATTTTAATTTTGTCCCCTTAAGGGATATACAAAGGAAGGCCCTTGTATCGACTGCTGCTGCACACCGTCCACCTCTTCTCCCTCATCCACCGTCCGGACACGCCTTGGCGTGCCCATTTGCCACCGGGCGGTGGGGATCCCCAGTGGAGGGCTCTCTACGCGGGAGTCCTCCCTCTTTGTCTCGGGGATCTGGGGTGGAGGGTGCTGCACGCAGCAGTCCCCTGCAACCGCAGATTGCGGTGGTTCACGGACTCCCAGCCCAACTGCTTGTTCTGTGGCGCTGTGGAGTCCGTGGACCATGTATATATTGGGTGTGGGCGTTTGCACTCCCTTTTTGATTTTCTCAAAAACCTTCTCCTCTGTTTCTGGCTGCACTTCAGTCCCACGCTCCTGATCTTCGGGCACCCGGTACGGAGGAGGGAGGGCAGGTCTGAGGACCTCCTCGTGGGTCTGCTCCTGGGCCTGGCCAAACTGGCCATCAACAGGTCCAGGCAGCGGGCCGTGGAGGGGGTCGTTAGGGCCGACTGCCTGCCCCTCTTCCGGGGTTACGTTAGAGCCCGGGTGTCCTTGGAGAAGGAGCACGCGGTGTCCACCAACACCCTGGAGTCATTCAGGGAGAGGTGGGCGCCGCAGGGAGTGGAGTGCATCATTTCTCCCTCCAACTCTATTTTGATTTAGTCCCTACCCTCCCCTTCACTGTTTTGATCACACAGCATTACCCTGTGGTTTGAAGGGCAGTGCTTGTCACTGGCCACCCGGGTGTTTTCTTTCTTCCTGGTGGTGGAAATTGAATAAAGATTTGTACACATTGTGCCTCTCACTGTCTCGCACCTGCACACATACAGCCTGGGTGTTGGGGAACAAAATAAGCACTACCACAGTTAGGTGGTAGTGTGGGGGTAAAAAAACAATAAATAGGAGTGTCAGAGATTCTGAGGAAGCTGGATCAGTGTCAAGGAGTCTCCGTGTGTAAATAAAGGGTGGCTTGATGACAGGAATTTTGGCTTCTGCAGACTTATTTCAGGCCAAAATTCTGAAAACTGAAATTGCAAGATGAATTCCAATGAATAGATGCAAACTACTAAGTGTGTGAAAAAAGAAAAAAAAATGAACAGGAATGTGTTGCCCTCTAAGAAGGGCACGGCTTGTCACTGGCCATTTGATGGTGGAAACTGAATAAAGATTTATACACCTTGTGTCTTTCACTGTGTCTCACACCTCCACACACTCATCATGGAAAAAAGGGCAAAAGAAAAGAGAAAAAAAACCCAGGAAGGTCCACGGTTCTGCTCACTCTAGGAGGCGGCTCTGAGCTAGCTCAATCCGTGTCATGTACTAGGCACATGGAAATGAAGGGTGACTTGGTGACAAGATACCAGCTTTCATGGAGTTACTTCAATGGCAGCCAGAGTGAGATCACACCCATGAAGAAATTACATTACGAGTTACCTTTGAGTTGGGGTAAGCATTTTTGACGACATGCTGTTGTTTGGGAAGCTTGACCTGTTCAATCTTGCCATCAAAGACTGGGCCCAGTATGTGGAAAGAATGTATTATTTTTTTCTGGGCAACTGATATTAGGCGGACAAAAACCAACGAATAATTATCCTGATGGCACGTGGACCCATAGCCTTTTTTGGGTATGAGGAGTCTAACTTTACCTGAAGCACCAGATAATAAAACATTCCAGAAATTAAAGATTTGGGTAAGGAATATTATGACACCAAGCCTCCTCTAATTCTGAAATGCTATTGATTTTACTCAGCAGTTCGAGATACAGGGGGATCCATATCAGGATTTTTGGTGAGGTTAAGATGACCAGCAGTGGCATTTGACTTAGGTTTGACCCTAAGTGAGGTGCCGAGAGATCATTTGGCATTTAATATTAAGGATGTAACGAGGCAAAAGTGCCTACTAGCGGAAGCCCAACTGGATTTCAAATGGGCACCACAACTGGCTTTATCATTAGAACATGTGGCATCTGGAACTTATCAGGTACAGCGTGTTCTGATGGAAGTGGACTCATTCAATGTCAGTTGCCCAGAAAAAAAATGCATTCTTTCCACATACTGGGCCCAGTCTTTGATGGCAAGATTGAACAGGTCAAGCTTCCCAAACAACGGCATGATGTCAGAAATGCTTAGCCCAACTCAAAGGTAACTGTTGTAATGTAATCTCTTCATGGGCGTGATCTCACTCTCGTTGCCATTGAAGTAACTCCATGAAAGCTGGTATCTTGTCACCAAGTCACCCTTCATTTCCATATGCCTAGTACATGACACTGGTCCAACTGAGCTTTGGGAACACCACAAGTGAAGGTAGTTGCACATCTCACTCAGGACATATCCTGAACAGAGGGACTCCAGGTCAGCCCACAGAAAGACCCCAGAATTATAACTTTCTTCAGGATCTGGGCTGGCTTGCTGTTGCTGCCAGTATGCAGGCTTTAGACAACGAGGAGTTGCACTAGGCCGGAATTGAGTATAAGAACTTATAGGCCAGTATCCAGGAGAGTGTACACCCTGAAAAGTCCATCTACATTTGGTTTGAAACAGTTAAATTTTTTTTTTTTGTTTTGTTTTTTTTTATATTTTTTTTTTCTTTCACCCCCACACTACCGCCTAACTGCGGTAGTGCTTATTTTTTCCCCAGCACCCATGGTGTGTGTGTGTGCGCAGGTGTGAAACACAGTGAAAAGACACAAAGTGCACGAATCTTTATTCAATTTCCACCACCAGGAAGATAGGAAAGACACCCGAGTGGCCAGTGACAAGCACTGCCCTTCAAACCACAGGGCAATGCTGTGTGATCAAAACAGTGAAGGGGAGGGTAGGGACTAAATCAAAATAGAGTTGGAGGGAGAAATGATGCACTCCACTCCCTGCGGCGCCCACCTCTCCCTGAACGACTCCAGGGTGTCGGTGGACACCGCGTGCTCCTTCTCCAAGGACACCCGGGCTCTAACGTAACCCCGGAAGAGGGGCAGGCAGTCGGCCCTAACGACCCCCTCCACGGCCCGCTGCCTGGACCTGTTGATGGCCAGTTTGGCAAGGCCCAGGAGCAGACCCACGAGGAGGTCCTCGGACCTGCCCTCCCTCCTCCGTACCGGGTGTTGAAACAGTTAAATTGCTTAGCAACATGCAAATCAGAACCAATCAAAATAAACACCTGGTTGAATGGTCACCCAGTTCAAATTGAGGTCATATTCAGCAGTGGCTGTTATTCTGAATGTGTACAATTACAAGTTGGAGCAATATCCAGGAGGCCAAGTGGCAAATGTGGATGCTTTGAGCCACCTGCCACTGACAGAAACACCAGCGGTGGTACCTTCACTAGAAGAGTCAGTTCTAGCTTTCAATTTTCTGCACATCCTTCCAGTCATTGCTGACAGTGTCAGACCTTAGACAAAAAATGGCAAAACTAAACCAGCTGGTAATGATGTGGGAAACAAAAGGACCATTGGAACCAGAATATCAACCTTTCTGGACCCAGCAAGACCAGATCACAAGAGAAGACATCATATTATTATGGAGAGCAAAGAGTGATCGTCCCGAGCAAAGGTCGCTGCCAGGTACTGTCTGAACTCCACCAGGGTCCATCCAGGGGTTTCCAAAACGAAGATGATGATGAGAAGTTATGTCCAGTTGCCAGGATTGGATGTCGACAAAGCCACATGGGTGTGGCAGTGCCCAGAGTGCCAACAAGGACAGAGATCACTGCCAACAGCTCACCCACGTTCGTGGGAATGGCAAGGTAAACCCTGGACTAGGGTTACACGTCGACTGTGCAGGTCCTTTCATGGGCTCATCATCTGTAGTCATTGTGGATGCTCACTCAAAGTGGTACAATGTGCATAACGTTCATTTGTCAAACAGGGGAATGACCATTGAGAAATTGCGCTCATCTTTTACAATACATGGACTCCCAGAGGTTTTTGTCACAGACAACGGGCCATCACTTACCAGCAGGGAGTTTGAATGTTTCCTAAAATCAGATGGTATTTGGCGTGTAAGGACAACTCCATACCATCCATCAACCAACAGTTTGGAAAGTGCAGTCTAAACTTTGAAGGCAGACTTAAAGAAATAGTCTACGGTTTCACTTGATATTACAATGTCCCACTTCCTGTTTGATAATATGACCACCCATCATGCAACTACAGGCTAGCTCCAGCAGAGTTACTAACGGGGAGAAGATTCTGCACCAGGTTAAATCTGGTCTCCCTAGACCTGAGGTGAGATGGGGTGAAACAGCATCAGGAACGCCAATACCTGACACATGACTCTCTAAGCAAGAGAGACAGTTTACTTCAAGGGACAAAGCTTGGTGTCGAAGCCGTGGGAATGGCTCTGCATGGGTAAAGGGTATGGTTGACGCGAGGTAAGGTCCCGGGAAGTACAAAGTTTAGATAGGTGAGGCAGTTCTGAGCAAGCAACCAGGGAAGGAGCAAAGCATACGAAGGGCTTCAGCAAGGCAGTCAAAGCCTGTGGGTTCTCCCCCTCCGCCTACCATCAAAGAATTGTCTGAAGATGAGATAAACACAGCGGGTGTTACAGCCTTGATGCTGTTGCTGTCTGACGAAGAAGAGCAGTTTTGGCTGAGACGCTGCAGGCACAAGAGATGGGCTACGGTCTGGTACACACTGCCAATATCCAGGGCAGAGTCAGAGGAAGCGGACCTGGTGCAACAAAGCCCCAGGAGAAGCTACAGGAAACTGATCGGGCTTACATCCCAGAGGAGGACTGTAGTGATTGCTACGAGGCCAGCCAGGTGGATCTCATAGAATATGGGTTCCCTGATTGGGGCTGTTACTCAGGTCCAGTCAGGGAACCCGAGCTGACAGATATAAACATGACCATCAATAGGTCTGCTCACTCTGGAGGTGGCTCTGCGATAGCTGGATCAGTGTCTGGTACGACACATTGGGTAAATAAAGGGTGACTTGGTGACAGGCTATGGGCTTCGTGGAATTATTTCATCGTGAATTGGCATTCAAGAGTAAGCAATGTTTCAATCACTCACAGACAGTGAATGTCTGCATGCCCAAGTGAATGGTTTATCTTCTAGTCAGCTCATTCCTGCTGCTCTGCTGCCATCTAGATTAAATCCAGCTTGTCTATGCTGTTTGCTTCCCAACTAAAACTAAATTCTCAAGTGTACATCTACCTGTCACTACCACATGTGCAGTTTGCCCTTGAGTATTGAGAAACGATAGGTTCAAGATCCTCCAAGTCTCTATCTGGCAGCTCCTCGGGGACCCATGGAATGGAAAAAAAATAGAGCAAGCATTATATTGATATCAGCAACACACTCTGTAACTCATGACTTTCCAAAGCTTGCTACATATAATAAAAGTGTGCCTTATGGTGCATGTGACTGTGAGAGTGTGTAAAATGGAAGGGATGAAGCAGCAGAAATGAAACGAACCAGCCAGGTTGCAAGAAGATGTCCTCTGTTCCCTTTCTAATTGGCTCCACTGATTCCCAACTCAACACCTGCAAGGCCATTTCTTCACACTGGCTTCGGGCTTCAGCTCCAAGTGGCTGCACATCAGTTGTTCATCTCTCTCCCTCTCTCCTGCGATGATGGTTTTCTTGCAAGCAAATACAGAGTTGTAGAAGTGCCATAACTTTAAAGAGCCCCTCACACTGCTTTGCACAAAACTGTAGTGCTTCTCAAAACATGAACCGCTGGTGGGAACCAAATGCCCACATTTTCAAGTGAACCAGTCATTTGAAGGAAATTATATAATTACTGATGTTCTCTTGTTGTTCTTGGAGACGTTCACGCTCCATCTGATTTTTTGTTTTCCCTCTGCTTCCAATCAGCAACATGCATTGTTCTCTCGAGACAATTTGAACTACTCTGTTATAAAAAAATCATTATGGGATTGGTTATTATTTGACCTGAGACTGCCACATGTTTAAATTTGTCTGCCAATTCAAATGAAATGGTGTTCTCTAAGAAAAAGAACATGCAATTTGAAGAGATTAAGACAGGAATATTGCAGGGATAGTTGGTTTCATTTCAGGGTTCCATGGACAGACAGAGCTTATGAATATGTAACAGCATTTTAAGCTGAGGGACACATTGCCGAGAAACTGATCTGTGAGCTTAAAACTATCTAACATGCAAAGGACTGATATAAACGCAAGGATGTTTTTTTCTTGTATTTGACAGAACCGGCCTCTGTAGCCTGCACTTATTTATAAATAGACTAAATCGAATATTTAGTCTGACTGGGATTCTTGTAATGGTTCCATCTACTAAACGACTAAAGTGTATTTGGCTCTGGGCACTTAACGTCTAGCATGAAACATGCCACTACACAAACCTAGAACATATGCTTTCCAGAAATTGATATGTGTGACTCAGTCAAAGGAAGCCAGGTAGGGTTTTGTAAAGTTCTCACGGTTTATTTTTGGAAACTGGAAGACATGATGCATGAACATGGGTTGCCTGGTGATTGTCTACTCCCAAATGATTAGCAGGCATCAAAGTCAGAAAGCAACAGGGTCCGTTGGAAGTGTGTTGCAGCTGTGCTATAGCATTGCAGTTCAAGCAACTACATTAATTTGCACTTCAGTTAGCAAAATTGTCAGCATGTCAAACTTTCATCATTTATGCTGATGCTCACTTCCATGTAAGAGGTGACCTCTTTACCTGTTCTGTTGCCTCTTCCCAGGAAGGCTGACAGCGTCTGAGAATGTTTACACAGAATCCTCATTCAGAGACGATGGTAATTTGTTCTTCAATCACATTGATTGTGAGCTTTTACTTCAGTAACAACATCCATCTCGTCTCCCATCACAGCTCATTGGCTATTGCATCACTTCGCCATGCTTTTGTTACCTCCAGACTCAACTACTCCTTCTACCAACTGTCCTTCCCTTTAACACATAGTTTAAAACCAAATGACCATGTCCAAACCCATTCCAAGTCTTGCATAGCTAATGTCTGTGCCCTCTGACCTACATCAGCTCTCAGTTCACCAAGCTGCTGACATGGAAACATAGAAACAGAGAAAGTAGGACTAGGAGTAGGTCATTTGGCTGTTAGAGACTGTTCTGCCATTTAATCTGATCATGGCTAATCATCCCTCACAGTACCCCATTCCTGCTTTCTCCCATATCCCTTGATCCGTTTGACCCTAAGAATTCCACAGGCTTACCACTCTGTGGGTGAAGATATTTCATCTCCTCTCAGTCCTAAATGGCCTAACAAATATTTTTAAACTGTGACCCCTTGTCCTGGACTCCCCGATCATTAGAAATACCTCTCTGCATTTACCCTGACTAGTTCTGTTTGAATCTTATAGGTTCCCATGAGATTGCCCCGTCATTCTTCCAAGCTCCAGTGAGTACATTCCTAACCGATCCAGCCTCTCGTCATACATTGGTCCTGGCAACCCAGAAATCCTTCTGGTAAATGTTTATTGCATTCCCTCCACAGCCAGAGTATCTTTCCTCAGATAAAAGGAACAAAACTTTGCAGATTACTCCACGTGTGGTCTGAACAAATCCTGTAGAATTGGGGCAAGGCATCTCTGAGTACTCTAATCGTCTCGCTATGAAGGCCAACATACCATTTGCCTTCTTCACCACCTGCTGCACCTCCAAGCTTACTTTGACATTATAGTGCTCATTGGAATGTGAAATCCCAGCATGGTTGTATTTCAGATCAGAAGCAACATGGAAATAGGAACAGGCCTTAAACTCCTTTGAGCCAATTCCACTTTCAATAAGCTGATCTTCAACTTCAACTGCACTTGATTTAATTTGCTTGGATTTATTACTGTCATGTGTAACGAGGTACAGTGTGATGTTGTCCTACATGTTTTATAGGCAGATTGTACTATGCAAGTACATCAGGGTAACAGAACAATATTATAGCTGCCCAGAAGGTGTAGAGAGAGATTTTTATGACATATGTATTTTTCTGACTCATTGACACGTCCCTTGAATCCATTAACACCCAGGATTCTATTGATCACTGCCTTGAATATACTCACTGGGCAAGAATTCAAATGATTCACAACCCTCTGAGTGATGAGGTTTCTTTATATCTCAGTCTTAAAGAGCCAAGTATTTATTCTGAATTAGTCCCAGTGCCAGACTGTATAGCCAAATAAAACAGCTTGTTGGCATCTATCCCACCAAATGCTTCAATGAAATTACCTCCATTCTTTTACTCTCCAAGGAAGATGGGGCCATTCAGCTTAAACTCTCCTCATAAGGCAACCTTCTCATGCCAGGATTCTTTTCCTACCAAAGCAGTAGACTTCATATTATCCCATAATTTACATTCTTGCCCAATCACTTTAGCTTTCTTCTTTCATCTGCTCCAGGGGGAGCACAATTACATTCTCGAATCTAACTGCCCGGGCTGCAGCACTCTCCTCACCATGATGGAATGAAACTAAATGGTGAAGCCTTCCACTGATGGCACAGTCCTAATGGAGAGGTCTTGCACAGGTCACCCGTTCCTCCCTGGAAAGAGCCAGTCAAACGGAAGTCAGTGTTGCAGTGACCTTCGCAGCACTGGAAGGAGATGGCCCACCACTCCTGCAACCTTGAGGTCCTGCTCCAGCAGGCAACATAGTTCCCCCTGTGACAATATTCTGGTTTTAAGAGGTGTATTTTAAACTGATTCTCGTTCTTAGGAAGAGAGGTTGAGATAGACATGTCAAATGATCTATTCAAGACCAGAAGAACAAACACCTCGTGAGGTCGTGGAAGTTTTTTAAAGTTGGAACAGTAGAAGCAGCATGAATGGGTGGAGCCAGGCTCCCACAGAACAGAGTTCTAGTTTAGCTTTAGTTCAGCAGTTGCTCAGGTCTTGAAACTGGATGTGGAAGCTGTCTCTTTCTCTCCCTCTCTCTCCCTCTCTGCTAGAAATTTCTCTTTTACAACTAAAAGCTTAGGCTCTCTTTTTGCTGCCAGAATCACATGAGACAATCTGTTTTTACTGACATTGCCTTTGTTAAGGGTGTGGTTATGGAATGTTACTGTTTTGGAACTGTTGCTGTTTAGTACTTAAATAATCTATTATTCTGTTAAGTTTTCCAATAGAATTAAAATTAAGCTAATTCTTCTTTCATTTGTTTTATATTTTAACTGGGGGTAAGAATAAAGTGTGTTTTGTTTCAAGCCAAATAGTGTGATCAATCAAATTACATCTGGAGCACAGCTCCTTACACTTGCCTTTAGTTAAGATAAAAGTCAGGGTGTAGGCTGTCTCCTTAATACATTTGAAGAGGGTTTGGTCTGAACCATAATAAACTGAGGGCTCTTATCAAGATCACAATCTCTAATTCCAGATTTGTTTTAGGATTATTGGACTCGACAACAGTGACTGATGAGTGTTGGGGTTTTTTTACCCTCAGGTCTTGCATTCAGTTGGTTTAAATAGGGTATTCTTTGTGTAATAATGGCTCTTGCAGTCACTAAAAGTTTCCAGGGGGTGAAAGAAGATACTTCAAGTGTTTTACAGAAAGTGCGCAAGGCAAAACTTTCAGAATTGGCAAGCAAACTAAAGTTGGAGTTGCCTGTGTCTGTGAGAAAAAGGGAGATAATTGCAACGATAAGTCGACATTTGTAATTGCCAGAACGCATTCAGACTCATTGGAAATTACCAGTGTTCAATTGAAAATGCAGAACTTGAATCACAGGCAATGGTGAGGAAAGAAGAAAGCAAAAAGGGAACAAAACGGTTTGAATTATGATTAAAACCATCAGAAAAAATGAAAGAAAGGAAGGCCCCAGCAGAAGAGAGGGAGAATGTGAAAGGTTTTGATCTTCAGAAGGTGACAATGAAAGAGGAGCATCGACTGAAAATGGTAAAAGTGTAGTTAGAAGGCAAGTGTAGTGATGAAGAGCAAACCCATCATAGCCAAAAGTCTGGTAGGGATCTGTCTAAGTATGTCCAAGTGTTACCCTTCTCACCAAAGTTTGATGAGAAGGATGTAGAAACCTTTTCTCATTGCATTTCAGGAAATAGCTAAGATTCAAACAAAGTTGGTTGGTAGAACTAGTGAGGTATTTGCATCATTATTAGAGGAGGTATCTGGAGAGTATAAGGAAGTGAAAAAAGCCATCTTAAGTGCATATGAGTTAGGGCCAGAAGCCTACAGATAATGTTTTAGGAATTTGGTTAAACATACATTGAGTTTGAAAGAATCAAACAAAGTAACTTTGATAGATGGATAAGGGCATTGAAAATAAATCAAACACATAACGGTCTTGGAGAGACTGTTAATTTGGAGGAATTCAGAAATTCACTTTCTGAAGTAGTGAGAACCCATGTGGAAGAGCAGAAAGTTATGACTGCAAGGTTAGCAGGAGAAATGGCAAATGATTGTGAGTTCATTCAAAGATCAAAGTTTGGCTTCCAGCATCAATTTCAATCTGAGGGATAGAAATTGGGGAAAATAGAAATTCTCAGGTAATAAAGGAAAAGATAGTAGTAAAGATAGTTTACTACAGGTTAAAAAAGAAACCTATGAGAGGGTTAGAGAAATTAAGAAAAGTGTTTTCATTGTAATTAAGAAGAGTACATGAAGTCACAGTGTTGGCAGTTTAAAAAATACACTGGAAGTCTGATGTGGAAAACAGGATAAGCCAGTGGGGTTAAAGAAGATCCCAGTAGAAGCTACAGAGCTACAAAAGAATATAGAACCTAGTCATGGGTTGGTTTAAGAAGAAAATGCAAGAACTCTTGAAAGAATTGGCCATGCTAAATTGACCATAGCATTAAGTGCATTAGTCAGAGAGAAGTGGGTTTGGGTGGATTACTGTTCGGAGGGTCAGTGTGGACTTGTTGGGCCGAAGGGCCTGTTTTCACACTGTAGGGAATCTAATCCAATATAAATTTGTACTTTTTGCCATTAGGGATGAACCTGATGTATCAACCAAATTCATTCCACTTGCATTAGTTTACGGACATGAGGTGAGAGGACCACTGAAATTAGTTAAGGAGAAATTGATGAGTCAGAGTTCAGAGACAACATATCTGGACTATGTATCAAATTTTAGGGAAAGATTAAATACAGTGGGTAAATTGGCTACACAGCATTTGAAAGTAACACAACATATGATGAAACAAGAAGCAGACAAGAAATCAAAAATTCGCAGCTTTGCTGGAAGAGATAAAGTGTAATTATTACTACCATGGTAGGTGAGCCTTTAAAAGCAAGGTTTAGTGGGCCTTATCAAATTGATAGGAAATTGAGTGAGATTAATTATTTAATAAGAATGTCAGGTTGAAGGAAAACTCAGAGTATATCGTGATATTTTGATACTTAAGGAAAGCAAAAGGAGGATATGATATTGGTTACAACTTAAAATGATTAACCAAATCAAGACGATTCTGAATTTGATATTCCTCAAATTAAATTGGACAATGAAGAATTTCTCAAAAATTGGGGTAAATTATTGAGTTACCTTCCAGAAGAAAATTGAAATGATCTGAAAGAGTTATTCTAATCACATGGGGAGATATATGGGAATAAGCTGGGAAGCGCTAACAAAATTGTGTATCATGTAGGTTGCTGTTCCAATTAAGCAACATCCTTATGGACTTAACCTTCTGAAGTTGGCACAGGTTCAAAAATAGATGGACATGCTCAAAGACAATATAATTGAAGTGAGTTGCAGAAAATGGAGCTCACTCATAGTGATGGTGCCAAAACCAGATGGAACCTGATAATTATGTATTGATTACCATAAAGTTAATGCATTTGCCCAAATCTGATTCATATTATATTTCACAGCTGGAAGACTATATTGGGAAGGTGGAACAAACAACTTATATTTCACAACTGGACTTATC
Organism: Chiloscyllium punctatum; assembly: GCF_047496795.1. NCBI lineage: Eukaryota > Metazoa > Chordata > Chondrichthyes > Orectolobiformes > Hemiscylliidae > Chiloscyllium > Chiloscyllium punctatum. The sequence goes on along the minus strand of NC_092753.1, from coordinate 80,729,278 downwards.
CAGAGGAGTCTGACAGGCATCTTTATCAAAGACAGTGAAGGAAGTTTCCAATTTTGTGAATCTGAATGGACTTTACTAGCTTTAACATTATGCCATTTGATATGAAAAATGTACCAGCCACATTTCAAAAACTAACCAAAAATGTCACTTTGAGATTATCCAATTGTGTTGTGTCCATCAACAATCTGGTGATTTTTAGTCACACATGGAAGGAACATTTGGAGCATTTATCCGAATCATTTGATCAACTTCAGAAGGTGAGCTTAGTGATAAACCTGACTAAGAGTGAGTTCATAAAAGCCCAAGTTATGCTCCTAGACCATAACATTGGACATTGGTAGATGATCCCACTGGATGTGACAACATAGGTAATTGGGTGGGGTGGAGGGAGAGGTTCTTATACTGTCACTGAAGAGGCTAGTACTGCAATTCTTGGGACTGAGTGGTTTTAATCGAAAATTCATACTAAATTCTAGCAGCATGGTTGCTCCACTAACTGACTTCTGAAGAATGTTGATACTTTTAGCTGGTGGAAGAGTGTCAGAGACATTAGACAGCCTGAAATCCATGTTAACAACCACCCCAGTGTTAGACACACCTAATTATACATAGTCATTCAATGTGGTCAAACACTCGAGTGATGTAGATGCCAGTGTTGTACACTTGCAAGGAGACAACAAGAAGATAGAACAACCTATTGGATATTTTTCCAGAAAGTTGAATATTTGTCAACAGACATATTTCACAATGGAGAAGGAAACCTTGAGTTTAGAGTTGGCATTACAACCTTTCAACATTTATGTTGCCAGTAATACATCCGAGACAATTGTATTTACTGATCATAACCCCATAATGTTTTTGAAAAAAACATTAAAGATAAAAATACCAGACTGTTGAGATGGAGTTAATTGCTGCAGCCATTTAATTTGAAAATTGTACACATGGCAGGACAAGAGAATGTAATTGCTAAAGCATTGTCATGACTTTGATGAAAGTGTTTGATGGGGGAAGAAACAGATTGAAATAGACTGTAGTATTGAATGTTTGAATGCTTAGAGTCAGTGTAATGTATATGCATTGTGGTATCTAATAGTTTAAAACTAAAGGTTTTTAATACTGAAGCCAACTTTTTATATTGACTTTTTTTTAAAGTGGGGGTAGTGTCATGATGCTATTGCTTTAACAGGTATATATTATCCTGGTTATTTTTATGAAGAAAGATTGAGACAGAGGTACCAAGTAGTCTGTTCCAAACCAATAATGTAAACAGCTTGTGAGGCCTTGGAGTTTTTTTTTCCAAAGGTTGTAAAAGTAGAAGCAGCCTGAATGGGTGGTGTCAGGCTCCCATAGAACCAGGGTTTTACTTTAGCTTTCAGCAATTACTGATGTTTTGAAGCTGGTTATGGAAGCGACCACATTTTTCTCTCTGTTACAGCTAAAAGCTTGGGTTCTCTTACTGCTGCCAGAATCGCATGTGAGTCCATCTTTTTTATTGACATTGCGTTTGTGAAGGATGTATTTGTAGTTAAATAATCCATTATTCTGTTACATTTTCCAATAGAGTTAAAGTTAGACCAATTTTTTTTGTTTGTGTTTTAACTGTAGAGTAAGAATAAAGTGTGTTTTGCTTAAAGCTGAGCAGTGTAACCAATCAAATTACATCTGGAATATAGCACCTTACGTTTACTTTTAAATAAAATAAAAGTAAGGGTCTAGGTTGTCTCCTAAATACATTTGAAGTGGGTTTGGTTTGGTCCATAGTAGCTCACGGTGTCCTGGAACATTGAGAGCCTACATTGGCACTAAGCCCCACTCAGCTCCAGAAAATGCAGTCAATAAGAAAGCTCTGGGCCTCCTGTGCAACCCTCATATCCGGAGGGGCAACTGTGAAACTGCAGCTCTCCCTGAGCAGAGTGCTCCTTGTCTTCCTTGGGGGCCTGCCGCTGTTCCTGGTCCTGCCCATAGCTCTGCTTACCTCCAAAGGTGAGGGTCACAGTGACCAACATGCCACCAGCAGCCGGTCCCATCACTCTCAGTGGAAGGGACCTAAATTGGGCATAAGAGGAGTAAAAGTTCATTCGATCTTAGAGCAGTGAGCAGTAGCATATAAGGACAAAGGGTGCTTCATCACACAGTGAGACATGCTGCACCCTGATAATGGGGGGCATGTCCACATTGGACATCTGCATGTACAGTAAAATGCTGAAGGTGCCGAACCAGCCTGAATGATCGTCACGTCAATGGAAAAACACCACTGCAAACCCCACACCCATTTCAAATGACAAACTTCACACTGCATTCAGCACAGGTATTTGTTACACTTACATAATAGGTGAAGATGCAACATTGTCTGGCTCTTTGGAGGTTGTAGAAGTAGTGGTTCCCCTTTGGCCATCTCTGTTCTTTTGTAACATCATCATTGATAACTTTGACATTATTGAGATGGTCAAGTTCACTGTACAAGCACCAATGGCACGTGACAAATTGCCTTTGACCAGTATCTGATCCAAAGCACCCTCAATCTGAATGTATAGCAAATGGGCGATGCAATGATTGCAAACCTAGTGTAGCTTTAATTTGCAAAGATCTGCTCCATGCTTTGTTGCTAAGTTGTAATGATATCCAGCAAACGTGGTTCCTAGACTTTTATCATCAAATCAGCACTGACATACCCACCCTGAGTGTTGTTCCAGCCATTTTCTAGGAATATGTCACACCATGAGAACAGAAAAATACAGCTGGTGACACAGATTGCTGTGGACACTGGCAACATTAGGCTCCACCTTGCAGTGGTTGTAACGAGGTCAGCCAGTCACCTCATAGAATATGAGTTCCCTGATTGAGGCTGTTAATCTGGTCCAGTCAGGAAGCCCTTTGACAGATATAAACAGGAGTGTCAGAGGTTCTGGTCACCCAGAGGGAGTTGGATCAGTGTCAAGAATTCTCCACATGTAAATAAAAGATGACTTGACGATGGGATACCGGTGTATACAGAATTATTTCAATGGCAATGAGAGAAAAGCATGCTCCTGAAGAAATTAACTTTGATTTTCGATTTGATTTATTGTCACATGTACTTAAGTAAAATGAAAAGCCTTGTTTGCAAGCACTATAGGCAGATCATAGTGAGCAAAGACATACAGATCATAGGGTGAAAAAAAACATTGGACAGAGAATGGCATGCAGGCTACACCACACAGGGTGTGTGCTGGGCGAGATCAACATTAACAAGATCAGCATTATTTAAAGTTACAGAGTCCATACATCAGTCTAATAACGGCAAGGAAGAAGCTGCTCTTGAACCTGCCAATGTGTGTGTTCGAGCCTCTGTATCTTCTGCCTAGTGGAAGAGGTTTTGGAGAGCATCACTGGGGTGGGATAGATCTTTGATGATGTCGGCAGCCTTTCTGCAGCAGTGAGCCATGTAAGTGGAGTCCATGGATGGATGGTTGGCTTCTGTGATAGTCTGGGCTGTGCACACCACCTTCTATAGTATTTTACAGTCCTGGGCAGAGCTGTTGCTGTACCAAACCATTATGCACCTGGACAGTATGTTCTCAATGGCATATCTATAAAAGTTGGTGAGGGTCATTATGGACATGCTGAATTTCCTGAGATGCCTGAGGAAAGCGAGGTGTTATTGTGCCTTCTTGACGGTTGCATCTACATGGGAAGTCCCCAGGACAGGATGGCGGTTATTGTCGCTCCTCGGAACCTGACACTCTCGCCTCTGCCTGTTGATATAGATGGGAGCGTGTTTGCCTCCTTTCTTACTAAAGTCAGTGATCAGTTCTTTAGTTCTTTAGAGAGGTTGTTATCATTGGACCACATCATTAAGCTCTCTATCATCTTACTGTATTCTAACTCAGCATTGTTTGCTATCCATCCTACCAGGGTGGAGTCATCATCAATCTTGTAGATAGCATTCGATCGGAATTTGGTTACACAGTTGTGGGTAAATAGGGAGTACAGTAGGAGGCTGAGGACACATCCTTAGGCGGCTCCAGTGTTGACTATCATCGTGGAAGGAGTGCAGTTGTCTATCTTCACTGATTGTGGTCTGTGGGTCAGGAAGCTGAGGATCCAGTTGCAGAGGGCAGAGCTGAGACCTAGGTCTCGGAGTTTTGAGATGTCTGGAGGGGATTCTGATGTTGAAGGTGGGGCTATAGTCGATGAATAGGAATCTGACTCAGGTGTCCCTGTTGTCCAGATGTTGCAGGGATGAATGTAGGGCTGGGGAAATGGTGTCTGCTGTGGACTTCTTACATCAGTATTCATGTTGGAGGGGATTGTCACAGGCAGAGAGACTGGAGTTGATGTGGGCCATGACCAGCCTCTCAAAGCACTTCATGATTATGGAGATCAGAGCTACTGGGCGTTAGTCACTAAGGCACATTGCTTGTGCTTTCTTGAAGCAGGTGGATGCTTCAGCTTGTAGGAGGGAGCAGTTGAACATGTCAGTGAATACCTCTGCCAAAGAGTCCACACAGGATCTAAGTGCAAGGCCAGAGACTCTACCTGGGCCTAATCCTTTCCTTCGGTTGACTCCCAGGAAGGTCGATCTAAGGTCTGCAGTGGTGACTGAGGGCCTAGGTGGGTCTGGAGCTGTCAAGGCAGGTGACACTGCTCTGCTGGCATTCTGCTCGAACCAAGCTTAGTAAGCATTGAGAGCATCAGAGAGGGATGTGTCTTTGTCCACTATCTTGCTCTGCTTCAATTTGTATCCCGTAATGTTGTGTGGGCCTTGCCCAAGGGTGCAGCGGGCATCTTTATGGTTCGCCAGGGCTTCTAACTTAGTCCAGTATTGCCTCTTGGCATCTTTAATGGCTTTACGGAGTTCATGTCTGGATTTTCTGTTCAGGTCTGGGTCATCCAACTTGAAGCTGCATGCCTGGTCTTCAGTAGGGAGTGGATTTCCTGATTCATCTAAGGTTTCCAGTTGGGAAACACCCAGACTGACGACTTTGGTACACAATCCCCCACAATTTGTTAATGAAGTCCGTGACAGTGGTGATGTATTCGTCTCGGTTTTCCACTGAGTACATGAATACCGTCCAGTCCACTGATTCCAATCAATCCTGGAGATGGTCTTCCGCTAGCAATGTATTTCTTTCTATGAAGAATGCTCCCGTTTCAGCTTCTGTTTGTAAGCTGGGAGGAGGAACGCAGTTCTGTGATTTGATTTTCTAATGTGTGGGTGGGAAATGGAGTGGTATGTGTCTTTTGGTTGTGTAGCAGTGGTCCAGGATATGTTCGATCCTTTTGTGGACAGCAGGTGTGTTGGTGGTACTTTGGCAGCTCGCAACAGTCATCTTTGAGTTGGGGTAAGCCTTTCTGGCATCATGCTGTTATTTGGGAAGCTTGATGTGTTCAGTCCCAGAGGGCGATGGCAGGTATTATCACTGGAGTGTTATTCCAGAGGGGCAGATAATGTTCTGGGGACCCGGTTCGAATCCTGTCACAACAGATGGCGGAATTTGAATTCAATAAAAATCTGGAATTAGGAATCTAATGACCACCATGAATCCACTGTTGATTGTCAGGAAAAAAAACTCATCTGGTTCACTAAAGTCCTTTCAGGAAAGAAACTGCCATCCCTACTTGATCTGGCCTATGTGTGACTCCCAACCCACAGCAATGTGGTTGACTCTTAACTGCCCTCTGGGCAATTAGGGATGGGCAATAAATGCTGCCTAGCTCATCCTGTGAATGAACACACAAAAGTCCTGCCATCAAAAACTGGTTCTGGTATATGTAAAGAACACATTTTTTCTGGGCAACTGACATTGAGGCAGGTGAAAAGTAGCAAATAATTTTCCTGACAGCCTGTGAACCTGCAGCGTTTTCAGTTATTAGGAGCCTAGCTTGCCCTGACGAACCAGATACTAAAACCTTTCAAGAGTTGATGGAATTAGTTAAGAAGTATTATGACCCCAATCCGCTCTAATTTTGAGGTGCGATTGATTGTACTCAGCAAGTTGAGAACTGGGGGATTTGTATCAGGACTTTTCACTCAGTTAAGTCAGCTGGCAAAGGCACGTGAATTTGATTTAACCCTTAATGAGATGCTGAAAGACCGTTTGGTATGTGACCACGCACAAGTGTCTATTAGCTGATGCCCACTGGACTTCAAACTGGCTTTATCATTTGAAAATGCAGGAAGTGGAGCACGTGAGTTGCAGGGTATTCCGATGGAAGTAGGCACCCTCGGCTGGCCAACTGAGCTTGGGGAACACCACTTGAGTGCAGGCCTCACTCAGGACATGTCCTAAACAGGGAGACTCTAGGTCAACCCATAGTAAAATGCCAAAACAAAGCCAAGCCTCAACCAAATTGTTAAACTTTCCTTCAGGCTCCCAGCCAGCAAGCTATTATCATTGCTGCCAATATGTGGACTTGAGACAAGAAGAGGCCCTCTACACCTAAACTGAGGGAGAGAACTAATGGGACGATACCCAGTAGAGTCCACAGCCTGGAAGGTCCACCTACAGCTGGCTTGGAACAGTTAAATTGCTTAGCAACATCCAAATCTCTCCAGCCTATCCCCTCACCTTAACCTCCTTCCACCTATCATATTCCCCACGCCCCTCCCCCAAGTCCCTCCTCCCTACCTTTTATCTTAGCCTGCTGGACACACCCTCCTCATTCCTGAAGAAGGGCTTATGCTCGAAACGTCGATTCTCCTGTTCCTTTGATGCTGTCTGACCTGCTGCGCTTTTCCAGCAACACATTTTTAAGTTCTGATCTCCCAGCATCTGCAGTCCTCACTTTCTCCCAATCGAAATAAACGTCTGGTTAAATGGTCACCCCATTCTCATGGGTTGATACCAGCGCAACCATCTCAGTGATCGCAGAACCAGTCTTTAACAACATTCGCTCTGAACTCCAACCCTTAAATTTGCGCAAGACCTCAGCTAGACTGACAAGCTATAGCAGGGAATGTTTATAGATTAAGGTACAACTTCGGATTCAGTGTCTTATGAGAAGGAACTGGTTCAGTTGTTGTAAAACACCCAGGCACAAATTGATGGGGTGAAATTGGTTGAGAAAGATTCCCACCGACTGGCTCAACATTTTTCAATTAGAAAATAGCTGACTGAGTAAAATCTGAATTAATTACCCAGAAGTTTCTCATGAAGGTCTAGGCACTATCAAAGCAGCCAAGGCAACCTTGCATGTTGACCAGGAACTGATTCTATGATTCTTCAAGGCCTGACCACTGCCATTTGCATTATGGGCCACATTGAGGCAGAAATCAGGAAGCGGTGAAGAGAAGGAGTCATCAAACCAGTCCAGTTTGTGGAATGGGCAGCACCAGTTCTTGAAGCCTGTTGGGTTGGTTCACTTTTTTGGGGATTTTAAACAAATGGAAAACCACTTTTCACAGCTGGATAAATACCTAGTTCCTCGCAAAGCAGTCCTTCATGAAGCTAGATATGAGCCAGGCGTACTTGCAATTGCAGCTGGATGAGGATTCCCAGAAATATGCTACAATTAATTCCTAAAAGGGTTTGTACCCACATACAAGACTGCCTTTGGGGTTTCGCACCTGTGCAAATTTTCAGTGGCCAATGGCAAGCATTTCACATGATCTATTCCACATCGCCATTAACAGGGAAGACCAAGAAGGAGCACTTAGAGAACTTGAACATAGTCCTTAGGTATTTCTCCCAGGCGGATGTATGCTTTAGCAGGGAAAAATATGTGTTCCAGGCACCCCAAGTGACCTACTTGGCCACAGAATTGACAAGACTGGGTTACACCCATTGGAAGATAAAGTGAGGGCAATCAAAGGTGCCCCGGCTCCCAAGTCTGTACCAGAACTTAGATCATTCCTTGGGCTAGGAAACTATTTTGGAAAGTTCATACATAACCTGACCTCCATCCTCGTACCTTTGTACCAACCCTTAAAAAATGGTCAGCCAAGGAAATGGTGGCGTATCCAAGCCATAACCATGAGCTGTTGGCATATTATGACCCCAAGTGAGATCTGGTATTGACATGTGAAGCCTCCCGAGGTAGCATCAGGGCAATATTAGCTCATAGGTGGACAAAAAAGCATACGCATCCTGGACTTTAGTTAATGCAGAGTGTAAATAAGCCCAGATCGAGAAGAAAGGTTTGGCTGTCACATTTGGAGTCAGAATGTTCCGCCAATATCTTTACAGATATAAATTTGTAATAAAGACAGACCACAAACCCCTGCTAGGTCTACTTAAAGAGGGCAGGGCAGTGCTGATTATAGTTTCAGGGTGAATTCAGCTGTGGGCTCTAATATTAAATGTGTATAATTACAAGTTGGAACACCATCCGTGAGGCTAAGTAGTAAATGTGAGTGTACTGAGCTGCCTCCTTCAGAAACAAGCCATTCAGGCCAATTTTATGTTATGTTCAAGACTCTCTCATTTGTCTTCATTTTAGTCTAGCACAGTCACCTCTATATATCTCTTTTAAAATCTGACTGGCTTCACATTAAATGCATCCAAGTTATTCGCTTCAATCACTCTTTGTGGTAGAAAGTTCCCTATTTCACCAATATTTTAGGAAAGAGGTTTCTTTTGAATTTCCTGGGGGTTTCTTTGGGAGGGATATCTTACACTGATGACCTTTAGTTACGCACTTCCCCACAAGGGGAAACATTTTCTCTGTTAACACTGAATCAAAGTTTTTCCTGATTTTAAATCAGCCTTAATTTTGTAGGAAAAAAAAAGAAAACAAGCCTGTTCGTCTTTTTTTTAATATACATCCCTAAACATTTCTAATAACATCCTTATAAATCTTCCCTGTAACTTCTCCAGCATCTCTGTATCTCTTCAGTAACATGATGACCTGAACTATAGCAATACTTGTATACAATTGATGATATACAATTTTAAAATATTTTTGTCATTTCCTGCCCCAAATAACCAGGTTCCTAATCTCAGTTCAGGAGCTCACCCTGAATATTCATCAAGACTGACTGCAGAATGTTCAGTGGGCTCAGCATTAATGATAGAGTTTCATGTCTGTCCTTTTGATGTTTATTGCACAACAGAGTCCTTTCTGAGACATTATATTTGTATATTGGCATTTCCAGAATGACTTCTCACTGGTTGGTGATCTTGTGGTGTAAAACTTATATTTCCTCATTCTGCCAGCATCTTCAAGTTATCAGCATGAGATACATAACAGTATTCAGAACTCTTTCAAACTTGTCCTCTCAATCTTGCCATGGGGTTACCTTGATCTTGCATATATCCATAGGTAAGAACAGTCATGATTCCAGCTGATGCTGATACTGGACAAGTCAGATTCCAGAGGCAAAGTTGAGGACTGCAGATACTGGAGATCAGGGTCAAGATCAGAGCGGTGCTGGAAAAGCACAGCCGGTCAGGCAGCATCGGGGGGGAAGTAAAATCGACGTTTCGGGTAGGGGCCCTTCATCAGGATTCCTAATGCTCCTGCCGAAACGTCGATTTTCCTTCTCCTCGGATGCTGCCTGACTGGCTGCGCTTTTTCAGCACCATTCGAATCTTGTCAGATTCCAGAGTTAATACTGGATTCATAGACCATAAGTTTTATTTCTGCAACTTTTTTTACCATAGTGGTCAGTCACTGACAATACAGAGAACATGCAGTGGTCACCACATTAAAGGAAGAATACAATTGCGCATGGAGAAGGTACAGAGGAGATTCATCAGGATTTTGCCTAGTTGGAGCACAGAGTCATCGAATCATCCAGCATGGAAACAGACCCTTCAGTCTAACTCTTCAATGCGAACAGATATTCTAAATTGAACTAGGTCCATTTGCCAGCAATTGGCCTATGTCCCTGTAAACCCTTCTGATTCATATACCCATCCAGATGCTTTTTAAATGCTGTAATTGTACCAGCCTCCACTACTTCCTCTGGTAGCTCGTTCCATACACGCACCACTCTCTGCGTGAAAAAGGTTGCCCCTCAGGTCTCTTTTAAATCTTTCCCCTCTCATTTTAAACCTGTGGCCTCTAGTTTTGGACACTCCTACCCCAGGAAAAAGACCTTGGCTGTTCATCCTATTCATGCCCCTAATGACTTTAATAAACTCTATAAGGTCACCCCACAGCCTCCTACCTATTCAGCCTCTCCCTCTAACTCAAACCCTCCAACCAGTTTAGCTATGAAGAGATGCTGAATAGCTTGGAGTGTTTTCTGTAGAGCAGAGAAATCTGAGAGATGACTTGATTGAGGTGTAGAAGATTACAAAATTCTTAGATAGGTTGGACAGGAAGCAGCTGCTCTCCTTAGTTGAACGTTCAATAACAAGGAGTTTAATTTTAAAATGATGTTGGTCTAGAGGGAAATAGCAGGTTCACTGTGGATAAGGAAGTTTGTGTGAGGAAAGAAAGAAATTTAAGAATGAAACTCAAGGCTCTAAGTTTCTTCAGTTTTTTGTTGGTTGTATGGTTGAAAAGTTGTTGGGAATTTCCTTGTACGCCTGGCAAAAGGAATTCAGGCCTGTTATGTTTTCAGTTGGGAAAACAAGGTCATAATGTCCTTTCAAAAGTATGAGTCTGGATTACTCCACAGAACTTACATCATGCATCATAGGATTTTGAAAAATAAGGCCTAATTTTAATTCAATGTAGAATTGAGTCTGTGCAGGCAGACGAGTGACAAGTTGAGATTCTGAGGCCCAAAATGATTTTGGCTCTGAGGCATCATTTCCACACATAACATCCGACTCCCAGTCAAGCCCAGTTACCATTGTAACCCTCGATTATCTTGGGCCTCACACGTTCATCCAACGTCTCTTCAAAATGCATCAAAAGTGCCACTTATGTCAATCACTCCCTCTAGCAAGTACTACAGTCATACTGCTCTTGGGTAAAGCCTAGGGATTAGGACCATTCAAAGTTTCCCTCCAGTCCTATCAAGAATCATGAAAAAGAAATCAAAACCTTTCCTTGCTGGACCTTTCCTGGCACTGACTTTGCTGCTCAGTAGATTTAATTTCGCAGAAATACCATTGCCACTCTTCAACTCAATTCAAGGTAAGATTAAGCCCAAATGATATTAATGGATCTCAAATTTATATTTAATGTCGAGCAATGTCATTTTTTGTTGTTATAAGTTGTTACAACACTTGCAGAATAGATGGCAGGACTTATACTTTTTTTTTAATCGGTTGCCAAATTACGATTGAAGAAAACAGCTTGCCAGAGCTTTGGTGCAGAAGACAGGCTTAATAATGCAAACTTGCCTGGTTTTCTTTGAGTCTGCCAGAATGCACAAGCCATGTGTTCATAATCTTCGTCACAGTCTCAGTCTATAATGACTGCAAATTGCTTGAAATAAAGTGGCTTGCATTGATTCCACTCATTGGGAGTTATGGGATTATTGCCAGTATCATTTACGGTGTTGCATTTCCTTGTTTATGAAATGCGATAGTTAGCCTGTGGCTTTTTACTGCTGCTTCCTTGTTAGCAGGTGTAAGTGTGCTGGCTGGACATCGAGGGGAGGTGGAGCTCAGGTAAGGTAGATAATCTTTGAAAATGAGCATGGGAAATGCAATGCATGATGAAACTGTATCCAATCCTTGCAGAAGGAGAAATTCAGGCATTGAAAATCTGAAAGAAAAACAGAAAAAGCTGAAGAAACTCAACAGGTGCAGCAGCATCTGTGAAGAGAAAACCATTTCAAGTCCAGTGACCCTAATGATGCACTGCACTGCACTGCACTCAAAGCATTAACTGTTCTTCTCTCCATAGATGATGCCAGACCTGCTGAAATTCTCCAGTAATTTCCATTTTTAGTCCATTCCTTCCAATGCAGGCAGTATGCAAACTTCATATTGTTTGTATTTTATGTGACTGGAATTTGACACTGAGCGCACTATTGAATGGCCTCATCCCTGAGCTAAAGGGGTAAAATTATGTATCTAAGTCATTCTCAATTGATATTTTTTATTTCTTTAAGTGCATAGCAATTGCACTTTAGTTAAAGATGTAGTCAATGAGACCAAAAGTAAGGAACTGGTTAAGAAGGTTTCTTTAGTAAAAGGAAGAGGAATATTCACCACAAATAAATTAATAAAACTCAAAATAGAACACATACACAAACACAAAATGAGTGAGAGGCTGTTAATACAGGAGTATTAACAGAAACAAAAAGATATACTGTTTAAAAGTTCTTACCATTCTTGAGGCATAATAACCAGAACCACATTTGTTTAACTGTTGATTGATATCTGCACTAATTGCAAAATCTGTAGATATCTTCTAGTTCCTTAGGAGAAGTTATTTTACCTATTTGCTTTTTCACTGGATGCTGTATTCTGAGATGATGACAGAAACACATGGCAAGAGACAGTGTCATCCAGTTCTTGCTTACACATCCTTACTTACATAAAGATGGCATGTTGGCTCAGTGGTTAGCACTTACAAAGCCCAGGACCCGGGTTTGACTTGGGTAACTGCGTGAGATTTGCAGGTTCTCCCCATGTCTATGTGGGTTTCCTCACAAAGTCCAAGAGTGTGCAAGTTAGGTGGATTGGCCATGCTTATTTGTCCCACAGCATCCAGAGATGTGCAGGCTAGGTGGGTTAGCTACAGCAAACACCCCAGGCAGAATTATAGACTTGGGATTGGGGGTTAGTCTGGATGGGTTCTTCCAGTGCTCTTTAGAAGGTTGGTGCAGAGTTGATGGGCCAAATGACCTCTTCTGAACTTTATAGACTCTATGATTCCATATTCATTATTAAACCTTGACCCCCATCCCCAGCACCCAGATCACTCAAAAAAGGCAGCTTTTCTTATAACAGCATGGTCTGGCATACAAGCATAAGAGGTACAAGTTAGTAAGTTTGCAGATGACCCCAAAATTGGAGGTATAGTAGACAGTGAAGAGGGTTACCTCAGATTACAACAGGACCTTGACCAGATGGGCCAATGGGCTGAGAAATGGCAGATGGAGTTTAATTCAGATAAATGCGAGGTGCTGCATTTTGGGAAAGCAAATCTTAGCAGGATTTATGCACTTAATGGTAAGGTCCTAGGGAATGTTGCTGAACAAAGAGACCTTGGAGTGCAGGTTCATAGCTCCTTGAAAGTGGAGTCACAGGTGGCTAGGATAGTGAAGAAGGCTTTTGGTATGCTTTCCTTTACTGGCCAGAGTATTGAGTACAGGAGTTGGAAAGTCATGTTGCGACAGTAAAGGACATTAGTTAGACCACTGTTAGAATATTGTGTGCAATTCTGCTCTCCTTCCTATCGGAAAGATGTGAAACTTGAAAGGGTTCAGAAAAGATTTACAAGGATGTTGCCAGGGTTGGAGGATTTGAGCTATAGGGAGAAGCTGAACAAGCTGGGGCTACTTTCCCTGGAGTGTCAGAGGCTGAGGGTTGACCTTGTAGAGGTTTGCAAAATTATGAGGGTCATGGATAGGGTAAATAGGCAAAGTCTTTTCCCTGGGGTCAGGGAGTCCAGAACTAGAGGGCATAAGTTTAGGATGAGAGGGGAAAGATATAAAAGAGATCAGAGGGGCAACTTTTTCACACAGAGGGTGGTACGGGTTTGGAATGAGCTGCCAGAGGAGCTGTGGTGGAGGCTGGTCCAATTGCAACATTTAAGAGGCATTTGGATGGGTATATGAATAGGAAGAGTTTGGATGGATATGATAGGTGGCTGGCAGGGTGCTGGCAGATGGGACTAGATTGGGTTGGGATGTCTGGTCAGCAAGGACAGGTTGGACCGAAGGGTCTGTTTCCATGCTGTACATCTCTATGACTCTATGACTCTATGACTCTATGCCAAACAATTTGAGGTGAAAAGATGGCAGTGTAGCAGCTCTGTGTAGCCTGCGAGAACCTGTAATATGTTTGGGTATTATTGACCAAAAGTGAGATTTCTGCAATCTCTTCTGCCTGACACAGATTGCTGGGATTACTTTGCAATGATCAACTTCATGCTCAGGATTACTTGTAGCCAGGATGTATATTCTACATAGTTGGTAAGTGAGTAAGATGCAGATTGCAGAATGTTGTGATAACAGATCTCCTTAATCTTAAATCAGTGAGTGTCTGAATAATGCAATTGCCCCTGGATGGGCTTCACAAGTGGAGCTCAATCTGAAAGACAAAACAGCCTTATTCCACAAGCTCTGGGTGTGCTGCAAGCCATTTATTTATGTTTATTGTCCAGTTGAGATTCAGTTGAAGGTGAATAGTTTTCCAGATTGTGCTCATGAGTGTGATTTGCAGGGTTTGCCTGTTAATCTCAGTGCTACCCCTAACCTTCCTGTTTGTTTCAACCTCCACATAGTCGTATTGCGATTACACATTAGTTGCATTCTTGTGCAACCCTATGCTGTACAAAAATCGCACAATATAAATACACTTAAAGCATTGGCAGTGTAATTGCGTTATAGCCAACACACACTTTAAAAGTTCACGTTTTGGAAAACGCGTTCCCTATTCACCCAATCACATTGCAATCAGTTCACATTAACTGAAAGATGCATTATAGCAGAACTGCCTGTATTCCCATCCAACTCTTTTATTTTACTATTGATATCCCTGAGTAATGCGTCTACCATATAGCCTTGCCCAACATTGTGAATCTCAAAGATCAACATCAATGTTACCATCACATGCCAGTCCAATGGCTACATATTCAATGTTGTGCTCCTGGTGAACAGTGTCTGTTTGTCTGTTTTTGTTATACTATTTTTTGGACTCATCTTCTGTTTTCTGATCCATGCCTATATGTGTTGTGTTCCTAATTATCTCATATTTAGTCATTAATAAACTCACACATTTTAATTCAAGAAGGACTGATTAAATTGGCTCCTTGTAAAACATTAGCTCATTTTGGCCTGAGCGAGAGGTATTCACAAGGGAAATTATCCTTTTTAAGGTAACTTTCTTACGATCAACCAAGAGAGGGGGAATAAAAGAAAGGGACCAGTTCAGCCCTCCTCACTCAGAAATATCCCATCTGGAATCATAATGAATTGGGGAACTTTGGTAGAGTCATAACACTAGAGCACCTAAAAGAATTGGCAGTTTTAAAAGGTTAACTAGGAGAAAGTGAGGATTGCAGATGCTGGAGATCAGAGCTGAAAAATGTGTTGCTGGAAAAGCACAGCAGGTCAGGCAGTATCCAAGGAGCAGGAGCTTATGCCCGAAACGTCGATTCTCCTGCTCCTTGGATGCTGCCTTACCTGCTGCGCTTTTCCAGCAACACATTTTTCAGTTTTAAAAGGTTACCTATACTGCGTTATGTTTCTCAGTCAGTATATCAGAATGCTTTTAAGAGACATGCTCATGATATCATCACTGCATCACAGCATGTGACTTTGATATACAAAGGTCTTATACTCCACCTTACCTGAAATCACATTAGATTACTTACAGTGTGGAAACAGGCCCTTCAGCCCAACAAGTCCACACCGCCCCGCCGAAGCGCAACCCACCCATACCCCTACATCTACGCCTTACCTAACACTACGGGCAATTTAGCATGGCCAATTCACCTGACCTGCACATCTTTGGACTGTGGGAGGAAACTGGAGCACCCGGAGGAAACCCACGCAGACACGGGGAGAACATGCAAACTCCACACAGTCAGTCGCCTGAGGCGGGAATTGAACCCGGGTCTCTGGCGCTGTGAGGCAGCAGTGCTAACCACTGTGCCACCCAAAGCATGAAGCATGACACTCTACTAGAAGCCCACTTGTTCAATCTAGTAATTTGATATTTGCTCAGATGCATGTATGTCTGAGTAATGTAATGCTTGTACATAATAGTAAGTTGTAAAAAAAAATTCTTTGATTCTTCAGTGCCACAATATCCATGCCATTTTTATACTATCGGAGATAGTAGAAGTGGTCTGCATCCCAGTTAATATACCCTTTTGGAGGAAAATTCACACTACAGTCACAATAGTGGACAACTAGAAAAGACACAAGTATTTTGGTGGTGATATTTGGAATACTAATTGAAAACTAACCAGGAAATAGCTTTGGAGAATAGAGAGGTTGACTAAATGAAGAGTTTCTCACCCTTCAGCAGCATCAATTTCTGTGAGTTCAAACACTGTAGAAATTTATTGATGAGGCATGAAACAAGAACACAAAGTTTTTTTATTAATTTAGAATGTAACTTCTTTGAACAAAAAAAGGAAGTTTCTAAGATTCCATTAATTAAAAACAAAATAAGATTATATAAAAAAGCGAAAGTGTACTTTTGAACTGGGTCACAAGGCCAATGTAATACATTGCACTGACAGTTGGTAGACAAGTGGAAGTTTACAGTAGACCTGTGAAGAAAACTTTGTTCTGAAAGTAGCAGCAGTTGGTTTGATACTACAGCTTTAAGAATACATTTTGCCCTGGTTATTTTTTTGAAGAGGGGTTGAGACATAGGTGCTGACTGGTCTGTTCCAAGCCAGTAAAGCAAATAGTTTGTGAGGCCTTGGAGTCGGAACCACAGGAGCATGAATCTGTGGAGTCAGGCTCTCCCAGAACCAGGACTTTAGTTTAACTTTCAGTAGCTGTTGGGTTTGGAAGCTGCTTATTCATCTCTCCCTGCTACAGCAAAACACTTGAATTCTCTCTCTCTCTGCCAGAGTTTTCTGTTGGTGTTCTTTCCTCCTGGACTGGAGAAACATCACATGAGAGTCAATTTATTTTGCTGAATTTGCCTTTGCCAAGTGTGCAGTTACAGGCTGTTACTACATTAGAACAGTTGCTGTTTAGTAGTTAAATAATCTAATATTCTGTGAAGATTTTCGATAGAGTTAAAGTTAGACCAATTGTTTCTATTTTAACTGTAGAGTAAGAATAAAGTATGTTTTGCTTAAAGCCCAGTAGTATAACCAATTGAATTATATCTGGAACACTTGCCTCTAATTAAGATAAAAGTTAGGGTCAAGGCTATCTCCTTCATATATTTGAAGGGCATTGGTCTGGTCTATAACAATTTCAATCTACAGTGACACAAAGTCAGGGATGCACAATCTAAAGTGCTACTCATACAACATTTTTCAGGTGGAATCATTATGGACAGGATATTCAGTAGCACACTTACTGAATTTCAGCTATTCAAACAATTTTATAGATCAAAAAATAGATAATCGCAAGGAAAGAGCTTTAAAAATCTTGCTTGACTTTGGAAAGGAGGAGCTTCACTTAATTAACTTGCCAGGTTTACCAATGCATGATCAGAAAGTTCCAGAAAAGCTCTAAACGTTTCTTGATGACCACTCCAAGATGAGAATGAACTCCTGTATTAACAGCCTCTCACTCATTTCATTCAAACAGCAACCCCAAGAATGACATCACCCACCTTAACAAACCAAGACCTATAAATAGAGTGGCGGGACATACCACCAGCACTTCACTGGAGACTCTCATTGATGATGTTACCTAGTCATAGTGATGAAACATCTGAAAACACATCTTCCAGCTCAGCGAGCTAACTTATATATACTTATCAACCTGAGCTAAAAATCTTCTCAAAAATCGTTAATCGATTGACCCAGTTTGTTGGAAGGTATTACAGCAAAGGGTATGAATGTGACTTTTTCAAAGAGAGACTCATTGAATTGGTCATCGCCTCAACACCAGCTGAGGCCTTTATGATGGATATTTTGGGAAAAGAAAAAGGCCAAATAATTGATAGAGAATGGACTTATGTATGAAGACATAATGACAGACCAACAATATGTTTAATGTGCAGCTAACACTATTCCCATGGTCAGAAAAGTGCACGTACCCAATTAAAACTGTAATAGATCTGATTTGTCACAGCTTCCCAAAAAAAATGTCATGTTGTCACAATGCAGTTCCAGGTTCCGATTTAAGTATAACTGTGAATCTGAATAATGTTTCATCTAGAGGGTAAAATTGATCAAACAGGAACCCATCAATAACCAATATTTTCAACTGTTTGTGTGTTTCACATTTTTTCCAGGTGATCACTTGGGCTTTTCCTTGGTTGCTGGACTGTCAAGATGCTCTGTTAGACGGAAGATTTGCAGAGGCCCAAGCAGACAATGCAGCATAACACTAATTGCAGTCTCTCCTTCTATTTGGAAATAAATCAATGGTAGCCTTGGTGTGCCACCAGCAGCCACCATTACAGAACAAAGCCAGAGCCGGCTGCCAACTCAGTTTCCAGCCAGGCCCACTTCAATCTGATGTGGGATATAGGGCTAGCACTTTTAACTTCACATGTTGCTTAATTCCACATCCCTCTTCACTCAGCCACTGACAATCTCTATCTACTATGACTCTTACTTCAGTCTGACAGATGCTGCTGAGTCTCGCCTTGCAGCTCGTGCATATTGGCAGCTATTCAACCATGGAAGACATACCATCCAAACACATTCCTCGACACTCATTGGCACACCACCCTCTTTTCTAAGACAAAATCCCCTCTAGCAGCAGAACCTAAATAGAATGGGGCAGGACTGGCTTTTTAAAAATTCATTTGGGGGACGTGGGTGTCGCTGACTGGCCAGTATTTATCACCTGTCCCTAGTTGCCCTTGAGCAGGTAGTGTTGAGTTGCCTTCTTGAACTGCTGCAGTCTACATGCTGTAGGTTGACCCACGATGCCGTGGGGAGGGAATTCCAAGATTATGACTCAGCGACAATGAAGGAACAGTGACATATTTCCAAGTCAAGATAGTGAATGGATTGGCTGGGAACTTGCATATGTCTGCGGCACCCGTCCGTTGAGATGAAAATGGTCATGGGTTTGGAAGGTGCACTCTGAGGATCTTTGGTGAATTTCTGCGCTCCAACTTGTAGATAGTACACACTGCTGCTACTGAGTGTTGGTGGTGGAGGGAATGGTTGCATGTGAATGTGATTCCAGTCAAGTAGGCTGCTTTGATATGGATGGTGTCAAGCTTCTTGAGTGTTGTTGGAGCTTCACCCATCCAGGCAACTGGAGAGTATTCCTGACTTGTGCCATGTAGACGGTGAACAGGCTTTGGGGAGTCAGGAGGTGAGTTACTCAGCACAGTATTCCTTGCAACTGACCTGTACTTGTAGCCACTGTGTTTATATGGCAAGTCCAGTTAAGTTTCTGGTTAATGGTAACCCCAAGGATGTTAATAGTGAGGGATTCAATGGTAGCACCTTTGAATATCACAGGCCAATCGTTAAATTGTCTCTTATTGATGATGATCCTTGCCTGGCGTTTGTGTGACACAGATGTTATTTACTATTTGCCACCTCACATGATCTGGATAATGTCCAATTCATATTGCAGTTGAATACAGACTGCTTCAGCATCTGATAAATCATATATGGTGCTGAACATTGAGCAATCATTGATTAACATTCCCACTTCAGATCTTACGGTGGAGGGAAGGTCATTGATGAAGTGGCTGAAGATGTTTGGGCCTGGGACACTACCCTGAGGAACTCCTGGAGCTGAGGTGACTGACCTCCAACAGCCACAACTATCTTCCTATGTGCTAGGTACAACTCCAACCAATCGAGAGTTTGCTCCCTGATACCCATTGATTCCAGTTTTACTAGGGCTCCCTGAAGCTATACTTGGTCGAATGTGGCCTTGATGCCTCTCTTCAGCCCAAAGAGATGATTCTCTCCAGCAGCATCGTGACCGTGTCGGAGACCTTGATCAACAACAGTGCTAAATTCATTAAAGATGACATCATCTTTGTTTCTAATCCTCCTTCTCACATCTCAGTTCACATTCATTACACAATCCATTCTGATCATCAAGCTGCAGGTGGTTTAAGGATGCACCTTTTATTTTCCCCTTCATCTCCACACAAACGAAACCTTGTTGCTTTCACCATCCAGGCACCCATAAAGTGTCACTATGGCACCATTCTGAAGTGACGCAGAAGCAAGACGTGGAACGGGAAGATGGTGCAGACAGCGCCAAGGATTGTTTATTATAGTAGAACATTGCAGAACCTACCTGGGAACAGATCATTTTCGATCTAGTGATACCTAATGTGGCAGGGTTATTCAGCAATCTCATTGTTTAGGGTGCTCTCAGAGTTAGCGACCAGAACATAGTGGAATTCTGCATGAGAAAGACCAACACCAGAATCAAACCAGTCTGCTCATCTTAAATGGAACCAATTATAGAGGAATGAAGACACACTGAAGTAAAGTGGGCTAGGAAAATTATCAGTGACAGATGAGCAATGGCAGACGTTTAAGCAGAAGTTTTAAATTGCTCAGCAGAATTCATTCTGATCAAAAGGAAGGACTTGATGAGAAGGATGAACCAACCCTGGCTAACAAAGGTAGTTCAGGAGAATATCCAATCAAATATTAAAGCATACAAAGCAACAGCATTTAGTGGTAGGCCAGAGGATTGGTATTTTTGTTTAGGAACCAACAGGAGATTATTAAAAAGCTAATAAAGAGGGAGAAAATTGATCATGAAATAAATTTGGCAAGAATCATAAAAACAAACAGAAAGAACTTCCGTAGGAGCACAAAAAGAACAAAAGTAGCTCTGTGTGTGGGGGGCCTTGGAGGCTGCAACTGGGGTATTGATAACAAGGGACATTGAAATACAGGTAATTTAAACCAAGATTGAGCATTGTTCTTCACTCTAGAGGATACCACAAACTTCCCAAAGATATTAGCTAAGCAAGAAGACCTTTTAATCATATTTATTAAGAGGGGCAAATTATTTGACAAACTAATGAACTAAAGGCAAACAAGGTGCCAAGACCTGATGGTCAATGTTCAAGTGATTTGAAAGGAAGCAGCTGCAGTGATTGTTGAAATATTCCAGAATTCACTGAAATTTCGAAGGGTTCCAGCAGATTGAAAAACTGCTCATATGGCAACCCTATTCATCATGAATGGAGGGGAATGGAATCTAATAAACCACAGGCCAATTAGCCTAACATCTGCTATTTGTAAAGTACTATAGAGTCCGTTGTTAAAGAAGAAATAACAGAACATTTAGAAAAGCCTAATCCAATTGTACAGAGTCAATGTTGTTTTGTTAAAGGGAATTATGTTCAACAAATTTGCTGCAACAAAAAGAGTTGATAAAAGGGACCCAGTAGATGTTATGTAATTGGATTTCTATGAGGCATTCCATAAGGTGCTATATAAACTGTTATTGTACAATTAGGAGTTCAAGGTATTGGGGTAATGTATTAGTGTGGATTAAAGATTGGTTAATATACAGCCAATAAAAGTACAATTAATAGGTCTTTTTCAGGTTGGAAAGTTGCAACTAGTGGAGTACCAAAAGGATCACTCCTCGGGTCTCAATTGTTTATGATCTGTATTCATAACTTAGGGGAGGCAGATTATCATGTATCCAAAATTGTTGATGATACAATAATAGGAGGGAGGGTGTGTTGTGATGAAGACATATGGAATCTGCAGATAGTTTGTAATGTTGGGCCAGAGCTTTGCAGATGGAGTTTAATGTAGAAAAATGTGAGGTCATACACTTTAGTAGAAAGAATCAAAAGGCAGACAATTATTTAAATGGAGAAACTCCAAAAATGTTTAGTGTAGAAGGATCGGTGTATGAAACATTTAAAATGTTAACATACAAATGTAGCAAGTAATTAAGAATGCAAATAGAATTTTGCCCTTATTTGTAGAGGTTGAAGTTTAAACATGGAGAAATTTTGCAACAACTGTATATGGTGTTGTGGGGCCTCAACTAGAGTGATGAGTACCGTTTTGGTGCCCATATTTGAGAAAGAATATACTGACATCAAAGGCAGTTCAAAGGAATGAATGAATGAATGAGCTTTATTGTCACAAATACTCAAATGAGTACAGTGAAAAGTTTATAAATTGTTACTTACAGCGTCACCCTAGGTACAAAGGTACTTAGATACAGCATCTTCAGTTACAAGATTGGTTATAGTGGAACAATGTCACCAACACACAGTCCAGAGTTCCTAAGTACAATCCTCAGTTACAGAATAGTTAAAAAGTCAAAGATCACAATCTCTCTCCTAGCGCTCTCTGCAGCAGAATAGTGCAGGGAGCCTCCACGTGGTCTGACTGCCAGCTGCCCCCGCTCTGCACCAAGTCCCTGCCCTGCTCGCTGGCATCCCCACACCAAGTCCCTACCCACTCGCTGGTGTCCCTGCTCTGGGCCCTTGCCCACTCGCTGGCGTTCCCAGTCCAGGCGTTGGTCACTAGGAGATTCCTTCGGCTAATTTCTGGGATGAAAGGTTTGATATATCAAGAACAACTAAACAAGTTAGCTCTTTCTTTATTAGGCTTGAGAAGAATGATAGGTGATCTTAATGAAATATGCCAGATTCTGACATGTTGCAGCTCATGGGATAATCTCAAATTCAGGAACATCGTTACAGAGGAAGGGAACACTCAATTAAAATTGACCTGTGAAGGAATTTCTTCTCCCAGAGGATAGTGAATGTCAGGAATTCTCTCCCCCGGAGATTTTTGGAGGCAAGAACAGTGGAAGTATTTAAACAGGAGATTGATTTTGAAATATTAATAAGGGCTCTGTTGAGCTGGCAGAAAAGAGGAGTTACGGCCTGGAGCAGATCAGTGATAATCTTGTTGGATGCCAGGGCAGGCTGGAAGGGCTGAATGGTCTACTCCTGCTCCTAGTTCTTACAATCTTAAGTCCTTCTAATACTGACAATGAGAAAACCCTATCTCTCATTCTCATACAGTCATTGAGTTATAGAGTCATGCGGCATGGAAACAGACCATTTCGTCCAACCAGTCCATACCGGCGATAATCCCAAACTAGACTAGTCCCACCTGCCTGTGTTTGGCCCATATCCCTCCAATCCTTTCCTACTCATGTACTGATTTAAATATCTTTTAAACATTGTAACTGTAGCTGCACCCACCATTTCCTCTGGAAATTCATTCCACATGAGAACCACTCTCTGTTGAAAAAAGTTGCCTGTCTTGCCTTTTTTAAATCTTGCTCCTGTTGCCTTTAAAGATATGTCCCCAGTCTTGAAATCCCTCACCCTAGGGAAAAGACAATTATCATTCTATGCCCCTCATTATTTTATAAACCTCTTTCAGGTCACCTCTCAACCTCCTATGCTCCAGTGAAAAAATTCCAGTCTATCCAGCCTCTCCTGATAACTGAAATCCTCCATTCCCGGCAACATCCTGGTAATTCTTTTCTGAACCCTCTCCAATTTAATAATATCCTTCCTATAAGAGGGACACCAGAAAGGGACACAGTATTCCAGAAGAGGCCTCACCAACATCCTATACTCAAAGGTCTGAACAATAATAATAACACCAGGTACTGTTATTGTGTTTAATTTAAATAATTGCGGTGTGGTGGGGTTTGAATCTGATGTGCAACCAGTCATGAGTGGTCTGAACAGGGAAACAGGGTGGCACAGGTGCCAATCCTCTGGAGGGCAAGGTCACAAACAGATTTTATTGCAGAGGATTCAGATGAGGATTCAAGTGGGCTGCAATTATGATTCCTGCAGAGACCAATAACTTTTATTTTTACAAACTAAATCCCCACAATGCCAAGAGAAAGAAAATTACTGAGCAATGTTTTACTTTATAACAGATCTTAGGGAAAATGCAGCGTTTTCGTTTTGCATGATGTCTCCTTAAGAACAAGGTAGGATGGGGAGTACTCTAAAAGAAGGTTAATTGGTTATCTGGCTGTGCTATCATTAGGTCCCAGGATATATCCACATGACCTGAAGTTGCCACTGGAATGAAAAACGAAGAAGCAAAGGATAAATAGAAAGCCGATTGCAGTGCTGCTGTGCTTTTTCAGCATATCTCTGGTAGATAGCTCAGAACACACAGAATTCATGTAAAGGTGAAAGAAGCAACATTCTCTGTCAAAGAAGCTGTTTGCTTATGGCAGACCATGAATAGATCCTGGTGTTGGAGCAGATCCCAGAGAACAAAGCAAAGCCTGTCTAATTATTTGTTTTATGTTATTGGAAAGAACAAATACTGAAGAGCAATGTTAAAGGGCAAGGGTTTGTGGACTGATTGAGATCCTTTGTTTATTGATGCTTCTGTGTTGCCAGAGGCCACCAAATAATCTAAAGTAGTGAGAGAAGGGGGATTCACTGCCATCAGCACTGCTGTGATCTGAGTGTGAGAGATTCAAATACATGCATTTTGTTGGTGGTAAGTGTGTCCAGGCACTTCAAGTGGAATACAGTTGTATGTGAATATGACTTAAGGGACAAAGAATTGAATGGATAGGGAGAAGCCCCACATAGTGGAGGTCAAGAGGCATGTCCCATTGTTCTGGGAAGTAATGTGAATGCTTGTATCTGTGTGTGAGTGGAGTTGGACATTCAAATAGTAATCCAGAGGCCCAGACCAGTACCCTGGCAACTTGAACTCCAATGCTATCATTGCAGTTAAAGGAATTTAAATTCAATTAATTAACTCTGGAATAAAAGCAAATTTCAGCAATAGTGACCTTATAGTTATCATTGATTGTCACAAAGACACATCCAGCTCACTAATGTGAGAAAGAGGCGGTTCGGGTAAAATAAGCAAAATCTTGTTTTAGAATTAGAAAGAGAGGAATGAAGGTGGGCGGCACGGTGGCACAGCAATTAGCACTGCTGGCTCACGGTGCTGGGGACCAGGGTTCAATTCCAGCCTCAGATGACTGTGTGGAGATTGCACATTCTCCCCATGTCTGCATGGGTTTCCTCAGGGTACTCCAGTTTCCTCCTGCAGTCCAAAGATGTTCAGATTGACCATGTTAAATTGCCTTAGTGTCCATCGATGTGCAGGCTTGGTGGATTAACCATGGGAAATGTAGGGTTACAGGGATCGTGGGGGTGGAATGCTCTCTGGAGGGTTGGTGTGGGATAAGCAGCCCACTTATAGAGATACTAGAGAAAGAATTGAGAAAAGACAAGTTTAAAGACTATGGATTGGAAGGGACAGGTGAAGGTTACCCTGAGTCAGGTTCTCATGCTTTTGATCTGGCAAGTGGGATTCATTTGATGTGTAAATCTAGTGAGGAAACGGTAGAACGTTTTTCTGTTACAATGAAGAAAGTTGTTGCAAAACTGAAAAGAGTCCAATGATTGGACTGTGTTCCCACAGAAGTTTATTGTAGGAAAATCTTTGGAAATATACTTATATTATTCAGAAGACCAAGCAGGTGCCTGTAACTGAGTGAAGAATGTTGTTTCCAATGTCTATAAATTGGTACCAGAAGCCGACAGACAGAAATCCAGAACTCGAAAAGAAAATAGTCAAGTCATTGTGAAGTTTGTTAGAGAGAAGGAAATGATGTTCGGTAGGTGGTGTCGATCAATGGAGGTTGAACAAGATTTTGAAAATGTTGTACATATGTTTCTGGTGGGAGAATTTAATAATAACGTCTCTGCAGGAACATGATCCTTTCTGAATGAATGTTTGTTAAGAAAAGATACAGGCTGCTGCAGAAACGACAATTTATTGACTCACAAGCACATTAGCAACAGGCTCCACTTTGCATTTTCACAGAGAAAGAAATACGCTAGGGTGAAGGAGCTTTCTGTTTCAGAGTGAAACGTTTCCAGTTTTATCTGGTATCTCAGAAAATTTATCGTTATGCCTGGAGATTCACAAGCAACACTGTCACAGATTGTGACAGGTAATATGAAACTTGCTCCAAAAATGTCCACTGAATGAAGTAGGAATCATAACGTTGCATCACATAAAAGGTTATTGATTTACATACATGCCAAGCACGATGTAGCATCTGATGTCCCAACTTCCATACCAGCCTAAGCAGAAGCTACCCAATGTCTGCTTTCTGAGGGAGGCTTGTACTGTTAGCTCATCTTGTTACCATGGAAGTGCTACTTGTTGCTATGCAAGCTTAGACAGCTGTTGCTGAGACACTGGTTACCAGTGATTAAAGGAGTTTGCAGCGAGTCAGAGCAATCCAACAATAAGCTATGATTTCAACATGTCACTAATGTTGACATTCCCCCTCCAGGGGAGCAGGGCTGCGTGGAACACAAATCTGCCTGGTGACATCTCGAGGGGACTCCATTGTCCTCCAATCCCACTGTTACATCAGTGCCTTCCCATTGCCTGGCAGCCTGACAGCTGAGATTGTTGCCTCACGAAGCCAGTACCAAATTGCCTAGGTAGGACTGGCAATGCTCAAGGTGGTCCTGCTAAGCTGTCCCCCTCTATTTGCCTTCTCACAGCCATGCTGGAGCCACAGGGGTAGCACTATGTGGGAGTACTAGGAAAGATAGAGGCACATTGACAAAGTGGGTAGGGTATGCACCCAGGTGATTAAAAAGTTACTGTGTGGAATATTGGATCATTTGATTTATAAATTTGGTTTTGAATGTTTGTACTGCGGAGTTTTGTTTATTTCACTATTGTAGCCACAAGGTTTTGGTGGTAATGGGCAGTGATGAAGGGAAGCTAAGATGCATGGCAATTGTTGAATGGAATTACATTCACCAGTAAAAATGCTGGATGATTTGAACTCTATGAGTCACATCAAAAAGCTGTGTTGATTGCCTCATTTCTGTCTACTCCTCCCTTTATTCCACCTCCTCAGCTGTGCTTTGATGGTGAGTGTTGTACCCTCAAGAGGGGGGATTTGTGCAGTAAACAACAAGATCACAAGAATCGCAAATTGTGCTCTGGGGAATGATGTAAGTACCCAGAGAGCTTGAGGCAAAGAAATCATTTGCTTAAACACCATGATAGTCTGCCAACTTGTGTGACAACATGTCTTTTCTCACATGGTGTCGGGGTGTGTGTGTAATTCGCACTGGAGTGAGTCAGGGATCAGCAGATAGAAAGCGTCACCATGTATCACCCGTCCCCACCTATTGATGGTGGGGTTGCAATTACAGAAGGTACAATGAACAGCTGGAGAATGGCTGCTGCCAGGATCCCGGCATTAAGCTACATGACATACCGAGTATGCTCACTCACCAGAGACTCTTTGAGGAACTGGATCCACTTCAGTTGTAGTATGTCTCTGAATTTACATCTGATTCTCTCAGAGCAAAGTGTGAACAATTAATGGCAACCCACATCGTGGCAAACCTGTTATCCTGGTGAGGCCACTTGTTCGCTTCATCTGCTTCTCTAGCACAAGAAGAATGATTTACATTCAAGGCCCTTTGCTGTGTAACAGCAGATGCAGGGAACAGTGAATTACTGGAAGGGAAGAAGCCATCACATTCTCTGACTTTGGTCTCATACTGTTATTTGAGTACAGGGGGTACATTTCAGTGAACAGCTCATCAATGAAACAGAAACACTGCACTCATTGAAGTTGAAGCAGAAAAACTGAGCTCGAGTTGCTGCAACCTTAACATAACCTTACTGTACGTTTGTGTCCAAGACACAAGATGTAAACTAGAGTTCTCACAACCTGTACAATTATGGAATACTTAGCATACAAAAGGGGACCATTTGGATCAAGGTCAGCTCTCTGCAACAGCAAATCACTAAGTGTCACTCCACCACACTTCTCCCATAGCCCTGCAAACATTTCCTTTCCAGAGATGATCCAATTCCCTTTGAAAGTCGTGACTGAACCTGTGCCCACCACACTCTTGGGAAATGCATTCCAGATTCAAATTACTTGTTGCATCAAAATATTTCCTCATTTCACCATTGTTTCTTTTGTCAATCACCTCTGTAACCGTCCCTGTGCCCCAGTCTAGATCACACTGCACCGTCCCCGTGAACCAGTCTAGATCACACTGCACTGTCCCCATGTCCCAGTCTAGATCACACTGCACCGTCCCTGTGCCCCAGTCTAGATCACACTGCACCGTCCCCATGTCCCAGTCTAGATCACACTGCGCCGTCCCCATGTCCCAATCTAGATCACACTGCACTGTCCCCATGTCCCAGTCTAGATCACACTGCACCGTCCCCATGTCCCAATCTAGATCACACTGCACTGTCCCCATGTCCCAATCTAGATCACACTGCACTGTCCCCATGTCCCAGTCTAGATCACACTGCACCGTCTCCATGTTCCAACCTAGATCACACTGCACCATCCCCATACCCGAGTCTAGATCACACTGCACCGTCCACGTACCCAAGTCTCGTTCACACCACACCATGTCCATGTCCCAGTCTCGATCTCACTGCACTGTCCCTATGTCCCAGTCTAGATCACGCTGCACCATCCTCATGCCCAACTCGAGATCACATTGCACCGTTCCTATGCCCCAGTCTAAATTTCACTGCTCCATTCCCATACCCCAGTCTCGATCACACTGCACCATCTCATGTCCCAGTCTAGACTGTGCCCCAATCAAGATCACACTGCACTGTTCCTATGCACCCATCTCAATCACACTGCACCAGCCCTGTGCCCCAGTCGAGATTACATTGCACCGTTCCTGTGCCCCAATCTAGATCACACTGCACCATCCCCCACCCCAGCCTAGATCACACTGCACTGTCCCCATACCCCAGTCTAGATCACACTGCACCATCCCCCTTCCCCAGCCTAGATCACACTGCACTGTCCCCATACCCCAGTCTAGATCACACTGCACCATCCCCCTACCCCAGTCTAGATCACACTGCATCATCCCCATGCCCCATTTTGGATCACACTGCACCATCCCCGTGTCCCAGTCTAGATCACACTGCACTGTCCCCATACCCCAGTCTAGATCACACTGCATCATCCCCATGCCCCATTTTGGATCACACTGCACCATCCCCGTGTCCCAGTCTAGATCACACTGCACTGTCCCCATACCCCAGTCTAGATCACACTGCACCATCCCCCTACCCCAGTCTAGATCACACTGCATCATCCCCATGCCCCATTTTGGATCACACTGCACCATCCCCGTGTCCCAGTCTAGATCACACTGCACTGTCCCAGTGTCCCAGTTGAGATCACACTGCACCATCCCCGTGTCCCAGTCTAGATCACACTGCACTGTCCCCCTACCCCAGTCTAGATCACACTGCACTGTCCCCATACCCCAGTCTAGATCACACTGCACTGTCCCAGTGTCCCAGTTGAGATCACACTGCACCATCCCCGTGTCCCAGTCTAGATCACACTGCACTGTCCCCCTACCCCAGTCCAGATCACACTGCACCATCCCCATGTCCCAGTCTAGATCACACTGCACTGTCCCAGTGTCCCAGTTGAGATCACACTGCACCATCCCCATGTCCCAGTCTAGATCACACTGCACTGTCCCAGTGTCCCAGTTGAGATCACACTGCACCATCCCCGTGTCCCAGTCTAGATCACACTGCACTGTCCCCCTACCCCAGTCCAGATCACACTGCACCATCCCCATGTCCCAGTCGAGATCACACTGCACCATCCCCATGTCCCAGTCTAGATCACACTGCACTGTCCCAGTGTCCCAGTCGAGATCACACTGCACTATCCCCATGTCCCAGTTGAGATCACACTGCACTGTCCCAGACAATCTAGGTCACACTGCATCATCACCATGCCCCTAATTGCATTCACTAATGTTCTTCAGGGAATGTAATTTGCTATCCTTACCTGGTCTGGCCTATACGTGACTCCAGGTGCATCTCAGTGTGTTTCCATCTTCATTGCTCACTGGCCAAGTCGAAATGGGTAATAAATGTGCACCTCACCAGTGATACCCAGATTCCATGACCGAAAGAAACTTTCTCTGGTGCTTTCTTAATTTCCAATCAACAACATCGATTGCATTCCCTTTACCAACCCGCCATTGAAATAATCAGTTTGGTTCGTCAAGCATCGTCTCCCATTTCCCGAATCCATATTGACCCTTCAATGTCTTGTTGATTTTCTGATTACTTTTTCCAACTCCTTACCCAATACCGATGCTAAACTAACTGGCCTATGCTTTCTAGGACTGACCTTACACTCTTTCTTGAATCTGTATGCACCCAGGGTTCTGAGGAAGGGTCATTGGACTCATAACATGAACTCGGATTTCTCTCCACAGCTGCTGCCACACCTACTGACATTTTCTAGCAATATCTGTTTTTGTTTCAATTTGGAGGTGGACTGGGGTGGACAAAGTTACAAATCACACAACACCAGGATATAGTCCAACAGGTTTATTTGGAAGCACTAGCTTTCGGAGTGCTACTCCTCTTAGCAACCAGCTGATGAAGGAGCAGTGCTCAAAAAGCTAGTGCTTCCAAGCAAGCCTGTTGGACTATAACCTGATGTTGTACAATTTTTAACTTTGTTTTTGTTTCAGATTTCCAACATTGTAGTTGTTTTGGTTTTCTTGGTTAGAATGGGATTGTTTTCCTTGGGGCAGAGGAGATTGAGTAAGATGCATAGAATTATGAGGGACATAGGATAGACAGGAAGAAACGTCTCCCATTGGTGGAGGAATCAATGACCAGGAGGCATAGATTTAAGGTAAGGGGCAGAGGGTTTTGAGAAGATGTGAGGAACATCTTTTTCACTAAAAGAATGGTGGGAATCTACAATTCACCGCCTGTAAGGGTCATCAAGGCAGAAACTTTCATAATGTTTCAGAACTAGTTAGATGTGCATTTGTGATGCCAAGGCCTACAAGGTTAAGAGCCAAGTGCTGGAAAATAAGGATTAGAATAGTTATAGAGTCAGAGAGATGTGCAGCATGGAAACAGACCCTTCAGTCCAACCCATGTCGACCAGATATCCCAACCCAATCTAGTCCCACCTGCCAGCACCTGGCCCATATCCCTCCAAACCCTTCCTATTCATAGACCCATCCAGATGCCTCTTAAATGTTGCAATTGTACCAGCCACCACCACTTCCTCTGGCAGCTCATTCCATATATGTACCACCCTCTGTGTGAAATAATTACCCTTCAGATCTCTTTTATATCTTTCCCCACTTACCCTAAATCTATGCCCTCTAGTTCTGGGCTCCCCCACCCCAGGGAAGAGACTTTGTTTATTTATCCTATCCATGGCCCTCATGATTTTGGAAACCTCTATAATGTCACCCCTCAGCCTCCCACGCTCAAGGAAAAACAGACCCAGCCTATTCAACCTCTCTCTTTGGCTCAAATCCTCCAACCCTGGCAACATCCTTGTAAATCTTTTCTGAATCCTTTCAAGTTTCACAACATCTTTCTGATAGGAAGGAGGCCAGAATTGCACGCAATATTCCAACAGTGGCCTAACCAATGTCCTGTACAGCCACAACATGACTTCCCAAATCTTGTACTCAATACTCTGATGAATAAAGGAAAGCATACCAAACACCCTCTTCACTATCCCATCTACCTGTGACTCTACTTTCAAGGAGCTATGAACCTGCACTCCAAGGTCTCTGTGTTCAGCAACACTCCCCAGGACCTTACCATTAGTGTATAAGTCCTGCTAATATATGCTTTCTCAAAATGTAGCACCTCGCCTTTATCTAAATTAAAGTTAGGTGGTTGTTTTTGATTGGCAAATATACAAAGGGTCTTTTTCTGTGCAGTAGATTTCTAAGACTCTGTTACACAGGTTACTGTTGGGGGCGGTGACCATTCACAGTCACAACCATGCTATCTTCAATGCATGGGGTGGGGAACAGTGGAGCATGGCTAAGCTACAAGGGCTGGGGTCAGGGGAAATTTTGGGAGGTGATGACTTAACGAGTTGGATGAGAGCACACAGAAACCCAACTAGAATCAACAGGCTGTGCAAGGAAGGAGTGTTAATGAAGGTGTGTTGGTAGGGGGTGGAGGTGGCATTACAGGTGCTAGATTACCAGACTAAGCCTGCAACTCACTCTGTCAAGTGTAACCTGCACTGCCTTCCATCCTCATCAGAATTGCAAATAGAAGTAGAAAATGGAGGGTTTTTTTTAACTGTCTGAGTAAGTAGGTTGTACTTATGAGCGATGTGAAATCCTGCAATGGGCAATTGCATCAATAAGGCACTTCCTCAGTAATTATGTAATCATAGCTTATCAGTTTACATAAACACAGTACTCTGGATATGAAATGCATGCAGTGTCCAACTGTGTGGGATGGAAATCCTTGTCACAAGCAATCTTGACCACATCGTTGGTGTCACTGATTGATCATAGCCATCTCTGTGAAGTTATCAGAAGCAATCTGAACTGAAACATTACACTTGCTGCAGAGCTACTCCCTGAATCCCAGTGTGGGATCCACTGACATCATGTTCCAAGCTCATCAACTACAAGCACAATGTCACACCCAAGGCACTACTTTTTCACACAGAGTGGTGTGAACGTGGAATGAACCACCAGAGAAAATCCAAGTTCAGTTCAATAAACAATCAAGAATCCAGAGGCTATCAGATTCTCAAGCCCAGGAATTAAATTCAGAGATTAAAAAAGCCTAATATGATCTGGGATCCGACATGTCCAGTAATAACATCAGTTATCTTGTTTGGGAGAGAGGCAGTGCTAGGTGTGGTAATAGTGCGGTCAGGAAAAGAACAATCAGTGACTGCAAGCAATATGTAAGGTGTAACTGGGATGACAGGGGAACAATGGGAGTGGAACTGGTGAGGGGAAAGTTCCCCTCAGCAGCTTCCTTCTCTATTACTTCCACAGTGACAGAATTCTCCATCCACATCTCAACCAAAACTGCCATGATTTTCATTTGATCCCAGTATAACCACCAATGACAGATATCCATCAGTACCACAATCCTGAACATTGATGTAGCTCAAACTGTTTCCTTCAGTCAGACCCTGTCATTACACATTCTTTGAATCCAGTGAAAATAGAAACACGCAAGTATTATTTAACTACAAATGCCATGTTACCAAAAATACTTGCTAACAGATTTGGTATGATGAAGCACTATAAACTATATTGGGCTCCTTCTGCATTATTTATTGATAAGAACCTGCAGAGAACTGGCAGGAGAAATATATTTATCTACACATGTTCATTGTGTTTGAGGTATGGTTCTATTCATAGTTTGTGTCTGTCAATCTTTGCACATGGGTCGCTTCATCATAATGACTTCCTAGCAACAAACTCTAAATATTAATAGTTATTTATTTTCCAATAGGAAACAAGGGAGACTTTTATCTGAAGTGCTACATGTGCAACAGCATTATGAACTTGTAAAAAAGAAGGAACAGAAATATTGAGTGGATTTCTATTTTCTTGATTTGATAGAACAACTACCACTGTGAGAAACGATAATGATATTAACCCTTTTTCAAGTTATACTTGACGTTCAGACTCCTTTTCCTGGATGTGTAGCCAGTTTGTCAGCTTCAGGAAATTGTCAAACCTTAAAATATTCCTAAATTCCTATCTCTCATCAGAAACACGGTCCTGACATGCAGTACACCAGCTTAGGCAAAATAGAGATATGAAGTTTCAATAGTTATTGCAAAGCAAAATAAAATACACAGAAGTCACAATGATTGATGATAGTAATGAATAAATTATTATGCCATTATTGAATTCCTTATTCCACTATTTTAGCAATGTTTCTAAGCTGTGAGACCATGCTTTGAAGTTCGTACTATTAATATCGCACAGCTCAATCTCAAATAAGTCTAATTTCAAAATACACGCGTGACGTCAAATTGACAGATATAGCTAACAAAGAGGAGGACTATGACAAAGTAGAAGAAGATGTTAATAAATTTGTCGGATAGGCACGTAAATTGCAAATGAATTTCAATGTAGATTTCCCTGTTCCCCTGTTCTACTTAAAGAAAAAGAATTCCAAGACTCCTATGGAAAAAAGTCAATGGACAAGAATAAGTATAATTCAAATATCAACTAATAGATGAAGGATATTTTGAACAAAGAGACAAATTTTACTATAAATACTTAATACAACAAAGAAATGCCTCACATATTTACGAGCTCACACATTACTTCATACATGTCCAATCTCACAGTCTCCATTATGTAGGATCAATCATTTAGACCCAGAATCTCATTCACCAGCAGCCAGATTAAAATCCTCAGACAAAGTCAACACCAACATGGCACATTTTGACAAATCCACTCTCACTTGGATCTTGACAGACAAATGGAATATCTATTTAGAATTCCTTTTTAACAAACCAACCAGTAGAGCCAGACCACGGCCTGGTTCTCTTACTCAAATACTCAGCTTGCTAAGATCTAGACTTGTGTTTTCTTCTTATTAGTAATGAGCTTGGCTCGACCCTTCATATACACTCAGTGTTTATGAGCCGCCTGCCCTAAGAAAGTTTGGCTCTTGTCACACTGCATCTAGTTTTCCATGTATGTTTTGATTCAATTTTCAATAAGCAGGAAACCAATTAACGCTCTTTCAGATTGTTCCCAAGATCCACTTTGGTCTTAAAGGGACTATTGCACAAAAAGTGATTGCAGGCCTTTCCTAAAGATCATGGTTCATCACAGGTATAACTCGGTGCCTTTTGCGAAGGTGAAGATTGAGGCCATACAAATGTTACAAAATGGATCTGCAAACTCCACTGGATACAACCCAACCTGTCCCATCTTTCTTCATTAAATAATCCCTCAACCAGAGATCAACTGAGTGAATCATATCAGGTCTGTGTCTAATGAAATTATATCCTCTCCAATGCCCTACACAACCTTAGCAGAATAATCCTAACTTTACATTCTATTGTTCCTGCTCTGACTTAATACAATATTCCAGCTAGGACATCAATGCTTTGTAAAAGTCCAGCAAAACCTCCTTGCTTTAATACTCATGCTTTCAATTATAAAGCCAAGGATCCAATGTGCCTTTTTAAAAGTCTCTTCAACTTGTCTGGCGATCTTCAAAGACATATCCACATACATTTGTAAATTGTTCTGTTCTTTTATCTTCAAATTGTACCATTTAGCTTTATTGTTAGTTATTTTCTTACGAGCGACATGAGTCACTTCACATTTCTTTGTTCTAAATATAATCTGCCATTTCACTGGGCCTGCCTATCTCCTTCTGTAATCAATTGCAATCCTTCTTGCTGTTTATAATATTTCCAGAATTTGTGTCAACCCTAAACTTTGAAATTAGACCCTGAATATCCTAAGTCTAGGTCAGTAGTTGTCCCACATTTCCTTCCAGTCTGAAAAACAACTGTATGTCACTATTTTCTGTTTTCTATTCATGAGGCAAATATTTATCTATCCAGCCACTGCCTATTTAAACACATGAGCTTCAACTTTGTTGGCAGGTCTATCATAAAATCCATATTCCCAACCATACACACCCTACCTTCATTAGTTCTTTCCTTTATTAAAGAACAATCAAATTTTCAAACATCATTTGCTTTACCAAATTACTTCTGGCTTTCAGTGATTAATCCATATTTATCATGTGTGCATTAGTTTGTCCAGCATTAATATCTCTCAAGATTAACTGATTACTGACATTAGTTTGACTGGTCTTTAATTGTTAGGTTGACCTGCCTCCTCTGTTTGGATCACTGGTATAAAATTTGAAATCCTCCAAGACTCTGTCATCATTCCTACATCTCAGGAATTTTGAAAGACTGTGGCCAGAAACTCCTAAATTTCTCCCCTTCTTTTCATGAGTAAATGAGGAATCTTTTCCAGGTTGGTTGAGTATGGAAATTTTACATGCCCCAGTTTACCTGTTTTAATTTTATCCCATTTCTACGCAGCCTCCATTCCTACTTTGACATTGTCAGCATTTCCTTCTTTCATGAAAAGATTTGCAAAGTACTCACAAGGGAATCTCTTTCCTGGTTCCTAATTGGCCTCACCCTTCAAATATTTACCCTTTTAGTACTAATAAAAGACCTTGGGACTCTCCTTTTTTTTAATGTAATCCACTAATTAATTCTCAAATTTTATTTTATATTGTCCTCAGGCCACATTTGGAAGTAAGAAGGGCATTTCATTCAGTAAGTCAGAAAGTCATCACCTTCCCACCTCCAGCCCAATTAATGCAGGAATGGCCTTGCATGGCTTTCCCTCCCTGCCCCAACTGAGGTCCTAATATGGACAATCAATGTTCAATTAGAGCATTACTCGACTGATTCTGTCAATAGTTTCGGGGCCTGTGTTTAAGGAAAGATATACCAACATTAGAGGCAGTGCAGAGAAGGTTCACTTGGCTCATCCCAGCAATGGAGGGATTTTCTTATCAGGAGAGGTTGAGTAGGTTGGGCCTGTACTCACTGGAGTCATAGAATCATATAACATGGAAACAGACCCTTCAGTCCACCTTGTCCATAATCCCAACTAAACTAATCCCATTTGCCTGCATTTGGCCCATGTCCCTCTAAATCTTTCCTATTCACATACCTGTCCAAACGTCTTTTAAATGTTGTAACTGTACCTGCATCCACCACTCCCTCTGGGAGTTCATTCTACACTGGAACCACTCTCTGTGAGAAAACATTGCCCCTCAGACCCCTTTTAAACTTTTCTCCTCTCACCTTAAATATATGGTCCATAGTTTTGAATTACCCCACCCTCGAGGCAACTTTATTGATACACACACAATTCTCAGGGAACTTCACAGGGTAGCTGCTGAGATTCCAGGAACGGAGGGCAGAATCTCAGAGTAAGGGGTTTCCCATTTTAAAACAGAGAGGAAGAGGAATTTCTTCTCTCAGAGAGCAATAAGTTTGTGGAAATCCTTAGAACAGAGGGCTGCATACAATGGGGCATTAAGTATATTCAAGGCTGACACAGGCAGCTTTTTAATCAGAAAAGGAATTGAGGATTAAAGGTGAAAATGTAAGAAAATGGTGTTAAGGGTTATCAGATCAGCCATGATCTCATTGAATGGAGGAACAGACAAGAAAGGCTAATTAGCCTGCTTCTGTTCATGTGTCCTATGGTCTACTACTGGCATTAAACCAGCAGGAGACAGGCATGTATGTGAGGAGCATGACACATTAACCTGTGTGACTTGCTGGTAGCTTTCCCAGGCCTCCCTCACTCAGCATAGAACATTATAGCACAGTACCAGCCCTTTGGCCCTCAATGTTACACCAATCTGTGAAAGCAATCTAAAGCCTACCTAACCTACACCATTCCATTATCATCCATATGTTTATTCAATGACTATTTTAATACTCTTAACGTTGGCGAGTCCACTACTGTTGTAGGCAGAGCATTCCACACCCCTACTACTCTCTGAGTAAAGAAACTACCTCTGGCATCTATCCTATATCCATCACCCCTCAATGTATAGCTATGTCCCCTGGTGCTAGTCATCACCATCTGAGGGAAAAAAAGGCTCTCACTGTGGCAACTTTCAGGGATCTATGTGCATGGACAACAAGATCTCTCTGCTCATCCACACTACTAAGAATGTTACCATTAGCCCAGTACTCTGTATTCCTGTTAGTCCTTCAATCACCTCACACTTTTCTGCATTAAACTCCATTTGCCACCTCTCAAACCAGCTCTGCAGCTTATCTATGTCCCTCTGTAACCTGCAACATCCTTCCACACTGTCCACAACTCCACCAACTTTAGTGTCATCTGCAAATTTACTAACCCATCCTCTACCCCCTCATCCAGGTCATTTATAAAAATGACAAACAGCAGTGGCCTCAAATCAGATTCTTGCGGTACACCACGAGTAATTGAACTCTAGGATAAACATTTCCCAGCAACCACCACCCTCTGTCTTCTTACAGCTAGCCAATTTTTAATCCAAACCACTAAATCACCCTCAATTCCATGCCACAAGACCATTGTGTCCTGATGGCTACTTTGGGAAAGGATTGGCATTTGTTGCTGACTATGCTGCACTGCTTTCCCCATGGTCCCTGTGCTATGAAAGAGCTCCCTCCATCACTCAGTCCAGGGATCCAACAAGGCCCCATACCACTGGAGGACATCTTTCCCATGTCTACCAATCTCTTGGCGGTGTTGAGCTTAAGATCTGCTCCCTCTAATTAGCTGGCATCTCTCAGTGGGCTTGACTTCCACCCCCAGAGTCCTTGATCTCAGTGAGAGGCCCAATAGTGACTTTTCATTTGCCTAGTTGGCACATAATCCATTATGCCAGGTGTGTGTTCACCTCACTGAAATCAATCCCTCTCTAGTTGAGTATTTTCATATTTAACATTTCCTTTTTTGTAAGCCTAATAGCATTGTAATCACTGTTTCACAAATATTTCCTCATTACGTAGCAGAGCAAGTGTCCTACTTTTATTCCTGCACTTTGTGGTCTTATAGTGTAATCCTACCATAGGAGGCAAGGCACTGCCTTTATAATGGTCACAGTGATGCATCAGCACATGTTCAGTTACACCCGTGATGTCAGGTCATTTAAAAGCAAACTTTCCAGCCATTATTTCTCTGCCTTGTCACTTTACATTGGAGACAGTGCATGCCTAAATGCAGCCTTTAAACTCATTTAGAGAAGGTAGCAGCTAAGGTTTGCTACTTCCTGTGTGAAACACCAAGTGAGGTTTATGGCACTAGAAAAATTTGTTAAGCTTCCTCCTCTAGAATCATGTCCCAAATGTACTTGCCTTCCTCTGATGGATTTGACCCTGACTTTGACCCAGACACTAAGGTTTCCATATGAAATCGCTAACCTGTCACCCAAGTGATTGCTGCCCTTGTCTGTCATTAGTGAAGTAGGGCAGAAGGCTGTTAGAATCTTCTGGCTTACTGTGATACTCTATATACTGCTATTCCCTTCTTTCCAGTTTGTGGATGGCATAACACCAGCTGCATCTCAAAGTAACTGTAATGGAACAAATGTCTCATGGTAAAGGTACTACTAGTTGCTGAGAAAACACAGGAGGCTCTGGGATCTTGTCGAAGGTCCAAGTGCTCATTCCAAAGACTTTGGCTGAATGAGTTTGCCCACTTAAGTGACAGGTTTATTTTTAGTCCTTCATGAGATCAAATATCAGTGGCAAGGTCAGCACCTATTGTCCATGCTATGTATCCTTGTGAAGTTGATGGGTGAACAGTTATCTTGAATTACTGCTGTTCTTGTGAAGTTACTCCCAGAGTGCTGTTAGGTAAGGAGTTCCTTAACTTTGACTAAATGATAATGAACAGACTATTATATATTTCCAAATCAGGGTAATGTGGCACAGGGTAATGTGGCAAGGAACGCCTGGATTGTGATGCTGCCATATATCTGTACCCTAGTATTTTGAGGTGGCACATTGGATTCTGTTGAAGTAACCTGGGAGGGTTGTTGCAGTGTATCTTGGTAGTGTAGGGAGTGAGTGTTTAAGGTGCTGGATATGTTGTCACTCAAGTTGGCTGCTTTGTTCTAGATGGCATCAAGTACCTGCTAAGCTGCAGTCATCCAGGCAAGGGGAAATATTCCATCATACTCCTGTCATCTTAAGCCTTGTAAATGATGGAAAAGTTCCAGAGAATCAGGAGGTGAATCAAGAAACCCTAGCCTCTGACATGCTCTTGTAGCCACATCTTTTATGTGACTAACTATGGTGACCACAGGATGTTGGTGGTAGAGGAATTTGATGACAGTCATATCAATGAATCTCAAGATAATGTGGTTAGATTCTCTTTTGTCATTGTGTGACATTGATGTTACTTGCTATTTATCAACGCTAGCATGAATATTTGCCAAGTCTTGCTGCACAAGAAGTTATGAATGGAATCAATCATTGTATAATCATCTGCAAGCAGCTACACTTTTGATCTTTTGGAATGCCATTGATGAAGATGATTGAGCTTTGGTTACTATCCTGAAGAAATCAGGGTTCTTGTGGCACAGGTAGACTCCCTCAGTTTGGGCCAGGAGACATGTGTTCGAATCCCACCTGCTCCAAAGGTGCGCCGTAATATGTCTGCACAGGTTGAATGCAAACATCCATCCTGAGAAAATCCTGCAGCAAAGTCCTGGGTCTAAGATGGTTGATTTTATTTTCGTCATTCATGAGATGTGGGCATTGCTAGCTGGGCCACCATTTATTGCCCACCCCTAGATCCTCTTAAGAAAGTTGTGTTGTGCCATCTTTAGCTATTTGGTGTAGTTAGACCCATAATGCCACTCAGGAGGAAATTCCAGCACTTTGATCCAGCAACACTGAGATCAGTGACAAATTTCTTTATTTCTTCATTTTTCTGCCTTTATATTCTATGTTTTAGTTTATTTTCCTGTATTTTAAGATGGTGCTGGAGAGCAGTGACACTATAAACACTTTTCACCGTATTTTGTAAGAAGATACACATGACAATAAACACATTTTTAAAAATCTAATATATTTCCGAGTCTGGATGGTGAACAGCTTGAAGGAGAACTTGCAGCCATTGCTTCCCAAATATCTGCTGCTCAGATCCTTCTAGCTGTTAGTAGATATAGGTTCAGAAGATGCTGTCTAAAGAGCCTTGGTGAATGCCAACAACAGCCACAATCATCTTCTTTTGTACTAGGCATGACTCTGACCAGTGGAGAGCTTTCGCCATGATTCCCATTGTCTTCAATTCGCTAGGGACCCAAGATGTCACACTCAGTCAATATTGTCTCGATGTCAAGGGTCATCACTCTCACCCCTTTAATTGAATTTCACTCTTTTGCCAAAGTTAGGGCCAACATTGTATTGACTTCAGAAGTTGAGTGACCCAAGCAGAACCCAAACTGAGGATTGGTGAGTAGGTTCGCAGCCAGATTGAATTATCTTCCTTTGTAATTCTCATGAAATAGGACAAATAATTGCAAACGGGATCAGGAAATTTCCAGTGCAATTTAAATTCAGTCCAAATCAAGATTTCACTGTCCTTTGTGTTAGTTTAATAAGAAAAAGTCTCTCTACAGACTGACCCAGAATGAATTAAAAACCATCATACATTTCCCCTAATTATGCCTGTTCATGGATGTTAAAGTTACCTGGTTCTTTTGACTACACAGTCATGAATAATGGGTTTTAAAAGATTTCGTGAAGATTTTAATCGCTAAGAAACTGACCACTGTATGCTATTATAGCTATCAAATATGACTTTTTAAATCATTTTCACTTACTTGGTTACTTACAGATATTGGCAAGTCATTTGTTAAAAAATTCTTTTTGTGATAAAATTATATCAATCAGACTCTACCAGATTAGCAATCTTAAAAGTGTCAAGGTATATTTTTAATCAAATGTTTATTTTAAAAAAGTACATTCTGACATTTAGCCGGCTTGACTGTTTCATGGCAGATTTTACATGCAACAATATGCAAATGAGTTTGAGAAGAAACCTGTAATGGGAAGCCTTCAGAAATGAGATAACGAGAATCCAGAGAAATTATATTCCTGTCAGGGTGAAAGGAAAGGCTGGTAGGTACAGGGAATGCTGGATGACTAAAGAAATTGAGAGTTTAGTTAAGAAAAAGGAGGAAACATATGTCAGGTATAGACAGGATAGATCGAGTGAATCCTTAGAAGAGTATAAAGGAAGTAGGAGTATACTTAAGAGGCAAATCAGGAGGGAAAAAAGGGGACATGAGATAGCTTTGGCAAATAGAATTAAGGAGAATCCAAAGGGTTTTTACAATGACATTAAGGACAAAAGGGTAACTAGGGAGAGAATAGGGCCCTTCAAAGATCAGCAATCTTTGAACCACAGAAAATGGGGGAGATACTAAACGAGTATTTTGCATCAGTATTTACTGTGGAAAAGGATATGGAAGATATAGAATGTAGGGAAATTGATGGTGACACCTTGCAAAATGTCCATAGGAGGAAGTGCAGGATGTCTTGAAATGGGTAAAGGTGGATAAATCCCCAGGACCTGATCAGGTTTACCCTAGAACTCTGTGGGAAGCTAGAAAAGTGATTGCTGG
This sequence comes from Chiloscyllium punctatum, assembly GCF_047496795.1. Taxonomy (NCBI): domain Eukaryota; kingdom Metazoa; phylum Chordata; class Chondrichthyes; order Orectolobiformes; family Hemiscylliidae; genus Chiloscyllium; species Chiloscyllium punctatum. Next base: position 80,687,638 of record NC_092753.1, on the reverse strand, counting down.
GCCTCTTGTTGAGATATTTGTATCATCACTAGTGAGGTGAGGTGCTGGAAGACTGGAGGTTGGCTAATGTGCTGCCTTTGCTTAAGAAGGGTGGTAAGGACAAGCCAGGGAACTATAGAGCAGTGAGCGTGATGTCGGTGGTGAGCAACTTGTTGGAGGGAATCCTGAGGGACTGGATGTCCATGCATTTGGAAAGGCAAGGACTGATTAGGGATAGTCAACATGGCTTTCTGTGTGGAAACCATGTCTCACAAACTTGATTGAGTTTTTTGAAGAAGTAACAAAGAGGATTGATGAGGGAAGAGCAGTAGATGTGATCTATATGGATTTCAGTAAGGCATTCGACAAGGTTCCCCATGGGAGACTGGCTAGCAAGGTTAGATCTCACGGAATATAGGGAGAACTTGTTATTTGGATACAGAACTGGCTCAAAGGTAGAAGACAGAGGGTAGTGGAGGAGGGTTGTTTTTCAGACTGGAGGCCTGTGACCAGTGGAGTGCTACAACGTTCGGTGCTGGATCCTCTACTTTTTGTCATTTACATAAATGATTTGGATGCGAGCATAAGAGGTACAGTTAGCAAGTTTGCAGATGACACCAAAATTGGAGGTGTAGTGGATAACAAAGAAGGTTACCTCAAATTACAACAGGATCTTGATCAGATGGGCCAATGGGCTGAGAAGTAGCAGATGGAGTTTAATTCAGAAAAATGAGAGGTGCTGCATTTTGGGAAAGCAAATTTTAGCAGGACTTATGCATTTAATGATAAGATCCTAGAAAGTGTTGCTGAACAAAGAGACCTTGGAGTGCAGGTTCATAACTCCTTGAAAGTGGAGTCTCAGGTAGATAGGATAGTGAAGAAGGCATTTTGTATGCTTTCTTTTATTGGCCAGAGTATTGAGTACAGGAGTTGGGATGTCATGTTGTGGCTGTACAGGATATTGGTTAGACCACTGTTGGAATATTGTGTGCAATTCTGGTCTCCTTCCTATCGGAAAGATGTTGTGAAACTTGAAAGGGTTCAGAAAAGATTTACAAGGATGTTGCCAGGGTTGGAGGATTTGAGCTATAGGGAAAGGATGAACAGACTGGGGCTGTTTTCCCTGGAGCATTGGAGGCTGAGGGGTGACCTTGTAGAGGTTTTCAAAGTTATGAGGGGCATGGATAGGATAAATTGACAAAGTCTTTTCCCTGGGGTCAGGGAGTCCAGAACTAGAGGGCATTGGTTTAGGGTGAGAGGAGAAAGATATAAAAAAACACCTAAGGGACAACTTTTACACGCAGAGAATGGTACGTGTATGGAATGAGCTGCCAGAGGATGTGGTGGAGGCTGGTACAATTGCAACATTTAAAAGGCATCTGGATGGGTATATGAATAGGAAGGGTTTGGAGGGATATGGGCCGGGTGCTGGCAGGTGGGACTAGATTGGATTGGGATATCTGGTCGGTATGGACAGGTTGGACTGAAGGGTCTGTGTCCATGCTGTACTTTATGACTTTATGACACAATGACCTCCGAAAACCAACACAATTTGGAATGCAGTTTGCACCCTAATCACTGATTGTGTCCTGACTGGAACATTCTATCTCAAAGTCTCGGGACCAGAATTTCCATCTCAGTTTAGGGCCATAAAGGAGTATTTCCTCACTTTACAAATGTGACTCAGCTTGAATTTTCATTCCAGGGTAGTGGGGTTCTTGGGAAGTTGTTTGGGTGACATTTCAACAAAAGCAGAGGTTTCTAGCTGCAAATCTTAGCTGTGCATCTGACCAGCCTCCATGCAATGGTTCTGTACGGGGGATGAATGGAGAACTAATGAAAACAAAACCAGCCTCCAATCTTCACCCTCTCTCATCCACTTTTGCTCCTAAGCCTGACCATACTCATCCACACTGTTTTGGACTTCCAATCCACCCTATACCCCTGCACCAACTCCTCAAGTTCCCCTTTACTCGTGCAGCAACTCATGCCCCTATTCATTTCGGTGGCCCTTTATAGCCCAATGCTATACAGCTATCACCATGCCAACAAATGCCCTCTACCCATCACGATTTGCCCTCTCCCTCCATGCCAACTCGCCAGTACCCACTATTGACAAGCGTCAAATGGATATTGACAGAAAACAAAGTTATGTGATTACCGATCGCATCGTTTTTTTTTAAAAGAAGACCTTCATTAATTAAAAATATTTGAAGCCCTCATTGAAATTTCTTAAACTAATCTGAAGTGAAAACAAACATTTGTATTCTACACGAACAGGAATTGCTGGAGAAATTCAGTAGATCTGGTAGCATCTTTGGAGAAGTGACCCTCCAAAGCAGGGTCACTGAACCTGAAATATTAACTTTATTTTCTCTCCACAGACTCTGTCAGAACTGCTGAGTTTCTCCAGCACTTTCAGTTTCTGGTCTAATTTCCAGCATCGACAGTTTTTTTTTGTTTTGTATCCTACAACCACGTGGATCGGTCAATCAAAGATTTCACAGGCCGTGAACAAGATCATTTTCGGTCCTAAAGTCCACCACTTAGCGCAAACCCTACAATGGTCGCTCTAGACTCAAATCAATACATAGTCAAAAACAGAAATAACTGATTTAAAGAGTAAACTGCACAGACATTCCTTTTTAATTTAAAGTCAATAAGAGTTAAATCACTTGACACTCCTTGACATCTTTGACAATCCTTTGACAGCTTTACAGTTCTTGGATAATCTTGCAGGGTTACATTGTATTTTGCTCAAAAACTGCATGCATTCATGTAGAACTCCATTATCTCACTTTTTAGATTAGAATCAATCTAAACATCATGGCATTGACAGAGAACACAGGGGGCTAATACCTTCAACATATTAGGTAAAAACAATGACTGCAGATGCTGAAAACCAAATACTGGATTAGTGGTGCTGGAAGAGCACAGCAGTATTCCTGATGAAGGGATTTTGCCCGAAGCGTCGATTTCGCTGCTCGTTGGATGCTGCCTGAACTGCTGTGCTCTTCCAGCACCACTAATCCACCTTCAACATATTGTCTAGCTAACACGAGAATGCAACTTTTTTAAAAAAAGGGTTTTGTGATTTACACATGAAAGAAGTGAAACTATCACTGTATTCTAACAGATGAAGGCTTAACAGACAATCAATTTTGCAATGTATAATTTCAGTTACAACACACTGTAAATTTTTGCTATAAATTCTGTGTGTTAGGATTGAGCCCTCCACTATCACCTGATGAAGGAGCGTCACTCCGAAAGCTAGCGTGCTTCCAAGTAAACCTGTTGGACTATAACCTGGTGTTGTGTGATTTTTAACTTTGTACACCCCAGTCCAACACCGGCATCTCCAAATCATGGATAATCTTTGACAGCTTAACACTTCCAATGTGTATGCATTTTTTAGACACATTCAAGTATACTTTAAGAAAATCAAAGGCTTACCTGACCTCCTAAAATGTACCATGGCCCTTGCCAATGTTGTCCTGGAACCACATCGAAAGGGATATTTAACCTCTCCAAAGGGATATCCTGTTGTTAGAAACATATCCACAAAGTTCAGATCTTCTCTAAGCAGGTCTAATGTACGCACTACATGTTCCATGCTACAGGCACCCCTCTTCAGTGAAGGCTGATGTCTTAAATGGTAAGTTGCTCCATAAATTGTTTATTCACAAAACACACCCTGAATGCACTGCCACCACCAGGATAAAGTTAGCTGCATGTTCCAGGATGGAGCTTGTAATTTTAAGTCTTTGATATCATTTTCCCCACAGTGGAGACTCTCCAATGTGATGAATGTTTGGATCTTTGTGTTTTCTGCACGGACTGCAAGTAAGACTCTCGAAGGTATGGGGTTGTGAAAGGCAATTTTACTCCATCGATATGATTCTACCGTACCATTTGACTTTTTTCATTGGAGTGTAGGAGGTTGACGGGTGACCTTATAGAGGTTCATAAATCACGAGGGTATAGATAACGTGAATGGTAAATGTTTATTTCCTTAGGGTGGGGGATTTCAGGACTAGGATACAGAAGTTATACTGTAGATAAACAAAACCCTGGTTACAGCCCACTTTGAGAACTGTGAGAAGATCTGGGCATCATACCTAAGGAAGGATATATTGGCCTTGGAGGGAGTACAACATCGGTTTACAAGAATGATACCGGGACTTCAGACATTATGTTATGAGCAGCTATTATACAAATTAGGTTTATTTTCTCGAGAATTTAGAAGGGGTGATCTGATCAAAGTCTTCAATCTATTAACACAAAAACAGAGGGGAGATAAAGATAAACGATTTCCACCAGTTGGGGATTCTAAACTAGGGGGTATAGACTGTGAATTAGGGCCAGACAGTTCAGGAGAGATGTTCAGATGTACTTCTGAACAAAGGGTGGTGGATGTTTTGAATTCTTTTCCACAAACGGCAATGGATGCTGGATCAGTTGTTAATTTAAAATCTGATACAGATAACATTTTGTTAAGCAAAGGTATTACAGGGTATTGGCCAAATGGAGGTAGACCACAAATCATTATGATCTCATTGAATGGTAGAACAGGTTCAAGCGGCCGAATGGATGAATCCTCATGAGATATGGGCATTGCTGGCTGGCCAACACTTACTGCCCATCCCTAATTGACCTTGAACTGAGTGGCTTGCTAGGCCATTTCAGAGGGCAATGTTAACCACATTGCTCTGGAAATGGAGTCATGTGTAGGCCAGATAAGGCTGGTAGATATCATTCCCTGAAGGATGTAGTGAGCCAGATGTGGTTTTCCTGACAATCAGCAATATTCATGAATTGATTCTTAATTCCACATTTTAAAAAAAAAATTGCACCATCTGCCAGTGAGGGATTTAAACCCGGGTCCCCAGAATGTTAGCTGAGTTTCTGGGTTAATATTCCAGCAATACTACCACTAGGCCATTGCCTCGTGTTCACACAGTTGAATTTATAAGTGAATCACAATCTTGCCCATTTGATTTTGAAAGGAAAGTTGATATTGCACTGTAATGTTCTGGGCAACAGGGACTGTGAAGATAACTTGAAGGTGAGATAGTTAGACCCTTCTGATCATTCTGGGAAAAAAATTCTTCTCAGGTCTGGGAACCTGAGACAAATGGAAGGATCAACACGATAAGAAAGTATTGAAATTTATTCAAGGCTGAGTTAGAGAGACATTTTTGGACAAGCCAGCCAGGGATTGTGAGCTACCATCAGGAAAGCAGTGATAAGACCACAACCAGACCAGCCACGATCTTATTGAGTGGTGCAGCAGGTTTGCAAGACCAAAAAGTCGATTCCTACTCCTAAGTCCTATGTTCCTACGAACATTCATAATTATTTGCTCAATGTAGACAGATAAGATTGTGCTAATTTTACTGCAAAATCTTCACTCAGGTTCAACCACGTGTGCTCTAACATCACTGATGATGCAGTCTGCTTTGGACACTAATATAGAGGGAGAGGCCGAATAGTAGACAACTCTCCCTTTCTTCAAATAAACATAGAGAATGCTGGAGGAACTCAGCCGTTCTGGTTGCCTCTGTGGAGAGAGAGGCAACTATTTGAGTCCATTATGACTTTTCTTTCAAACTCTCCCTTTCTTCAGATTCTTTCCTGACACCAACAGAATCTTCAGTTCCTGGTGCGTTGGTGCCCTCATGTCTCTCCCTGAATGTGGCGCATCCATCTTAAAGCAATGTGGTGGATCTCCTGCACCACGTAATATCTCTGGTCAGTAGTAGTGGACTCGCTGCATGTGAGGACTATCCCACCATGAACTTGCCCTGCATAATTAATTAACCCTTATCCAGCAAAATGAGTTTAGTTTATGGCTGTACCTGGAAACGAGAAGTACAGAATCAGAATAAAATCCTGCCCTGTTTCTCTGGGAATATAGGGGGATCAATTTGTAATAGATTGGAAGAGGAAGAAAATTAATGAACACTTTGTTTCAGTGCAGATTCCTCTTGGGTCCCGAGGATTAGGGACAGTAGCTTGGAGAGAAACAAATTGGATTTAGTGAGCCTGCAAATTAGAATCAGCAAATGTACTATTATAGCACAGAAGGATGCCATTGTGCTGACTGTCGAATGGTGGTATCCTTCTTTTGTCCCATTTCCTGCCCTCCCCCATGACTTAATTCCATCAACACATTTACATCGTGGTACTATTTGCTATGGCATGTGTACTGAATTATCTCAGGAGTCTTTTGCTCACAACTAAGACAAAAGGCCCACATGAAAAGGCCTTTTCTGCTGTTGTTGGCTATCTAGTTTGAGGGGTGTCATTGATTGTAGAAAAAATGCTCAGTAACCCACACACCAAGAGTCAACACACTTACTGTGGGAGACCAGGTCATCAGGTAACTGTATTAGGATAAGAAATCCACAAGGCATTAAAGCAGAATTGACAAGTTTTTGAAGTGGATAAACTTTCGAAAGCAACAGTTATTTTGAGTGGAGATGCATCAACATGGCAAGGGTTCAATAGTAGAATCTCACAGCAGTGAGCACTGCAGTCATTGTCATTCAAGACACAGATAAATGATCCTTGTAGAGCTCAGGGTGTGAGATTACCATCCCCAGAGACCCAGGTCCCAGGAAAAGCCCAATGCTGGCCACTTCAGTGCAACTCTCAATACTGTGGACCTTCCCGAAAGGAGCCATTGCTGGGCTCTCATCAAATCTCCAAGCTATGGGTGAGACTCTGTCACCTGGATCAAATACTGTGCCCAGAAAAGATAACCTGCCTGCAGAGTTTATACTTAACTAATTTGAAATGGCTTGCCCAAGTTTGCAGAGAAGGAAATAGTGTGAATAATTTGACGGAGAATTGAATTGATCTCTGAGAAAATGGGGAATGAAGGAAATCAGAAAGCCACTGGATCCTCTGCTCCTGTATGTTCTTAAATTCCATTTTAACCAGCCATTTTTTAAAATCTCTGCTTATATTGTGGTTTCTGTGCTTGATGCATAACTAAGGAAGTCATCCAGTGATTATGACCAGTGGCAGCACCACCACAAGCTCCCTCCAAGCCACATGTCACCTTGACTTGGAAATATATCACTGATGGCTAGGCCAAAATCCTCAAATTCCCTTCCTAACAACATTTGAGGTATATCTACACCACATTGTTACAATCAAGGCTGGAGGAGTGCACTGTCTCTCCAGTGCCACAACTCCATGAGTTACAACATTAAATAAAGGTGCAATTTCCAGTCAGTGAGATGAACAATGAAATACCTGATCTATATTTCCTGTTAAATAAAAAGATCTTCAAGCAGGTTTTTTTTTACTAAGCAGAATTAGTGGTTTATTATCAAAACAAAACTTATTCAATGAAGATGAAATAGCTGCTAACACACACAGTCAGCAATTACAAAATTATAATTGTTTATCCCTCGAAATAACCCCACAACACATCTCAGGAGTTTTCTTTTAGGAAAACAGAAAAGAACAGACTTCTCTTCAGGGATTAACTTTCTGAAAAAAAAGCACTTTGGCCAATAGGTTATTCTTGAAGGCAAAAGGACAGGGCACAGCATGATCCAAAGATGTTACCCTATTTTTCTTATTACTGGAGTCATGGTAGACACAGATTGCTCTGGAAATATAATATTGAGAAGTGCCTGAAATCACTCCTTGAGTAAAACAAATAGGTTTCACCTTGAACTAAAAGACAGTGTTTTCTTCACAGGAAATGTGAACGATCAGCTGAGTTGCACTTTGAAGATCTTATAGAACAACAGCCTCTCCAATACAGTCACCATTCAACACAGCAGGGTCTGCAACAGAATAAACCCTCCACTCTGCAGGCACCCTGCCTCTATTCCTGATGATGGGTTTTTTGCCCAAAATGTCGATTTTCCTGCTCCTCGGATGCTGCCTGACCTGCTGTGCTTTTCCAGCACCACTCTAATCTAGACTCTGGTTTCCAGCATCTGCAGTCCTTATTTTTACCTCGGAGAATAAACATTACCACCGGTCACATGATTTCTAGGAAGCCTTTAAAAAAATCTTCAACATTCCCAGTGACCTTTCAATAATCTCTTTTAAGAAAACCATTCCAGGTATTTTCACACAACTTGAAATAAATCAACTTTTCCACAGTCTTTCAAATCTTAAATCCTACAGGTCATGTTTGATATAAAGCCTCTTCATAACAGCATGAACTATAGTAGTGCCATAAGATAGTTCACCACAATAATAGAAAACAAAGATAATCTGAAACTAAAGCAGAGATTGCTGGCAAAACTCAGCAGGTCTGGCAGCATCTGTGGGGAGAGAAAACAGTTCACGTTTCGAGTACCATGACTTTACATCAGAACTGACAGCAAGCGAGAAAAAAAGAGACATTTATGCTGAAAATGAGTTTGGGGGGCCAGGGCAGAGGTGAGTGGATCGATGGAGACAGAGTTCAGAGAGAGAGGGAGAGAGAGAGATGAAAGGGGTAGGCAGACAAAGGGATTACTCATAGTAGGCCAGGACAGAAGAGAAGTTGAATAAGTGATAATGAGATCTGGGAGTAGGAGAGAATGGGTAGGCTGTGCTAAAAGCAACCCATGTCAGTGATAAAAGGGCCAAGGGATGGGGATAAAACAGAAAAGGATGAAATCAGGCTTTAAAGTTCTCACATTTGATGTTGAGTTCTAGAGGCTGCAGGGTCCCCAAGTGGAAAATGAGATGTTGTTTTTCGAGCTTGGCTGAGGCTCATTGGAACACTGCAGCAAACTATTTATGCTGTTATGAAGAGTCACCGGATTCGAAAATTTAAGACCATAAGATATAAGAGCAGAATCAGCCCATTCTGTCCATTGGGTTTGCTTCACCATTCAGTCAAGGAGGATATGTTCCTGAATCCCATTCGCCTGTCTTCTCCCCGTAATCCTTAATCGCCTTGCTAGTCAAGAACCTGTCTATCTTTGTCTTCAATGACTCAGCCATCACAGCCCTCTGCAACAATGAGTTCCACAGAAATTCCTGCTCATGTTAGTTCCAATAGGGTGTCCCTTCATTCTGAGGCTGTGCGCCTGGGTCCTAGTCTCTCCCGGTAGTGGAAACAGCCTCTTCATATCTGCTCTATGCAGGTGTCTCAGTATTCTTTACATTTCAAGTAGATCTACCCATACTCTTCAAAATGTCATCATATTACAGACTCAGAGCACTCAACCGCTCCTCATATGACAAGCCCTCCATCCCCAGGGTCATTGTTGTAATCTTCCTCCAGACCCCCCTCCAAGGTCAGCACATCCTTCCTTAGATACAGAGACCAAAACTGCTGACTATAGTCTAAATGCAGTTTGACTGGAGCCTCATGCAGCCTCAGTAGTATATTTCTGCTCTTCTATTTCAGCCCCTTGAAATGAATGGCAACATTATATTTGACTTCCTAATTGCCAATTGCCAACTTAACCTCAAGAGAATCTTCAACTATGACTCTTAAGTTCCTTTGTGCTTCAGATTTCTGAAGCCTTTTCCCATTTAGAAAATCATCTTTGCGTCTGTTCTTCTGACAAAAGTACTTTCCCACGTTGTATTCCATCTGTCACTTCTTTGTCCAATCTCCTAGCCTGTCCAAGTTCTTCTCCAGCTTCCTCACTTCCTTAACATGACCTGTCCCTCTATCTATCTTTGTGTCATCTGCAAACTTAGCAATAATGCCCTCAGTTACTTCATCCAGATTATTAATGTATAACATGAATAGTTATGGTCCCAACACTGACCTTTGTGAAACACCACTAGCCACCGGCTGCCATTCTGAATGAGACCCTTTTAGCCCCACTCTCTGCCTTCTGCCATTCAGCCAATCCTCCATACATTTCAATACCTTGCCTGTAACACCATAGGTTCCTAACTTATTTAGCAACCTCCTCTGCAGCACCTTCTCAAAGTCTTTCTGGAAATCCAAATATATTACGTCCACTTGCTCTCTTTTATCTAACTTGCTTGTTACCTCCTCAAAGAATTCTAACAGATTTGTCAGGCATGACCTCCCCTTGACACCGCTGTGCTAACTCAGCCCTATTTTGCTATGCACTTCCGAGTACTCACAATCTCATTTTTATTAAGGACTCTAAATCTTACCAATGACCGAGGCCAGGCTAACTAGCCTACAGTTTCTTGTTTTCTGCCTCCCTCCTTTCTTAAATAGGGTGTTATTTTAGCCATTTTCTGGTTCTCTGGAACCATCCATGTCTCCAGTAGTTCCTGAAAAATCACCACTAATGCCTGCACAATTTCCTAAACTACCTTCTTCAGAATTTATCTGGTATAGTCCATCTGGTCCAGGTGACTTATCCACCTTCAGCCATTTTAGCTTCCCCAGCACCTATTCCTTCAAGGCAACCATTACACTCACCTCTATCCCCTGATTCTCTTGAATTTCTGGCATGTTGCTGGTGTCTTCCACTGTGAAGGAGAAAGTGAGGACTGCAGATGCTGGAGATCAGAGCTGAAAATGTGTTGCTGGAAAAGCGCAGCAGGTCAGGCAGCATCCAAGGAGCAGGAGAATTGACGTTTCGGGCATGAGCCCTTCTTCAGGGCTCATGCCCGAAACGTCAATTCTCCTGCTCCTTGGATGCTGCCTGACCTGCTGCGCTTTTCCAGCAACACATTTTCAGCTCTTCCACTGTGAAGACCAATACAAAGTATCTATTCGGTTCCTCTACCATTGCTTTCTTCCCCGTTGCTACTTCCCCTGCATCATGTTCCAGTGGTCTAATGTCCACTCCCGCTTCTCTCTTACCTCTATATATCTAAAAAAAACTCTTCTTTTATACTACTCTCATATTCCATCTTCTCTCCTCTTATTGCTTTATCTTGTATTTGTCCTCTGCTGGTTATTAAAGGTTTCCCAATCTTCAGGCTTCCCATTGATCTTTACCAAATTGTATGTTTTTTTTTGTTTTTATGTTGTCCTTTACTTTCCTTGTCAGCCCTGGCTCCCCCATCCTTCCCTGAATATGTTTCCTTCTTCCTTTTGTTTTGCAGCTTTTTACAGTATTTCTCCATTTAAATAATACTCTCCTCTTCCTGCCAAATAACCTCACAGATTTCCAACATTATATTCTATTTGCCAAATTTTTGCTCACTCACTTAACCTGTCAATACCCCTCAGCAGATTATTTTAGAATTAGAATTAGAATTAGGTTTTATTGACATGTGTACTCAATTACAGGGATACAGGAGTACACGTATACAAAGTTGCTGTTCCCAATACCATCTTAGGTACAAAGCTGAAAAATACAGAAATAAGTTAGAGGTCAGCATTACAGTCCTCTGTTAGCCATGGGCCTGCAGATGCTCCACGCTGGACTTTTCCCATGAGGCCTTGCACTCCTTTTGAGAGGCTTGATCTCTCCCCCACATCCCCCCACCCCCTAACCCCCACCCAGCTCTGGGCTCAATCTCTCCCCTGCACTGGGCTCGATCTCTCCCTTGCACTGGGCTCAATCTCTCCCCCCTGCCCTGGGCTCGATCTCTCCCCACCATCCTGGGCTCGATCTCTTCCCCCTGCTCTGGGCTCGATCTCTCCCCCCTGCCCTGGGCTCGATCTCTCCCCCCAGCCCTGGGCTCGATCTCTCCCCACCATCCTGGGCTCGATCTCTCTCCCCTGCTCTGGGCTCGATCTCTCCCCCCTGCCCTGGGCTCGATCTCTCCCCCCAGCCCTGGGCTCGATCTCTCCCCCCAGCCCTGGGCTCGATCTCTCTCCCCTGCCCTGGGCTCGATCTCTCTCCCCTGCCCTGGGCTCAATCTCTCACCCCCTGCCCTAGGCTCGATTTCTCCTCCCTGCTCTGGGCTCAATCTCTCCCCCTCTGCCCTGGGCTCGATCTCTCCCCCCACTGCCCTGGGCTCGATCTCTCCCCCCGTGCCCTGGGCTCGATCTCTCCCCCGACCCCCTAGGCTCGATTTCTCCTCCCTGCTATGGGCTTGATCTCTCCCCCCGCTCTGGGCTTGATCTCTCCCCCCGCCATGGGCTCGATCTCTCTCCTCTGCCCTGGGCTCGATCCCTCCCCCTGCTCTGGGCTCGATCTCTCCCCCCCTGCCCTGGGCTCAATCTCTCTCTCCACCCTGGGTTCCATCTTTCCCCCCACACTGGGCTTGATCTCTCCCCTGCCCTGGGCTCGATCACTCCCCCATGCCCTGGGCTCGATCTCTCCCCCATGCCTTCGGTTCAGTATCTCTCCCCACCCTGGGCTCAATCTCTCCCCCCACCCTGGGTTAGGTCTCTCTCTCCACACTGGGTTCGATCTCTCCCACATGCCCTGGGTTCGATCTCTCCCCCATGCCCTGGGCTCGATCTCTCCCCCATGCCCTCGGTTCAGTATCTCTCCCCACCCTGGGCTCAATCTCTCCCCTCACCCTGGGTTCGGTCTCTCTCTCCACACTGGGTTCGATCTCTCCCCTGCCCTGGGCTCGATCTCTCCCCCACATTGCGCTTGACCTCCTCCATGCTGGTGTTATGCACCAGTCCAGTCACCCCAACCTTTTCTTATTTTAAAAGTAGATGTGAAGTGGATAGTCTAGGTGTGATACAGCTGGTCAAACCACTCAGTATTAAGCTAAACAGAATTTATTTAAATGCTACAGTTAAAATACAAACAAAAGAAAACAGAATTTAGTATAACTTAACTATTGTAAAACTTAACCAACTTGATACAGCAACTTAACTAAGGAGCTGTTCCAATCCAGTAACATCCCATAAACACACCCCTTGGCAAAAAAAGTAAATAGAAACACAGATTCTTAGAGTGGGGTAGGGAACAACATCCAAAGACATTTCAGAGAGAATGTCAGTCAGGAATCACTTGCTGAAGTTTGCAATCTTCCTGGACTTCAGCATCTTGTGACTGCCACAGCAAAACCAAACTAGAAAAGAACTGAACTGGGAGAACTGGCCACTCCCCTGCCATTGTTAAATTAGGCCCTTTCTCAGCACCTCTGCTTTTATGACCTCTCTTCGAAAAAAACCCAAGGACAAAATAATCTTGTTAAAGTGACAGCATCATCACACCGGGCTCATTCTCTCTCCCCCACACTGGGATCAATCTCCTCCACACTGGGCTCATTCTCTCTCCCCCACACTGGGATCAATCTCCTCCACACTGGGCTCATTCTCTCTCCCCCACACTGGGATCAATCTCCTCCACGCTGAGCCCATTTTCTGCCCCACACTGGGATCGATTTCGTCCATGCTGGGCCCATTCTCTCCCCGCACTGGGATCGATTTTGTCCATACTTTGTCCATTCTCTACCCCACACTGGGCCCATTCTCTCTGCCACACTGGGCCCATTCTCTCTCCCACGCTGAGCTCATTCTGTCCCCCTGCACTGGGCTCATTCTCTCCCCCTGCACTGGGCTCATTCTTTCCCCTGCACTGGACTCGATCTCCTCCACAACGGTGTCTCACTGCTGACTGCCTCAGGCTGACCAGTTGCCTTCCCACTTATTTTAGTCTTGACTGCAAAAGTCGCAAAAGCACATTCACTTCCATAATCCATGTTATTAACCATATTGTAAATAATTGTGGCCCCAACACTGATCGCTGTGACACTCCCCTAGTAAAAGGTCCCCTTTTCCAGACTGAATGGTATTAGTAAGCTAATCCTCTATCCATGCCAATATACCATCCCCAACACCATGGACTCTTATCTTACTGAGTCGCCCATTGGGAAAGTTGTGTAATTTACAACTGCAAATGATACTGCATTCAAATGTTTGGGATTTTGTTCAAACTGATATTTGGAGAAGTTTCACTGAACCCTTAGAGTCCCAGCTGGCTAGCTATCATGACTCTGTGTGCCAGGACATAGGACCTAGAACATAGAACAATATAGTGCAGTTCAGGCCCTTCGGCCCTTCTCAGAACCTCCTGAGAAGGCTCTCCCCTTTGACTTGATTGAAACCTGCTGTGAACTCTGAGAAGTTTTTATTCCTTTATGTCAGCATTAAACAGGAAGGCAAGGTAGAAGTAATCTGAGCCTGGTATCTCTGGCTGAGGGGGAAAAGTGCAAATAGACAATGCAAGGAAACTGTGAGTAAAGAGCTTGAAGATGCACCCTGGTCAATTCCCTGGGTGGGTGTGTCCCTTAAAGTACAGAGTCCCTTCTGAAACATTACAAGGGTAAATGCCAGGTCAGCCCAAGGTGCAGCACTGAAGTGTTCTGTAATAGGTTGGAGATGTGCCACAAGGTTTCTTATAAACTGTCATAATTCCTATAAAGTTCTGCCCCCTGGAGTTCCAGGGGAGAACATGGAATCACTGGAAGATGGGATTTTGACACAATTAAGAAGAGATAGAATATAATGGTTAGTGATAAAGACTTTGAGAAATTATGATAATGCCCTGACTACGGTAAACAAGAAGAATTTCAAACTGAGAAGAATAAGAGTTGTCATTTCAGTTTCAAGAAGCCTGTATGGTGGAAATGTTTATCAGACATTAAATGGATGTGCCAATTTATGAGTGGATCTGCCTACAACTAGTCTGTCTAACTAGTCTGTTGGTACCATATCTAAACAGTGGAGTGCTTTCTTATCCTTTGGACCTTTGACTGTTGAAAGGAAAAGTTTTTCCTCTGGTCCAAGATGGCTGTGAGTTGGACTCCTGTGCCAGAGCATGTCAGCTCTGACTGATTTTCCTTTTCTTATTATTTTTCTTCTATCTCTTTGCTTACTTAGTTATCTTTTACTGTGCTTGGACAGCATTGGTGGTGTTGAGAGCCCAGCATGTGGACTTCAAGCAGACACAGGGTGTGGAACCCAAGTGGAGGTGAGTCAGCTCCTACTTACTTTACTGGAGCAAGCACAGGACCTGGAATTGGCAGCTGCTACATTGGCAGAAATGACATCACTGAGGGAGGCCCAGTGGCTAGAGATGGCACCTAAGGCTTGGCAACTGTTGTTGGTTGGGCCTGGCACTGGTGGTGGCAGAAAGGCATCACGGCAACACCGATGAGGTGGGTCCAATGACGAGATGCACGACGTTGACATTGGTGAGTTCAGTGCAGGGGGCAGTGAGGTAATAGTGGAGGGGAATCAGCCCAGCAACAAAGATGGCACCTCAAGATTTTGATGTTGGCTGAGTCTGGTTAGACAGTGGTGGAAGGATAGTAGCGGAGGCATCATTTTGACGGTGATGTACTGGGTCAGGATTGATGGACTCTCTTCTTCTTTCTCCTTATTCTTAAATATTCAAAATAATGCTACTTTGTGGAGACAAATGAAAGTCTTCTTTGTATTTTACTGCATTCTTACTGTAAAATACATGTGACAATAAAATCAAAATCAAATTTAACACATTAAATGGGTCTGTTGAGAACTTAGATGTCAGTGAGGGAAACGTCAGCTATTAGGCCCAATCAGGAATCTGGAGACGATCAAGTGGACCATTTTTTCGCAAATCATCATCTAGATTAGAAAGTGAATCTGTCACTGTGATTTTTTTTTGTGTCGAGAGATGAAAGTATTTGCAATTTCTCTGATCCATCATTGATGTCAATGGAAGAAATTGGGAGAACTGTCTTACACAATCGGTCAAAATCACAATTTCCAGCTTTGAGCTTTTCGACTACATTTGATACAGAACAAAATAATAAGGGATTCTTTTTAAAAAGAGAATTCTGGAGAAACAGAGCTTTCTGAGATAAATAATTGGTTCTTTTCGCAGGGACACACTGCTCCTGCTCACTTTGCGGCTGCTGCCTCTCTGAGTGAGGAACAAGTGGACTAATCAGCGGACTCTGAACTGTCACAGTTTCTGATCGCAGTTTCCACTTGTAAGGACACACACAAGCAAATCCAAAGGCAATTTGAAGCAAGTTGACACCCTCTCCCCTTACTCTGACATGTTTTAATTCGTTAGTGCTATATTTCTCAGAGGAGACATGTTCCCCGGTGCATGACAGTCTTCAAATACCCTGCATTCCTTTCCCAGATAAACCATTTGATGTTGCCAGGCAACAGAGCAGGTATCGATTTGCATGTTTCAGAATCTGCAATCAAACATTGACTGCTCCCGCAAAGATACAGCTGTGTCGCACTTGATCATCAAATGAGACTTTACGAATTTTCTAGGTAACGAACATCGTGCAGTCTTAGTTTTACATCAGGCCGGTCCCAGATTTCTCAGTGATTTCAATAGCATTGGGGATATAAGTACACAAAGGTGCTTTATTAATAGTTCACTTTTCCTTCCCTGCCTTATATTCCATTTCTGATTTGGAAAAACTGAAGAAAAGAAAATGAAAAGGACTTTGATTACTGGAGTAGGTATTGACTTTATGCAGTTGTGTAAAAAGAGCACTTCACATATCCACAGATCTTTATTTCCACAGATCCACAGATTATTATTTCTATTAACTACAATTGATGGTGATGAAAATAACACTGCTCCTCAGGGAGGATACTTTGGCCTTAGAGGAGATGCATTCACTAGAATGATAGCAGCAGGATACAGAATCTTAAAGTAACATTCATGCTGCCTAAGTGATTGTCTCTAATGAGAGTCTAACCAACGCTCCTTGGCATTACCCGTGCTGAACCTCTTACTAGCAACTTCCTGAAGGTTACCATTGGCCAAAATATGAACTGCAACCATCATATATGACTGCCAAAGCTGATCCAACGCCAGGAATTCTCAGGCAGGTAACTCATCTCCTGATACCAACAGTCAGAAAGCCAGTGAGTGAGGGATTGGGAAACTTGGAATCAACTGCCCCTTCTTCGCACCCCCCCACCTCCCCCCCACCCCCCCCCCCCCCTCCCCCACCACCACCGCCACCTCCATTTATAAAACGTTCCCAACTCAGTGGAAATCCAGGCCACAGTCTCTGATTTGCAGAACACAACCAGCCCCAGTTATAAACGAGAGTTCACGAGAGTGGTGTCAAATTCACAGCCCTCTGACCTAAAGGCCAGAATGCAATCAGTCAAGTCAAGATAACGTAACCTGAGCTGATGCATGACTTAAACTGCCATAGCCATCCTGTCGTATCTTAATTATTTAAAAGGAATCTTCAAACCCCAAACATGAAACTCAAATGTTACCTAAGTAGACAGGTTACCAAACACAAAAGTCAACATCAGCTCATGAGCCAGACAAAATTGCTGATCTGGAGTGAGTGAAATGCTCAATCAGTTAAGGGCTGTAGGAGTGTTCCTGAGATTTCTACCCTTCAGTGCAAATATGCACAAGTTAGTACTGTTGTGCTCATGTTCAGAAAACTCTGATAGAACCATCATTGGCTTTCTGAATTTGGGAGTCAGGAGGTGGGTTACCTGGCTTTATTAGTCTGCAAGTGTTCTTTTGAAAGGTTTTGGCTGTGTGTTATATTACTTTCAGCTCTGCAATTCTGATAGCACCCAGTTTGTAATGCATGTAGAACAGGTCACAAAATACTTAATGATGAAGAAGTCCATTCAGCCCATCTTAAATCTATCCAAAACTATCCTATGCTCTGTTTAGTGCTGTATTTATTTGTTGTTTAAGTGATGCAAAGGATTTTTCTCTTCACCTCAAGAGTCCATTCCTAGTGTTAATTCTGCATGAAGAAGGGTCTCCTAATATCAAGCTAAACATTACCTCCGATTGGATTGAACCTCTGACAGTGAAATCTCAGAAGAGGCTTGTATAAAATGAAAGTCTAGTGTTATTTGGCCTCTCCTGCAGAAAGGATGGATCTCCATCGTCACCAACAACCTAAGTGCTATTCTGACATTTTGTTCCGCACAAACCATTTTCTTTTCAGAGAAAACAGGTGGCATCTGTAAGGGCAGCCAGCAGCCCACAGAACATGCAACCTTGGTGCGCTCCCAACATGCAATGCACTCGGCTGGAAGAGCATGGTCTAAAAAATTCACTTTGTTCACTTCAGCATGGACAGTACTTGATATTACTTTGGCACTGTACTGGGATCACATCATTGAACTAATTCTGCAGTTAAAACATGCAATATAATTAAAAACAACAGATCCGTAATAAGACTATGTACACAAAGCTAACTTAGTTAATAAGCCTGTATGCAGTGTTTGCTATTAGTGATATTTGGCAGCTTTTATCCCTACTCAGTCATGCCATCCCTCCCACTTGGTCACAATAGCACATTGCACTCACTTCACTTTTCCCAGAATGTGAACTGAGCACGACGGCAAGCTTAGTGAGGGATATACCCTCTGCTGAGAAATCAAAGCCTTCTGCCATGCCATTTCAGAGTTGAATGGTCTTTTTTGTTATTGGTTCCAAGTGATTTGGAACTTGACATTTTTACACACTAAGGAGTAACTCCTTAACCTATCAGTACGTTCTAAAATCTGATCCCATTGTGCTTCACTGATCTTGGAAATAAGTAATCATCAGGCCGAGAGCAGTCTGAATGGCCTCCTGAATGTCTGATTAAACAACACACACTGGTCTGCAGGACTCATTTATTTCAGTTGAACTTGTTCATCTGAGATTTTTTTAATGGCAGGTTTTGTGTCTAATTTTTTGCAACATTTACAGCAGACACCAATCTGCACTTTGTGAATCCTACAGGCAGCGGCAAAAATTGTAATTGTAATCTTAAATTAATAATCATAATGATAGACTAGCATCCCAGCAAGCTGCTGTCCAGTATATTATACAAGCCTTGTGCATTTAGTGTCAGCCACATCTGTGTTCATCATGAGAATAATTGAGTATAATTATCCTGCTCATATTTACATCAACTATAAGCCTTTAAAGAAATGAAGCATAATGCATATGTCTACATCATCACTGTATTCAATAACACTTTTGAAATGCTGTGGTTAATATTGAATCATTTGGTCTTACAAAGAAAATCTGCTCAGTTATTGAAAACAGTCAACCGAAAACTGATAATGACCGAAGAAGATGCCAGTGACACAGGTAACAAAATGGCAGAGATTCGATTCTGATAGGTGAAGCTGAGTGGAAATCCCCTTCGTGTCCCCCAGACACTCAGATGAAGATCACGAAGGGACAGCATTACTGAGGTGAATGGTTCATGACTATAGGGAGGATTAACATTCCCATCCCTCTGTCAGAAGTTGAAAAACACACAGCAACTCAGAAAACTCCTGAAAATCCATCCCAGAACAAAAGCATAAATGCTTCCAGTTCTGAAGGGAGAGCTGCCACATTCAAAGCAACTCTTAGATAGGCACATGGATGATAGTACAATGAAGGGTATATAGGTTAGTCTGATTTTAGAGCAGGATAAAAGGCTAACAACAACATCAAGGGCCAAAGGGCCTGTACTGTGCTCCTTGGATGCTGCCTGAACTGCTGTGCTCTTCCAGCACCACTAATCCAGAATCTGGTTTCCAGCATCTGCAGTCATTGTTTTTACCTCATTGATTTTAACCCTACTGCGAATCCTCTTGCAAGGATGCCTGCCTTGAAGAAGTTTTCCTCCTCTTTCTACAAGAATCTCGGGGAGTCTCCATGCTTCAGGCTGTCTGCCTTTATTCCTGATGAAGGGATTTTGCCCAAAATGTCAATTTCGCTGCTCCTTGGATGCTGCCTGAACTGCTGTGCTCTTCCAGCACCACACTCTTGACTCTGATCTCCAGCATCTACAGTCCTCACTTTCTCAAAATTGGAGGTGTAGTGGACAGCGAAGAAGGTTAACTCAGAGTACAACAGGATCTTGATTAGATGGGCCAATGGGCCGAGGAGTGGCAGATGAAACTTAATTTAAGTAAATGTGAGGTGCTGCATTTTGGAAAGACAAATCAGGGTAGAGCTTATACACTTACTGGTAAGGTCCTGGGAAGTGTTGCTGAACAAAGAGACCTTAGAGTGCAGGTTCATAGCTACTTGAAAGTAGAGTTGTAGGTAGATAGGATAGTAAAGAAGGCGTTTGGTATGCTTTCCTTTATTGGTCAGAGCATTGAGTATAGGAGTTGGAAGGTCATATTATGGCTGCATAGGACATTGGTTTAGGCCACTTTTGGAATATTGTGTGCAGTTCAGGTCTCCCTGCTATAGGAAGGGTGTTATGAAACTTGAAAGGGATCAGAAAATATTTACAAGGATGTTGCCAGGGTTGGAGGGCTTGAGCTATTGGGAGAGGTTCAATAGGCTGGGGCCGTTTTCCCCGGAGTGTCAGAGGCTGAGGGGTGACCTTATAGAGGTTTATAAAATCATGAGGGGCATGGATAGGGTAAATACACAGGGTCTTTTCCCTGGGGTAAAAGAGTCCAAAACTAGAGGGCATAGGTTTAAGGTGAGAGGGAAAAGATTTAAAAGGGACCCAAGGGGCACCTCTTTCACGCAGAGGCCAGTGCATGTATGGAATGAGCTGCCAGAGAAAGTGATGGAGGCTCGTAGTTACAATATTTAAAAGGCATCTGGATGGGTATATGAATAGGAAGGGTTTAGAGGGATATGGGCCAAATACTGACAAATGGGACTAGATTAGGTTCAGATATCTGGTTGGCATGGATGAGTTTCTGTGCTGTGCATCTCTATGACTCTATGATTCTATAATTTCCCTGGAGATAAGGGATCACTGTCCTGTCTTTCAGGTGTGGAATTGAGTATAAATCATAGAATTGTAGAATCCCAACACTGTGGCAGCAGGTCATTCAGTCTATTGAATCCACACTGACCCTCCAAGCAGTACCCCACCCAGACCCAGACCCCTACCCTATCCCTGTAAATCTGCATTTCCCATGGCTAACCCATCTAGCCTACACATCCCTGGACATTATGGCAATTTAGCATGGCTAATCCACCTAACCTGAGCATGTTTGGACTGTGGAAGGAAACCAGAGCACCTGGATGAAACCCTCACAAACATCGGGAGAACGTGCACAGGGAAAATTAAGCTAAGGTCTCACCTGCCTTTCCAAATGGACATAATAAATTCTACTCAAAGAAGGGCAGTGAGTTATCCCCAGTATCCTAATCCTCAACAGACATCACAAAAAAAAAACAAATTCTCTAAACATTATTGTTAATGGGACATACTATATACAAGTTGCCTGTCACGTTGCCACTTTTTAACCGTGCTTGGTCATCACTGCTGCTGAATGGAGAAAGGCACTATTTAAATACAAGCCAACAGCTTCTTGCTTTTCAGTAACTCCCACACCTTTGCCTGACCCTCTGCTGACTGCTCTTCCTTCTCAGCTGCCTTGCTGCTTTTCCAATTGCTAAGTCTGTATCCTTTCCTGTTCACCTCCCTCACTTCCTCATTCTCTTCATTTTTTCCCAGGATATACCTGAGGGCACAGTTAGCGATGCAGTGGCCCAATATTTAAATCTGCTTTGTTAGTGAGCTGCCTTAGATCTCAAAACAATTGCTTTTAGCTTTCAAGATTAATTCAAATGAGGTCCAAGGCCTTATACTTACTGAACCTTATTCTATCCATTACTGCTCTGGGACAGTTCTGAATTCAAACGAGCAAGTTGCTCTGCCCAATCTCACAGTCTCCATCACTGTGTTGACACTAGGGAGCAGAAGCTAATGTGCTCCTGTGGGCTGCTTCAGGCTATGGGTTCTTCCAATGGTTGTAGCTTGAATTGCGGAGAGAATAAAATCTTTGTTTTTGAAGTCCTCTGTTTATCACTACCAAGTGTTTCCAGATATTGACTGTGAGACATTGCAACCAATCTCTGTGTAAATTCTTTCCACGTGAACCCGTTTTAGTCTCAAACCTGGGAAAGACATATTGTCGTTCTAAATTTCATACAACTTCCTCCAACCACGCTTAAACTTCCTGTTGCATAAATTTGTGATTATGTGGGGCTTTCATAGAATCATAGACCAGAAGAGCACATTATGAGATCATTTGGCCCATTGATTCTGTGCCAGCTCTTTTGAATTTTTTGCTCTGTTTTGTTGTAAATCCATAATAGTGAGGAAGATGAGGGCGCTATATTTTCTTCTTATGTTTAAACAGTGAACTCTCTCAATTAACATTTTAATATGAAGGATTGGTAGTAAGTTATCCCAGAGCAGTGTTTTTGATCAATAAGACTGCCAATACTGGATTTGAACAAAGTGTGTTATATTTCCGGTCTGTAGATTGTTAAATGGGCAGAAATGGTCTTTAGTCGGGTGATTTGCTCAGATGTGGGTGATCAGGGAGAATTTGAATGTTCCTGAAGACTATGTCTGCAGGGAAGTGTGTTTGGTTGTGAATTCTATCAGATCGCATGGATCTGTGGAAGCGGCAGTTACAGGCAATGGAGGGGTTCACAAGAGCAAAGGAGTGTGCTGGATGCCATCTTCAGGAATGTGGAGACACTGCAGATACAGTCAGGTAGATGGTTGACCATTAGAAATGGTAGGCGAGGTAGCTAGGTAGTGCAATGGTTTCCTGTGGCTATCCCCATCTCAAACAGCTATGCTGTTGTGGATACTGTAGAGGGGTTGGGGAATAGACTCTCAGGTGAGTCTAGCAATAACAGCCAGGTTACTGGTACCAAGACTGGCTCTAATGTACTGAGGGGTATGTCGGTTTCCAAGCGATCAATTGTAATGGGGGACTCTCTAGACTGGGCCACAGACAGATTGATCTGCAGCTGTCTGCAAGATATTAGGATGGTATCTTGACTCTCTGGTGCCAGGGTAAATAATGTATTGGAGACAGTGTAAAATACTCTGAAAGGGAAGAGTGACCAGCAGGAAGTTGTTGTGCACGTTGGTACTAACGACATAGGAAAAAGTATGAATGAGGTTCTGCAAAAACGTTATATAAAACTAAGCAGGAGATTAGTAATAACTGGGCTACTACTGGAGCCACGTAGGAGGAATAGGAGGATAAAGCAGATGAACTTGTAACTGAGGAGCTGGTGCAGGGGGCAAGGGTTCACATTTTTGGATCATTGGAATCTCTTCAGAAATTACCTGTATTACAGGGATGAGTTCCACCTGAATTAGAAGAGATCAAATGGTCAAGGCCGACAAGAGCTTGGCAAAGAATGAGGTAAGACTGATAAATTAAACTGCATTTACTTCAACGCAAGAGGTCTCACAGAAACATGGGACTGGGATATCATAGCTGTTACAGAAATGTGGCTCAGGATACACAGGACTGACAGCTTAATATTCCAGGATATAGATGCTATAGGAGGAAAGAAAGAGAAGTAAGGGAGGAGGAGGAGTGGCATTTTTGGTTTGGGATAACATTACGGCTCTACTTAGGGAGGATATTCCTGGGAGGTCGCCTAGTAAAGTTAAATGGGCAGAACTGAGAAATAAAAAAGAGTTGATTCCATTGATGGGACTGTGTTATAGCCCCCACCTCCCCAAGAGTCAGCAGGAAATTGAGAATGAAATACATAGGGAGATCTCAGATATCTGTAAGAAAAATAGGGTTGTAATGGTGGGGGAGTTTAACTTTCCAAACATAGATTGGGTTTGTCATAAAGTTAAGGGATTGGATGGGGAATAAAGTGTGAAATAAGAAAACTTTCTTGTTCAGTCTGTGGATGTACCTACGAGAGAAGAAGCAATATTTGACCATTTGTCGGGAAATAAGGCAGGGCAAATGACTGAGGTGGAGGGAACACTTTGGAACAAACGGTCACAACTCTCTAAGTTTGAAAATAATTATAGAAAAAGATAGAACTGATCTAACAGTGAAAGTTCTAAATTGGAAGAAGGCCAATTTTGATGGTATTAGACAGGGTCTTTCAAGAGTTGATTGGGGCAGGTTGGGAAATGGGAGACCTTTAAAAATGAAATAATGAGAGTTCAGAGACAGTTATGTTCCTGTTAGTGTGAAGGGCAAGACCGGTAGATGTAGGGAATGCTGGATGACAAGAGAAATTGATTCTCTGGTCAAGAAATAGAAGGAGGCACATATCAGATACAGACAGCTGGGATCGAGTGAATCCCTAGATGAGTATAACGGCAGAAGAGGTATATTTAAGAGGGAAATCAGGAGGGCAAAAAGGGGATATGAGATAGAGATGACAAATAAAGTTAACGAGAATCCAAAGAAATTTCATAAGTCCAAAAGAGTAACTCGTGTAACAACAGGGCCTCTTAAAGATCAACATGGCCATCTATGTGTGAAACTAGCTGGGTGAGATACTAAGCAAATATTTCACATCAGTATTCACTGTGGAGAAGGACATGGATGCTAGAGAACTTGGAGAATTAAACAGTGATGCCTTGAAGAGTTCATATTACAGAAGGTGAGGTGCTGTACGCTTTAAAATAAATAAAGGTGGATAAACCCCTGGCACCTGATCCGGTATATCCTAGAACTTTGCGGGAAGCTAGGGAAGAAATTGCTGGGCCCCTTGCTGAGATATTTGCATCATCGATAGCCACAGGTGAGGTGCCAGATTCTAGATTAGAGTGGTGCTGGAAAAGCACAGCAGGTCAGGCAGCATCCGAGGTGCAGGAAAATCGGCGTTTCGGGCAAAAACCCTTCATCAGGAATACAGGCAGAGTGCCTGAAGGGTGGAGAGATAAATGAGAGGAGGGTGGGGGTGGGGAGAAAGTAGCATAGAGTACAATAATTGAATGGGGGTGGGGATGGAGGTGATAGGTCAAAGAGGAGGGTGGTGGAAGGTAGCAAGGAGTACAATGGGTGGATGGGGGTGGGATTAAGGTGATAGGTCAGAGAGGAGGGTGGATGGATAGGTGGAAAAGAGGATAGGCAGGTAGTACAGGTCATGGGGACGATGCTGAGCTGGAAGTTTGGAACTGGGGTGAGGTGGGGGAAGGGGAAATGAGGAAACTGGTGAAGTCCACATTGATGCCCTGGAGTTAAAGTGTTCCGGGGCAGAAGATGAGGCGTTCTTGCTCCAGGTGTCGGGTAGTGAGGCAGTGGCAATGAAGGAGGCCCAGGACCTCCATGTCCTTGGCAGAGTGGGAGGGGGAGTTGAAATGTTGGGCCACAGGGTGGTGTGGTTGATTGGTGCGGGTGTCCCAGAGATGTTCCCTAAAGCGCTGTGCTAGGAGGAGTCCAGTCTCCCCAATGTAGAGGAGACCGCATTGGGAGCAACGGATAAAATAAATGATATTGGTGGATGTGCAGGTAAAACGTTTTTGGATGTGGAAGGCTCCTTTAGGGCCTTGGATGGAGGTGAGGGAGGAGGTGTGGGCGCAGGTTTTACAGTTCCTGTGGTGGCAGGGAAGGTGCCAGGATGGGAGGCTGGGTTATAGGGGGGGTGTGGACTTGACCAGGTAGTCACGGAGGGAACGGTCTTTGCAGAAGGCGGAAAGGGGTGGGGAGGGAAATATATCCCTGGTAGTGGGGTCTTTTTGGAGGTAGCGGAAATGTCGGTGGATGATTTGGTTTATGCAAAGGTTGGTAGGGTGGAAGGTGAGCACCAGGGAGGCTCTGTCCTTGTTACGGTTGGAGGGGTGGGGTCTGAGGACGGAGGTGCGGGATGTGGACGAGATGCATTGGAGGGCATCTTTAACCACGTGGGAAGGGAAATTGCAGTCCCTAAAGAAGGATGCCATCTGGTGTGTTCTGTAGTGAAACTGGTCCTCCTGGGAGCAGATACGGCAGAGGCGGAGGAATTGGGAATACCAGATGGCATTTTTGCAGGAGGTAGGGTGGGAAGAGGTGTAATCCAGGTAGCTGTGGGAGTCGATGAGTTTGTAAAAACTATTGGTGTCAAATCGGTCGTCATTAATGGAGATGGAGAGGTCCAGGAAGGGGAGGGAGGTGTCAGAGATGGTCCAGGTAAATTTAAGGTCAGGCTGGAATGTGTTGGTGAAGTCGATTAATTGCTCAACCTCCTCGCAGGAGCACGCGGTAGCGCCAATGCAGTCATCAATGTAACGGAGGAAGAGGTAGGGAGTGGTGCCGGTGTAATTATGGAAGATGGACTGTTCTACGTAGCCAACAAAGAGACAGGCATAGCTGGGGCCCATACGTGTGCCCATGGCTACCCCTTTGGTCTGGAGGAAGTGGGAGGATTCAAAGGAGAAATTGTTAAGGGTGAGAACCAATTTGGCCGCACGAATGAGAGTGTTGGTGGAAGAGTACTGTTGGGGACGTTGGGAGTGGAAGAAACGGAGGGCTTGGAGGCCCTGGTCATGGTGGATGGAGGTGTAGAGGGATTGGATATGCGTGGTGAAGATGAGACGTTGGGGACCGGGGAAACGGAAGTCTTGGAGGAGGTGGAGGGCATGGGTGGTATCTCGAACATATTTTGGGAGTTCCTAAACTAGGGGGGAATAGGACAGTGTCGAGGTAGGTAGAGATGAGTTCAGTGGGGCAGGAGCATGCTGAGACAATGGGTTGGCCAGGGCCCAGAAGACTGGAGAGTGGCTACTGTGGTGTCACTATGTAAGGAAAAGCCAGGGAACTATTGACCAGTGCACCTTACGTCAGTGGTGAGTAAGTTATTGGAGGGGATTCTGAAGGATCAAATTTACATGAATTTGAAAAGTCAAGGACTGATTAAGGACAGTCAACATGGCTTTGTGCATGGGAAATCATGTCTCACTAATTTGATTGAGTTTTTTGAAGAGCTGATGAAGAAGACTGATGGAGGCAGAATGGTAGATGTTGTCTATATGGACTTCAACAAAGTAGTAAACAAGCTCCTGCATGGCTGACTGGTTAGTAAGGTTAGATCACATGGGTTCCAGAGGAACTGGTCAATTGGATACAAAATTGGCTTGAAGTTAGGAAACAGAGTTTGATGGTAGAGAGTTGCTTTTCAGACTGGAAGCCTGTGACCATCAAGAATCGGTGTTAGATCCACTGCATTTCGTCATTTATATAAATGATTTGGATGTGAATAAAGGAGGTTGCTTAGTAAGTTTGCAGACGACACCATAATAGATGATGTAATGGACAGTGAAAAAGGTTATCTCAGAGGGACCTTGATCAGCTGGGCCAATGGGCCAAGGAGTGGCAAGTGGATTGTAATTTGGATAAATGTGAGGTGTTGCATTTTGGTAAGGCACATCAGGACAGAACTTAAACAGTTAAAGGTAGGATCCTGGGGAGTGTCGTCAAACAAAGAGACTTAGGGGTATGGGTTCCTTAGAAGTAGATTCGCAGATGGACAGCATGGTGAAGAGGGCCAGTTCTGAAGAAGGGTCACAGGACCCAAAACGTTAACTCTGATTTCTTTCCACACATGCTGCAAGTCCTACTGAGTGTTTCCAGCAATTTCGGGTTTTGTATCTGATTTCCAGCATCTGCGATTCTTATAGTTTTTATTTGGCATGCTTGCCTTCATTGGTCAGAACATTGAATATTGGAGTTGAGACATATTGCCGCTGTACAGGATATTGTTGAGGCTATTTTTAGAATGCTGCATACAATTTTGGTTGCCCTTGTATAGGACGGATATTGTTAAACTTGAGAGGATGAGGAAAAGATTTACAAGGATTGTGCCTGGACTGGAGGTTTTGAGCTATAGGGAGAGGCTGAATAGGCTGAGGCTTTTTTTCCCTCGAACATCGAAGGCTGAGGGGGGACTTTATAGATATTGATAAAATCATGAGGGGCATGGATAGGATGAAGAGCCAAGGTCTTTTTCCAAGGGCAGGGGAGTCCAAAATTAGAGGGCAAAGGTTCAAGATGAGAGGGGAGAGATTTAAAAAGGATCTGAGGGGTAACTTTTTCACACAGAGGGTGGTGCAGGTATAGAACAAGCTGCCAGAGGAAATGGTGGGACGGGTACAATTACAACAATTGCAAGTTATCTGGATGGATATACGATTTTTTTTTCACTGTACGTCACTGGCTGGCTATTATTTATTACCTGTCCTTACATGCCTTTGAGTATAGACTATTTCAGAGGGCAGTTGAGAATCAAGAACATTGCTGTGGGTCTGGAGTCACTTGTAGGCCAGATCAGGTGAGGGTGGCAGATTTCCTTCCCTGAAGGATATTAGTGAACCAAATGGTCTTTCCAACAATCAACAATGGTTTCATAGTCATCCGTAGATTTTTGATTTCAGATTATTATTGAATTCAAATTCTACCATCTGCCATGTGGGTCCCTAGAACATTAACTGAGTTTTGAATTAATAGTCTAGCAATAATAACACTAGGCCATCACCTCCCCTAAAGGGTGAACAGGGAGTGTTTAGAGAGATATGGGCCAAATGGCGGCAAATGGGATTAGGTCAGATTGGGATGTCTGGTCAACAATTGGACCGAAGGGTCTGTTTCTGTGCTGTATGACCCGACCATGCCAGAAAAGCATCTTGTTAATCTCACTCTCTTTTCCACTCCCAATAGCTCTAATTTATTTCTATTTTGAGTATATAGTGAATTGCTCTTTTGAAACCTATTCTTAAATCTTCCATCACATGATTAAGATGGAATTATGATTAGAAATATTTTGTTGTGTAAAAAAAAGATTTTCCTCATGCTGCCTCTCACCAATCACCATAAATTTATGTCTCCTGGTGATTGATGTTATGGCCATTTAATAGGGTGAGACCACATCTCAAGTAAAATTTTGGTTACCTTATTTAAGAAACGACAAAATTGCATGAGAAGCATTACAGAGAGCATTCAGTTGACTGATTCCTGGGATGAAGCAGTTGTCTGATGAGGAACAGTTGAACAAGTTAAAATCATAGAGTCGCAGAGGTCTACATAACTAAAAACCTCTTTTGAATCCCGCTTGTGCCACTACTACACTGTTCCAAAGCTTTTTTTATTGTCCCATTATCCGGTCAGAGATAGTATGCAGTTAACTAAAAGTGACAGAAAATCTTGGTCAATGTGTATGTGCATCTCTAACTTCTACTAGCCTCAGATGAGAATTAGTTTGGCCTCTGATACGTTAACCCTTAGAAGTTAAATGTCTAAAGTCTGATTCATCAATGCGTGTGAAACTATTTATGTTAAATTTTATTGCTTCACTTCCTGTAGGGTACAAATTATATGGGCAATTGGGAAACCTCTTTCTTACAGTTTGGCTGCAGGAATGTAGGTAGAATTTATCGATTGCCAAATCAATATTTACACAACAAAAATCCTCCCTTCAAACAGTCATATACTTAGGATCATATGAATTATGAGCAGGAGTAGACCATGCAGAACAGTTCTAAAGAGTTGGATGTGAAACTTTAATTCTGCCTTCTCTCCATCTGACAAATTGTTGTGTCCTCTTCAGAGCTTACTTGCTTACTTTTCTTTGTGTCATCGCAAATTCAGTTTTTATTCACTTGGTCCATTTATCCAAATTTCTAATACAGATTGGAAAGAAGCAAGGCCCTGGCACTGATCCCTGTGGCACTCCACTCGTTGCATGTTGCCAACCCAAAAGTGACTCATTTATGCTGACTCTGTTTCCCATCAGCAAACTAGTGGTCATCAGTTGATATAAAGGCTTTTTTTTCTGAAATAAATGAGTGAATTTTTAAAAATAAATAGATGTTGTCCCGTACTGACTTGAAGTGTCAGTGATCTGTTCTGTCCATGCAACAATATAAGTTGAAAGCCCTATTGATTTTATTAATTCAGCCTTGTTTAAGTTGAAGAGATAAGTAAACACTCTTTCACTCAGCAGGTTTTTGTAATCTGGAATGTGCTGCCTGAAATGTTGGCAAAAGATTCAGTGATAACTTCAAAAGGGAATGGAATAAATAAATGAAGCAGAGAAAAGCGCAGGGCTATGGGAAAACGCAGGTGAATTGGATTGATTCAATACCCCTTTCAAAAGGGCCAACACACACAGAATCTTACAGTACAGAAGGAATGCGGTGTTACTATGAAAAATAGATGAACAGGAGTCATTTGGTTCCTCTCTGTTTAGCACCCCCTTTTCAAACATACACACACACACACACACACACATACACACACACACACACACACACACACACACAGTTAAAAAATCTTTAGAAACCTTGAGATCCTAAATTTTAACCTGAAACCAGTGTTGTGTAATGATGTTCTTTTATCCTCTGCAACAGCGAAATCTGTAGATACTTTGAGTTTTACAATTTGATTTTTCACCAGGTACTGTTTTCAAGATGATTTTTGAGGAAATAGAGAGATAGATGTAGAGAGAGAGAGAGAGAGAGACTTTCCAACCATGTTGTTCCCAATCTATATATCTTTGTCTTCAGCTATTGCAACTGAACAGCTCTTGAAACACTGTTCCTTTGTGAATCTCTGCATCGACTTTCATTGTTTTTTTTCCCAAGCTGGATAATCCATCGATAGCATTTTATATTCAATATGTGCCGCCTACTAAGTAAATGCAAATTGAAAAAGGAAATGTGGGTTTTTTGACATCTTACTCAATGACTGACTTCAGTGTCTTTAGATGAAATAACTATTTCAGTTCAGATTGCTTAATTTATTCCACATGGGTTTCCTGAACTTGCCTCAATCTGTTGTCAGGTAATTAATTTTATGTTAGAATTTGATCTTTTAAAGACATTTTTGTTGATGCAAGTCCAGGTATTAAAGTCAGATGATGGAATTTGATTGACCAGAGTTTATCATTAATAGTATGAGTGATCTGTTCGGGCTAATTGAACTGGTTCTACTGTTAAAGAAAGTTCAATTTTTAAAAGTTCAATTTTTACATTTTTCAAAAGTAAATGGCAGAGTCAACAATACTGAGCAGTGGGCTTGTGCTCAGGGATTATAAATTCTAAGCCTTGAGGATAGGCCAAAAGAATTTGTATTGTCCTAGTTCACAAAAGGTTTAATATGAACTTATTCCAATTCTTTAAAATGCCAAAATGGATGGCAGACTATATAACTGAAATTCAGACTGTGGCATACAAGACAAAAGGTGTGAGTACAAAATAGCCAAGCTCTGCAAAATACAGTTGGAAATAAATTTGGAAGTCTATTGATTAACCCTTTTAAGCAGAGTGACTAGTTGTAAAAGAGAATGGTTTACACTATAAACAGTTTATTAATAGCCTGATCACACTATTGGACACTATTAATGCATACACATTGACATAGATAGTCAAATAGCATCCAAGGAGCAGGAAAGTCAACATTTCAGGCATAAGACCTTCATCAGGAATCTTGATGAAGGGTTTATGCCCGAAAAGTCGACTCTCTTACTCCTCGAATGCAGCCTGACCTGCTGTGCTGTTTCAGTACCACACTTTTTCACTCTGATCTCCAGTAACTGCAGTCCTCAATTTCTCCTAGTTAGTCAAATACTCTAAACCATACCACAGTCTGGCTACCATCTGTCAAATATAAATAGTATTACCTTTAATTTATGGAGCAGTGCAGCCAATAACCTTGGGAATAGTGGTGTTTTGTATATAACCTTTTAGTCTCATGGACAACAGCACCAAATGTCTGATAGAGTCATAGAGTCATACAGCACAGAAACAGATCCTTCAGTCCAAATAATCCATGCCGACCATGTTCCCAAACTAAACTAGTCTCACCTGCCTACATTTGGCCCATATCCCTCCAAACCTTTCCCATTCATGTGTTTATCCAAATGTCCTTTAAATGTTGCAACTGTACCTGCATTCACCACTTCCACACACAAACCACTCTCTGTGTAAAAAATGCTGCCCCCATGTCCTTTTTGAATCTTTGTCCTGTCACCTTAAAAATATGTTCCCTGTGTCTTGAAATTCCCCCGCCCTAGGGAAAAGACAGCCTCACTCACCCTTTCCCTGGTTGAGGACCTTAAGTGACCAATTCATATCGACAATAAAATGAAAATGTGGACTATCAAATCACCTTATCTGCACCCCTCATGATTTTATAAACCTCTGCAATGTCACCCCTCAACTTCCTTTGCTCCAGCGGAAAATTGCCCCAGCCTATCCAGCCTCTCCTTATAACTCAAACCCTCCATTTCCGGCAACATCCTGGTAAATCTTTTCTGAAGCCTCTCCAATTTAATAATGTCCTTGTTGTTCTTAACTGCACAGCTTGAATATCTTGTTGCTTGAATAGTTCAATTTGATTTGACTGTTCACAATTTCATTGTATTGTCAATATTAATTGGTTACATAAGGGCCTCACCCAGGGTAAGGATGAGTGAGGCAGTCTATCCCACTGTAATTTCTGTCGAGGTTTCAGACTGCAGGAGACCAGTGGAAAGGTTGTTTGAGGTTGCACTCCCACCCTTTACACAAGGGAGTATTAGGTTCAGTGTAGTGGGACAGGATTTAGTCTGGCACCACTGCCACTTCACCAAGGTCTTTGCTGTTGTCTGCAGGTAGCCTACAGCGACCCACGCAGCTGGGACTTCTTGTCCCAGTCCGTCTAGATCATTCTCCCCTAAACCTCTGCTTCTCCCCAAGTGAAAGTCAGCAGCCATCCATTGGCCCTGCCACAACCATGGAGTAGCAGTGTGTTGGAGCACTGGAAATGGAAAACAGGCGCCAGTAGAATACACAAATGATTCATTTTGACTTTTGTATGTAATATTATATATATTCATTTATGCATGTAATTTGGAATGTTTATTTTCTGGTGGTGTTTACTTTTGCATTTTAGCCAGGAAAGTTTGTGATAATCCATGACAGAGGGATGGGTACATATGAGACTGAAAGCAAAACAGAAAGTACTGAAGAAACTCAGCAGGTCTGGAATGAAAACAGAGTTAACCTTTTGAATCCAGTGCCACTTCTTCAGACCCTACTGTTTTGAAGAATAGTCACTGGATTCAATGTTAACTCTGTTTGTCTCTCCAAAGATGCTGAAAATGTGTTGCTGGAAAAGCGCAGCAGGTCAAACAGCATCCAAGGAGCAGGAGAATCGACGTTTCGGGCATGAGCCCTTCTTCAGGAATCACGAAGAAGGGCTCATGCCTGAAATGTCGATTCTCCTGCTCCTTGGATGCTGCCTGACCTGCTGCGCTTTTCCAGCAACACATTTTCAGCTCTGATCTCCAGCATCTGCAGTCCTCACTTTCTCCTCTCCAAAGATGCTGCCAGGCTTGCTGAGCTTGTCCAGCAATTCCTGTTTCTGTTTCCGTTTCCCATTTTCAGCATCCACAGTGCTTTGACTTATATACGTGAAAGTTTGGGACTGTTGTTCAATGAGAAATTGGAGTTTCTTTTATTAGTAATTGCCTCAGTGTCCTCATTAATTTTTCACCCTCCACTAAACTCAAAGCCACAATACATGAGGAAAGTATTAATTTCTTAGACACCACAGTATTTAAATTGGCACAAGAAAACAGTCTTGTTAGAAACAAAAGTTTTTCAAAGTACGCACAAAAAGACAATGCTTTCTGTAACATGGTGAGTTCACTGTTAATACATTACCCAGTGCACAAATTTAGAAGGTTTTAGGTAGACAGTTACTATCTTGTTTGCTGCATCTCAGATTTAAATTGAACAATTGGTACTGTGTACGTTACAATTGCAGCTTCTACATTTTCCCCACTTAACAGCTGCCAAACAGATGCAGCCTTAAGCTAGAGATTCCCCCGGCACCTTCCCTCCTCTCTCATTCAAGCAGCATCCCTGTCTCCTGCTCGCAGCCTCCCTTTCTTTCCCCTTGCAGCTTCCACTTTTCCCCAGTGCAGCCTCGCAACTGTCTTGCAGCTACATCCACCCTAGCAGTTACATCCTCAGAGTCCAGAATACAGAGCTGCCATTTAGATAGAGTAACGTAACCCCTGCCAGATAGCTCCTTGGCCTCGTCACCAATAATGCCTACCACTCCTACCCACGCTCAGATTTATACACCTGTTGTCTTTCACTGTGTCTCACACCTGCACACACACAAAATATGGGTGCTGGTGAAAAATAAGCACAACTGCTCTTAGGCAGTAGTGAAGAGAATTTTTTAAAAATATGTAACCAGGAGATTAGAATCTCCTCAGATGAGGGTTGATTCTGAGCTGGCTGGGCCACAGTCAGTGTGTTACTACTGCTGCTGTTGGTTTCTAACTAAGGAGGAGAGTTTTCTTTCTCTTTCCCCCGTTTCAGGTAGACTTTTTGATTTTTGGTTTTCTTCATTGTTTGTTGTGTTTGTTTTTCTGGGTTTCTTTCTGTTTATTCCCTTTAATTTGAAACTGTGCTCAGTTGCACAGGCAGCTCCCACCACCACTGCTGCTGCTGCTGCAGCCTGGGCCTACTCCCACTGCTGCAGCCTGGGCCTTGCCTACACCTCAGCACTGTTGCTGGTGCCTGGACTTGCCTCTACCACGGCTGCCTGGGGTCTCCCTCTACTACTGCTGCCTGGGGCCTGCAAGAAAAAAAACAGGGGAGGGGTCGTTATGGCCGATTACGTGCCCTTCTTCCACAGTTATGTGTGGGCCTGAGTGTCCCTGGTGAAAGAGCACGCGGTGTCTACCAACACCTTTGAGCTGTTCAGGGACAGGTGGGCATCACGGGTGTGGAAAGTTTTATTTCCCCCTCTGACTCAATTTTGATTTTTCCCCGCCCTCCCCTTTCACTGTTTGATCACACAGCATTGCCCTTTGATGTGAAGGGCACTGCTCGTCACTGGCCACTCAGGGGTTTCCTTTCTTCCTGGTGGTGGAAAATGAATAAAGAGTTATACACCTGTTGTTTCTCACTGTGTCACATACCTGCACACATAAAAAAATAATAAAAATAATAAACAAGAGTGTCAGAGGTTCTGTTCACTCCGAGAGCTGGCTCTGAGGGAGCAGGATCAGTGTCAAGGACTCTCTATTTGTGTCAGGGTTCTGACTCTGACCATATCCAGTGTGGACTGTGAGGAGGAACAAGAGGAAGAGAGCTTTTTTGCTCCTTCTCTAGGGTAGGCATTTCCCTTCTTTTGTTCTTTTGCTGTTTTGTGTGATTTTCATCTTCTTTTACCTTTATAGGAAAATATAACCAGGGGAGGGTCATTATGGTTGATTGCCTGCCCCATTTCCACAGTTACATATGGGCCTGGGTCTCCCTGGAGGAGGAGCACGCTGTGTCTACCAACACTCTCGAGGTTTTCAGGGAGAGGTAGGCACCGTGGTGTGTGGAGTGCTTTATTCTCCTTCTGATTTTATTTTGATTTAATTCCTAACCCACCCTTCACTTTTGTTTTGATCACTCAGTATTGCCCCTCTGGTGAGAAGAGCTCTGCTTGTCAGTGGCCACTCATGTGTTTCTTTCCTTCCTGGTGGTGAAATGTCAATAACGTTTTCTGCACTCGTTATTTCTTCACTGTGTCCAACACCTGCATGCACACGACAAAAGAAGAAGTATAACTGGGGGTTTAGATCTCCTCAATTCAGAGGACTGACTCCGAGCTGGCAGGCCACAGACAGTGTACTGTGCACAAGTAGCTAAAGGGTGACTTGATGATGGGATACTGGCCTGTGTGCAGTTACTTCAAGCTTGTGGACTCAACGGAACAAATAGCCTGCTTGTTCACTGTAAGGATCCTATGATTCAGATTTTAAGAATTACGATCTGTTTCTCTGCTGTATTTGCTGCTGATAGGGTGACAGTGAACCTCTGCGCATCAAATACAAGAAAGACCCAGCCTGTTATTGATGAAGCAGTTACGCAGCAAGTCTATCCATTCTAGTAAGGGGTGATTTTTCTCTGAATGGTTACCTTGCAGCTGAATTTTCCCAGGAACTTTGAGAATTTCAGGGGTGAAATCTGAGTGCTGCAATCGAGTAAAGGCACCAGTTCTTCCCAGTTGTCCAAGCAGTATCCCCAGCTGAGATTATCCTTTTTATGAGTCTGGGCTTTTAGCCATGCATATATAAAGAGGCAATCCAGCTCCACTGACAGAGTTCTGCTGTCCACGTTCTACATGCTTGGCTGAGAGGCCACAACAATGAAAGCATTATCTCCACTGGGAGTTCAGTTTCAGCAACTGGAGGGAACTGTTTCTGCCGAATTTGCTTGTTTGACATCATTTGCTTGATTATAATCAGTTGTTCTTTCTGTGATCTCTTTTGTCAATGTGTCCTTGTTTAATTGCACAGAACAACAGGTATGAAGTGTTTGAAGTCTCTGTTATTTATACTTTAATAATGCCAGAGATTGATAAGGATGTGAGAACAAGGAGCAGGAGTAGGCAATGCAGCCTCTTCAGCTTGCTACACCATTTAACATGATCATGGCTAATCTCATCTTGGCCTCAACTCCACTTTCCTGCCCACTCTCCATGACTCTTCAACCCATTATAATTAAAAATCTATCTTCTCCTCAAATTTACTCAACATCCTAGGATCTACCACACTTTGGGATAGTGAGATGCACAGATTCATGATGCTTTGAGAGAAGTCATTTCTCTTCATCTCTGTTTTGAATCTGCTCTGCCTTATCCCAAACTCTTATCCTAGATTGCCCCATATGAGAGAACACCCTTTCTACATCTACATTCATTGTATGTCCTCTTTAGCATCTTGTACTCCTCAATTAGGTCTCCTCTCATTCTTCTAAACTTGAGAAGGTATTGGCCTTAGCCACTTAGTTTCTGTTCTTAAGACAAACCCTTTTTCTCTCAAATCAACTTTTATGATGCTTGGCTGAAAGGCCACAACAATAAAAACATTATCTCCACTGGGAGTTCTGTTTCAGCAACTGGAGGGAACTGTTTCTGCCAAATTTGCTTGTTTGACATCATTAAGTGATTATAATCAGTTGTTCTTTCTGTGATCTCTTTT
The DNA here is from genome assembly GCF_047496795.1 of Chiloscyllium punctatum. Lineage (NCBI taxonomy): Eukaryota > Metazoa > Chordata > Chondrichthyes > Orectolobiformes > Hemiscylliidae > Chiloscyllium > Chiloscyllium punctatum. Next base: position 80,651,138 of record NC_092753.1, on the reverse strand, counting down.
GTCAATGTATCCTTGTTTAATTGCACAGAATACCTTTTTCACAGGAAGGTTTGTGACTTACCTTTTCTGGGCATTTTACATTTGTTATGTTTCATTGGTTCGAGACACATTGTAGACTGGGCAAATAGACATGTAAGGACCAAGAGATGGTACGACATGTCCATGCACTGATGCAATGAGTTCATGTGTACAACTGAATTGATTGACAGCATGGGGCAGGTATGTTGGAACTATGTTACAATCCAAATTTCCAGAAATTCACTACTGCATGTTTTTTTATTGACCTATGCATTACATTTGATTTACATGCAGACTTTTACACTCTGTGAACTCTGTTTGTCACTTCACGGATGCTGCCAGATCTGCTAAGTTACCCATTCTCCTCACAAGTCAACATTATGGCAAAGGGAAAATCAAGACATCTGACATGCATCTCTTTTCATCAAGTGACTCTCATGATCAATCTCATTTGGTGACTTGCTGTTGGAAAGAAACAGAGCGAGAGGCCACTGGCCGTTGATCACATCCCAATTTGAATGGTGGGTGCAGAGTTCGAGAAAGAGCAAGAATTGTATGCATTGATTTGACTTGATTTGATTTATTCTTGTCACATGTACCTAGGTTCAATGAAAACTTTTGTTTTGTGTGCAGCATAGGCAGATCATACCATACCATGTGTATTAGGGTAATGGAACAGAGTGGAGAATACAATGTTACAGCTGCAGAAAAGGTGAGAGGTACATTCACAAGTCTAATAACAGTGGGGATGAAGCTATTCTTGAATCTGTTGGTGCATGTGTTTAAGCTGTTGTATCATCTGCCCAACGGAAGAGGTTGGAAGAGATTTATAACCCAGGTGTAACTGTGAGGCAAGGTCTTTTGATGGAATGTTCCTACATTTCAGATTATTTAAGATTAGCATATCAATCAATCAATTCATTTGTATGAATTCTTCACAGGGATCTGTAAAGAACCAATCAACTCAAATAAAATGATAATGTCACATTAACAGTGCAGACAGTGTAACTGATGTTGCAATTCCTGTTCCAAGCTGAAAGCCTGTCTACAAACAAATATGGTAAGTTGCCTGCATGCCTCATGACCTAGATACAGTCTCCACTGAATAATCCTTTCCTCTTTTCACAATTACCACAGTGTTCCTATACGTGCTCAAGAGTAAATTCCTCTCAAATGTGATAATGAGGCAAAGCCGGTGGTAATTGTAGTAATTGGCCTTGCTGTAATATTTAAGTAGATACTCAATTGGAATAACAGCTCACAATGAGCAAAGGCAGTTTCCAAAATAATTAGAAAAATGTTAATTACTGCATTTTTGTGCTGAGACAAACGTGTCCAACATTGTTACTACTTCTTCGAGGTCTTGGTCCAATTGCATTAAGACAGCATTACTGCCAAAGATGATGTATCATTATTGACAATAAAAGAGAGAGAGAGAGAGCAAGGCCAACAAACAAAACAAACACAATGATTGTTTTGCAGCTCCAACTGCTTTTTTTTAAAGAGCATGAATAAACTATTGTCCAATCCTGGCTGAGTAAAGCATCCCATCGCATGGGATGAACCTAAGCACTGACTGTTTTACAGGGATAATGTGCAAGTCATGGATTAACTAGACCAATGTCCACTGCAAGCATTGGTTTCCATTATACAAGTAATTATGTTAAAGTAGTATTGCACAAAACTGTTCTGACAGCCAATAATAAAAACACTAACCTATTGAAAGGATTTTAAAACTTGTGTTGTTTTATCCCTGTACTTGGACAAGGCAGCATTCTCAGTTGTGTTACTTACATTGTGACATCGTATTCATTAAGCTTGGAATGGAATTGGACATTTTATCACAAGAAAACAGAACCCAAGCAGTAAGAACAAATGTAAAATTTTTAAGAGATCACAGTTGGAGTATTGTGTATGGTTAGCTTGCGAGAAGAAGGATATAGCTTTATAGAGGGTTTAATACATCTCACTTTGACATTGCAAATATAATTCGAGTCTATTAAGACTATGGAAGGATGGAAGTAGAGTGTTTATTGAAAGGTCAACTTCCAAGAGCCACAAGCCTATGTGCATATTATCTGTAAGACTGTGTGTGAGACTTAGAACAGAGGGTGAGAGAATAGAGTCATAGTGTCATAGAGATGTACAGCACAGAAACAGACCCTTCCGTCCAATTTGTCCACACCGACCAGATATCCCAAACCAATCTAGTCCTACCTGCCAGCACCCGGCCCATATCCCTCCAAACCCTTCATATTCATATACACCTCCAGATGCCTTTTAAATGTTGCAATTGTACTAGCCTCCACTACTTCCTCTGGCAGCTCATTCCACACACGTACCACATTCTATGTGAAAAAGTTGCCCCTTAGGTCTCTTTTATATCTTTCCCCTCTCACTCTAAACCCAAGCCCTCTAGATCTGGACTCCCCCAACACAGGGGAAAGACTTTATCTATTTATCCTACCCATGCCCCTCATGATTTTGTAAACCTCTATAAGATCATCCCTCAGCCTCCGATGCCCCAGGGAAAACAGCCTCAGCCTGTTCAGCCTCTCCCTATAGCTCAAATCCTCCAACCCTAGCAACATCCTTGTAAATCTTTTCTGAACCCTTTCAAGTTTCACAACATCTTTCCAATAGGAAGGAGACCAGAATTGCAAGCAATATTCCAACAGTGGCCTAATCAATGTCCTGTACAGCAACAACTCCTATACTCAGACCAATAAAGGAAAGCATATCAAATGCCACCTTCACAATCCTATCTACCTATGACTCCACTTTCAAGGAGCTATGAACCTGCACTCCAAGGTCTCTTTGTTCAGCAGCACTCCCTAGGACCTTACCATGAAGTGTATAAGCCCTGCAAGGTTTGTGAAGGTTTGTAGCTCAGGTTGAGGTTTAGGGTGTAGGTTTGCTCGCTGAGCTGTAGGTTTGATATCCAGATGTTTCATTACCTGGCGAGGTAACATCATCAGTGGCGACCTCCAAGTGAAGCGAAGCTGTTGTCTCCTGCTTTCTATTTATATGTTATAGCCAGGTAGTGAAACGTCTGGATATCACACCTACAGTTCAGCGAGCAAACCTACACCCTGTATAAGCCCTGCTAAGACTTGCTTCCCCAAAATGCAACACCTCACATTCATCTAAATTAAACTCCATCTGCCACATCTCAGCCCATTGGCCCATCTGATCAAAATCCCATTGTAATCTGAGGTAACCTTCTTTGCTGTCCACTACACCTCCAATTTTGGTATCACCTGCAAACTTACTAACTATACCTCTGATGCTCACATCCAAATCATATTCTTATATCAGTTAGTTAAGAACCGAATTAATTTTCACGATTAGTGTTTGGGGCATAAACTATGTAGCATTAAGGATTAAATTGGAAAATGGAAAAGCAGGTAAAGATAAAGGCTGCTTAAATGTGTTTTCTACTTTCAAGGGTGATCAATATGAACAGATTTGCATACTACAGTGAAATATATAAATAATTACATCACTCTGACATCTGAAGAGGAGATCAGAGTAGATGGATGTGAAGAATGTGCAGAGAACACTTAGCCATTACACTAGAGAGCTGGATAATCTGTACATAAGTATAAAGAAAGTGTTACAGTGCTGAAGTAAATGAGGATGCCTTACTTTAGAATAATAATGACCGAGGGGTGCGTGAGCCCAGAAAGAGAGGTAACCTAGAAAAAAGTGAGCAGTCTTGAACGATAATTGTGTGGACACCAGAGTGCAAAAATACTGTGAAGAAATATCTAAGAATGCTTAACCTCAACGTTCACATAAAGCAGAGTATCAAGTACAATGATGGCAATCCAAGAGGCTGGGATTGATGTCACATCATAGGCCATGGGATAAATTGAAAAGTAGGAAGACTTCAATCATAAGCTGGAAAACAGTGAAAAGGTGGGAATCGACTTGGAGGACTTTGAAGCAGTATATCAGGAAGTCTCTGAAGAGCAAACACAGTTAATCTGAAGAATTACAATAAAGCAGGAAAAAAGTTCACAAACTTGATCATGTCGGTAAGATACAGAGATTGATAAGGAAGGCAGCTCCAGCTGAGATTTTGCCATTGCCAGCCACTAAGAAATATGTAGGGCCCATAATGAGACCAGAAATGGGAGGTCTGGAAGCAGTGGTTTCAGTGCTACAGAACTCCATCAAGAATACATACAAAGGAACATGAACTTCAGGTCAGCCCATTTTTGTGAGCTGTAGGACATGTAACAGATGATAGCCCGGTGTGACAAAGCATGGAGGAAAGTTCTATCAGCTCCGACATGTTAATTAAGCTGTTTCGATGCAGACCTTAGTTCAAAGTGAAACTTGATCACAGAACTGGCAAGGTTCAATCAATGATCTCAGTAACAGGAAGAATTGATTGAGACATTTTTAACGGATTGGCAAGATGTTGCAGATATCGAGCCTTAAGGGATGAACTAATAAGATATCACATTGTACAGGCAAAGGGTGAGAAACCAATCAAAAGAGAGACTTATACTGGAACAACTAATCTAATATGTTAATCAAGTGAAGATCAGGGACTGACATCGGTCTATTCTTCAAGGCAACACCAGGGATCCTTCACAGTTAGTCAGATGGGTAGGCACCAAGATGGCATTGTCACTCTCTCAAACACTTGCCAAAGGGCCAAATGATATCACCATCATTGACCCTACTGGGCTGCTCAAGGTCTGGGTCAAAGAGGCACCACAAATGTTGCATCACAACTAGTAGCCAGCAGGGGAGCTGAATAGATCCATGTGGGAGACTGGAGGACTTCAAGATATACTGCAAAGCAATGGTACCCACATCACCATGGAAACAGGGAAGACTCTCAGGGTAGAATTTCCAAAAAAGGGGAATCATTTGGAAAATTAAAAAAATGCAAAAACTGAAGGATGAAGAATAAAAAAAGACTTAAGCTAACATGTCTCGATAAGTCAAAGCGAGTCAGCAGAGATTCTGAACCAACAGCCTAGAGGTGCAAGGATTTGAAAGAGAATTTCAATGTGATACAGGATGACTATTTCAATATTGACTGGCAGCTAGAAGTGGTTAAAGTCAATAGAAATTTGACTTATGAACAAAAAACTGCAAAGTCTGGTGTGTGATCAATTTACCATTAAACACAGACACAACACAGGAGAAGTCGCTGAAACTCTGTATGCACTGAAAAGGCAGATCACTTCATTAGAAGTGCATGTATTTGACTGTATGTCTCAGCGAGAACAGATACAGTGCTTCATGCTGAGAGTGGAAGAAAATATCGACAAGAATTTCCAAAGTTTTCAAAGGAAATAATTGTCACTTCACAAGAGGATGCTAAGCCCATCAACCTGCACACCCCAAAGAAAATTCTGCATCCCTTAACAAAAAGGTGAAGTCTCGGGCTGATAGCATGATAAAAGGTGGGGTCATGTTACCAGTGCCAGAACCAACACAATGGTGTTTAGGATTAGTAACAATTCCCAAACCTAATGGAGAATTAAGACAATGTGGATTACACTCAGTTAAACAAGGAAGTTCGAAAAGAAGTCAGCCCAATTTCATGGGTCAATGACTGTTCAGTCAAATTAGCAAGAACAAAGTCATTACCACATCAGATGCAAATTGTGGATTTTAGCAAACTGTAAATCAAGATTGCTCATGACATTCATCATGCCATTTGGATGATTTTGTTTTAATTGTCTGTGTTTCAGAGTTTTGTCCACAATGGAATTTTTTGGAGAGCAATGTCAAGAATTCTTGTAGGAAAGCAAGTAGCTACTTGTCCTATCAATAATATCCCAGTGCATTATCAGACAAAGAAAGGAACATGACCATAGGAGCAGAAATGTTAAAAGCATGACAACATACAGAGAAATGTCAAGTCTTGAAAACAGCAATCATTTTTTTGGGACATATAATCCAAGAACAAGGTATCTCTGTGGATCCAAAGGAGACAGGGAACATCAGCGAATTTCCAGCCAGCCCCATTCAATCCTTTCGAAGAAAGGCCAACAGTGGTACTGCCGTCAGTAACAGACACTGATTTCCAGAAGATTAAAGAGGAGCGACTCTCCACACACGTATTAGTTCACTACACCAAGCACAATTGAGCAAAGTAGCTATGGATAAATCATCCATAGAACCAGGACCAGGTCTCATCCAGGTGCAGAATGATGCAACATGTTGAAAACAATGACAGGAATTGAATAGAGATATGCAACAATTGAAAATTAAGCATTGGCAGGTCTTTGTGAAAGATTTACAGATTGGTACATGAAATTGAGATTCCAGGCTAAAACGGACAAAAAGCCATTAGTTTTATTACTACGATCAAAGTTCACAAAAGTGCTATTGTCATTTCAAAGGTTCAAGATATGACTACATGATGTGCAATGTTCAAAACCAGGCTCAAATAATTGCTGATGGTCTCTACGGGGCAGCAGTGGATCAGGCTGACAAAAATGACTTAATTACAGAGTCATAGAGTCATACATCACAGAAACAGACCTTAGGTCATCTATGCTGACCAGACATCCCCAACTAATCTAGTCCCATTTGCCTGCACCTGGCCCATAGCCCTCTAAATGTTTCCTATTCATGTACCTGTCCAAATAACTTTAAATGTTGCAATTGTACCTGCATCTCCCACTTCCTCTGGCAGTATATTCCATATACGAACCACCGTCTGTGTGAAAAAAATTGCCTGTCAGATCCCTTTTAAATCTTTCTCCTCTCACCTTCTCCTCTCATTTTGAACTCCCTTACTGTAGGGAAAAGACCTTTGCTATTGATCTTATCTGGACCCCTCAAGATTTTATAAATGTCTATAAGGTCACCCCTCAGCCTTTTACGCTCCAGTGAAAAAAGTCTCAGCTTATCCAGCCTCTCCTTATAACTCAAACCTTCCAGTCCAGGTAGCATCCTTGTAAATCTTTTCTGCATTGTCTCCAATTTAATAATTCCCTACATATAGCAGGGCTAGAATCATGTTTTAATACAGTTAATAGCACAGTACTGAGGGAAAACTCTGCAGCTCAAACAGCAGAGAGGAGCGCACAAAGGTTAAACATCTGTCTCAAAAGATGGTCAAAATTCTGTCCAGGAGTTTAAGTTTCAAACAGAGAAACACTTTACAGTTATGGAATAGTTATACCGAAGGCAATGGTGCAGCTTATAGCTCTCTGAAAGTGGCACTGAAAGTCAATAAGACAGTAAAGAAGCAGTATGGAATGCTTGCTTTTATCATTTAGGGCATTGAGTATAACCTTTGTAAGTCACGTTGCAGCTGTATAAGACATTAGTTGGGCCAGATTTTGAGTACTGTGTGCAATTCTGGTCACTGCACTGTTGGAAGGATGCGGAGGCTTTGGAGAAGATGCAAAAAAGATTTATCAGGATGTTGCCCTGGATTGGAGTATTAGCTATCAGGAGAGGTTGTACAAACTTGGATTGTTTTCACTTGAATGTGAAAGGCTGAAAGGTGACCTGATAGAAATGTGGAAGATTATGGATATGGGGGATAATTGGAGGGTTTTTTCTCCAGGGTAAAAATTTAAAGTACTAGGGGGTATAGGGTTTAAGGCGAGAAAGGAAAAGTTTAAAGAAGACGTGCGAGGAAAGTCGTTTTATCCAAAGGATGATAGATCCCTAGAACACACTGCCAGGAGAGATTGTACAAATAGGTATGACAGCAACATTTAAGAGGCATTTAGACCGAGATAAACAGGCTGGGAACAGACAGATGCAGACCATGCACACACAGAGAGGATTAGTTTCGAATGGCATCGTGGTCAGTATGAACACGGTGGGCCAAAGTATCTGCTCTTATGTTGAGCTGTTCTATGTTCCATCTTAAATCCATAAACTAATCTATGGAGAACATTTAAGAATCACAAAATGCAAATTAGAGCTAACAGTAAGCGTGGTAAACAGGCAATTTGCAAGAAATAGAGATTTTTTTTGTCATATCACACCAAGTGTCCCCTCAGAATTTCCAGAAAAGCCTTGGGAGAGATTAGGAACCAATTCAGAAAGAAGATGCATTTAGTCTTAGAAAAGCGATGCCATAATTTTATAATGGCTGCTTTAAAATCTTGAGTACAGATTTTATTCACACAGCTGCTTAGAAATACACTCGATGCAGAGCTTTCAAGGTCTGCCCTGAATCACAGTCAATATGACAATTGATAATTACAATAGGCAGAAACTTACAGGGTTGCAGTGAGATTTGTGGCAGAAAATTCTGTATAGCCATTCTCAAAATACAGAGCAGCTTGCTACACCTTTCATACATCTGAGAGGTGACTGAAATAACTCCACACAGCGGCTGGTATTCCATCACCAACCCACCCTTTATTTACACGTGGAAAGTCCTGAGCTCTGATCCAGCTCCCTCAGAGCCAGCTGTTAGGGTGTTAGAATATGTGACTCTTCTCTTTTTACCTGTTAGCCAGGGTTCCCTGGTTGGACCAGATTAACAGCCCCAATCAGGGAACTCTATGGCTGATTTCGTTATGATCATTATAGTAATAACGTCTTTTTGCTAGACAGCTGAGACATGCCACTGAAGGGGGATTATTTCTTGTTAAACACTTTATAAACCACACAACCCATCACATTCATATGCAATTTCCTCTCAAGTCAAATGCACCAAACAAACTAGAAGCTGAGAATTCTTGACAGACAGGTATTTGGTGCCTTCTGCCCACTGCTGACTAGAAAGAGTCTCTCTGACGCTCAGCACCAAACTGCATCTCAGGGCACAATGCATCACAGCTGCTGGATTCCTCTCGTCCTTGGATAATGGTGTGTGACATTTGCCAACCCATCACAATCGCAAACCATGCAAGGCAGTGGTGTCAGTAGAGCTCATTGCTTCTTGCTTCGAACATGCTGCAGCAGGCTCTCACCACAGACATCAAACCATGGCACATCCTGTCGGCCTCATGCTGGCTCAAGTACATCTGGGGCTTCACAGAGACTCAAGCAAACCCATGTAGCTCAAAACAACTCATATTTATATAAACTTAAAAATCACACAACACCAGGTTATAGTTCAACGGGTTTATTTGGAAACACTAGCTTTCAGAGCGCTGCTCATTCATCAGGTGGTTGTCAGGTAGCAAGCACCTGATGAAGGAGCAGTGCTCCAAAAAGTTAGTGCTTTCAAATAAACCTGTTGAACCATAAACTGGTGTTGTGTGATTTTTAACTTTTTACACCCCCATCCAACACCAGCATCTCCAAGTCATATTGATATAAAGATGAAATTCGATGTCCAGTCACTGTCACCCATACCATGAAAAGTGCCTCCAAAGGTTATCTTTCTTACTTTTCCTCCCATGATGTCTATGTGTTGTCTAAGATTGAGGTGATAGGAACCCGCTTACCAGCGCAGCCCAATGACCTTTGGAGCTTGGTCAGGGAATGTTTGAATGTGGACAGCCCAGACAGGCTGAGGGTCTTGTTTCCAGAGGCAAGTGGACCCCTTAGTTTCAATATCCAAAGGTCAGAGGCAGTCAGACAGGGGTGGAGGTGGAGGGTGCAGCCGCCTCTGTGAGGATGCCTCTGAGAGTCTTGTGTTTGATTCCTCCTCTGGCTGAATGTCTCCTGGCACTGCCCTATCTCCTTGTGAGAATGGGGCACACATAGGGCAACCAGTCTCTCCGCCCATGTCGCCAGGCCTGAGGACCACTGACTGGAGTGTTGAAGTGCAGGCCTGTGACCCTCTCCAGCAGACCGTGTGAGCAGCTAAGCCTTGCTCTCCATGGCAACTGCTAATCAGTCCATAGAGACAACGCAATGGTCATCTGCTTGGGGGCAGTTGTACCCTGCTCCCATGTGTAGCTGCAGCTTCTGGGCACTGAGGGCTATTACCACCCACAGACCTATCAATCACACCTCTCCCTCCCTGTGCCTGGGGATAAAGTCCCTGACTATTGACATCACCCTCTGCTCTCCTGCTCTCTGGCAGTCCAAAGAATTCCAGTGGCCTGGGGCATTTTTTCCTACCCCAGCTGTGGAGTTGCCACAGTAAGACATTCATCAAACTGTGCTCCCAAAACCTCTAAGCCTGACCTTCCCACTGAGGGGGCTATATCTGAGCTGGCAAAGGATATAGAAGACAGCTTTGCTGAAGCTTCCTCTGAGGGTGACAGAACTTCCAACCTTTGAGGTTGGGGAGGCAGATTCCATCAGAAATGGCTGTTCTTCCACAGCCATCCTGTTAGACATGAGGGAGAGAAAGCATCGCAGCCATTGTTTAGAATTGGGGAACATTATTGTAAGAGTTGCAACGCAGTAAAGAGTGAGGCTTATTCATTTGGCAGGACATGAATATCTCATCAACCCTACAGTAGTCCCGGCATTTTCCTGCAAAGGCCAGGATTTGGTGCATGAAGTACCTGGTGTTGAGCACCATTCCACTCATCCCACCCTCTTCTAAGCTATCTTCTCCTAGAATGAAAGGAAGGGAAGGATTGGTTGGGATGACTGTGGGTGGTGCAGCATGTGCAGGTGTGTGAAATGTGCTGAGATTTCCTGGGCACAGAGAGCATGCAGAGTTAATGGTCTGGGAGTGAAGGGAAGGGAAACAATACTGAGTGAGAGAACATTATCCTTGTGACAATGACAGTGGCTGAGCAAGTGCCCTGGTCAGAGCTGGTTAGAGATAGAGTTGGTATGAGATAGTGTTGGAACAGAGCAGGTCATGGCCTGTCTTGAAGCACTGCAGGCTGTTCCTCCAGATTGGAGAGATCACACTGACCCAGTTGGTGATCTCAGTCTTGGCTGGTAGGGTCTGGTGGTGTGGATTCCTTCGACAGTTCTCTGGGGGCAGGATGCCCCTTCCTCTGAGTCACCCCATTGACTGGGACCTCCAAACCCTGACAGAGAAGCACAATGTCACCTCACCTTCTTCCAACATCTTCTGAGTGAATGTCCATCACTGAGTACAGCAGCCACAGAAAGCCAGTGTATGTTCGGGAGCACCTTGGCCTTTTAGATATGGTGCATGCACCAGAGTTGCTAGTCTTTTAGCGGATATTTCAGCAGCGAATTGTTCCACAAATAGTGCATCATAAGATGGGGCTAGAATTGGACAAGAGGGACAGCATAGGGGCAGAGTAGGCAGTTACTGAGGTCAGTTTTGATAAATCTCCTGGTAATAAAACCTGCAAAACATCAGACAAAAATAACAGCCTTTAGAAGTAAGTTTCAGCTCATTAGATCACTTGTTATTGACAACCTTAGCATTTCGGAGAAAGTGAGGACTGCAGATGCTGGAGATCAGAGCTGAAAATGTGTTGCTGGAAAAGCGCAGCAGGTCAGGCAGCGTCCAAGGAGCAGGAGAATCGACGTTCCTGCTCCTTGGATGCTGCCTGACCTGCTGCGCTTTTCCAGCAACACATTTTCAACCTTAGCATTTACACTAGATAAACAAAGCTATACCACTCCTGCAAATCCCTTTCATGCTTTCCTGTTAACCGTGTGATGTGCTATTATTACTGAAGCTTTACATCCCTCCTCCTGACTGGGTCCCTATGTTTTTTCCTTCCTTGTGAAGGTTGTTACTTTTTATTACTAACAAGAAGGCATAATTACAAATTGAGGGGTGATAGATTTAAGACTAATGTCAGAGGCAAGTTCTTTACACAGAGAGTGGTAAGGGTGTGGAATGCCCAACCTGCTAAGGTAGTCAACTCAGCCACATTAGGTAGATTTAAACAATCCTTAGATAAGCTCATTTTGGGATAGTGTAGGGGGAACGAGCTGAGAAAAGTCCGCAGGTTGGCACAACATCGAGGGCTGAAGGGCCTGTTCTGCGCTGCATTGTTCTATGTTCTATGTTCTACAATCTTAGCCAGGTTTCCACAGAATGGAAACATGTCCCATTATTCCTACAGTATTGGCTACATTTCCCACCATGCTTCAAGAAAGTGCTCATAGCTCTATTTGCCTCTTCTGAGCCATTCGTGTGCATTTCAACATCAATCTTAATTAATTGTCTCATTTCAACCACTATTCAAGATGATTTGAATCTTCAAGACTTTATACAACCACAGCCACTTCAATGAAATGAGTTTCTGCAACATGCAGTTTCCTAGAGGAAATTGTTTCAGATAGCAGACGCCAGTTTGTGAATGAGGAATTCAGTAAGTTCACTACAGAGGCAGTTATCAATAGTGTGTCAGGTTCTCCATCTCAACCTCAGTCAAATGAAGAAGAGAGAAAGCTATCAATACTGTAAAGTCCCCAACATCTAAGAATACAGTCTGCAGGTGGGTCAGCTACAGCACAAAATCGATAAATAATGGACATCCAGCAGCAATATTACACATGGACAGAAGATTGAAAACAGAGATATTGTTGTTAAAGAGTGATCGAGAGCCAATATAACCTCTCCAGATCATGGCAAGTTAAAGAAAATGGAGATCCACCACAGAAGAAAATAACCAAAGTGATATAATTCAAGACACTGAGAAAAACTACAATCAACTTGGAAACCAGATCAGAAAATTTGGATAAGGGATATAAAAGCAGAGCCAACATTCCACAGAGGAACAAGTTAACTGAGATTACATAACCCTCAGATCTCCAAAAGAAACAATCAGGAGAAATAGCAAGGCATTGATTTTAATCAAACCAAAATATGAGACCAAGTATGACTACCACAGGATCTGGAGTAGAAGTATCCATATTATACTGTATTATAAAGAATAATACAGTAGTTCTGGGAATTATATAAGAATCATCGACCTCGCATGGAAATAAAAGAAACCAGATCACGGTTGATCAGAGTTCCAGATCATCTCAAACTGGGAATTTTAAAATTTGGGTGGAGAATTAGTGGGGACAGATGGTGATGATAATACTATTGACAAGGTAAGTGATTAAAAAAAAATTGCTGGAATTATGAAAATCAAGAAAGACAGAGACATGGCACCAGAGGTGTAACGGAAGATGCAAATGATGATGATCGAACTGACAATGTTTTATACAACTGAAATTTAATTTCTGTCCTCTTATAGAGTCACAGAGTTGTAGAAATATACTGCACGGAAACAGACCCTTCAGTCCAACTTGTCCATGCTGACTAGATAGCTGAAGTTAATTTAGTCCCATTTGCCAGCACTTGGCCCATATCCGTCTAAACTCTTCCTATTCACATGCCCATCCAGATGTCTTTTAAATGTTGCAATTGCACTAGCCTCCATCACTTCCTCTGGCAGCTCATTCCATACACTCACTATCCTTTGCCTGAAAAGGTTGTCTCTTATATCCCTGTTAAATCTTTCCCCTCTCACTCTAAACCTTTAGTTCTGGAGTCACCCAACTCAAGGAAAAGACCTTGTCTATTTACCCTACCTATGTCCCTCATGATGTTATAAACTTCTGAAAGTCACTCCTCAGCCTCCTACGCTCCAGGGAAAACAGCCCCAGCCTACTCAGTCTCTCCCTATAGCTCAAATCCTCCAACCCTGGCAACATCCTCTTCTAAGCCAAGTGAGGAGGGCATTTGTCGTTTGCAAAGGGACTTAGATATGATGCAGAGCTGGGCTGAGGAGTGGCAGATGGAGTTCAACCCTGTCCATTTTGGAAGAGCAAATAAGAATGCAGAATACAGGGTTAATGGTAGGGTTCTTAGTCAGGTGGAGGAACAGAGGGATCTTGGGGTCTATGTACATAGATCTTTGAAAGTTGCCACTCAGGTGGATAGAGTTTGTAAGAAGGCCTATGGTGTATTATCGTTCATTAGCAGAGGGATTGAATTCAAGAGTCGTGAAGTGAAGTTGCAGCTGTACAGGACTTTGGTTAGGCCACATTTGGAGTACTGTGTGCAGTTCTGGTCGCCTCACTTTAGGAAAGATGTGGAAGCTTTGGAGAGGGTGCAGAGAAGATTTACCAGAATGTTGCCTGGAATGGAGAATAGGTCGTACGAGGATAGGTTGAGAGTTCTCGGCCTTTTCTCGTTGGAACGGCGAAGGATGAGGGGTGACTTGATAGAGGTTTATAAGATGATCAGAGGAATAGATAGAGTAGACAGTCAGAAACTTTTTCCCCGGGTACAACAGAGTGTTACAAGGGGACATAAATTTAAGGTGAAGGGTGGAAGGTATAGGGGAGATGTCAGGGGTGGGTTCTTTACCCAGAGAATGGTGGGGGCATGGAATGCGCTGCCCGTGGGAGTGGTAGAGTCAGAATCATTGGCGACCTTTAAGCGGCATTTGGATAGGTACATGGATGGGTGCTTAATCTAGGATAGAAGTTCGGCACAACATCGTGGGCCGAAGGGCCTGTTCTGTGCTGTATTGTTCTATGTTCTATCCTTGTAAATGTTTTCTGAACCCTTTCAAGTTTCACAACATAATTCCTATAGGAGAGAGACCAGAATTGCACACAATATTCCAAAAGTGGTCTAACCAATGTCCTGTACAGCTGCAACATTACCTCCCAACTCCCATACTCAATGCTCTGACCAATAAAGGAAAGCATACTAAATGCCTTCTTCACTATCCTATCTACCTGATACTTCGCTTTCAAGGAGCTATGAATCTGCACTCCAAGGTCTCTTTGTTCAGCAACACTCCCAGGACCTTACCATTAAGTGAATAAGTCCTACCTGATTTGCCTTTCCAAATTGTAGCACCTCACATTTATCTAAATTAAACTCCACCTGCCACTTCTCGGTCTATTGTCCCATCTGATCAAGATCCCGTTGTACTCTAGGGTAACCTTTTTCTCTAATCTTAATATTTAGCAAAATGTGTTGTCCTCTGCTCTTCATGATAAAGATTGGAATTTACCTGGACCATCTCTGACACCTCGCTCCCCTTCCTGGACCTCTCCATCTCCATTAGTGATGACCGACTTGACACTGACATTTTTTACCAACCCACCGACTCCCATAGCTACCTGGATTACACCTCTTCCCACCCTATCTCTTGCAAAAATGCCATCCTGTATTCCCAATTTCTCCGCCTCCGCCGTATCTGCTCCCAGGAGGACCAGTTCCACCATAGAACACACCAGATGGCCTCCTTCTTTAGAGACCGCAATTTCCCTTCCCACGTGGTTAAAGATGCCCTCCAACGCATCACGTCCACATCCTGCACCTCCGCCCTCAGACCCCACCCCTCCAACCGTAACAAGGACAGAACGCCCCTGGTGCTCACCTTCCACCCTACAAACCTTCGCATCAACCAAATCATCCACCGACATTTCCGCCACCTCCAAAAAGACCCCACCACCAGAGATATATTTCCCTCCCCACCCCTTTCCACCTTCCGCAAAGACCGTTCCCTCCGTGACTACCTGGTCAGGTCCACACCCCCCTACGATCCACCCTCCCATTCTGGCACTTTCCCCTGCCACCGTAGGAACTGTAAAACCTGTGCCCACACCTCCTCCCTCACCTCTATCCAAGGCCCTAAAGGAGCCTTCCACATCCATCAAAGTTTTACCTGCACATCCACCAATATCATTTATTGTATCCGTTGCTCCCGATGTGGTCTCTTCTACATTGGGGAGACTGGGCGCCTCCTAGCAGAGCGCTTTAGGGAACATCTCAGAGACACCCGCACCAATCAACCAAACCGCCCCGTGGCCCAACATTTCAACTCCCCCTCCCACTCTGCCAAGGACATGGAGGTCCTGGGCCTCCTTCACCGCTGCTCCCTCACCACCAGACGCCTGGAGGAAGAACGCCTCATCTTCCGCCTCGGAACACTTCAACCCCAGGGCATCAATGTGGACTTCAACAGCTTCCTCATTTCCCCTTCCCCCACATCATCCTAGTTTCGAACTTCCAGCTCAGCACTGTCTCCTTGACTTGTCCGGACTTGTCCGACCTGCCTATCTCCTTTTCCACCTATCCACTCCACCCTCTCCTCCTTGACCTATCACCTTCATCTCCTCCCCCACTCACCCATTGTACTCTATGCTACTCTCTCCCCACCCCCACCCTCCTCTAGCTTATCTCTCCACGCTTCCGGCTCACTGCCTTTATTCCTGATGAAGGGCCTTTGCCCGAAACGTCGATTTCGCTGCTCGTTGGATGCTGCCTGAACTGCTGTGCTCTTCCAGCACCACTAATCCAGTAGTCATGTCTACCTGTCCTACTGCTCTGATATAACAAAGTTGGAAGAGGATCATAAGACCACCAATAAAAGAACTTAAGATTTGAACCAGGTGTCCTGGGAGTTTGAGCTCATAGTGTTGAATTTGGAAGTCATTAGTTGTGCAAAACCCAAAAGTGAATTTCCACTGAATAAGCAGAGCATGGCTTGAGAATTCACCTGACAGACTGCTTTGGAGGTACTGGGATGAGTGCTGGGGCGTTCGCTTTGCTACCGTACCCCAAATCAATTGGAAAATAAAGAGAACATAAGTCCACATCCTGAGCTAGCTCTATTTCCCATCTTCAACCTAGACTACAATAGATTCTTTCACTCTGCCACAGGATAGAGAGGTTTCCTGTCCCAGAGTCTGTCAACAGAGATTTAGCAGTGTGCCCTGGGGCACTGCAGCAGGAAAGCCTTTCAAATAATTATAATAGTCATCTCTTGTCCCTC
This sequence comes from Chiloscyllium punctatum, assembly GCF_047496795.1. Lineage (NCBI taxonomy): Eukaryota > Metazoa > Chordata > Chondrichthyes > Orectolobiformes > Hemiscylliidae > Chiloscyllium > Chiloscyllium punctatum. Next base: position 80,634,540 of record NC_092753.1, on the reverse strand, counting down.
CCAATTGGACCCAGACTCCAAGGTCTGAAACAAACTGAGATCATGGAATATTGCTTCATCCCTTTACCCACTCACCCTCTCTTTAACTTGCCTCAACTGCGGCTGAATCACAGTAATGCTGCAGCAATGTGTCACTCTCTCAGTTCCAGGACTTCTGGTGGGAACCCATCAGCAAACTGAAAACATCCCAGACCAAAAGAATAGTTCATACCTATAGTGTGGTCACAGCAGTAGAAATGACTACCTGCCTTATCAAAATGCTTCGAGCAACAGGGTAACCAAGTCCCAGTATCCTCAGGCAGCTTGGACTGAAATGCATATAAACTAATAAACTTTATTTAACGTTTTACTGTTATGTTACCAAATCCTTGCAGGGACAACTTTAACTGGCAAACTATAGACTGTGTCGGACTATACAGAGGAACGAAACCATGATAAATAGGTCCCATCAGATGGATTTGTTGGGATTGTAATGCAGTCAGCGAGCTGGGACCTCATTGAACATGAGTTCCTTAACTGAGGCTGTTAATCTGGTCCAGTCAGGGACAGCTGGCTTCATAAAAGCGGGAATGTCAAAAGTATTGGGAACCCGAATGCCTTTTTCAGTGAGAGACAGTGTTATTGTCAAAGACTATGCATTTGTGAATAAAGGGTGATCGGTGATGGGATACCAACCTCAGTAGAGTTATGTCAGCACTTATCCTAAAAGAAGAGCATACGCTCCAATGGACTAAAATTTCTGCAGTGACTCCCTCTGAAAGTTTGTTAGTGTATCGCTGCAAAAGCTAGTAAAAATGGAATCAATTCTGTGGAAATTTTACACTATTTATTTACAATACTCCTTTGACAGTTGGCTACAGTCTAATATTGAAATAGAATTGATTCCATGGAAGCTAACCTCATATCTGCATAACTCAAAAGTAATTAAGGCAGGTTGTTCGAGCCATATTGTTCACATTGTTTATTTAATGTTAAGATCAGTTTATAATACTTAGCTTGAAATTAATGTAAATTTTCTTCAGAATAGATGTTATTTGTGACAGTCCTTTTTTTGGCAGGTCCATCATGGATGCTTTCTCAAAAAAATTGCTCATATTTCTCAGCTATTTCATTTCACACATACATGCCCTATTGAAGACAACCACAAATCTTTCAGGCTGACAACCTTTCCTCAGTTGTGACAAAATATTGAGATACGGATTGCTTTTTGAAGTCACCCAATCATAGCAAAGCATCCTGATAGGTTTCAGTTGGACATGTGGGCCGCATTGATCAAGTGTTACAGATTGATAGCTGGTGAGTGATTACAGTCTGCGTCCACTAGCAAACCCAGATAACCTCTGTGGCCATTGGAGGCCCTTTGATGTTTCTTAGGGGACATGAAGTAGTGAGTATTTGTGGGAAGGCTGGTTAATTTTATGCTGTGACCATAGTGATTGTAATGAGGTCAGCCAGATGGATCTCATAGAGTATGGGTTCCCTGATTGGGGCTGTTAACTTGGGAGCCCTGGCTGACAGATATGAACAGGAGTGTCAGAAGTTCTGTTCATTCTGAGAGTTGGCTCTGAGGAAGCCAGACTAGTGTCAAATGCTATGCATATGCAAATAAAGGGTGACTTTATGAGGGAATGCTGGCCTCTATGGAGTTATTTCAGTGCAATAACAGTGAAAAGTAGATAGAGGACCACCAGTAAGTAATATTTTGGTGATGTGAGGATATATAATGACATTTATCTTTCCACATTGCATTTGTTGAAATCTTTGGTGAGGATAGTAATTGCTGACTTTATATGGGAAAGTCTATCTATTAAATATTGACATCAAACAGGATCGATATGCAACAGATGTAAAATACAGTGCGATTGAAATGGATGGAAGGCAATGAATAATACCCTACTCAGTACGTTTTATGTGATAAAGACCTGAGCAGCCTATGCTCACCTCTTCTACACAATTGCTTGAAAACACAACATGAACAAGACATGGAAAAAAAACTCCTATAATTTGCAAATATGATGCTGCATAGTAAATGGTGAATAAACAGCTTTGCACTTTGCTGCTGCTGTTGATGACAATATTAAAGCCCTGAAGCCTCATACTTAATGAGTTACAGAGTTGTGAAGTCAGGAAAACCACAAACCCCATAGCAGAAGGTCTAATACTCCCTGTGGCTGCAGACATGCGAAACAGATATACAGAGAACACCAAAACCAGTTCTTAGTGTGATGATCAGACAAAGTTAAAAATCACACAACATCAGATTATAGTCCAATGGTTTATTTGGAAGCACTAGCTTTCGGAGCGCTGCTCCTTCATTGGGTAGTTGTGGAGTATAAGATCGTAGAACACAGAAATTATAGCAAAAGTTTACAGTGTGATGTAACTGAAATTATATATTGAAAAAGACCTGGATTGTTTGTTAAGTCTCTCATCTTTTAGAATGACCTAAAAACACCAGGTGTACACCAGGAAGCATTTACTGTCAAAAGCATCACCACCAACTTTCATTAGGTCCTGGACAATACTATGAAGCTGATAAATTTAAAATGGCTTGGCTCTTGAATTCCAGACTATTTTCCACTCAATTTAACATACAAGAAGCAAGCACACCAATCTTACACAGAGTTCCAATGATTCTCACATGACAAAACTCTGGCAGATTTCTTTGAACTTCACTCTGAAGCCAAGTTTATACCTACAGATTGTCTATGCTCACTCGCTTACTGTCTAAATGATGTGGCCTCATTCTCAAGGCCTGGCAATTTGTCAGATATATTCTCTCACCAGCATAAGCTACATCAAGTCCAACAAGGGCTGAGTATAGCCACCTTCAACTGAATCAATGATTAAAATGAGACAAACTGGAATTCTGAACACATCTGATGGTGATAAACAACACTGAATTTCTCCCAATTATGAACTTCTGACATCATAAGGAATTTAAATGCAGGACAGTGCTAAAGGTAATATCAAACAGCAACACACAAGAGGAGGCAGTGGTGTCATGATATGAGTTAGTAATGGGTTAGTAATCCTGATGACGGGCTTATGCCTGAAACGTCTACTCTCCTGTTTCGTGGATGCTGCCTGACCTGATGTGTTTTTTCAGTGCCCCAATTTCCAACTCTGATTCACCAGCATCTGCAGTCCCCACTTTCTCTTCGTAATCTAGAACCCCCCAGGCTAAAGTCATCGGTTCAAATCCCAACATGGTAAACAATGAAATTTGAATAGAATGAAAATCTGAAATCAAAACCAACCGATCTAATGGTGATCACTGTCAGTTGTCCTAAAAAAAAATTTGGATCATTAATGTCCTTTAGGGAAGGAATTTTGCCATCCTTTCCTGTTATGGTAACTCCAACCACAGCAGTGTGGTTGACTCTTAACAACCCTTCAGCCAGTAATGCCCACATCATGTGATCAAATTTTTTTTTAAAAATTGGTAATTGTGACAATTTCCCATCAGTGTACAAAGATGAACCCACGACCATCTCCAAACTTTTTCCATATGTAACACAGAATCTCCTGGATGTCCCAGCTGACAACAGACTCAGGATGAATATCCAATAAAAGCACTTGGTTGAGCTTTGATTCCAAACGTGAACAGAATTCTCAAGTTACCAGACAGGATTTGGTATATTTTGCTACAACTTGCTGAGTTAAAATGATTTCTCATCATTCACAGGAATGAAATCAAAATATAGTCAGCTCATTTGGAAAACGAATTATAATTCAAATGATCACCTGATCACCAAGCATTACGCATCTGTACTCAAATAAAGAATTTCATTCCTTACATTCATGGCTTAAATAATGTACATTCATTATAATTTGTGAATTTTGTGTAATAATTGGGCAATAAAGGTTTTATAAAGCATTATCCCCATATTCTAGTGCAGATACTCACACAGCTGGTAGATCTGGAAGGAACAAATAAAACAAAATTAGTTGGTTTTTTTACAATAAAATTTAAATTGGAAAATTTCTCATCTTCCAGATTCTCATTGGTTCCTCAATTCTCCCTCTTCTGTTGTAAAGAGGATATTGTCAGAACAATATTATAACTCATACTCATTAACATTGTTCAAACAATATTTAACTTTTATTTCATTTATGTTCAACATGATTATTTGGCTGAATTAGTTCCATTCACCTCTTAATAATTAGTTGAATTGCTGCTTTTGTCATTACGTGGTAATACATGTGATTTATTGACTATACAGTAATTACAGCAGAACTAAATTAACAATAGAATAACCATGCTGCTGTAGACTCTAAAGGAAGGCGTGGTCATTAATTATTCCCAGATAACCACAGGCCTGAACTGAACCAATAGGAGAAACGCATTTAATGTAAGGCAGGACCTCCCAACACAAATATAGCTCTCTATGGAATCCTGTACGAATTTCCAAGGAAAGTTATTTTCTGCTAGGTGACTGCAAAATCTCTTCTGTCAAATCTTTTAACTTGATTGACTAGAGATGCTGTTAAAACAACTGGGAAAGGAGAGTTGTTCAGTTTAGACAAGAAAGGTTTAATGAGCTCCTATGCATTCATTCCTGTTCTCTTTGAACAACAACAACAATAACATGTAATTATATCATATCCTTAACACTGGAACCTATCCCAAGGTGCTCTGTCTATCAAAGCAATAAATAGCTCTGTTAGTGCTGAAGAAACCTTCTTATCTCTATTTCTTTCTTCAATACGAACTGCCCTGCTGTGTTTTCTTTTCCAACATTATCCATTTTAATTTTATATTTGCAGCATCCATAGCATTTTAGATTTGAATAGCTAATGTCACTTATTAAACACATTTATAGTTTCTGCTTGGAACACATGTAACAATGGGAATTATCTGCACAGTGCTATATAAGTGCTTTTGCCTCTAATTTGGGAACAACTCAAACATTTTCAAAATTACTTTGTGGGATGGGGAGGGGATTGGTGTTGAGTGACTCAGGCTAGGGTCTGGAACTCCCCAGAACTCTCTCAGATCATGTCAGTGATTTTGAACCAAACTCGAACCTCCACACCCAGGGCTTACCCAAGCAAGCTCCGGGATTTGAATAACAATCCCCTGAACATCTTAGAGCTGCTCAGGAAAGAGAAAACAAAACTAAACACAAGCATGTTCAGAATTATGTCATTGTTTCATTTTCATTCAATGCTCATTTATTACATCAAATAACATAGAAGATGTAGAAACGATAGGGACACTTGAAATGATTGCTTAATTTATCAATGCAGAAGAGGAAAGCTTTTAAGTGGCAAGGCAGCAGGGCTCAAACGATGGAAACTCCATGGTTATGGTTATAAAAGCAGAGACGGAGGCAATTGAGTTGTTGGAAGAATTTATGACATGCCAGAGTTGTTTAAAATGGAAATCAAAGATAACAATCACAACACCATGAAGAGCTACAACTGTAATGCTGGATTTTTTATTTCTTTATTTTTAATTTTTTTTCTTCAGAATTTGTACACCAGAATCTGTACCTAGGTACCTTGCTATCTAAGTTGACACCATAAGTAGTGACTTGTAAACTTTTCACTGTATGCATGTGAGTACATGTGACAATAAAGCTGACTTACTTAGTGATCAAAAGTGATCAAACTGCTGATATCCCACACTTGATTGACTTTAACATTCACTCTAACTAACCTCAATGGCAATGGTGTGCACAATACACACGATGCATTACAGCAACATCTTAGACAACAGCTTCCAAATTCAGAATGTCTACCAAGAAAAGGACAAAGGCAGCATGCTAGTTCCAGTCTAAGCCACACACCATCCTGACTTTAAATAGTACCATACCTCCATTTCTTCATTATCACTGGATCAAGATCCTAGAACCCTCTTCCCAAAAGCACTGTAGGTGTCCTCACACCACTTGGGATGCTGTAGCTTAAAAAGGTAACTCACCATGCAATGATACTATGACTTTGAGAGGTTGTTTTGTCCAGGTTTTTTTAAGAAAGAATTTAAGACTTCAAGTGTAGAGCTGTCTATTTGGAAAGCCAATGAAATAAACAACGTGTGAGGCCTTTTTTTAAAGTTGGAACAATACAAGCAGCCTGAATGGGTGTGGTCAAGCTCTCACAGAATGAGGTTCTTAGTTTTTTTTTAGTTTTTCAATAGTAGCAGTTGATGCTGGCTCTGTTGCTGCAGTACATTTCTCCCTGCTACACTCTTTCAGAGTTCTCTTGATGTTTTTTCCCCTGGGCTGCTGGAGTTGCATGTGAGATAATCTGTTTTCTGAATTTGTCTTTTGCCAAGGGTATGATTGTGGGAGGTTACTATATTGGAACAGTTTCTGTTTAATAGCTAACTAACCAATTACTCTCTTAAGTTTTCCACGAGAGTTACAGCAAAGCAAATTTTTTAATTGATATTTCTCATTTTGCTGTATTTTAACGATAGTGTATGAATAAATTGTGTTTTGCTTAACATGGTATAGTTTGACAAATTGAATTGCATCTGGAACACAACACCTCACACTTACCTTTGAAATAAGAAACAGGCAAGGTCTTGGCTACATTCTTAATATACTTAGAGGAAGTTTGGTCTGGTCCATAACACCATCACCTTCTTAAAGGAAATCAGGGATAGACAATAGACGCTAACCTAACCAGCAGAACCCACATTTCGTGAAAGAATTTTTAAAATACTGTTGATATATTTTTTGCAAAACAAGGCATCGTATAACTGTAGGTCACAAAGATATAACACATAACTTCAATCCAATAAAATAACTTAAAGAAGCACAACTACCAAGCCTGGGACCATTAGATGTTACAGATAAGAGCACGTTTCAAAGCTCTCCTCCTGCTTAAGATGAGAATAATGCTTTCAGTATGATTCTTTCCCTCAATAACCACTGAGTGATTGTCACACACCATCAGAACTGTTTTCACAGGCAGCTCCAACTTCCAGCACCTCTCACAGTTCTGCAGCCAATTTAAGCAAAAAATAGTAGATGTGTGAAATCTGAGAGAAAAAGAAACAGAAAATACTGGGAACAGTCAGGAGACTTGGCAGCACCTGTGGAGAGAGGAAAGGACATGTTAATATTTCAGGGCAATGACTTCATTAAAGTCTTTATCTCTAGATGGAAATCAGGGAAACAAAGATCCAGAGATTGGTCGTGTAAAGTTCATGGAAGAATAGAAGTTTGAAACAAAAGTAATGAGATATCCCCAGCTCGGATGAGCACATGAAGCACCATCTTGACACAGAAGAAGAAGATTGGAACTGAATAAGACTGGGATAAAGAATGTTCATTATATCCCGATAAAGAGCAGACAGCTAGACGTGCTTGATGCTGTATCCCTTATATTGACAATTATATTGACACTGTGAGAACAAGTTCAACATGGAGGCTAGGAGAAACTGAGGACTGCAGATGCTGGAGGTCAGAGTTGAGAGTGTAGTGCTGGAAATGCACAGCAGGTCAGACAGCATCCAAGGAGCAGGACAATCGACATCCTGATGAGGGGTTATGCACGAAACGTCGATTCTCCTGCTCCTCAGATGCTGCCTGACCATGTGCTTTTCCAGCACTACACTCTCATCAAGGAGTTAGGTTTATCTGTTTAATGGGGTAGAGGTCAGCTGATCTCCAAGAGACTCAGTACCACAAGGCAGTTAAAAACAATGATATCAGTACATTCCTAAGCTATACATGACATAGGTGTAGTTATAGAGTCAATCTCAATCAAGTGAACCTGCAATGAGATTGGCCAGTGATCATTCATCTGGTGCTTGAACATGCAGGGTTGCAATTGGACTGCTGCCAAAACAGACCTGGTGGTAATGGGGTGGGGGTGGGGGGGTCTGTGATCTATGATATCAGTTACAATAGGAAGGAAGTATAAACCTTTTGTTTGTAATTAAGTCAAAGAGATCAGTGTCTCAGTCTGATTGAAGTGCTTTCTCCCCTATATATGCTTGAGTGAACCCAGTGAAACTCGGAACAGAGTCTCGAGGAATCTATGAGAGAATCAGGTGCTATTCAAACTCTGGTGAGCAACCCTCCTTCAAGGTTCAAACAGATATGGAAGAGCGTTGTGGTGAACTGTTGACAAAAGGACACCTGATAACCCGATTTTCCTTTCTCCAGATGCTGCTGGCACCTTGTATCACTCCACAGATTATTGTAAACACAAGCAAAAAGTGAGTACAAAGTGAAGCACTGTGTGTAAGTGGGAAGAGGAAGTGACAGTGAAGGAACAGGAAGTTGTGGGTTAGAGGACAGGCTAAGTTTTTCCTCTCTTGCTAAGGCCAGTGTTTGGGATCTCACATGCTTTCAGACAAAGGTCACTGTTACCTGAATGTACAGGTAACAGTGTGTACAAAACATCCTGCAAAGTCCAGTGACAAATGCTGCACAGCCCACAACCTGGCTTTTAATCCAGCTGTTCCTGTGCCTAATAATTCACAGCAATACACTTCAAAAGAACCAGGTGTCTTATTTTACTCTGCCCCCTTTAAAAATCTTCTCAAAATGAATCTTTTATTTTCTAATTCTTATCATGTGTCCATTTTGTTCATATTTGCCTCTTCATCTCTCCATTTCCCTTCTCCCCCACCCAAGGGTGGAACTTTTTCTACTATATAGGTCTTATATAAAAGTAACTATTCTGCAACAATGATCAGAATGCATTAGTCACCAGTGTTGGTGGGAACTCAACCACTGAAGTGCTTTAAATCAACATGAAATGATCAATTAACTCCTGCATTAAATAAAACATTTTTGCAGATGAAACAAACCCTAAAGCAAACAAGCAAACAGTAGCTGACAAAACTATAACTAGCAGATTAAGATCTGGACCAATCAAATATTTGGTCTCTGGGGTTAACAGATGGATTTAAATACAATAATATAAATTGCAAAAAGAAAGGTTTGTGAAGAGGTTTTTTTTTCGCAAAAGTGGGACTGAAAGTAACATAGTTATTTTACTGAAGGTATCCAGTTAACATGAAACTGTCGACAAGACTCTGATATATATATTTTTATAATATTTGATGTAAGTTGAAATCAGTTATGTTAAGTTGTAAAGAACACAGTGAGCTACATTTGGCATACAGTAACTAGGTACACCTGCTCCTTGGATGCTGCCCGACCTGCTGTGCTTTTCCAGCACCACTCTAATCTAGACTCTGGTTTCCAGCATCTGCAGTCCTTATTTTTACCACAATAAGTTCAAGGTGACTCTTAATTCATTCTAATTTTATCACAAGCAATTCTCAGGTTACATTACATGGAAAGTATCCTTGCTTCAATGGAGCAAAGAAGATTAATATAGATATAATAGGCCTGTTTTCAAAATCTCATGGAAATGTTTAAGACAAAACAAGGAAAATTAAGTTAGATTGTGAGAACAAAACTAAATGGTACAGAACAAATGCAGAACTTGAACATTATATTAGACTGCCCTTACCCAAGGTCCCCATACCCTATCCAAAATGATGGACTTAACAATATTATTCCCACAAAAAAAATGCTGTATTAATTAACACCTTTAAAATAAACAAGAAAAAAGGCACTGTAAGGCAGAGGATCCCAAGACTGATTCATACTGTGTACTGATTTAGCTGATTTAGTTGTGGTTCATGAGACCAGTTGTAATGGTTTAGGGAGAAAAAAAAAGTCATATGGGAGCCCCTCCTCCTGTTCTCTGATCCACTGATACCTGCTGAGCTGCTTTGGCTGCAAACTTCAGAACTCTTGGTTGAATCATGCGATGTGATGTCTAGACAAGTTCAGCAATCAGTCTACAGCTGCTAGTATCTCCTGATCACTTTGCATTTTCCCATAAATATTGTTGCAACAGTAAAGAATGAAGTAGTCAAACTTTTAAAAAAAAGCCTTCATCAAACCACATCTCCAAATCTATCAGTTCCCTGAAACAAAAACGTATTGAACTCAAAATGTTCGCTCTGTTTCTCTCTCCAGAGATGTGCCAGACCTGTTGACATTGTGGCTGCATTTGACCAAGTGTGGCATCATCAAGCTCTAGAAAAACTGGAATCAATGGGAAATAAGACGGCAAGCTCTTCATACCTGGCACATAGGAAACTGGCTGTGGTTGTTGGAGGTCAGTCATCTCAGCTCCGGGACATGTCTGCAGGAGTTCCTCAGGTAGCATCCTGGGCCCAACCATCTTCAGCCACTTCATGAATGACCTTTCCTCCATTATAAGGTCAGAAATGGGGCATCCTTGCTGATGACTGTACAATAGTCAGCACCATTCACTACTCCTCAGATACTGAAGCAGTCCATTTTCAAACACAACAACATCTGGACAATATTCAGATTTGGGCTGACAATGACAAGTAACATTAAACCACAAAAATGCCAGGACATGTCCATCTCCAATAAGAGACATTCTAACCACCTCACCTTGACATTCAATGGTGTTACCATCACTGAATCCCCCACTAACAACATCCGAAGGGGTTACCAGTGTCCAGAAACTTAATTGGATTCACCATTTAAATACAGTGGATACAAGAGCAGGCCAGAATCTAGAAATCCTGCAGTGAATAACTAACCTCCTTACTCCCCAAAGCCTGTCCATCAACTACAAGGCACAAGTGAGGAGTCCCCACTTGCCTGGATATATGCAGCTCCAACAACACTTAAGATACTTGACACTATCAGGACAAAGCAACTGACTTGATTGCCGTTGCATCCAGCAGTATTCACCCTCTCCACCACTGACACTCAGTAGCAGCAGTGTGTACCATCTCCAAGGTGCACTACAGAAATTCACCAACGCTCCTCAGACAGCAGCATCCAAACCCAGAACCACTGCCATCTCGAAAGTTATGTTCAGTTGATTCATGGGAACACCAGCCCTTGGAAAATTCCCCTCCAAGTTACTCACCATCCTGACTTGGGGAAAAAAAATGCACTCCTTCAATGCTTTTGGGTCACAATTCTGGAACTCTATCCTTAAGAGCACTGTAAGTCTATTTACACCATCTTCTCAAGGGAAACGAGAAATGAGTAATAAATGCTGGCCAGCCAATGATACCCACATCCCATGAATGAATTTTCTTTCAATGATGTTTGTCATCTTTCTGTCACAATCATTTCTGGAGATTGTGGTCTTACCATGGTTCATTTACAGGACTTCAAATATATTCCGGAATGTAGCAGATCATCAATCAGGTGCAAATGTACATATTCAGAACTGAAGAAAAATACATAACCATGAACACAATAATCTGCAAATACCTTAGCATTCCAAGCGTTCTCCTTTACTCAAATGTAGATGAAGGGGACTCTAGCCTGTTTACATTATTGTGACTCTGGAATAGTTTGTAGAGGTTATCTGCGAAATTCACTCATTCTCAAGCTTTGCCCTACAATCTCCTCATTCCATGGTCTCTTTCACACCACAACCTTTCTCTTTCCTTTCCCTCTCTTCCCCACACAATCTCTCCTTTCATGCAGCACTTTGAATCCCGCCCACCAATCCCTGTCATCTCCGACTGCTGGGCTCTGTCTCCAGCAGTCCCTATTGGTTTTCACACAAGTTTTCCGAGCTAGTAGCCAACATGCTTCAATCTGGCTGTGTGAACATATCTTTGAATCTCGACCTTTTAAGATTGACTGTCTATTTGTGCTCTGCAGTGTTGACTTTCTTATAATGCTGGGTACTACTAATGTTTCCTCAATTCTTATCGGGAGCCTTGCTCTCAGTCAAGGGCCTAAGATTTGGAATTTCCTCCCAAAACTCTATTTCCCACTATCTCCATGAGGCCATTCCTAAACCCCAGCTATAACTATGCTTTTAATCTTATCTTCCAATATCTTTTTCTCCGTGCCTCTCTCTGGCTGAGTTCACTTCCGTCAGGCATCTTACACCATTTTTCTACCTTAAAGATTGTTCTCACGTTTTCGCAAACTTTTGAATAAAATTGGTTTAACATATCCAGTTCAATTCTATCCTCCAACCTGAAAATAATCATGAATAAGCTATTATTTTCAACAAGATTTTAAAAGGGGAACTAGAAATATAGGACTGTCAGTAAACTACTGTGATTAATCTGTTCTTTTTCTGGTGATTAATGCATTTAAATGGCAGGTATTGTCTTCTATAAAAAAGAACAATACCTTGTTTTAAACACACCTCTTTTCAGCTGGTCCTGAGTACACACCATCTTCCTGTCACAATGAAAAACCAAGCATCAGTTTAGCAGCTAAATGACAGGTACAGTCCATATCCAAGCGTTGTTCTAATTCCTGTGGTTTTAATTTTTTTTAAAAAGTAAAACAAATTATGTTCACTCGACAAATATTTCTCTGCTGCCTTACCCAGGACACTATAATCCTAGCCACCTAACCTCCAGTGGCAGGAATTGTAGGAACAGGCAAGAAGGAAGCATAGTGGAAGCAGCTAATAAAGGTGCAATGGAGCTTTCCCTTCAATGTTGAGTGACTGGGGACTGGGTTGGATAGACATAGCTGAAGATGTCAAGTTGAGTTGGGTGAGGAAGACAGGCATCCACAAAAATAGCAAGCAATGCATTGCAGCCTGGAAAGTTTGACCCGAGTTGCCAAAGTAACAAACACCTTCCAAAGGTCAACATCCTGCAATTGGTGCAAGAGCTGCTCACCTTGCAGTTTAGACCATAAAACCCTAAGTGCCAGTAAGAATTGCTGGCCTCTGTGCCTCCATTCTTACAGTTGCAACAACAATGAGATTCACTCACACAGCAGATGATGAAAAGTGAACATATATTCACGTATGTGAGAACATACTTAAAATGAAGCTTCAGTTGTGCCACCTATGTGCCCTCAAAACGTCTCTTTTTCTTTTTCTTCTATGATGGCTCTGGATTCACAACTGGGGGTGGAAGGCTAGAAGTATGCTGAATGTGTCTTGCCTTGAGGCAGGCTCCTATAAGGCTGAGGGTGGAGATAGAAGATCTACCCATCCCTGGAGCGTCCAGTAGGTGGATTTCTCTGGGAGCTGTACATAGTTCCTCCTTCAGTTGGTTGCCTATTGTACCACCATGTCTCCTTGTCTGGAAGAGGCACCTGGAGCAAGGTCAAAGTCCCTTGACCCCTCTGTCACTTTGCCATTGGTACTGAATACTAATGACTAGAGCAATGAAATGCAAGTCTCTGCACATCCCTAGCAGACTCTGAGTAAAATATCTGAGGTTGCCAATCATAGAGAATATTAATGACTATTTGAGACTTTACATTATGCTGAGAGGTAGTCCAGGCCTAAAAATGACAACATAATGCAGAAAAGGAAGAAGGATTTGCAGAAGGACCAACAGCAAGATCTAGAGTACAAGACATAAATATTGTGGAGAATACCATGCAAAAAACAAGAGGCATATCCAGCTTGTGGAAAGCCACGATCCGACTGCAAAATGACAAAGTGTTTTGGTAGAAAGGGAAAAAGCATACCTACCAAGATGGCTGCTGCAGAAATTTCAGACAATCTATCTGATCAATCACTGTACATCGTACAACAGGGTGGGATTGACAGATCTAAGGGTGATAACTGGTTTGTTACTGTAAGGACTATGACTATAGGTGGAGAGCATCAAGTCAATTTATGGTGTCAGATTAACACCAGCACTTTGCACAATATCATGATCTTTGCAGACATTGGCAAAGTGACTCAAGATAGAGAATCAAAAAGAAAGCACCATAAGGTAAAGTTAAGGCTATATGATGGAATGATAGCCATCCTATGAGGAAAAACAAAGCCAAGACCCCAGTATATTGGAAAAATGAAGATCTGGACATCCGAATAGAAGAATTAACTAAAGTCCATCATCTCAGCTGAAGTCTGAAGTTTGGACTGGTAACCCATCTGCTGGAAGTGATTTGCAGTATTTTGCAGATGACTATCTCTGACTGCCTAAAAGATTATAAGAATATTTTTTAAAAGTAATGGATGCCTTCCTGGCAAATATTATTTTGAAGCAGATGATAGTGTGAGATCAACTCAACGTCTGGCAAGGACAGTTCCAGATATCTTCATATTCAGCCTCAAAGACATGATGGTCAATGATCTCACTGTTTGGAAGGTCCTGAACAAAGGGTAGAAAGACAAGAAAGCAAGCAAAAAAAATCTTTCTTTGAAAAGCTGGAAGCTGTTTGCAAGCATGTGAAAGCAGAAATGGTGATCATTACAGAAGAAAAAAATAGGATGGCAAAATAAGAATGAAGCAAGAAGAAGAAAGATGACAATATTAATACAGAATGTAAAATCTTTCAAGTTCAGTGATAAGCATCAGTTTGGCATACTTTGGAACTCATTGACATGGCATAGACATTAAATCCAAAAGATTAACATCATGCTAAAATCAAGCATTGTACTCTTCCAATAACTAAAAAAAGACTGAGGCAGGAAGGAATATCAGGAATGAGAGACAGAATCAAAATGCAATGATAGAAAGCCAAATTTCACTTTGGTAAATTGTGGCATGGTGGCTTAGTGATTAGCACTGCTGCCTCACAGCACCAGGGACCCAGGTTCGATTCCTGAGGAGACTGTGTGAAGTTTGCACGTTCTCCCTGTGTCTACGTGGGTTTCCTCTGGGTGCTCTGGTTTCCTCCCACAATCCAAAGATGTGCAGGTTAGGGTGAATTGGCCATGCTAAATTGTCGATATTTTTAGGTGCATTAGTAAGGGGTAAATACAGGATAGGGGAATGGATCTGGGCGGGTTACTCATCAGAGGGTAGGTGTGGATTTGTTGGGCTGAAGGGCCTGTTTCCATACTGGAGGGAATCTAATCTAAAACTGTCAGAACTGAGCACTGGAACCGATCAGAGTGCAAACATTTAATGCCATCAACAAGAGAAAGCTCACATGCCAACCTGGTCTGTGTGTAGGGCAGTTATAAACCCACTTGGCCATAGTGAGCATGAACATTCCAGCTATAGGATTGCAATCACAGACTACTTACACCACAAAATCTGCTCCTTCACTGAGGATGATGTGACATCACCAGTTACATGAAATGCAGTACATCCATAAGTCCATAAGGCCAGCTATTCCCCACTGAGGGCAATGATCAACAACAAGTTTCAATGGTGGTAGGGTTAGGATTAGCCACAGGAATTACACTTTGCAGTGAACAAACATCACCCCAGGAACAGGCTGGTAGTAAATGAACAACAAGCAACAACACACTTTAAAGATAATATGTACAATGCATGTGAAGGAGCATGTGAAAGTGGACTGGAATAGAAACAGCAAACTGTTCTTGTTCACATGCAGTAAGAGTTTTGTTTATGAACAAGAATGTTTTTTATTGATCATGTATATTGTGTAACTTGAAACTGAAAATGTTAATGCATGCAACATTGCATTTTTTAATCAAAGGGAGGAATTTGAAGAAATGTGTTTACACCATGTATACACTGAGCTGCTATAGATGTGTGACCTCGACCAATTAATGTACCATTTACCATTTACATTTACAATTTAGTTAGTCTAATAGGCTACCTGTTGCTTACAGGTTACAAAACCATCATCATCAGGTTCGCCCTACTTTGCGTCCTTCAATGAAAGTGGCCCAGAGCAGTAATAAGTTGACAAACTAGACACCAATCTCCATTGTTGATTTTCAAGTTCTCATACCTTCAGTCCCTCCTCCAACCAGAATTTAAAATTCCTCCCTAAGACTCAAACAGCTTTGACTTTTTTAACCTCAGTAAACAACTCAGCTTAATAGCTTTCCCATCTAATAATAGCATTAATACTAAGCAAACATGGATAAGAGTCATGCATGAATAGTACCAAGCAAATATATAATTATTATGTAGATCAGCTGTAATTATAGTTTATAATGGAGACATTAATCATGATTATTGTTTTAATAGACTGACAGCCTTAGATGATAACTGCAAAGGAACACTATCACCAGAAGAAATTAACATAGCATCATCAAATAGGAAGCACTTACAAACTGCCAATATTTTAAGTGATGTGTCACTGTGATTGTGTTGTAATAGCAAGTCAGGATTTATTCAGATAATAGCTGGGTTGTGATTTAATTGGCACGTATATGAGATTCAAGTAATAAAACTATGTGACTGCACACAGCCAGTGTGTGTGCATATTGCTTGCTGATTTATTTTTAAAAAACAGTGGGAAACAATGATCTATGACATATTGTTTGATGAATAAGTTGCTTTGAGGACAAATGGTCTGATGTCATGCCAACAAATGAACACCTGGAATCAGGTTTCCAGTTGAAAGCAGTTTTAATGAGATGGGGAAGTTGGAAGGTTGAGTAACCCCGAAACAGATACAGAACACTTCCCAATTACTGGTTCAAGCATGATAGTTCAGAAATCTAGGAGGAAGTTCAAGTTACCTTCTCAACAGGGAGCCGAACAGGGTGGAAAACAAAACCAAAACAGTACGTTGGCAACAAAAATTTAAGAATTTACTTGAAATTTTCCAACACATTAAGCCTTTTCACTGCCTTAATTCATTAAATAGTATCAGGAAATTGAGGTATATATAACAATTTTCATGACTGTCAATGTTTCAAAGTGATTTACAAGCAATGCTGTTGAAGTGTTGTTGCTTCAGCCAATGTGTGCATAGCAATCTCTCACATAACACAGTGTGATCATGACCAGATCATCTATTCTTGTGCTGTTGGTGAAGGAGAGGCAGGACACCAGGGATATCGTCTCTCTAATATTCATTGAGATTGAGAATTTAAATCTACCCAAACAGGTGGATAGCTCCTTAGTTTAGCATTTCAGCTGAAAGGTGATACCTTGAACAGTGCTACGTTGTATCTGTTCTGCATTGGAATGTCATCCTTAATATCGTGCTCAGGATTGGAAAGGGCTTTGAACTCGGAGAATATTCCCAACTGGGCAGAGTCTGCTTTTTCTTTAGAGTATGGATCTGAAATTTATTATTCTGTTGCACGACTAGATAACTAGTGATACAGTGATTATAATGAGGTCAGCCAGGTGGACCTCTCAGAATATGAGTTTTCTGATTGGGGCTATTAACCTGTTCCAAACTGACAGATATAAAGAGGAGTGCCAGAGGTTCTGTTCACTCAGAGAGTTGGTCTGGGGGAGCTGGATCAGTTCTCAAAGATTCTCCACCTGTAAATAAAGTGTGACTTGGTGATGGGATACCAGCCTCTGTGGAGTTATTTCAGTGGCAATAATAGAAAAACAGCAAGTGGAGCATATGAGGTGCAGGGTATTCTGATGGGAGTGGACACTCTTGCCAGGCTGACTGAGCCTGAGGGATAGCACTTGAGTGAAGACAATTGGAGAGCCTCACTCAGGACATGTCCTGAACAGAAGGACTCCAGGTCAGCCTACAGCAAAACCCCAAAGCAAAGCCAGGCTTCAGCCACACAGTTAACATTTTCTTCAGGATCTGGGCCAGCAAGGCATGTAGTTGCTGTCATTGTATGGACTCAAGATAACAAAAGAGTCCCAATAGACCTAAATAAGCTGACAGAACTCATAAGCCAGTATCCAGAAGATTGCATATCCTGGAAAGATCACCTGCAGCTGGTTTGAAACAGTTAAATTGCTCAGAATCAGAACCAATCAAAATAAATAAATAAACATCTCGTTAAATGGTCACTGAATTCCAACGAAGGTTGATATTGCGCGACCATTTCAGTGATCGCAGGGCTAGTCCTTAACAAAATTCACTCTGGACTCCAACCCTTAACCTTGAGCAAGACCTCAGCTAGACTGAGAACCTGAATCGGGGAACCTGCACAGATTAAGGGAACAATTTTGGTTCCGGTCTCTTATGAGAAGCAGCTGGTACAGTTCCCACTGATCGGAGTAAGTGGCCCAAACTTGATGGGATGAAATTGGTTGAGAAAGATTCACATAGATTGACTCAACATTTTTCAATTCGAAAATGGCTGCCGGAATGAAGGGCTTTTGCCCGAAACATCGATTTTACTGCTACTCAGATGCTGCCTGAACTGCTGTGCTTTTCCAGCACCACTCTACTCCAGAATAGGGACTTGGCTATGGCAAATGGAATCATCAAACCAGGCCAGTTGATGGAATAGGCAGCATCAGTCATAATGATTGTGAAGATCAACGGGTCGCTTTGCCATTTGTGGGGATTTTAAACATATGGTAAATTACTTTTTACAGTGAAGTAAATCCCTAATCCCTCACATGGAGGATTTATATGTTGGTGGGAGAGGGATGGTGCTGTCCTTCATGAACCTGGACATGAACAACGTGTACTTGCAATTGCAGTTAGATGAGGATTTCCAGAAGCATACTACAATTAATACCCGTAAGGGTTTGTAACAATATACGAGACTGCCATTTGGGGTATCATCAACCTCTGCAATTTTTCACTGGATGATGTTCACAGAACATTTCACAAGGTTGCTATTTATCTAGATGACGTGCGAATAACAGGGAAGACCAATAAGGAATATTTAGAAAACTTGAACTAGTCCTTAGATGTTTCTCCCAGGCGGACGTATGCGTTAGACTGTGTGTTCCTGGTACTCCAAGCAACTTACTTGTGCTACAAAGACGACAAGACTGGATTACACCTCACAGAGTCACAGAGATGTACAGCATGGAAACAGACCCTTCGGTCCAACCAGTCCATGCCGACCAGCTATCCCAACCCAATCTAGTCCCACCTGCCAGCATCCGGCCCATTTCCCTCCAAACCCTTCCTATTCATATACCCATCCAGATGCCTTTTAAATGTTGCAATTGTACCAGCCTCCACCACTTCGTCTGGCAGCTCATTCTATACACGCACCACCCTCTGTGTGAAAAGGTTGCCCTTTAGGGTTCTTTTATATCTTTCCCCTCTCATCCTAAACCTATGCCCTCTAGTTCTGGACACCCCCACCCCAGGGAAAAGACTTTGCCTATTTATCCTATCCATGCCCCTCATGATTTTGTAAACCTCTATAAGGTCACCTCTCACCCTCCCACGCTCCAGGGAAAACAGGCCCAGCCTGTTCTGCCTCTCCCTATAGCTCAAATCCTCCAACCCTGGCAACATCCTTGTAAATCTTTTCTGAACTCTTTCAAGTTTCACAACATCTTTCCAATAGGAAGGAGACCAGAATTGCATGCAATATTCCAAAAGTGGCCTAACCAATGTCATGTACAGCCGCAACATGACCTCCCAACTCTTGTACTCAATACTCTTACCAATAAAAGAAAGCATACCAAACGTCTTCTTCACTATCCTATCTACCTGCGACTCCACTTTCAAGGAGCTATGAACCTACACTCCAAAGTCTCTTTGTTCAGCAACACCCCCTAGGACCTTACCATTAATTGTATATGTCCTGCTAAGGTTTGCTTTCCCAAAATGCAGTACCTCGCATTTATCTGAGTTAAACTCCATCTGCCACTGCTCAGCCCATTGGCCCATCTGGTCAAGATCCTGTTATAATCTGAGGTAACCTTCTTCACTGTCCACTATACCTCCAATTTTGGTGTCATCTGCAAACTTACTAACTGTACCTCTTATGCTCACATCCAAATTATTTACGTAAATGACGAAAAGTAGAGGATCCAACATCGATTCTTGCGACACTCCACTGGTCACAGGCCTCCAGTCAGAAAAACAACCCTCCACCACCACCCTCTGTCTTCTATCTTTGAGCCAAATGGCTAGTTCTCCCTGTATTCCATGAGAACTAACCTTGCTAACCAGTCTCCCATGGGGAACCTTGTCGCACGCCTTACTGGAGTCCATATGGATCACATCTACCACTCTGCCCTCATCAATCCTCTTTGTTACTTCTTCAAAAAACTCAATCAAGTTTGTGAGACATGATTTACCACGCACAAAGCCATGTTGACTATCCTAATCAGTCCTTGCCTTTCCGGATACATGTACATCCTGTCCCTCAGGATTCCCTCCAATAACTTGCCCACCACCTAGGTCAGGCTCACTGGCTTATAGTTCCCTTGCTTGTCCTTATCACCCTTCTTAAACACTGGCAGCATGTTAGCCAATCTCCAGTCTTCCGGCACCTCACCTGAAACTATTGATGATACAAATATCTCAGCAAGAGGCCCAGCAATCACTTCTCTAGCTTCCCACAGAGTTCTAGGGGACACCTGATCAGGTCCTGGGGATTATCCATCTTTATGCATTTCAAGATATCCAGCACTTCCTCCTCTGTAATATGAACATTTTTCAAGGTGTCACCATCTATTTCCCTACAGTCTATATCTTCCATATCCTTTTCCACAGTAAATACTGATGCAAAATACTTGTTTAGTATCTCCCCAATTTTCTGTGGCTCCACACAAAGGCTGCCTTGCTGATCTTTGAGGGACCCTATTCTCTCCCTAGTTACCCTTTTGTCCTTAATGTATTTGTAAAAACCCTTTGGATTCTCCTTAATTCTATTTGCTAAGGCTATCTCATGTCCCCTTTTTGCCCTCCTGATTTCCCTCTTAAATATACTCCTACTGCCTTTATACTCTTCTAAGGATTCACTCGATCTATCCTCTCTATACCTGACATATGCTTCTTCCTTTTTCTTAACCAAACCCTCAATTTTTTTAGTCATCCAGCATTCCCTATACCTACCAACATTCCCTTTCACCCTAACAGGAATTTACTTTCTCTGGATTCTCGTCCTCTCATTTCTGAAAGCTTCCCATTTTCCAGCCGTCCCTTTATCTGCGAATATCTGCCCCCAATCAGCTTCCGAACGTTCTTGCCTAATACCATCAAAATTGGCCTTTCTCCAATTTAGAACTTCAACTTTAAGATCTGGTCTATCCTTTTCCATCGTTATTTTAAATCTAAAAGAATTATGGTCGCTGGCCCCAAAGTGCTCCCCTACTGACATCTCAGTCACCTGCCCTGCCTTATTTCCCAAGAGTAGGTCAAGTTTTGCACCTTCTCTAGTAGGTACATCCACATACTGAATCAGAAAATTGTCTTGTACACACTTTAGAAATTCCTCTCCATCTAAACCTTTAACACTATGGCAATCCCAGTCTATGTTTGGAAAGTTAAAATCCCCTACCATAACCACCCCATTATTCTTACAGATAGTTGAGATCTCCTTACAAGTTTGTTTCTCAATTTCCCTCTGACTATTAGGGGGTCTATAATACAATCCCAATAAGGTGATCATCCCTTTCTTATTTCTCAGTTCCATCCAAATAACTTCCCTGGATGTATTTCCAGGAATATTCTCCTTCAGCCCAGCTGTAATGCTATCCCTTATCAAAAACGCCACTCCCCCTCGATTCTTGCCTCCCTTTCTATCCTTCCTGTAGCATTTGTACCCTGTTGGAAGATAAAGTGAAGGTGATCAAAGGTGCCCCAGCTCCCAAGTCTGTACCAGAGTTTAGGTGTTGCCTTAGGCTGGTGAATTATTATAGAAAGTTTATACATAACCTGGCCTCCATCCTGGTACCTTTGCATGAACTTCTAAAACAGGGTCAGCCTTGGAAAAGGCTGCATAGCCAAGACATAGCTTTCAGGGAAGTGAAGAAACAGCTAACATCCTCTAACATGTTGGCACATTATGGTCCTAGGTGAGATCTGATACTGACATGCTGTAGTGATTGGAACGAGGTCAGCCAAATGGATATCTCAGAATATGAGTTCCTTGATTGGGGCTGTTAACCTGGTCCAATCCTGGTTGACAGGGAAGAACAGGAGTGTCAGACATTAATTCACTCTGACAGCTGGCTCTGAGGGAGCTGGATCAGTGTCAAGGACTCTCTACATCTAAATAGTGACTTGATGACAGGATACTGGCTTCTGTGGAGTTATTTCAGGTGCAGTGCGATTTCTAGTTGTCATATGATTCTGACATTAAGTACTTCATGAATTCTGGAGTCAGTTCACCATATTACTTGCTGGTAGCAACAAGAATATGACTCCCACCATTTTTGATGGGTTGTCCCAGTGAAAGTCTAATGGAGAGGGAGGAAGTGATCGGTAGTGTGTAGTTTCAACATTTGAAACTGGGCTATACTGAAGCAGCAAGTTATGGCCTTGATGCCAAGCAAAAACAAAAGGTTTCCATTCACAACTTACCAGCCAATGACAGAGGTCATGACGGCCCTGAGCACAGGATGGCCACGGGTAGATCACATCCCCACCATATAAATACAACTAGAGATCATTTTAATGGGTTCATGTCTTAAAACAAAATGAACTCAGAAACATATCTAAATAGGACTGATGCACCACATAATGCTGACTGACCAATAAAGTTACAAAAAGATGCCCAGAAGCAATTGACTCTACCCTCTGTAAACCTGAGATCATTACATGGTCAGTGGCTTAAGCCTTGGCTCACACCAGATTACTTTCACTCAATTTGCTCACTGACCTATTTTGGTTCCCTTTTTAAGAAATGTTTTGAAATGATTTTAAAATGCTCATTGTTGTTTCCAAACACTTCAAATGTCTCAGGCTCAATATCTCTGTAAACTCCTTCAATCTAATTGCTCTACGGCAGACTAAGTTGCAATTGCTCCATCTTTAGTGGCAGTACCTCAAGTTACTGAAGCACTGAGGTCAGGAATCCCCTCCATTCATTCTTCTACCTCATCTTGCTCTTTTGAGACAAACTTTAAATTCCACCTCTTTGACCACACTTTTGGTCAACTAGCCACCACACATGTTATATTCCATGTAATAATGTTTCTACAAAGTTCCTTGGGATGTTTCATTCCATGAATAAATTATTGTTGCCTGTGGGGAAAGTTGAGATCAAATGGTTTTGGTGTTGTCTGTGCACATTTTCTCAAACTGTGTAGCCACTAGCTTTTATCTTTGTTTCCTTCATGTTCTCTTCAAAGCACAGGAACGCTGAAAACTCCAGAGTAAAATGTAAGGTCTAGAGCAATCTTCTGGTCAGCATCAGGTACAGTGCATCTAATTTAAACTCACTCCCCACTTTAGACTGGAGCTTTCTGGGGCCAGCTCCAGGAAGGATACAGGGCCAAAGATACTCAGTGGGCAGTCGGAAGGGGGCAGTGAGTGATAGAGAGTGTAATCCTCACCTGGAAGATGGTGGAACTTTGGAATTCTGTACCCCAGAGAACTGTGGTGACATAGTCATCAAGTTTATCCAAGATGGAGATGATTAAATTTCTTGCTACTAATTACAAACAGGAATATGGAGTAGTGCACAAAAATGGCATTGAGTTAGATTATCAGCCAGCACTTAGATCAGCAGAACAGGGTCAACGGGCTACTTTTACTCCAAACATTTTAACTGCCCCTCCCACTCCGCCAAGGACATCCTTGGCCTCCTCCACCACCAAATTCCAGCCACTCTACGCCTAGAGGAAGAACGCCTCATCTTCCACCATGGGACCCTCCAACCACATGATTAATGTGGATTTCACCAGTTTCCTCATTTCCCCTCCCCACACTTGATGAAAGCAGATGAAAGCAAAAGAACTGGCAGCTTGAAGTGCAGATACTTCAATGCAATGAGTATTGTGAGTTATGCAGATGAACTTAGGGCTTGGATTGGTGCCTGGGAGTATGGCATTATTGCGATCACAGAGACTTGGTTGAAGGAAGGGCTTGATTGGCAACTAAATGTTCCAGGATATAAATGCTTCAGACTGGACAGGGAGGGAAGTAAAAGGTGGGGAGGAGTTGTATTACTGGTCAAGGATGATATTATGGTTGTGCTGAAGTGGACAGTATGGAGGGCTTGAGCAGTGAGACATTATGGGTAGAGCTGAGAAATAAGGAGGGTACAGTTACATTGTTGGGGCTGACTACAGGTCTCCCAATAGTGAGCGTGAGGTAGAAAAACAAATAGGTAAACAGATTATGGGAAAATGTAGAGGTTACATGGGGTGGTGATGGGAGATTTTAATTTTCCAAGCATTGACTGGGATACACTTAGTATCAGAGGTCTGGACAGGGCAGAATTTGTAAGAAGCATCCAGGAAAGTTTTCTAGAGCAGCATGTCAATAGTCCGATGAGGGAAGGGGCTGTTTTGGACACGGTATTGAGCCAGGCCAGGTGGTAGAATTGCAGTGGGGGATTTCTTTGTGAATAGTGACCACAATTCTGTAAGTTTTAGAATACTCGTAGACAAAGATGAGAGTGGTCCTAAGGGAAGAATACTAAACTGGGCCAAGGCCAATTATATCAAAATTTGGTTGGAGCTGGGAAATTGAGGTGGATTGGGAGCAGCTATTTGAAGGGAAGTCCACATTTGATATGTGGGAAGCTTTCAAAGATAGGTTGAAGATAGCGCAGGATAGGCATGTCCCTTTGAAAAGAAGGGTTGGAAAGGCAAGATTCGTGAACCGTGGATGACAGGAGAACTTATGCGACTAGCCAAGAGGAAAAGAGAAGTGTACTTAAGGTCCAGGCAGCTAAGAACAGAACGGGCCTTGGAGGAATATCAGGAGAGCAGGACCAATCTTAAATGAATCAAGCCAGCTAAAAGGGGTCATGAAATAATTTAGCAAGCAGAATTAAGGAGAATCCCAAGGCCTTATATTCATATATAAGCAGCAAGAGGATAACTAGAGAAAGGGTTGGTCCATTAAAGGATAAGGAAAGAAGTTTATGAATCAAACCTGAGAAAATGGGTGAGATTCTCAATGATTACTTTGCATCAGTGTTCACTGAGGTGAGGGACATGATGAATGTTGAGATTAGAGACGGAAGTTTGTTTGTTTTGGATCACGTTGACATAAGAAGGGAAGATGTGTTGGGTAGGCTGAAGGATATTAAGGTGGACAAATCCCCAGGACTGGATGGGATTAGATTACTTAACAGTGTGGAAACAGACCCTTCAGCCCAACAAATCCACACCGACCCGCCGAAGCGCAACCCACCCAGACCCATTCCCCTACACCTAACACTAGGGGAAATTTAGCATAGCCAATTCACCTAACCTGCACGTTTTTGGACTGTGGGAGGAAACCAGAGCACCTGGAGGAAACCCACGCAGACACAGGGATAATGTGCAAACTCCACACAGTCTGTCGCCTGAGGCGGGAATTGAACCCGGTCTCTGGTTCTGTGAGGCAGCAGTGCTAACCACTGTGCCACTGTGCTGCCCACTAATTCTATCCCAGGTTGCTGAGGGAGGCGAGAGAAGAAATACCTGAAGCCCTGACAGACATCTTTGTAACAAACTTAAACATAGGTGAAGTACCGGAGGACTGGAGATTTGTTAATGTTGTCCCCCTGTACAAGAAGGGTAGTAGGGATATTCCGGGTAACTACAGACCAGTGAACCTGATGTCAGTGGTGGGAAAGTTGCTGGAGAAGGTACTGAGGGATAAAATCTATTTATATTTGGAAAATAATGCGCTTATCAGTGAGATGCAACCTGGTTTTGTGTGGGGGAGATCGTGCTGTAGAGTCAGTGTGGATAGAGCTTCGAAACACTAAGGGTAAAAAGACCCTCATGGGAGTCATCTACAGGCCCCCAAACAGTAGTCTGGATGTTGGAGGTAAGTTGAATCAGGAGCTGAAATTGGCTTGTCGCAAAGATGTTACTACAGTTGTTATGGGGGATTTTAACATGCAGGTAGACTGGGTGAATCAGGATGGTATCGGGCCTCAAGAAAGAGTCTTTGTGGAGTGCCTCAGAGATGGATTTTTAGAGCAGCTGGTGCTGGAGCCGACCAGGGATAAGGCAATTCTGGATCTGGTATTGTGTAACGAACCAGAATTGGTCAGTGACCTCGAAGTGAAGGAGCCATTGGGAAGTAGTGACCATAATACAATAAGCTTCAATCTGCAATTTGAGAGGGAGTGGGTACAATCTGAAGTGACAATATTTCAGTTGAATAAAGGGAAATATGGAGCTATGAGGGAGCAACTGGCCAAAGTTCAATGGTTTAATACCTTAACAGGGAAGACCATGGAGGAACAATGGCGGATATTTCTGTGTATAATGCAGAAGATGCAGGATCAGTTCATTCCGAAAAGGAAGAAAGATCCCAGGAGGAGACATGGGCGGCCGTGGCTGACAAGGGAAGTAAAGAAACATATAAGGTTAAAAGAGAAAAAGTATAACTTAGCGAAGATAAGCGGGAAAACGGAGGACTGGGAAGCTTTTAAAGAACAACAGAGGATTAGTAAGAAGGAAATACGCAGAGAAAAAATGAGGTACGAAGGTAAACTGGCCAAGAATATAAAGGAGGATAGTAAAAGCTTTTTTAGGTATGTCCAAGGCAAAAAAATGGTTAGGACAAAAATTGGGCCCTTGAAGACAGAAGCAGGGGAATATATTACTGGGAACGAAGAAATGGCAGAGGAATTAAATGGGTACTTCAGATCTGTGTTCACTGGGGAAGACACAAGCAATCTCCCTGAGGTAACAGTGGCTGAAGGACCTGAACTTAAGGGAATTTCTATTTGCCAGGATTTGGTGTTGGAGAGACTGTTAGGTCTGAAGGTTGATAAGTCTCCGGGACCTGATGGCCTGCATCCCAGGGTACTGAAGGAGGTGGCTCGGGAAATCGTGGATGCTCTGGTGATTATTTTCCAGAGTTCAATAGAATCGGGGTTGGTTCCTGAGGATTGGAGGGCGGCTAATGTTGTGCCACTTTTTAAGAAGGGTGGGCGGGAGAAAGCAGGAAATTATAGACCAGTTAGTCTGACCTCAGTGGTGGGAAAGATGCTGGAGTCTATTATAAAGGATGAAATTACGGCACATCTGGATAATAGTAACAGGATAGGACAGAGTCAGCATGGATTTATGAAGGGGAAATCATGCTTGACTAATCTTCTTGAATTTTTTGAGGATGTAACTCGGAAGATGGACGAGGGAGATCCAGTGGATGTAGTGTACCTGGACTTTCAGAAAGCTTTTGATAAAGTCCCACACAAGAGGTTAGTGAGTAAAATTAGGGCGCACGGGATTGGGGGCAAAGTACTAGATTGGATAGAGAATTGGTTGGCTAATAGGAAACAAAGGGTAGTGATTAACGGCTCCATTTCAAAATGGCAGGCAGTGACCAGTGGGGTACCGCAGGGATCCGTGCTGGGACCGCAGCTTTTTACAATATATGTAAATGATATAGAAGATGGTATCAGCAATAACATTAGCAAATTTGCTGATGACACAAAGCTAGGTGGTAGGGTGAAATGTGATGAGGATGTTAGGGGATTACAGGGTGACCTGGACAAGTTAGGTGAGTGGGCAGATGCATGGCAGATGCAGTTTAATGTGGATAAATGTCTGGTTATCCACTTTGGTGGCAAGAACAGGAAGGCAGATTACTACCTCAATGGTATCAAATTAGGTAAAGGGGCTGTTCAGAGAGATCTGGGTGTTCTTGTCCACCAGTCAATGAAGGCAAGCATGCAGGTACAGCAGGTCGTGAAGAAGGCTAATAGCATGCTGGCCTTCATAACAAGAGGGATTGAGTATAGAAGCAAAGAGGTGCTTCTGCAGCTGTACAGGGCCCTGGTGAGACCACACCTGGAGTACTGTGTACAGTTCTGGTCTCCAAATTTGAGGAAAGACATTCTGGCTATTGAGGGAGTGCAGCGTAGGTTCACGAGGTCAATTCCTGGAATGGCAGGATTGCCTTACACGGAAAGACTGAAGCGACTGGGCTTGTATACCCTTGAGTTTAGAAGACTGAGAGGGGATCTGATTGAAACATATAGGCTTATGAAAGGACTGGACACTCTGGCAGGAGGGAACATATTTCCGTTGATGGGGGAGTGCCGAACCAGAGGACACAACTTTAAAATACGGGGTAGACCATTTAGGACAGAGATGAGGAGAAACTACTTCACCCAGAGAGTGGTGGCTGTGTGGAATGCTCTGCCCCAGAGGGCAGTGGAGGCCCAGTCTCTGGATTCTTTTAAGAAAGAATTGGATAGAGTTCTTAAAGATAGTGGAGTCAAGGGGTATGGAGATAAGGCTGGAACAGGATACTGATTAGGAATGATCAGCCATGATCATATTGAATGGCGGTGCAGGCTCGAAGGGCAGAATGGCCTACTCCTGCATCTATTGTCTATTGTCTATTGTCTATTGCCTTACCAACCTAACAGAGTTCCTTGAGGAAGTGACCAAGTTGATAGATGAATGAAGGGCTGTAGATGTCCTTTTAGTAAGGCGTTTGATAAGGTTACCATGGTAGACTAATGGAGAAAGTGAAGTCACATGGTATGCCAGGTATTCTAGCTAGATGGATAAAGAACTGGTCGAGCAACAGGAGACAGAGAGTAGTAGTTGAAGGGAGTTTCTCGAAATGGAGAAAGGTGACCAGTGGTGTTCCACAGGGATCAGTGCTGGGGCCACTGTTGTTTGTGATATACATAAATGATCTGGAAAAGGGCACTGTTGGTATGATCAGCAAGTTTGCAGATGACATGAAGATTGGTGGAGTAGCAGAAAGCATAGGGGACTGTCAAAGAATATAGGTAGACTGGAGAGTTGGGTGGAGAAGTAGCAGATGGAGTTCAATCCAGGCAAATGTGAGGTGAATGCATTTTGGGAAGTCTAATTCTAGAGTGAATTATACTGTTAAGGGAATCTTGGCAAAAGTTGTTGAGCAGAGAGATCCGGGAGTGCAGGTCCATTGTACCCTGAAGGTTGCTGCACAGATGGATAGAGTGGTCAAGAAGCTTGCCTTCATTGGATGGCATATTGAGTATAAGAGCTGGCAGGTCATATTAAAATTTTACAAAATTTTGGTTCGGCCCCTTTTAGAATACTGTGTACACTTCTGGTCACCACATTACCAAAAGGATGTGGACGCTTTGGAGAGGGTGCAGAGAAAGTTTACAAGGATTTTGCCTGATATGGAAGGTGCTAGCTATGAAGAGGGGTTGAGTAGGTTAGGATTGTTTTCATTAGAAAAAAAGAGATTTGAGGCGGGGACCTGATTGAGGTTTACAAAATCAAGAAGGGTATAGACAGGGTAGATAGAGATAAGCTTTATCCCCAGGGTAAGGGATTCGATAATGAGGGGTCACTCATTCAAGGTGAGAGATGAAAAGTTTAAGGGGGATACGAACGGCAAGTACCTCACACAGAGGGTGGTAGGTGACTGGAACGCGTTGCTAGCAGAGGTAGTAGAGGCAGGAACAGTAGATTCATTTCAGGTGCGTCTGCACAGATGCATGAGTAGGTGAGGAGCAGAGGGATACAGATGCTTAGGAATTGGGCGATAGGTTTAGACAGTAGATTTGGATCGGCTCCAGCTTGGAGGACCGAAGGGCCATTCCTGGGCTGTAAACTTTCTTTGTTCTTTCTTCTTTGCACCTATCCCAGATCCAACCTTCTAACTTGGCACCACCCCCTTGACTGGTCCTACCAGTCCACCTTCTTTCCCACCCATCTGCTCCACCCTCCACTCTGACCTATCACCTTCACCCCGACTTTCACCAACTGTCGTATTCCCAGCTACCTTCCCCCCAAACCCATCCTTCTCCCATTTATTTCTCAGCTCCCTAGACCCACCCTTTTATTCCTGATGAAGAGCTTATGCCTGAAACATCAACTCTCCTGCTCCTCGGATGCTGCCTGACTGGCTGAGCTTTTCCAGCACTAACTCTTGTATTTTTACTTCTTTACTTATATTTTCATGGAAATCTTGGGCATATTTAAACTTCCTTGTGCCCCCCCCTCCAAGTCTGGGTTACTAATTCTGTGGTCGGACGTATTCCAAAAGGTTTCACTGTGGGACCTCTCACCTCCTCAACACCCCATATTTGCACACTCACACTATTGGTCAATTTATATCCATCCTCACCTTCTTACACCAATCAGAAAGGGGATTGACACACTATCCAACTGGATGACTCCCCACTGTTAATTGCCAATTTTCATTCCCATGTCAGGG
The DNA here is from genome assembly GCF_047496795.1 of Chiloscyllium punctatum. Taxonomy (NCBI): domain Eukaryota; kingdom Metazoa; phylum Chordata; class Chondrichthyes; order Orectolobiformes; family Hemiscylliidae; genus Chiloscyllium; species Chiloscyllium punctatum. The sequence continues at coordinate 80,604,715 of NC_092753.1, read as the reverse complement.
TTTATCACATCCAACAAATGAAAATGCTGACAGAAGTCCCTTTAACAAAATGTACTTTTCAAATTTCCCATAAAATGGTACTTATTGATTGATCTTGTGTATTCTAATCAATCCGGACCAATCGAGAAGCTGATCCCCAATCCACCTCAATGTAACATGGAGAGGCCTGATGAACAGATCAGATCTCCAGCAGAGTTATTGGAGAACAGCCAGAATTTCTGAAGATCTCTTTGTCTTAATGAAAACCAAAAGTGCTTGAGAAACTCAGCATCTGTGGCAGCATCTGTGGCAGCATCTGTGGCAGCATCTGTGGAGACAGAATTGGAGAGAAGAGAATTACTTTTCTTTGAAACTGAACACAAATTGCACTCAGCCTTTCTGGATCTGCTGACTTTCTCCACTCTTTGCTGCTTTTATTTCAGACCTCAAACATCTGCAGTATTTTGTTTTTATTTGAGCTCCCTTTGTCCTGTTATATTTACCAAAATACCTGAAGCCACAAAGTTCCCTAAACAAAACTCAGACCTTATTGTGTGGATTATTAAAATTTTACCAGATCTATGTTACTCCAGGACTTGATGTTAAGGGCGATGGGTTCACAAGGCAGCCAAACAGGCCGAGGATCAGCTTGTAAATCCTGTCCACAAAAGCCAATGCCATGTGATGGAATGAATTGGAGATTCTACCATTATTATCTATAGCTTCAAACTACAATGTGCATTTTGCTACAGCAACCCTAGGCAGTACAGTGGCTCAGTGGTTTGTACTGCTGCCTTCCAGCACGAGGGATCTAGGTTCAATACCACCCTCAAGCAAATGTCTGCATGGAGTTTGTACGTTCTCCTTGTGTTTACATAGGTTTCCTCCCACTGTCCAAAGATGTGCAGGTTAGGTGGATTCCCACAGTGAATGCTTTGTGATATGGATGTGTGTGGGATGTTGTTTGGAGGGTCAGTGCAGACTGAATGGTCTGCTTCCATATTGTAGGGATTCTAACTCAGCTTCCTTTTGGACCTGTTGGTTTAATTGGCTGCTGTGCATCAGATCAACGTAAACAGCACAGTGTTCAAACCCCATTCCGGTTAAGGTGAATTTGAGACATCCTCACTCTAATTGTTATGGAATTGTGGGTCAGGCCTGTCTTCAGGTAGAGAACTGATCAAAAGGTTTGCTGTTAATAGCCATTTTGAAGCGCAGAACCTGAGTATTGTTAAAAAAAAACTTTCTTTTTGGAAGCTTTCTGTCTTACACTCATCAGGACATTTCACAAGAATCAATAATATCAAGGAAATGTAACTCTTTGGAATATGAGAAGAGAGTACTTATTGCTTGGCAAGTGAACTTCAATTGGTAGAGACTTCTCCATGGGAAACGTACCAGATCGGTGATAATGGACAGTTGACTGTCAGCTGGAGAAAGTGAGGACTGCAGATGCTGGAGATCAGAGCTGAAAACGTGTTGCTGGAAAAGCGCAGCAGGTCAGGCAGCATCCAAGGAACAGGAGAATCGACGTTTCGGGCATCAGCCCTTCTTCAGGAATGAGGAAAGTGTGTCCAGCAGGCTAAGATAAAAGGTAGGGAGGAGGGACTTGGGGGAGGAATCCTGCAATCTTCTTCCTGACCTCTCCGCCCCCACCCCACTCTGGCCTATCACCCTCACCTTGACCTCCTTCCACCTATCGCATTCCCAACGCCCCTCCCCCAAGTCCCTCCTCCCTACCTTTTATCTTAGCCTGCTGGACACACTTTCCTCATTCCTGAAGAAGGGCTGATGCCCGAAACGTTGATTCTCCTGTTCCTTGGATGCTGCCTGACCTGCTGCACTTTTCCAGCAACACATTTTCAGTTGACTGTCAGCTGCCAATTTCAGTTCTGGCATGCTGCCAAATATGAAACCATACATCCCAAAGACTGAAGGATCATATCAAATAGCAGATCCTTTCTGACGTTTGTAACAAGCAAGCTACTGACTATGCCCAACCATTCCATTCTTGCAAAATCCAACATTGTCCTACATTAGATGTGACACTGATTTGGAGATGCCGGTGTTGGACTGGGGTGTACAAAGTTAAAAATCACACAACACCAGGTTAGAGTCCAACAGGTTTAATTGGAAGCACACTAGCTTTCGGAGCGTCGCTCTTTCATCAGGTGATAGTCTGATCACTCCGAAAGCTAGTGTAATTCCAATTAAACCTGTTGGACTATAACCTGGGTTTTTGTGATTTTTAACGATTTAGACAATATTTGCTAAATAATCCTGAGGGGACTAAATATTACTCTGACAACCAATGTAGAATTGTCAGTCGGGTTTATAGGATGGCTCAGCTGCGCAGCTGGAAATTGCCTGAATTAACATACAGGAGCCCTGTTCTTCTTGGATAGAAAGAACATGTCCACACATTGCATTTGTTGCAATTCAATAAAACGTGTGGTAGCCCTTCTCTTGTTTATTTCTTACAGCAATTCCCAATCAGAGTCAACTGGCCTTGTTTAAATCTAGGTAACAGACTCACATCAACTGTAGGATAATGTTGAATTTTGTAAGAATGGACTGGTTGGGTACAGTCAGTACCTTGCTTGTTCCTGCACATCCACCCATCTCAGCTATTGTGTCAGTTGCTCTCAATGTGGTCTCCTCTAAATTGGGGAGACAAAATGGAGAGTTTCAGGGAACATCTCTGGGGCACATGCACCAAACAACCCCACTGCCCTTGTTGGCCAACCACTTTAAACCCCCACCCCCACCTCCCCACTCCACCAAGCACATGCAAGTCCTGGGCCTCTTCCACCAGCAAATCCAAGCCACCCGATGCCTGGAGGAGGAATGCCTCATCTTCCACCTTGAGACCTTCCAACCACACGGCACCACTAACAGCTTCACCAGTTTTCTTATCTCCCCTCCCCCCACCAAATCCCAGATCCAACCATCTAACTTGGCACCTCTCTTTTGACATGTCCAACTGTCTGTCTTCCTTCCCACCTATCCACTCCACCCTCCCCATCAACCTATCACAATCACCCGCCACTTGCATCGACCTATCACTTTCCCAGCTAACTTCCCTCCAGTTCCTCACCCACCCTCCTATTTATCTCTCATCCCCTACAAGCCCCCCCAACCAACATTCCTGATAAAGGGCTTATGCCCGAAACATTGGTTCTCCTGCTCCTCAGATGCTGCCTGACCTGCTGTGCTTTTCCATTGCCATTCTTTTCGACTTTAAATCTAGATGAGTTTGGCAGTTAATTGTCACTCATTATCTCACTGGCACATTCTTCACAGCAGTTTCTTCGCATAGAGCATGAAAACGTTGCTTTCTCTTTACATTAGGATTTCTTTTGAATTGTATTGATGAATGTGAGCTAGATAGCTTTGACAAAATTTGTCTTTTTTAACAATACTCAAGTTCTATGTCATTGTAAAGAGTTGGATGGTCTCACTGCTGATCCAGAACTAGGATACAGAGATGCACTATCTATTGGGTTAACATTTTTTTCGATCACCACTCAGCTCAATTATTCCTTTTGCAAAGGCATGAAGAAATCAATATGATGGAGGGAGAAATTGGATAGTATCAATTTATGATCAACCACAGTCCAAAATGAAACAAAAACAGAAATTGCTGGAAAAGCTCAACAGGTCCAGCAACATCTGTGAAGAGATATCAGAGTTAACGCTTCGGGTCTGGTGACCGTCCCTCAGAACTGATGGAAGTTAGGAAAGGATCAGTTTATATGCAGAAGATAAGGTGGGGTAGGGGGTAAGGAGTAGATGATAGGTAGGGATAGAACCCAAAGAGAGAGAAAAACAGTTGGACAGACAAAGGACTCAGTAATAACCTGGCTGGGAGGGTGAATAGCTGTTGATGGAGACTGTTAATGGTAGTGAGTAACGGCAGACGATGTGATAACAAGACCTAGTCTGTGTGGTAGGAGGCTCGGACAGGGGGGAGTTTCAGCCTTAAAATTATTGAACTCAATACAGAGTCCAGAGGGCTGCAGAGTTCCCAAGTGGAAAATCAGGTGTTGTTCTTCAGCTTGCACTGAGCTTTGCTGGTACACTTCAGCAATCCTTTAACAGAGATGTTGATGAGGGAACAGAGTGGTGTGTTGAAGTGGCAGGCAACTGGAAGCTCAGGGGCAGAACGTAGATGTTCTGCAAAATGGTCACCCTGTCTACACTTCGTTTCCCCAATGTAGAGGAGACCACATTGTGAACCGCGAATGAAGTAGGCTAGGTTGTGAGAAGTGCAGGTAAAGTGCTGTTTCTCCTGGAAGGTATGTTTGGGCCCTTGGATACTGGGGAGGGAGGAGGTAAATGGATAAGTTCGGCAGTTGCAGGAGAAGTTGCCATGGGGCTGTGGGGGGCTGTTAGGAGTGAAGGAAGAGTGGACTAGGTTGCCCTGGAGAGAACGGTCCCTGCGGAAGGTGGACAGGGGAGCAGAGGGGAATATGATGAATTGGACAGCATTCATTGTTACCTGCCAACAGGGAGAATCATAGGATTGAAACAGTGTCAGAGTGATCATCAACCATGTCCTCATTAGTATTAATTTTATGCAACAAATATTATACATTTTCTGTAAAATATTCTCCATCCCACATTTTCTGTTGTAGCTCATGATTATTAATAAATAGAACACAAGATTGTGAAAAAAAACATACAACAGTTTTCACTTCTGTTATAAATAAACCAGGATTATAAGTGCAATGCTCAATTTCTGAATTAATCTGATGGTAATTATTGAGATGTCCCGGATGATTGCAGTTAGGCTTTGTTGTGATGCCAAGCTTAACTTGTGCGTTTCCCCAATCTGTGCTGCTGTTTCTAAAGGATCTTTGACAGTGCAGAACGCAATCACTCCGTAAGCTCGGAAATGAGATAATCAGAGAAGCGTGTTGGACAGGTTCCCCAGTGCACTGTGGGTGTAAAGCTCACTAACAGGAAAACTAAGGTTTGACAGCCTTATGTTTTAAGACTCCTTGCTGATTTGAACACAGATATTGATAATGAGAATGAAGCTTCTAATGTAAATAATGCAGAGCTCCCCTGTTCAAAGTAATGTAGTAGTGGGGATACTTAGTTACACAAATAGAATTATAAAGCTGAGTCAATGTGCTATAGAGCAATGTGGACTTTGGAGGCCAGCTGGAAGAGATCTGTAAAACAGGTTGGATTGTATATCTAATTTGTTTGATTTTTTTTCACTCTCTGTGTGCTGTGTCTATGTCTCTGCCTTACCTTAGAGTAACTATTGTCTAACTCTGAAGAGTTCCAACAAACTCTCATATTTGCATGCTATTATACAGAAGACTGATTGATCCCTGTATCACGGTTCTCCTGTCCGGTACGGTTCTCCATCCACTCTTTTCAGAGCTTTGATGGAATGTGACTGTTAATGCCAATGTTACATCGTCTTATTTCAAAAATATATTTTATTCATGAAAATATCTTTATATGCATACATAGCCATTAACGCAGATCGGTTCTATACAATAGCATATCAAAGAGCAACCAAATACTGGAGTTTGCCTCTGTCCAGTGAACAAACCAAAGGCATCTCTTACTTGTACAAGATGAAATGTACTTGCATTTGAGGCACTGCAGTGTCCGATAACTGAACGGACTCCTATTTAACCTCAGCAGAAAGACTTCAGATGGGGGTCTTTCCCCACTGTACCTTAGCAGCAGCTGCCCCAACCTTTAGTGCATTCCTCAGCTCACTCATCAGTCATCATGTTATTAGATATGCATTCTCACGAAAAGGGAGACAACCTTTCCATATACTACCCTGTCAAGTCCCCTAAGAATTTTATATGTTTCAGTCAGGTCACCTCTCATTTCCTTCTATATTCCAATGAACACAGGCCCAACCTACTCAACCGCTCTCCATAAGACAGTCCCTTCATACCGAGTATCAGCTTAGTGAACGCTCTTTCAACTGCTTTCAACACAAGGTCTTATGAGGAAAGATTAAGTAGATGGCAAATTATTTTATATCTCATCAAGTCAGTAAAACCTTAATTCTTAGTATTCTCCACAGTTGATAGATTATTTCACTTTGATAGACTGGGAGGGCCAGTGAATATGTGTTTTACCTGCATAAATAGGAACAGACGAGATGACAGATATTTTCCCAGACAGTAAAGAACTTACAGTATGCAATTTGCACTGACTCTGTAAATGTATTTTAAAAGGTGTTGGACTTTGCTGGAACAATGATTATATTAAATTATTATTAACATATTTAACCATCAATGTGCATATGGTCCATAATCTCCTGGTCTGATCTCAATTGCCTGAGAGAGTTAGAGCAGAATTTTCCTGATGTTGTCTCTCCCTTATGAGTATTGCTTGTGCTAACCCCTCCTTATGAAAGCATATAACTTTGAGTTTGGAGTATGTAGGAGTTGCTGAGCAGGAAATATGGGACTGGTGGATACAGTTGGTCATTGCCTACACCCATTTTTGACTGTTCGTATCAATGACCCTGATGAATTGTCAGAACTCAGGGAGCAGAATCGTTTTATTCATTAAGGCTCTGAATGGATATAGTTCTTGTAATTAGCAGCTAAGAGTTGAGCTTAAGTTAACATTTTCAGGCTGCTCTGCTTCTGTTTCCTTCTTCTCACTAATGAGCTTGGCTTCACAGTGTGCACTCTCCTCAGGTTCAACATCAAATTCTCCTCTAAGTTGATGTATATCTGATGGTCCCTGCTGTAAGTGGGTACGTTGCTCCTGTGTGGTTGCAGATGCTGCTGAAAACAGGAAATGAACAAACATTTTCATGAAAGAAATAACATCCTCCCAACTTAGCAGAACATGGCATGAAATTATACTGGGGTGTTACAAAATAGCCACTCTAATGTCTACCTTTGTTTATCTATCTATCTTGAGCTTGCCTTAGACTAATTTCCCTGTCCACTTTAGACAGCTCTCTCTTCTTACCTCTGCAATTTGCCTCGATTGAAGTTAACTTGCATGAGACCCAAACTCCCTCAAACTGAATTTGAAATTCTGACGTGTTGTGATTTCTACCCCTTTATCGATGAGATCTTTTATTAATCTTACCTTATTAAACACCAGTAGAGAAGCCTTTTTGAGATAGGTTCCAAAATGAACTGTTCCATAAAATGATCCCTGAAACACTCTGCAAATTTATCTTCCATGTTACCCTTGCCAATCTGATTTGTCCAATTAATGAGCAGATTAAAATGAACCATGATAACTGTAGTGTCCTTTTTACACATCTCCATCATTTCTTGGTTTATACCTTGCTCCACAGTGAGGTAACTCTTCCAAGGGCCTTTAGACAACTTCTTCCCCATGCTATTCTTTACTTCAACCCAGACTAATGCCACATCATGATCTATTGCACCAATGTCACTACTCATCACCACACAGATTAAACAAAGTTACTCCAGCTCCTTTTCATTTTTGCGGATTTGTTGGGAAGTCTCAGTTCTGTTCATCTGAAACCAAATCTCTACAAGAACTATCAAGACATGATCATTTATTTCTATTTGCACATTAACTCAGCTATTATGTTACTGATATTGCTGCATTCAGATATCAAGCTTTAAGCTTTGCTTTTTTACCCTTATTGCTTATTCTGTTCAATTCTGCTGAACTCTTCTCCATATATTTTCCACTCCTTCCCATCACATTTTAATTATGATTCACTTCTTCACTACCCTGTGCTTCTGATATTTTGTTTCTTTTTGGGTTTTTTTTTAAACTGAACCCTTCTCCCTGCCAATTAGTTTAAAGCCATTTCTGGAAAGCCAGTTATATGATTCGCCAGGACACTGGTCATAGCACGGCTCAAATGAAGCCCATCCCAATGCAACAGCCTCTCTTTCCCCATAACAGGTGCCAATGTCCCATGATTGGAACCCATTTCTCCCACAGCGCTCCTTGAGCAATACATGTACTTCCACAGTCTTATTATCCTATGCCAACGTGCATGTGGCTCAGGCAGTGATCCAAGATTATTATTTTTACGGTTCTGCTTTTTAATTTTGCCCCTGGTTGATTATAATCCCTCAGCAGAATATCTTTCCTCATCCTACATTGTTGCCAACATGAACCATGGAAACTGGTTTTCTCCTTTCCAACTTCAAGTTCCAGTCCAGCCCAGAAAAGATGTCCTAAATCAGGCAGGCAACACTGCCTCTGGACTATCTGTATTTGCTTCATATATCTATGCCCCTAACAATGTTACCCTATTGCCAATACATTTCTGTTTTCTCCCCACACTCAAATGGAGGTCTGTACCAAGGTACGTTGTTCAGTTGATCTATCCTTCCTGCAGTGTGTGCTCTCACCTATATCAGGAGCTACCTACCTTAATAACCCTTCATTTCCTTATTCAACAAAATCTATCTTCCTCTACATTATAAATATTCAACATCTTGTTCCACCACTCTTTCAGAAAGAGAGCTCCAAACATCCAAATCTCCCCCCACCTCTGTTTCAAATGGGCAACCCCTAATTTTTGCAGAATAACCCCTGATTATTGATTCTCCCACAAGAGGAAGCATCCTCTCTACATCTCCCCTGTCAAGGCCTCCAAGGATCTAATATATTTCAATTGAGTCTCCTCTTTAAGATTAAAATCTCAACCATGGAGCTGGAGAATTGATTTAATTTTGATTTTATTGTCACATGTATTTTACAGTAAGAATACAATAAAACACAGTGAAAAGCTTTCATTTGTCACCATGAAATGGCGCCATTTTGAATAATTTAAGAATAAGGGGAAAGAAAAGATATAGGTTGAAAAGAATCCATCGATCCTGAGCCAGCTCATCACCATCAGCGTAGAAACACAGAAACATAGAAAATAGGTGCAGGAATAGGCCATTCAGCCCTTTGAACCTGCACCACCATTCATAGAACATAGAAAAGTACAGCACAGAACAAGTCCTTTGGCCCATGATGTTGTGCTGAGATTTCATCCTAATGTAAAATATAGTAACAACCTACGCACCCCTCAACTCACTGCTATCCATGTGCATGTCCTGCAGTCGCTTAAATGCCCCCAATGACTCTGGTTCCACCACCACAGCTGGCAACACATTCCATGCATTCACAACTCTCTATGTAAAAGGCTGAAAATGTGTTGCTGGAAAAGTGCAGCAGGTCAGGTAGCATCCAAGGAGCAGGAGAATCGACGTTTCAGGCATAAGCCCTTCTTCAGGCTCATGCCCGAAACGTCGATTCTCCTGTTCCTTGGATGCTGCCTGACCTGCTGCGCTTTTCCAGCAACACATTTTCAGCTCTGATCTCCAGCATCCGCAGTCCTCACTTTTTCCTCTCTGTGTAAAAATCCTACCTCTGGCGTTCCTTTATACCTTCCTCCTAATATCTTCAAACTATGACTTCTCATACCAGTCAATCCTGCCCTGGGGAAAAGTCTCTGGCTGTTAACTCTATCTATTCCTCTCATTATTTTGTACACCTCTATCAGTCTCCTCTCTTCCTCCTTCTCTCCAGAGAGAAAAGTCCAAGCCTATTCAACTTTTCTTCATAAGGCAAGCCCTCCAGTCCAGGCAGCATCCTGGTAAACCTTCTTTGCACCCTCTCCAAAGCCCCCGCATCTTTCCTATAGTAGGGCGACCAGAACTGGACACAATATTCCAAGTGTGGCCTCACCAGGGACTTGTAGAGCTGCAGCAAAACCTCGCGGCTCTTAACCTCTATCCCCCTGTTGATGAAAGCCAAAACACCATATGCTTAACAACCCTATCCACTTGAGTGGCAACTTTGAGGGATCTATGTACTTGCACACCCAGATCCATCTGTTCCTCCACACTGCCAAGAATCCTATCTTTAATCCTATATTCAGCATTTGAGTTCGATCTTCCAAAATGCATCACTTCGCATTTAACCAGGTTGAACTCCATCTGCCATTTCTCAGCCCAGCTCTGCATCCTGTCTATGTCGCGCTGCAGCCTGCAGTAGCCCTCTATACTATCGATGACACCTCCAACCTTTGTGTTATCTGCAAATTCACTAACCCGCCCCTCAACCTCCTCACCCAAGTCATTTATAAAAACTACAAAGAGCAGAAGCCCAAGTACAAAGCCCTGCGGGACCTCACTCAACACTGACCTCCAGGCAGAATACTTCCCATCTACAACCACTCTCTGCTTTCTGTCAGCCAGCCAAATCTGAATCCAGATAGCCCAATCTCCCTGTATCCCATACTTCCTGATGTTATGAATGAGCCTACCATGGGGAACCCTATCAAATGCCTTGCTGAAGTCCATATACACCACATCCACTGCTCGACCGTTGTCGACGTGTCTTGACACCTCCTCAAAGAACTCAATAAGATTTGTGAGGCATGACCTGCCCTTCACAAAGCCATGCTGACTGCCTTTAATCACACAATGGTTTGCCAAGTAGTCATAAATCTTATCCTTCAAAATTCTTTCCAAAACTTTGCTGACCACAGATGTAAGACTGACTGGTCTGTAATTGCCAACGATTTCCCTATTACCCTTCTTAAAAGAGGAACAACGTTCACCTCCTTCCAATCCTCCGGTATGACTCCCGTGGAAAGTGAGGAAGCAAATATCCTCACCAGCAGCTTAGCAACCTTCTTTCTCGCTTCCTGGAGCAGCCTAGGATAAATCTGGTCTGGCCCTGGGGACAATCTTAATGTTTTCCAAAATATCTAGCACATCAACGTCGTCAATCTTGATCTGGTCAAGAATGTATCCCAGCTCTTCTAAGTTTTCATTTACAACAAGTTCCCTTTCTTTGGTGAAAACCAAAGCAAAAGCTAATTTAGGGCTTCCCCAATCTGTTCAGACTCCATGCATAAGTGCCTTCCGCTATCCCTGATCGGCCTTACCTTCTCCCTGATCATTCTCTTATTCCTCACGTATGAGTAAAACGCCTTTGGGTTCTCCCTAATCCTTCTTGCCAAGCCTTTCTCGCGCCCCCTCCTGGCTCTCCTCAGTCCATTTCTGAGCTCCTTTGTAGCAAGCCTGTAATCCTCTAATGCTGTGCTAGATCCTTGCTTCCTCCACTTTGCATAAGCTGCCTTCTTCCTTTTGATGAGAAGTTCCTCTGTTCTCGTCATCCAAGGTTCCTTAATCTTACCTCTTCTTATCTGCCTCAGAGGAACAAATTTGTGCATCACTTGCAACAACTGCTCCTTAAATAGTCTCCACATGTCTGCTTTGCCCTTTCTGTGGAACAATTGCTCCCAGTCTATACTTCCCAACTCCTGTCTGATAGCATCATAATTTCCTTTACTCCAATTGAATATCTTCCCTCGGTAATTGCTCCTTTCACTTTCCAAGGCTATGCTAAATGTGAGGCAGTTGTGATCACTGTCACCAAAGTGCACTTCCACCGCGAGATCTAACACCTGTCCTGGCTCGTTGCCGAGCACCAAGTCCAAAATGGCCTCTCCCCTCGTCGGCCTGTCTACATCCTGAGTAAGAAACCCTCCTGAACACACCTGACAAAATTGGCTCCAAGAAAACCATCTGCACTTAGGAGGTTCAAGTCGATATTGGGAAAGTTGAAATCACCCATAACAATAACACTGCTAATTTTGCATTTTTCCAGAATCTGCCCACCCATGAAATCTTCAATCTCTCTACTGCTATTAGGTGGTCTATTGAAAACCCCCAATGAGGTGGCTGCTCCCTTGCTGTTCCTAATTTCCCATACTGACTTAGTAGACAAGCCTTCCTCAGCAACCTTCATTTCTGTAGCTGTGATGCACTCTCTGTTGAGCAATGCTACACCCATTCCTCTTTTTCCACCCTCCCTGTTCTTTTTAAATGTTCTAAACCCTGGTACATCAAGCAACCCATTCCTGCCCCAGTGAAACCCACGTCTCCATTTTGGCCACAACATCATAGTCCCAAGTACTGATCCATGCCCTAAGTTCGTCACTCTTATTTTGGACACTCCTTGCATTAAAGCATGCACACTTTAACCGATCCCTTTGTTTCATTGCGTGAGAACCCTTCTTTTTAGATTCAATGTATCCTGTCACTGTCACGTCTGCAACTGACCCCCTCTCAGACATGTGGCTCTGATTCTCACCCCCCTGCCAAATTAGTTTAAACCCTCCCGAATGACACGAGCAAATCTCCCACCCAGGATATTTGTGCCCCTCTAGTTCAGGTGCAACCCCGTCCTTCATGTACAGGTCTCACCTTCCCCAGAAGGTATCCCAATGGTTTAGGTATCTGAAGCCCTCCTTCCTGCACCAGCCTCACAGTCATGTGTTAAGCTGCCTTCGCTGACTGTTCCTCATCTCACTATCTCGTGGCACCGTTAGTAAACCTGAAATCACTACTCCAGTACCATTCAGAACCATCATGACTGATCATGCAATCTCAGTATCCCATTCCCACTTTCTCTCGATACACCTTGATCCCATTAGCCACAAGGACCATGTCTAGCTTCGTCTTGAATATATCTAATGAACTAACGCCAACAGCTTCCTGTAAAAGAGAAATCCGCAGGTCCACAACTCTCTCGAGTGAAGACATTGTTCCTCATCTCTTCCGAAATGGCTAACCCCTTATTCTCAGGCTGTGATCACTAGTTCTGGACTTCCCTAACATCGGGAACATTCTTCCTAATTTAGCTGTCCAGTCCCATCAGGATTTTATATGTTTCTATGAGAACGCCCCCCCCCATTCTCACTGCCAGTCCTCCACCGCCCCGTCTCCATCATCTACTCCAGACCCAACCACCACTGAAGTCGCCAATACCTTTTGATAGGGCAGGAAAATGAAGCACTTAAGGGCCAGTCTTTACTTGCACATTTTTAACCAGACCATACAATGCCAGTGGCAGGGCCTTAGGACAGTGGCTTGACTGCTAGACCAGAGAAGGTGCATGGAACAAATGCACAAAAGAAACTGAAGTGAAATTTAATTTATTCCACCAGCTCAATTCTTCAGATAATTTATGCTCATCTTTTATTTATTACCCTCAAGCACTATTGAATATTTCCAGTTTTCAAATTATGCCATTAGTTGGTCTGATCTAAAATTGCATATATCCATTATACTTTGGAATCTTTTCTGTTCTTTTGATCTTTAATAATGCATTTTTGCAATCCACATGCCCTGAAGCCAATCCTCACTGATTTCTATAGTAAAACTTTGGAAAATTGCCCAAGATAATGAACGGAATTATTTGCTTTATAATGAATTCTGAAAATATCTTATGATTTAAGAAAATTTCCTCATGTCTTTGAGAATAGCAAACAATCATAACATTAAACCTCAATCGAAACTTCAAGGATTGCATTTTCATGCACTTCAAAATTTAGATGGTTTGTGTAGATGAATGGAAAATCAAATGGAAAATCCCTTGAAGAACATTCTGGAATAAGGCAGCATTACATGGTCGTGGAATCAGTGGTTTCAAACTCCAGAAGGCTGTATTATAAAAGCAGAAACTTAAATGCAAATCCTGCTGTGGCTGATGGGGAATTAAGTGCAGCTAAGTAAATGAATCCAGACTACAGCACAAAGAATTATGGGATGAAGTAAGCCATTCGGCCCTTTGATCCTGCTCTGCCATTCAGTGGGATCTAGGTTGATCTATCAGCCTCAACCCCATCTTCCTCCTTGTTCCTGACCCCCTTATAGCATCCCCTGTCCCTCAAACCAAACCATTGGCTCCCTTGTTATAGAATCATCATACAGCATGAAAACAGACCCTTTGGCTCAACCAGTCCATGCCGACCATAATCCCAAATTAAATTAGTTTCACCTGTCTGTGCTTAACCCATATCCCTACAAACATTTCCTATTCATGTATTTATCTAAATATTGTACCTGTACCCACCCACCACTTCCTCTGGAAGTTCATTCCATATACCACTGCTGCCTCACGGTGTCAGGGACTGGGTTCAATTCCAGCCTCGGGCGACTGTCTGTGTGGAGTTTGCACATTCTCCCCATGTCTGTATGGGTTTCCACTGGGTGCTCCGGTTCCCTCCCACTGTCCAAAGATGTGCAGGTTAGGTGAATTGGCCATGCTAAATTGCCCATAATGTCCAGGGATATGTAAGCTATGTGGATTGGCCATGGGAAATGCAAGGTGATAGGGTAGAGGGATGAGTCTGGATGGGATGCTTTCTGGAGATTCAGTGTGGGCTTGTTGGGCCAAATGGCTTGTTTCCATGCTGTAGGGATTCTGTGACATTAACCACTCTTTGTGTGAAAAAAATGCCCCTCGTGTCTTTTTTAAATCTTTCTCTTCTCACCTTAAAAATGTGCCCCTACCCTAGCGAAAAGACACCTGCCATTCACCGAATCTATATGCCTCATTATTTTATAAACCTCTATAAAGTCACCCCTCAACTTCCTACATTCCAGTGAGAAAAGTCCCAGCCTATCTAGCCTCTTCTTACAACTCAAACCTTCCATTCCTGACAACATTCTGGTAAACCTCTTCCAAATCCTCTCCAGCTTAATAGTATCCTTCCTGTAACAGGGTGACCAGAACTGGCCACAGTACTCCAGAATGGCTCTCGCTAACATCCTGTACAACCTCAATGCCGTTGATCAATTACCTATGATTATTTATTGTTCATCAATAATCTATTGAATTCTACCTCTAATGTACTCAATGGTCCAGCACTTACTGCTGGAGAAATAAAAGACTAACATCATAAACTGTAACCATAGAGCTCCAAGATTGTTGTGAAAGCCATCTGGTTTGCAAGGGTTTTCGAGAATAAAGTCTATTACCTTTACCACTTATGGCCAAATGTGCCTCCAAACCCACTGCAATGGTACTACCTCCTAATTGTCCTCCAAAATGGCCTTACAAGACAGAAAGGTGGATGAAAACCAAAAGAAGAAAAGTGGATGATCACACAATAATAATCAAGACAAACCAAATCAGATATAAGAACACCCAGTAAATTCGATCCTACGAGATCCTCCTCACAAGAATTTGCCATGGTATGTCAAAATTGCCACAGCAGTCCCACAGACTAGTCAAGTAATAGATTAGAGTGGTGCTGGAAAAGCACAGCAGGTCAGGCAGCATCCGAGGAGCAGGAAAATCAACATTTCGGGCAAAAGCCCTTCATCAGGAATGGCTGCTCCTGCTCCTCAGATGCTGCCTGACCTGCTGTGCTTTTCCAGCACCACACTAATCTAGACTCTGGTTTCCAGCATCTGCAGTCATTGGTTTTACCAAGTCAAGTAACAGCCTGGCATAGGCATACTCACCAACTCATTCATTGCAGCCAATATTCAAAACTCCTTCATCACCATCCCGTTTCCACCGATAGGACAGAGCAACACAGTAGCACAACACAGTAGCACAACACAGTAGCACAACAGAATGGTTCTGGGAGGCCACAGCATTGATTCCAGATGCCATTAATTCTATTAGCATCAAATCCAACGTGGGCTAAGAAGCTTCTTGCTGATAACCACCTACCTCCCTCCATCATTTAATGAATCAGTATTCCTCCACGTTTGAACACCACATGGAAGGATCAAGTGGCAATCGTGGAGAATATATCCCAGTTATAGACTTCAAAAAGAATTGCTCAACAATGCATTAGTGTCAGTGCCGGCAAGTCCTGAAGGACATATCTGCAGGTCTGGGCCTGAGGTAGGTGATGATGGAACCAACAGAAGAGAAAAAGCCACTTGACCTGTTCTCGTCAATCTTGCTGTTACAGTTTGTTGTTTGGAGAGTGACAAATCACAATGTTGTGCAGAAACCTGAAACCTCTGTATTCCCATATGACCACTCTGTCATCCCATTCCACCATTGCCATGAATCTAAAACAGCCATTCTCAACGGGAGCCATTTGGCCTCCTTAGAGGCCCTGGCGCATTTGAAGGGGGCTATAGACTGAAAACTGTTAGAAGGGGAGTCCCAAGTGTTTATGGGGGCCCTGGTAACGGAACCGATGAAATACCCAAGCAATAACCTTTATTGGAGTCCATAGTTTCCCTCCTATTTATAATATCTTTCTATTTATAATAGAATCCATTTGAAGTACAACCCATCCAAATTGAGGCAAAAATTCAAGAGAGACTGATTGATCTTCAGCGTGACATAACTGCACATTGTCAGTTCAGTCAGTTTCAAAAAGATTTTTGGATCAACAGTGATCTGCCGAATAAATTTACAATATTGTGGGGAAAAAGCCCAAATAGTTTTTATTGTCTTTCCCTCAATATATTTGGTTGACAGCGGATTCTGCAAAGTAGTTTCCTTGACAAAATCTAGGAACAGAATTGATATCGAACAAGAGGTGACCTCTGACTGTCATTGTCCAATTTGAAGCCTGATATTATGAAACTTACAGAGAAGCACCAAGCTCAAGGATCACATTAGGGCTGATAGATGTTTAGAATAGAATAGCTTTAGAATAGAAGAATCCCTACAGTGTGGAAACAGGCCCTTTGGCCCAAAAAGTCCACACCAACCCTCCAAAGAGTAACCCACCCAGATCATTTCCCCTACCCTATATTTATCCCAGACTAATGCACCTAACCTGCATATCTTTGGACTGTGGGAGGAAATCAGCGCACCCAAAAGAAACCCACACAGACACGGGGAGAATGTCCAAACTCCACGCAGACAGTCGCCAGAGGCTGGAATCAAACCGAGGTCCCTGGCAGTGTGTGAGGCAGCAGTACTAACCACTGAGCCACCGTGCTACCCCTATTTAGTCCAGAAGCAATTATGAAAATTTTAGGAGCTCTCAACCAAATGTAATTTCATACAGTCTTTTCTAAAGTTTTTTTCCAGTATGTTGGAATGTTCAAGTTTTCTTGGTGTTCAATAATAAATGATTTTCTGTCAATCTGTTCATGTTGTATCCCTGTTTGAAAGGGGAACCTGAGAAGACCTTCTTGGGTTGGGGGGTGGGGTGGATGTGTGTGTGGGGGTGTGGGGGGGGGGAGCGGTGCATGACCAAAAAAACAGTTGAGAATCCCCGATCTACAGGATCAACCCTGTTCAGTGAAGTGTGAAAGAGGGCATGCCAGGAGCAATATCGGGCACACTTAAAAATGAGGTGTAAACCTGGCAGAGCTGTATTGCAGAACTACTGGCGTGCCAAACAGTGTATTATAGACAGGTGAAGTAATCTCATAACCAGTGGGTTCAACCAAAATTCTCCAGTCCTTCCACATCCCGCTGTGAATGGTGGTTGACAACAAAACAATTAACAGGAGGAAAAGGGTCTCCATATATCCCCATTGTGAATGATAGTGGGGAGGCCATCATCTGAGCAGAAGGAGTTTCAACCATCTTTGGCCAAGCTTTCAAATGGAGATCCACCTCAACCTGTTCTCTGTGGTCTTGAATACCACAGAAACCTGTTCTATTAATGCCATGTGATATCAGCAATTGCTCAGCACAGGGTGACAGAGTGGTTAGCCCCACAGCTCCAGGGACTCAGGTTCAATTCTAGCTTTGGCTTACAGTGTGAGGTTTGCATGTTCTCCCTGTGGGTGCATTGGGTTCCACTGGATGCTCTGGTTTCTTCCCACAGACAAAGATGTGCAGGTTAGTTGGATTAGACATAGTAAAACCCTTGGGGTAAAATCGTGGGGTTACAGAGATAGGCTGGGAGTTAAGTCTGAGTGGTATGCTCATCAGAGAGTCAGTGCAGGCTCAACAGGCTGAATGTAGAACATAAAACAATACAGCACAGAACAGGCCCTTAGGTCCTCGATGTTGCGCTGACCTGTGAACTAATCTAAGCCCATCACCTACACCATTCCATAAACATCCATATGCTTATCCAAGGACAGTTTAAATGCCCCTAATGTGGTTGAGTTAACTATATTGGCAGGCAAGGCATTCCATGACCTTACCACTCTCTGAGTAAAGAACCTGCCTCTAACATCTGTCTTAAATCTATCACTCCTCAAATTGCAACTATGCCCCTTCGTGCAAGCAGATGTCATCATCCTTTCACTGTCCACCCTATCTAATCCTCTGATCATCTTGTATGTCTCTATTAAATCTCCTCTTAACCTTCTTCTCTCCAATGAGAACAGACCCAAATCCCTCAACCTTTCCTCATAAGACCTACGCTGCATACCCAGCAACATCCTGGTAAATCTCCTCTGCACCTTTTCCAATGCTTCCACATCCTTCCTGTAATGGGGCGACCAGAACTATACACAATATTCCAAGTGAGGCCACACTAGCATTTTGTACTGTTACAGCATGACATTATGGCTCCAGAACTCAATCCCTCTCCCAATAAATCCTAACACACCGTATGCCTTCGTAACAGCACTATCAACCTGGGTGGCAACTTTCAGGGATCAATGTATGTGGACACCAAGATCCCTCTTCTTATCCACACTGCCAAGAATCTTTCTATTGATCCAGTACTCTGCCTTCCTGTTATTCTTCCCAAAGTGAATCACCTCACGTTTATTTGCCTTGAACTCAATTTGCCACCTCCCAGCCCAATTCCGCAGTTTATCCAAGTCTCCCTGCAACGTGCAACATTCTTCCAGACTGTCCACTACTCCATTGACTTTAGTATCATCTGCAAACTTCCTAAACCATCCACCTATGCCTGCGTCCAAGTCATTTCTAAAAATGACGAACAGCAACGTTCCCAAAACAGATCCTTATGGCACATTACTATTAACTGGACTCCAGGCTAAATATTTCCCATCAACCACCACTCTTTGCCTTCTTACAGTAAGCCAGTTTCTAATCCAAACTGTCAAATCACCTTCAATCCCATGCCTCTGCATTTTCTCCAATAGCCTACCATGTGGAACCTTATCAAAGGCTTTACTGAACTCCATGTACACTGCACAACTGCCCGACCTTCATCCACATGCTTGGTCACCTTCTCAAAAAACTCAATGAAGTTTGTGAGACACGACCTGCACTTGACGAATCCATGTTGACAATTTCCAATCAAATTGTTGCTTGCTGGAGGATTATAAATCTTATCTCTTATAATCCTTTCCAAAACTTTTCCTACAACAGAAGTAAGGCTCACTGGTCTATAATTACCTGGGTCATCTCTACTGCCCTTCTTGAACATGGGCACAACATTTGCAATCCTCCAGTCCTCTGGTACTAAACCTGTAGATAATGACAACTCAAAGATCAAGGCCAAAGTCTTGGCCATCTCCTCCCTAGCTTCCCAGTGAATTCTCGGATAAATCCCATCCAGCTCAGGGGACTTATCACTCTCAGACCTTCTAGGATTGATAACACATCCTCCTTACTAACCTCAATCCTTTCTAATCTAATAGACTATATCTCAGTCTTCTTCTCTACAATGTTCTCCTTTTCCTGAGTAAAAACAGATGAGAAATATTTGTTTAGCACCTCTCCAATCTCCACAGGGTCCACACACAACTTCCCACTTCTGTCTTTGACAGGTCCTATTCCTACCCTAGTCATCCTTTTATTCCTCACATATCTATAGAAAGCTTTAGGGTTCTCCTTTATTCTACCTGCTAATGACTGCTCATGTCCCCTCCTTGCTCTTCTTAACTCTGACTTTAAATCCTTCTTAGCTACTCTGTAACTCTCCATCGCCTCATCTGAACTCTCTCGCCTCAACGTCACATAAGCCTCCCTCTTCTGTTTAACAAGAGATACAATTTCTTTAGTAAACCACGGTTCCCTTACCTTATCACTTCCTCCTTACCTGACAGGGACATACCTATCATAGACACACAATATCTGTTCCTTTAACGAGCTCCACATTTCAATTGTTCCCATCCGTGCATTTTGCTGCCCCACTCTATGCCTCCTAAGTCTTGCCTAATTGAATTATAATTGCCCTTCCCCCATCTATAACTCTTGCCCTGTGGCATGTACCTATCCCTTTTCATCGCAAAACTAAACATAACTGAATTATAGTCACTCTCTCCAAAGTGTTCACCTATCACTAAATCAAACACCTGGCCTGGTTCATTACCAAGTACCAGATCAAGTGTGGCCTCCCCTCTTGTCAGCCCTTCAACATACTGTGTTAGGAAACCCTCCTGCACATATTGGACAAAAAAATGATCCATCCAATGTACTCGAGTTATTGCATTTCCAGTCAAAGTTAGGAAAGTTAGAGTCTCCTATAATGACCACCCTAGTCCTTTCACTCCTGCCCAAAATTGATTTGCCAATCCTCTCCTCCACATCCCTGGCACTCCGCGAAGGATATGAAAAACTCCCAGCAGTGTGACCTCTCCTTTTCTGTTTCTAACCTCAGCCCATACCACCTCAATAGATGAGTCCTCGCCAAAAGTTCTTTCCGCCACTGTTATATTGTCCCTGACTAACAAAGTCAGACCTCCCCCTCTTTTACCACCTTCCTTGATCTTAATGAAAGATCTAAACCCTGGAACCTGCAACATCCATTCTGGACCCTGCTCTATCCATGTCTCAGAAAAGGGCACAACATTGAGGTTCCAAGTACCTATCTATGCTGCAAGCTCACCTATCTTACTCCAGATACTCCTGGTGTTGAAGTAGATTCACTTCAACCAGATTGCTGTCTGCAGCACACTCCTGTGACTGTGAAATCATGTCCCTGTCCTCCCTACTCTCATCCTCCTGTGTACTGGAACTACAATACAGGTTCCCATCCCCCTTCTGAGTTAGTTTAACCCACCCGAATAGCACTTGCAAATTTCCCACCCAGGATATTAGTACCCCTCTGGTTCAAGTGAGGACCGTCCTGTTTGTAGAGGTCCCACCTTCCCCAGAATGAGCCCCAATTGTCATAAACCTGAAACTCTCCCTCCCGCCCCATCCCTGCAGCCAAGTGTTCAGTTGATGTCTCTCCCATTATCACATGGCACAGGTAACAATCCAGAGATAACTATTCTTGTTCTCAACTTCCACTCTAGCTCCCTGAAATCCTGCCCTATATCCCTATCTCTCTTTCTACCCATGTTGTTGGTACCTGTATAGACCATGACTTGGGGCTGGTCACCCTCTCCCTTCAGGGCCCCAGAGACACACTCCAAGATGTCACAGACCCTGGCACCTGGGAGGCAACACACCAACCATGAGTCTCTTTCATTCCCAACAAACCTTCTATCTGCCCCTCTCACTATTGAGTCCTCAATGATTAACACTCTCCTCCTCTCCCCCTTCCCTTCTGTGCAACATGGGAAGACGCTGTGTCAGAGACCTGCACCCCACTGCATGTCCCTGGTAAGTCATTTACCCCCAACAGTATCCAAAACGTATACTTGTTTTTCAGGGAAACGATCACAGGGGATCCCTGCACTGACTGTTTTTTCACCTTTTTCACCTTTCCCAACGGGCCCCTGGTCCAAGCTCCCACTTTTCCTGCTGCTGGCAACAGAAATGGAGGACTCCAATGATCAAATGGCCTCTTTCTGCTGTGTAGGGATTCTACATGGCATACAGATGGTGGGCCTGACAATATCCCAGCTGTAATGCTGAAGACTCATTCTCTGTGACCAGCCCTACCATTAGCCAAGCTATTCAAGTAGAGCTACAACATTGACATCTACCCAACATATTTTCTCAGGTATCCCTTCACCCAAAAGGCAGGACAAATGTAACCTGTCCAGTTACAACTCCAGCAAATTAATCTCGATTATCAGTCATGGTGAAAGGCGCTGTTGACAATGTTATCAAGTAACAATTAATCCCAAATAACCTACTCATCGATACTTAGCTTGGGCTCTTCCAGAGACACTAGACTCCAGAATTCATTAAGCCTTTGTCCAAGCATGGATAAAGGAGTTGGATTCCAGAGGTGAAGTGAGAGTGACTGGCCTTGACATCAAGACAGTGTGGCATTATGGAGGCCTCAGCATTTGAAGTCAATGGGAATCAGAGAGAGAGGTACCCCATTGACTGGAGTCAAACTGAGCACAAATTTGACTTTGTTGGAGTTCAATCAACTCAGCTCTATGGAATCACAGCAGGAGTACTTCAGAAGTGCCCTCAGCCCAATCTTCAGCTCTTTACTCAAGGACCTTCCCTCCATCTCAAGGTCAGGCCATTTGATGATGGTTACACAGTGTTCAGTACTATTCGTGACTTCACAGATAACACAATGCTCTATGCCTGTATGCAAAAAGAGCTAACAACATCCAGGCTGGCCTGATAAAGTAACATGGAGCATTTGTTCCACAAATTTCCAGGCAATGACCATCTCTTGCAAGAGAAACCTATTACTATTACTGAATGATCAACATACTGGTGGTTTCCATTAATCAAAAACATCATTGCTTTAGCCATATCAATATTATGATTTCACTTGAGGCTGAAAATTTCACAGCAAGTGACTTACCTCTAGCCTCACCAGTGCCTGCTTATCATCTACAAGGAACATGTCAGGCATGTGATAAATTACTCTCACTTGTCTGAACAAGAGCAGCTCCAATGACACTCAAACCATTTGATGACATGCAGGACAATGCTGTCCACTTGACTGACACCTTCATCTACCACCTTAAACATTCACCCTCTCCACCACACACAATGGCAGCAGTGTAATACCACATGCAGCATGCATTGCAGCAAACGCTAAATCCCCTTCAAAAGGGCCTTCTAATTCTCAAATGCTGCCATCTCAGAGGAAAAGTGCAGTGAATGCTGAAAACACCACCTGCAAGTTCCCCACCATGCCAACTTAGAGACACTCCTTCATTATTATTGGGTTAAAATCCTAAAACAACCAAGGAGCATGGGAATACCTTCACCACACAGGTAGCAGCCGTTGAAGAAGGTGTTCATCGTTAACCTCTCAAAGGCATTAAAGATGGTCATAATTACTCATCTAACTAATTGTCCATGCCTTGTGTATGAACAAACAATATCTAAAAATTCAATTTATTTGAAATTAAATCTCATTTACTCCCCCTTTCCCGAGTGAGTGGAAGTGACCTTCTGAACCTCACATTCAATGTAATAACAGTAGGGCTGTGGCTTCAGGACCCTGCCCAGCATCCCACAGCTAACATCAGGAGGGATACAGCTCTCGACCCTGAGCAATGGTGGAAAGCTCGAAACCTCACTGGACACCTGACCTCCTCCCTCTCAGTTGAGAGTGTGTTGCTGGAAAAGCACAGCAGGTCAGACAGCATTCAAGGAGCAGGAGAATCGATGTTTCAGGCATAAGGTCTTCACCAGGATTCCTGCTGAAGGGCTTATGCCCGAAATGTCGATCCTCCTGTTCCTCGGATGCTGCCTGACCTGCTGTGCTTTTCCAGCAACACATTCTCAACTCTGATCTCCATCATCTGAAGTCCTCACTTTCCCCTTCCTCTCACCAAGCTCCTTGCTTTCCTTAAACCTCAACAAAGTCTCCTCATGGGAAGGTTGGTATGGGCAGCCACATGCAGGAATATATCCTCCTCCACAGATTGTTTTTATTCATCACAGGCTGAAGGCGTCACTGGCATTTAATCCCCACCCCAGAGGGCAGTTAAGAGTCAACCCTATTGATGTGGATCTGGAATCACATATAGGCCAGACAAGGTAAGGATGGCAATTTATTATTCCCCTAAAGGACATTTGTGACCACATGAATTTTTTCGACGATTGACAATGGTTGCATGGTCACCATTTGACTCTTGATTCCAGATGCTAATATTATTCAAATTCCGCCATCTGCTATGGTGGGATTTGAACCCAGATCTCCAGAACATTAGTTGGATTAACAGTCCAGCTATAATAGGTGTGGTCTCACCTCAGAAGAACATACCAGTCTAGCTAATAATCATAGATTCATACAATCCCTACAGTGTGGGAACAGGTCATTTGGCCCTAAAAATACCACATTGACCCTTCAAAGAGCCCAAACCCATTCCCCTACCCTATTACTCTACATTTCCCCTGATTAATGCAGCTAGCCTACACATCCCTGAACACTATGGGCAATTTAGCATGGCCAATCCACCTAACTAGCACATCTTTGGACTGTGGGAGGAAACCGGAGCACCCGAAGAAAACCCACACAGACACAGGAGAATGTGCAAACTCTACACAGTCGCCTGAGGCTGGAATCAAACCCACGTGCCTGGCACTGTGAGGCAGTAATGCTAACCACTGAGCCTCTGTGCCATGGATTTATTGGATGTCAGATGAACGAGGAAATAAATTAAGTACCAGTTACATATTAAAATAAATGCTCTTATTGTACTCAAAAAAAAATTAACACACATTCAGTATCTCTTTGTTCATAGAGTCATAGAGTCATAGGGATGTACAGCATGGAAGCAGACCCTTTGGTCCAACCCGTCCATGCCAACCAAATATCCCAACCCAATCTAGTCCCACCTGCCAGCACCCGGCCCATATCCCTCCAAACCCTTCCTATTCATATACCATCCAAATGCCTTTTAAATGCTGTAATTGTACCAGCCTCCTCTGGCAGCTCATTCCATACACGTACCACCCTCTGCGTAAAAAAGTTGCCCCTCAGGTCTCTTTTATATCTTTCCCCTCTCACCATAAACCTATGCCCTCTAGTTCTGGACTTCCCCACCCCAGGGAAAAGACTTTGTCTATTTGTGCTATCCGTGCCCCTCATAATTTTGTAAACCTCTATAAGGTCACCCCTCAGCCTTCGACGTTCCAGGGAAAACAGTCCCAGCCTGTTCAGCCTCTCCCTATAGCTCAAATCCTCCAATCCTGGCAACATCTTTATACATCTTTTCTGAACCTTTTCAAATTTCACATCATCTTTCTGATAGGAAGGAGACCAGGATTGCACGCAATATTCCAAAAGCCGCAACATGACATCCCAACTCCTGTACTCAATACTCTGCCCAATAAAGGAAAGCATACCAAATGCCTTCTTCACTGTCCTATCTACCTGTGACTCCACTTTCAAGGAGCTAAATACCTGCACTCCAAGGTCTCCTTGTTCAGCAACATTCTCTTGGACCTTACCATTAAGTGTATAAGTCCTGCTAAGATTTGCTTTCCCAAAATGCAGCACTTCACATTTACCTGAGTTAAACTCCATCTGCCACTTCTCGGCCCATTGGTAAAATATTTTTTAAAATAATTTCCTGTATAATATTTTTCCGGTCGTCTTGTAGACTTCCAATTGCATGATCTAACTTGCTAACTAATCTTTTAAAGTAAAATCACATCAATTTGTGAACAGTCCATGTGAACAACCCGTTATGTCCTTCATGTAAAGCACTCACAAACATGTTTTATTAAATAAAAATTGACTATGAGCCCATAAGAATTCTTTAAGTCCCAATTTACAGAAGAAAGACATAGAGAGATTCAGAAAGATTTATGGTGAGCACGCAGTGCTAGTTGTGCAGGGCTGAAGATTACAGATACACAACAGGACAGAATTAGAAAAGCTCAGTGATAAGGGAGGGCCATTGGTTGGACAAGATTGGAGTGATGAGGAGGGGTAAGGCCATTTGCAAACAAGAACTCAGAGGGAAGAATTTTATCTGGGCTCAATTTTAGAAGTAGTGAGGCAGCAATTAGATGAGTATGTGACCAAGTAAGTGGCCTGGCAAATGTTTTCTCTTTCGATAATTTTCTAGTTGTGTGTCGGCCCAAAGTGATCTGATGTGGATTAGGAAATCCAGCTTTGATGTTTACCTAGAAGAGTCTTGTCAAGTAAACAATATAAAGTTGATTTCATTACAGCAAGTACTTACTTGAGTATCACTGAATAAAGTACACCTTTTATTGAAGCTTTTCAGTTGGACTCATCAGGGCAATACCAATTTAAGGGAAACACCAACATTTTTAATGCATGACAGGAGAATGCTAACTGATTGCAAGAGAACTCTGATTGCAAGAGGCATTGACATGGAAAGTGAACCAGTTGATGATAACTGACAGTTAACTGTCAAACTTTGTTTAAAGATTAAAACAGGCAGATTGATTCTATTTGTTTAAGCGTTGCACTGAGAAAGGAACCAGCAAGTAGTCAGGGTTCAAGAAAGTCTGCATGAATAGAACAAAGTTATCCTAACAACTGCACTAAATCTTCTTGTTTGGAAATTCTAGGTCAGTGAATCCCCTACCATGATTCATTGTCAGGACAAGACAATGACAAAGGAGGATTAGAAACAGAGAAAACCCTCAAACAACCCCATCCCAGTACCTCATACTGCTGAAGGTTAAGAATATCATAAGGTGTTAGGAGTGGTCATCTGGCAAAATGCCATATCTACCGTAGTGGTCTAAGAAGAATAGTTTTGTTGAGGGGCTGGGTGTAGGCTTGCTCACTGAGCTGGAAGGTTCATTTTCAGACGTTTCATTACCAAACTAGGTAACGTCTTCAGTGAGCCTCCAGACAAAGCATTGCTGATGTTTCGTGCTTTTTTTTATATGTTTGGGTTTCTTTGGGTTGGTGATGTCATTTCCTGTGGTGATGTCATTTGATATAGTGATGTCATTTCCTTTTTTTTCTCAGGGGATGGCAAATGGGTTCTAACTCAATGTGTTTGTTGATAGAGTTCCGGTTGGAATTCCAGTTGCCTCCAGGAATTCTCATGCGCGTTTCTGTTTGGCTTGTCCTAGGATGGATGTGTGGTCCCAGTCAAAGTGGTGTCCTTCCTTATCTGTATGTAGGGATACCAGTGAGACAGGGTCATGTTGTTTTGTGGCCAGTTGATGTTCATAAATCCTAGTTTTCTGCCTGTTTGTTCAATGTAGAGTTTGTTACAGTTCTTGCATGGTATTTTGTAAATAACATTAGTTTTGCTTCCTGTCTGTATACAGTCTTTCAAGTTCATTAGCTGCTGTTTTAGTGTGTTGGTGGGTTTGTGGGCTACCATAATGCCAAGGGGTCTGAGTCGTCTGGCAGCCATTTCTGAGATGTCTTTGATGTAGGGGAGAGTGACAAGGATTTCTGGATGCATTTTATCTGCTTGTTTGGGTTTGTTGCTGCGAAATCGGCAGACTGTTGTTCATTGGATACACATTCCTTTTGAATACACTCTATAGGTGATTTTCCTCTGCTCTGCTTAGTGCCTCTGTGCTGCAGTGTGTGCTGGCTCATTGATACAGCTTCGTTTGTGGATGCTAGGATGATTGTTTCTGTAGTTCAATATTTGGTCCGTGTGTGTTGTTTTCCTGTAGACTTATTGAGTAAACAATATGAAGTTTATTGTGTCACAGCAACTATTCGCAGGTTCCATGAATACTACAATAGAGACTGCTAGAAGTACACTAGTCCCAGTCTTGTCTCCTCCAACCTCCTTCTTGTCTTATCCCATGGCCCTGTGATTATATCTTAGTGGATTGTGTTTGCTGTTCTCAATTAGAATTAACCCTTTCAGACTTCTTTAAGCCAATGTGCAATATCTCCTCAAAGTATGTTTTCTTCTTCCCTATTATATTCAAATTGCTAATGTATGGCTTTGTTTACAGTCACACTACTCCTCTTTCCCAAAGCCTTTTATTTCACAAATTTAGCTTTTATTATTCACTTGTGGGATGTGGGCATCACTAGCTGGCCAGCATTTTATTGCCCATCCCTAGTTGCTCTTGAGAAGCTGATGTTGAGCTGCCTTCTTGAACAGCAGCAGTCCACATCCACAGCAACTAACCCATTCCCATTCGAAAACAACTCTCAATCATTTTCAGCGTAAAACGGTTTCACTTTCTGGTACACCTGGGGCTTTTATCAATTAAAATCAATGCTCTCCAGTTCCCAACCTTTTCACGAACGGGTATAGCCTGGCTATACATATTTTGCCCCAGAAATCTTCCAGTTTCTCTATTCTCTTCACATAATGGAAGTCTCTCATCTCTGAAACCATTGTCTTATATAATTTCTGAACCAATTCCAGTGGATTCACATTTTTGTTAAAGTTTGATGTCCAGAACAGGACACAATGCTCCAGCAAAGGCTAAAGCTGCATTTTCTACAGGTTTATCTGGACTTCCTGCATTTTGTAGACTATCAACTGGATTTTCTGAAATGCTGTGATCCCTGTCCTGCTTGCTAAGACCTCAGTGAGCAGCAGCCCCGCGATTTGATGACCAGTTGGTCATTAATAGGCTGGAGACAGGATTTCCACCCCTCAGCGGCCTGCCTCAACCATTTGCCAGTCAATCAGATGGCTGGCAGACTGTAGCTAGCATTACAGTGAATCCTCAGGGGAGACTATTGCAGAACTCAGGAAGTGGGGGGCTATTGCTGGGGTCAGGCTGGTAAGCCTGGGCAAGAAAAATGGCAGGTGAGAACCCGTTCTGAGAAGCTGCAGGAAGGGAAGGTAATGGGGGCTATGTAATCTTGGAGGGAGGGGATGAGGTGTGATGCCTCTAATGGGCACAGGGAACCCACAAAAACAAACTCATCCTCCTTTACCAAACATTAACCTGTCCAGCTAAAACTGTCAGCTTACTTGGCTTTGGCCTTTGCCAGTCACAATAGAGCAATGCCAGGAGCAGGGTGAAACCTCAACATGCCCAAGAGTCAGTGGGCTGCTGGAAATCTCTACAACTCCCTTTAACCGAGAAAGAGGTGGGGGAGGGGGTGGGTGTTGGGTAAGTGGTCAGAAGGCCATATGCTGGATTTTACAAGGCTCCTACCTTCAAAACCATCAATACATAAGCCTAAACTCCAACCCAAAGTCTGTTTATTTAAAGCCCGAGATCTCATTAATATTTCATTGTCCCTTTCTCAACCGTCCCCTTTGATAATTTGTGGACATATACTCACAGGTCCCACTACCTCTGAATTCAACCCTTTGCAACTCCTTGTTCATCCCATCATTTGTATTCCCTCAATCCAGGTAGCATCAGGGTTACAATTGTATGATTATAACATTTTATATTCAATAATTAAAATATTACATTGACTTTTAAATAATAATCACAGCATCAAAACATTGCCTGCCAGAAGGTAGCCAACTGACTTTTGTTTATTCACTTCAGCCACCCAGACTAATGTATTACCCCAGTAGTAACCACAAAGGCGAGCAATTGGAATTCAATGATTCCTTAAGATAATGTAATGAATTTTACAGATGTGAGATTTCAAGGCTTTTGAGACAACAAGCAAGAAGCTAGAAGAAACCTTGCAGAAAATTCTTTCACTCAGTTTTTGGGACAATGGTTCATCAAAAACTAACAGAGTAGCTATCTTAAATGTCAGCTGCATAGAGCTATGAAACCCCATATTAAAATAAAAACTTCTCAGGAAGGTCTCTTCAGGGAAAGAGTTATTGGCTCAAAAAAAAGGTACAGCTACAGTTCTGTCCAAAGAGTCCAGGCAATCAGCAAGTAGTGTAGCTGCAGAATTGGTGAGAAATGGAAAAGCATCTCTTTCAGTCAAAGTCTAACCTACTGAGTCTATCTGTGCAAGGAAGTTTAATCTACTCAACTGCAAAACCCATTACAGCTGCTGGATCTGCTGGATCTAACTTCAAGAAGGAACTCAAACAGTGAGTCCCAATGGTATATCCGAAAGACTTATTGGTACTTTCTCCTTGTAATTTTTTTTTTGTCACATCAACTTGTTAAATCTGGGCTTTTTCCTTTTAATAAATAACTGTATCTTCTTATTCCTAAGGATTTTTTTTTTAATAGTTTGGAATAAACCAATCTTTTCCCTACTTAAAGGAAAGTTTGACTCCTGATTCTCTTTAACTTGAATCAAAACAACTTAAAAAGGGGGATAAACAAGCTACATTGATTCACAATTCACTGACCATGCTATAGAAATAGGAGAAAGTGAGGACTGCAGATGCTGGAGATCAGAGCTGACTGATCTCATGCCCGAAACGTCGATTCTCCTGCTCCTTAGATGCTGCCTGACCTGCTGTGCTTTTCCAGCAACACATTTTCAGCTCATGCTATAGAAATGCCTTCCAGTTGTCATAATTCGGTTTAACGTCCAAGATTGTAATCCATTGCAAAATTTGCCAAAGCCAAACCTTTTTATAAATTAATTTGAGGGGCGTGGGCATCGCTGGCTGGCCAGTATTTATTGGCCGTCCCTAATTGTCCTTGAGAAGATGATGGTGAGCTGCCTTCTTGAACCGCTGTAGTCCATGTGCTGTGGGGTTGATCCACAATACCATCAGGGAGGGAATTGCAGGAATTTGACCCAGTGACAGTGAAGGAACAGCAATATATTTCCAAGTCAGGATGATGAGTGGCTTGGAGGGGAACTTGCAGGTGATGGTGTTCCCATATATCTGCTACCTTTACCCTTTTAGATAGAAGTGCTCATGGGTTTGGAAGGTGCTATCTGGAGTTCTTTGGTGAATTTCTGCATGTGTCTTGTACATAGTACACACTGCTGCTCTTGAGCAAAGGTGGTGGAGGGGATGAATGTTTGTGGATGCAGTGCCAATCAAGCAGGGTACATTGTCCAGGACGTTTGTACAACGTCAAACGTCTTGAATGTTGCTGGAGCTGCAGTCATCCAGACAAGTGGGGAGTACTCCATTACACCCCTGACTCGTACTTTGTAGATGGTGAACAGGAGTTGAGGGATTCAGCAGTTGAGTTACTCATAGCCTCTGACCTGGTCATAGCCTCTGACCTGGTCTTGTAGCCACTGTCTTTGTGTGGTGAGTCCAGATGTGCTTCTGGTCAATGGTAATCCCCAGGAGATTGATGTTGGGGGATTCAGTGATGCTAACACCCATTAAATATCAGGGATGATGGTTAAATTGTGTCTTATTGGTGATCGTCATTGTCTGGCACTTGTGTGGTATGAATGTTGCTCAGCCCAAACCTGAACATTGTCCAGAACTTGTTGCATTTGAACATGGATTGCTTCAGCATCTGAAGGGTTGAAAGTGCTGCCGAACATTGGGCAACCATCAGTAAACATCCCCACTTGAAGCCTTTTGATGGAAGGTCTCGGCGGAGCAGGTAACGGCTGTCTGATGGTGTTTATTTTAAGTCGCGGTAGAGTCCAGTTATTGTTTTTTTTAACGGTTAAAATTTAAAGTTTTTTTTAAGCGCCTAGCGGACCGGGAAGCTGGTGTCGCGCTAGCTTACCTGGGAAGGTTTTTTTTCTCGATAAAAGTGCACAGGCGAGGAACCCGAGGCACTACAGGGGTAGAGCCTCCCACCCGCCCTCCTCCTCTAACCTAATAATAAGACCCGTTGTGATAAGCAGGTAAGTGCTGCATTTTGCTTGTTTGTTTCTTTAGATCCAGTTTTCTTTTTAAAGTTTACCTTTTAGAGGGATGGCAGCGAAGGCAGTGCAATGTTCCTCTTGCAAGATGTATGAGGTGAGGGAAGCCATTAGCGTCCCTGCTGATTACACTTGCGGGAAGTGCACCCATCTCCAGCTCCTCCAAGACCGTGTTAGGGAACTGGAGCTGGAGTTGGATGAACTGCGGATCATTCGGGAGGCAGAGGTGGTCATAGATCAGAGCTTTAGGGAAGTAGTTACTCTGAAAGTTATAGACAGATGGGTGACAGTGAGGGGGACTGGGAGGAAGCAGCCAGTACAGGGACCCCCTGCAGTCGTTCCCCTCAATAACAAGTATACCGTTTTGGATACTTGTGGGGGGGACGACTTACCAGGGGTAAGCAACGAGGTTCAGGCCTCTGGCACGGAGCCTGTCCCCGTTGCTCAGAAGGGAAGGGCGGAGAAAGGTAGAGCGATTGTTATTGGGGACTCAATAGTGAGGGGCACAGATAGACGGTTTTGTGGGGGTGAGAGAGACTCACGTTTGGTATGTTGCCTCCCAGGTGCAAGGGTACGTGATGTCTCTGATCGTGTTTTCTGGGTCCTTAAGGGGGAGGGGGAGGGGGAGCAGCCCCAGGTCATGGTCCACATTGGCACCAACGACATAGGTAGGAAGAGGGGTGAGGATGTTAGACAGGCTTTCAGGGAGCTAGGTTGGAAGCTCAGAGCTAGAACGAACAGAGTTGTTGTCTCTGGTCTGTTACCCATGCCACGTGATAGAGAGTCGAGGAAGAGGGAGAGAGAACAGTTAAATGCGTGGCAACAGGGATGGTGCAGGAGGGGAGGGATTCCGGTTTCTGGACAACTGGGGTTCTTTCTGGGGAAGGTGGGACCTCTATAAACAGGATGGTCTCCACCTGAACCTGAGGGGCACCAGCATCCTTGGGGGGAGGTTTGCTAGTGCTCTTTGGGAGGGTTTAAACTAACTCTGCAGGGGCATGGGAACCTGGACTGTAGCTTTACGGTACAGGACCTTGAGTGTAGGGAGGTTAGGAACAAGGCATCAATCTCGAAGGAGTGCCGGTAAACAGGAAGGTGGCTTGAAGTGTGTATACTTCAATGCCAGAAGTATAAGAAATAAGGTAGGTGAGCTTGCAGCGTGGGTTGGTACCTGGGACTTCGATGTTGTGGCCATTACAGAGACGTGGGTAGAACAGGGACAGGAATGGCTATTGCAGGGTTTAAATATTTTAGTAGAGTCAGAGGTGGGAGTATAAGAGGGGGAGATGTGGCATTGCTTGTTAAGGATAGTATTACTGTGGTGGAAAAGACGATGGAGGAAGACTTGCCATCTGAGGTAGTTTGGGCTGAGGTTAGAAATAGGAAAGGTGAGGTCACCCTGTTAGGAGTTTTCTACAGGCCTCCTAATAGTCTGAGAGACGTAGAGGAAAGTATTGCAAGGATGATTCAGGAGAAGAGTGAAAGTAGTAGGGTGGTTGTTATGGGGGACTTTAACTTCCCAGATATTGACTGGGAAAGCTATAGCTCGAGTTCGTTAGATGGGTCGGTGTTTGTCCAATGTTTGTGCAGGAGGGTTTCCTGACACAATATGTAGACAGGCCAACAAGAGGTGAGGCCATACTGGATTTGGTTCTAGGTAATGAACCAGGCCAGGTGTTAGACTTGGAGGTAGGTGAGCACTTCAGGGACAGTGACCACAACTCGGTGACTTTTACTCTAGTGATGGAGAGGGATAAGTGTGCACTGCAGGGCAACAGTTATAGCTGGGGGCAGGGAAATTATGATGCGGTGAGGCATGACTTAGGATGTGTGGATTGGAAAAATAGGCTTCAAGGGAAGGAAACAAATGATATGTGGATCTTGTTCAAGGAGCAGCTATTGGGTGTCCTTGATAAGTATGTACCAGTCAGGCAGGGAGTAAAGGGTCTTGTGAGGGAGCCGTGGTTTAATAAGGAATTGGAATCCCTTGTAAAAGGGAAGAGGGCGGCCTACGTAAAGATGAGGCGTGAAGGTTCGGAAGGATCTAAAGAGAGAGCTAAGAGCAGCGAGAAGGGGACATGAAAAGTCCTTGGTTGGTAGGATTAGGGAAAACCCTAAGGCTTTCTATAGGTATGTCAGGAATAAAAGGATGACTAGGGTAGGTATCAGTCCAGTCAAGAATAGTAGTGGGAAGTTGTGCGTGGAGGCAGAGGAGATTGGTGAGACACTGAATCAATACTTTTCGTCAGTATTCACTCAGGAACAGAACATTGTTGCTGATGTGAATATTGAGTCACAAGTGATTAGAATGGATGGCTTCGAGGTATGTAGGGAAGAGGTCCAGGGAATACTGGAAAGGGTGAAAATAGATAAGTCCCCTGGGCCTGATGGCATTTATCCTAGAATCCTCTGGGAAGCTAGGGAGGAGATAGCGGAGCCATTGGCCTTGATTTTTATGTCGTCGTTGTCTACAGGAATAGTGCCAGAAGACTGGAGGATAGCGAATGTGGTCCCCTTGTTCAAGAAGGGGAGTAGGGACAGCCCTAGTAACTATAGGCCAGTGAGTCTCACTTCTGTTGTGGGCAAAGTCTTAGAGACAATTGTAAGGGATAGGATTTATGAACATCTGGATAGGAAGAATGTGATCAAGGATAGTCAGCATGGTTTTGTGAAGGGCAGGTCGTGCCTCACAAACCTCATTGAGTTCTTTGAGAAGGTGACCAAGGAAGTGGACAAGGGTAAAGCAGTAGATGTGGTGTATATGGATTTTAGCAAGGCGTTCGATAAGGTACCCTATGGTAGGCTACTGCAAAAATTACGGAGGTATGGCATTGAGGGTGCATTAGAGGTTTGGATTAGGAATTGGCTGGCTGGAAGGAGACAGGGTAGTAGTTGATGGTATAGGTTCATCTTGGAGCGCAGTTACTAGCGGTGTTCCACAAGGATCTGTTTTGGGACCATTGCTGTTTGTCATTTTTATAAATGACCTGGAGGAGGGACTTGAAGGCTGGGTGAGCAAGTTTGCGGATGACACGAAAGTCGGTGGAGTGGTGGACAGCGAAGAAGGATGTGACAGGTTACAGCGGGATATAGATAAGTTGCAGAGCTGGGCAGAAAGGTGGCAAATGGAGTTCAATGTAGCTAAGTGTGAAGTCATTCACTTTGGTAGGAGTAACAAGAAGATGGATTACTGTGCTAATGGTAAGCTACTTGGTAGTGTGGATGAGCAGAGGGATGAGCAGATGACCATGTACACAGATCTCTGAAAGTTGCTACCCAGGTAAATAGTGCTGTGAAGAAGGCATATGGCATACTGGGCTTTATTGGTAGAGGAATTGAGTTCCGGAGTCCTGAGGTCATGTTGCAGTTGTATAAGACTCTGGTGCAGCCTTATCTGGAGTATTGTGTACAGTTTTGGTCGCCATACTATAGGAAGGATGTGGAGGCACTGGGACAGGTGCAGAGGAGGTTTACCAGGATGTTGCTTGGCATGGTAGGAAGATCGTATGAGGAAAGGCTAAGGCACTTGGGGCTGTTCTCATTGGAGAAAAGAAGGTTTAGGGGAGATTTGATAGAGGTGATCAAGATAATTAGGGGTTTAGATAGGGTTGACAGTGAGAACCTTTTTCCATGTATGGAGTCAGCTGTTACTAGGGGACACAGCTTTAAATTAAGGGGAGGTTGGTATAGGACAGATGTTAGGGGTAGATTCTTTACTCAGCAGGTTGTGAGTTCATAGAATGCCCTGCCAGTATCAGTGGTGGACTCTCCCTCTTTATGGTCATTCAAGCAGGCATTGGATAAGCTTATGGAGGTTATTGGGCTAGTGTAGGTTAGGTAGGCTTCGGTCGGCGCAACGTCGAGGGCTGAAGGGCCTGTACTGCGCTGTATTTTTCTATGTTCTATGTTCTATGTTCTATGTCATTGATGAATCAGTTGAAGATGTTTGGATGAAAGACACTACTCTGAGGAACTCTTGTAGAGATGTTTGGAGCTGAGATGACTGACCTCCAACAACCATGACCATCTTCTTATATGCCAGGTATGATTCCAACCGGCAGAGAGTTTGTCCCCTGGCACCCATTCATTCCAGTTTTACAAGGGTTCCTTGATGCCAGTTTTACAAGGGTTCCTTGATGCCATGCTGCATTGAATTCAGCTGTCACTCTCACCTCCCCTCTGGAATTCAGCTCTTTTGTCCATGTTTGAACCAAGGCTGTAATAAGGTCAGGAGCTGAGTGGCCCTAGCGGAACACAGGCTAAGCATCACTGAGCAGATTATTGCTGAGTAGGTTGATAACACCTGCCGTCATTTTACTGATGATCAAAAATACACTGATGGGGCTGTAACTGGCTGGGTGGATTTGTCCTGCATTCTATGTACAGGACGTACCTGGGCAACTTTCCACATTGTCGAGTAGATGCCAGTGTTGATAGCTATACTGGACAAGCTTGGCTAGGGGAGCAGCAAATATTGGAACTCAGGTCTTCAGTACTATTTGCCAGAATGTTGTCAGGGCCCATCACCTTTGCAGTATTCAATGCCTCTAACCATTTATTGGTATCATATGAAGTGAATCGAATTGGCTGAAGATTGGCATCTGTGATGTTGGGGACCACTGGAGGGGATTAAGATGGATCATGCATTTGGCATTTCAGGCTGAAGATTGCTGCATAAGCTTCAGCCTTCTCTTTTGCACTGATGGGTTGGCTTTTTCCATCATTGAGGGTGGGACATTTGTGGAGCCTCCTCCTTCAGTGAGTTCTTTAATTGTCCACCTACATTCCTGATTGGGAGAGCAGGACTGCAGAGCTTGGATCTGATCTGAATTTGAACTAAGGCATTAAGCCGTCCAGTCTATTATGAGTCAATTTTTTAAAAAACAAACAAGAAAATATTGAAAACACGGAAATGACATTAACAGAATCTGTGAATGGCTATAGTATTCTGCAAAACGCCATGGTCATATTATTCCTTCACAATAACCATTAAATATATAAAGCTGGAGATTGTTGCTTTTGTGCTCAGAAAGGGTTAACAAGCATTGCTTGAGTTTTACAAACATAATTAAAGATGTTTCTGAATCACACATTCAACTGCTTGAGCCTCCTATAATTTAGTGCACACTGTAGTAAATGCACAATGGAGAATGCAGTGAAGCATGATTGCCAGTCATTAGGGCCAGCACCTGGAAACAGTGAGAAGCCACTATTTAAAGCCCTGACTGACAGGGCACATCTCAGAAAGTTAGAAAAGCCAAGCAAGTGGGTCACCTCCTTGATCCTCCTGCTAGGAACCCTCTTGCTCTTTGTAATGCATGTTTAGAATATTCTAGCATTTTATGTGTTAGGTATTGAAAATGATAAGACCCAAGCTGTTTTCCTGTCTTTACTGCAAAGACCTCACTTCCTCCTGGCAGTAATTTGCATCAACGACACCTCTAGCCTGTGAGAACAAGGAGTTAAAAAGGAATTGCTCCATTTTAACACATTGGTTTATACTAACCAACAGTTAGTAGGCATTCAGTACTGCATCTCTAGGATGGTTTCTTTCCACATCATCAGTGTGAACAGGCTCATAAAGAATTGGCAAGTGATTTTTCACCACATTCTTAATGATCTTTCGCCCAAAGTTCAGAGAATGAAGGCTCAAACTCTGTTTACCATGGACACTCATTTTGACTGTCACTTTGCTGAGCATGAAATTCAAATGCATGACTTGCTTTTCGAAAATAAAAACTGGCACAGTGTATGGCTGCTGGTACACTGTTTTATTCCCTTTGAAGAAACTTATAAGTTCTCCTGCCTCTGCTTTTCCAAGAAACCAGAGGGACACATATGTCAAATTAGATTTGATAATGCATGTGTACAATTTTAGACCCATCTCTGAAAAAACAGTAAGCGATGCTGAATGATGATTTGCATTTTCAGTGGTTAACATATGGATTGGAACCAGCAGTCAGATTCCACAGTACTGTTTGGAGCAGCAGGCTAACTGCTGTGTGTATCACAATTTTACTTTCACTTTTCATTTGCACAGGGAGTCCTGGTGTCTTTCTGAGTGACTGAGCTGCCATTTCACAGTATTCAGCCCTAAAAGCTGACAGCCATTTTATAAATGGGAGCAAATGTTTTTTAATAGAAGCTGCTTGAAAGAAAATAATTCTAAATATAGGTTCGTTCTAGCACTTATGTTGTTAAAGTTTAAATATTTGGAACTAGAACCTAAAATGGAACATTATTTTATCTGTATTGGAAAATGTCATAATAACTATTTGTTGAAGGTTGCCTCATGTATGCCTCATTTTTCGAATGATTGTTTCCAGACAATTTTAGATGGATTACCAAAAATTGTTCTTTCTTAAATTGCTTTCTTCCTATCTTAAAAGTATGGGCTCATTCAACTCAACAAAATGCCATCAGGTAACCCAACCAAGTGACTGTTCTTAAAGTATGAGATAGATCAGGAAAGGGCATTGGGTGGATGCATCGTGGATTGATATTCAAGATCAGAAAAGCTGGTTGATCCTTCCCGCTCCCGATTCTGGAATACTAAGGCAGAATCAGAACACCCAAATACTTTGCCAGTTGGTATCAGCTTGTTTAAAACAACAAGCAGAGGATCAAACCTTTCTTTATTGACTTTTGCAGTACCACACAGGTCAGTGCATTCATCAGCTATGACTCATGTGTTTATAGATTTGGAGGAGCAGCCACCTTCTCCTCCTCACACTCAGTAATAAATTCATCCCCGTGCAGGTCATGAGGAACATTACTGAAAAATTTATTTATTTTGATCATCAGGTCAAATAGAAGGAAACTTAATTTCAAAGGGAGCAAGATATGTAACATATGACAACAGGCTGCTGATTGGTTGCCAAATTGATACTAATTAGTATCAATTTCCCTGAGAGGATTTCCCTGAGAGAAAACATCAGAAAAATATTGCCTCATAAACCTTTATTTAATTCAAAATTTACTCAAATGCTAGGATTTACTGCTTTTTGTTGCTGTGGATAGGCCACTCTGTACGAATCCATGTAGTGTCATGACAACAGATCATAGTCATGGATGATCTACAGTTATACTGCACTTGGAAGTAAGATCAGTTGTGCAAGTCAGAGATGGCTAAAAATACATTTCAGTGACATGAACTTCATATGTGGGTAACACCAGGCCTTGAGAGAGATCATGGAATGTCACCCCATGAAGGGAGTCTAAGATACTCAAAGAGACACATTAAACTGAGAGATATACTGCATAAAAACTGAACTATTTCCTGTGAGGTACATCTCCAGACCAGAGACATAAAGAGAGGGCATTCTGGGTGAAAGAGAGGTATGTGTTCCCTATGAATACAGGCTTGGGTTACAATCTGACTCCACTTATGGGGAAGTATGTTAGTCTGGTGTTATGGTGCTGGTGTGTGAGTCTGGTGCTCTGGTGTAGGTGTGTTCGTCTGGTGTTCTGGTGCTGGTGTATGAGTCTGGTGCTCTGGTGTAGGTGTGTTAGTCTGGTGTTCTGGTGCTGGTGTATGAGCCTGGTGCTCTGGTGTAGGTGTGTTAGTCTGGTGTTCTGGTGCTGGTGTATGAGTCTGGTGTTATGGTGTAGGTGTGTTAATCTGGTGCTCTGTTGTAGGCTGGTTAATCGGCTGCTCTGGTGTAGGTGTGCTAGTCTGGTGTTCTGGTGTAGGTGTGTTAGTCTGGTGTTCTGGTACTGGTGTGTGAGTCTGGTGTTTTGGTGTAGGTGTGTTAGTCTGGTGTTCTGGTGTAGGTGTGTCAGTCTGGTGTTCTGGTGTAGGTATGTTAGTCTGGTGTTCTGTTATAGGTGTGTTAGCCTGCTGTTCTGGTGTAGGTGTGTTAGTCTGGTGTTCTGGTGTAGGTGTGTTAGTCTGGTGCTCTGTTGTAGGTGTGTTAGTTTGGTGCTCTGGTGTAGGTATGTTAGTCTGGTGTTATGGTGTAGGAGTGTTAGTTTGGTATTATGGGGCTGGTTTGTTAGTCTGGTGTTCTGGTGGAGGTGTGTTAGTCTGGTGCTCTGGTGCTGGTGTGTTAGTCTGGTGCTCTGATGCTCGTTTGTTAGTCTGGTGCTCAGGTGTAGGTGTGTGAGTCTGGTGTTCTGGTGTAGGTGTGTTAGTCTGGTGCTCTGATGCTCGTTTGTTAGTCTGGTGCTCAGGTGTAGGTGTGTGAGTCTGGTGTTCTGGTGTAGGTGTGTTAGTCTGGTGTTCTGTAGCTGGTTTGTTAGTCTGGTGTTCTGGTGTAGGTGTGTGAGTCTGGTGATCTGTTGTAGGTGTGTTAGTCTGGTGCTCTGGTGCTGGTTTGTTAGTCTGGTGTTCTGGTGTAGGTGTGTGAGTCTGGTGCTCTGGTGTAGGTGTGTTAGTCTGGTGCTCTGGTACTGGTGTGTTAGTCTGGTGTTCTGGTGTAGGTGTGTGAGTCTGGTGCTCTGTTGCTGGTTTGTTAGTCTGGTGTTCTGGTGTAGGTGTGTGAGTCTGGTGTTCTGTTGTAGGTGTGTTAGTCTGGTGCTCTGGTGCTGGTTTGTTAGTCTGGTATTCTGGTGTAGGTGTGTGAGTCTGGTGCTCTGGTGTAGCTGTGTTAGTCTGGTGTTCTGGTGTAGGTGTGTGAGTCTGGTGCTCTGTTTCTGGTTTGTTAGTCTGGTGCTCTGGTGCTGGTTTGTTAGTCTGGTGTTCTGGTGTAGGTGTGTGAGTCTGGTGCTCTGGTATAGGTGTGTTAGTTCGGTGTTCTGGTGTAGGTGTGTTAGTCTGGTGTTCTGGTGTAGGTGTGTTAGTCTGGTGTTCTGTTGCTGGTTTGTTAGTCTGGTGTTCTGGTGCT
The DNA here is from genome assembly GCF_047496795.1 of Chiloscyllium punctatum. Lineage (NCBI taxonomy): Eukaryota > Metazoa > Chordata > Chondrichthyes > Orectolobiformes > Hemiscylliidae > Chiloscyllium > Chiloscyllium punctatum. The sequence goes on along the minus strand of NC_092753.1, from coordinate 80,564,797 downwards.
GGTTTGTTAGTCTGGTGTTCTGGTGTAGGTGTGTTAGTTTGGTGTTCCATTGCTGTTTGTTAGTCTGGTGTTCTGGTGTAGGTGTGTTAGTTTGGTGTTCCTTTGCTGTTTGTTAGTCTGGTGTTCTGGTGTAGGTGTGTTAGTTTGGTGCTTTGATGCTGGTTTGTTACTCTGGTGCTCTGGTGTAGGTGTGTTAGTCTGATGTTATGGTGTAGGTGTGTTAGTCTGGTGTTCTGGTGCTGGTTTGTTGGTCTGGTGTTCTGGTGTAGGTGTGTTAGTTTAGTATTCTGTTGTAGGTGTGTTAGTCTGCTATTCTGGTGTAGATGCGTTAGTCTGGTGTTCTGGTGTAGGTGTGTTAGTCTGGTGTTCTGGTGTAGGTGTGTTAGCCTGGTGTTCTGGTGCTGGTGTGTGAGTCTGGTGCTCTGGAGTAGCTGTGTTAGTCTGGTGTTCTGATGCTGGTGTGTGAGTCTGGTGTTCTGGTGTAGCTGTGTTAGTCTGGTGTTCTGGTGCTGGTGTGTGAGTCTGGTGCTCTGGTGTAGCTGTGTTAGTCTGGTGTTCTGGTGCTGGTGTGTGAGTCTGGTGTTCTGGTATAGGTGTGTGAGTCTGGTGTTCTGGTGTAGCTGTGTTAGTCTGGTGTTCTGGTGCTGGTGTATGAGTCTGGTGTTCTGGTGTAGGTGTGTGAGTCTGGTGCTCTGGTGTAGCTGTGTTAGTCTGGTGTTCTGGTGCTGGTATGTGAGTCTGGTGTTCTGGTGTAGGTGTGTGAGTCTGGTGTTCTGGTGCTGGTTTGTTAGTCTGGTGCTCTGGTGTAGGTGTGTGAGACTGGTGTTCTGTGTAGGTGTGTTAGTCTGGTGCTCTGGTGCTGGTTGGTTAGTCTGGTGCTCTGGTGTAGGTGTGTGTCTGTGAGTCTGGTGTTCTGGTGTAGGTGTGTTAGTCTGGTGCTATGGTGCTGGTTTATTAGTCTCGTGTTCTGGTATAGGTGTGTTAGTTCGGTGTTCTGGTGTAGGTGTGTTAATTTGGTGTTCTGGTGTAGGTGTGATAGTCTGGTGCTCTGGTGTAGATGTGTTAGTCTGCTATTCTGGTGTAGGTGTGTTAGTCTGGTGTTCTGGTGATGGTGTGTTAGTCTGGTGCTCTGGTGCTGGTGTGTGAGTCTGGTGCTCTGGTGTAGGTGTGTGAGTCTGGTGTTCTGGTGCTGGTTTGTTAGTCTGGTGCTCTGGTGTAGGTGTGTGAGACTGGTGTTCTGTGTAGGTGTGTTAGTCTGGTGCTCTGGTGCTGGTTGGTTAGTCTGGTGCTCTGGTGTAGGTGTGTGTCTGTGAGTCTGGTGTTCTGGTGTAGGTGTGTTAGTCTGGTGCTATGGTGCTGGTTTATTAGTCTCGTGTTCTGGTATAGGTGTGTTAGTTCGGTGTTCTGGTGTAGGTGTGTTAATTTGGTGTTCTGGTGTAGGTGTGATAGTCTGGTGCTCTGGTGTAGATGTGTTAGTCTGCTATTCTGGTGTAGGTGTGTTAGTCTGGTGTTCTGGTGATGGTGTGTTAGTCTGGTGCTCTGGTGCTGGTGTGTGAGTCTGGTGCTCTGGTGTTCTGGTGCTGGTGTGTTAGTTTGGTGTTCTGGTGTAGGTGTGTGAATTTGGTGCTCTGGTGTAGGTGTGTTAGATTGGTGTTCAGTGCTGGAGCATTATTCTTGCCTTCTAGTATTGGGTAAGATCCAACTTTTGTGGTCCACATTGGTATGGACCATGGAGGTAGAAAGAGGAAAGAAATTCTGTAGAGGGAATATGAGCAACTATTGGCTAAATTAAAAATCAGAACCAAAATGTCATAAAGTCTGGAATACAACATGAACCATGTATAAAGAGATACAGGATCAATAAGGTTACAGAAGTAAACACATAATCGAAAAATTGCTGTGGGAGAAGTGCATTGCTGAAGGAGGGAGCTGTTCCATTGTGATCAGATCCACGTGAGCTATGCTGGCTCCAGGGTCCTGGTGAATCATATAACCAGGGCTGTAGTGAGGGTTTTAAATGAAATAGTTTGGAGTGGGGGGTATATGGAGACTTGCTTTCAGTTGGAAACAGTTAAAATGAAATAGGCCTCAGCAGAGGTTATTTAAGTGTCAAGTATTAAGAGCAAATAATAGGACAGAGAGCATTGAAAGGGTCAGGAGTCTAAGGTCAGGCTCAGCAAGTAGGGGTCATATATGAGAGAGGGGTCAGTCAATGCAGAACTGTTGTACTTAAATGCATGCCTTATACAAAACAAGATAAAAGAGGTTGTAGCGCAGACTGAAACTGGCAGGTACGACGTTGTCTCACAGAGATTGGCAGCAAGGGGATTGGGACTGGGAATTAAACATTCAAGGATACGTTTCCAATAGAAAGGACAGGCAGATGGGCAGAAGTGGCAGGGTTGTCTTGTTCATAAGAAATAAAATTAAATTAATAGTAAGACGTGATATTGAGCCAGAAGGCGTGGAATCTGTGTGGGTAGAGATGAGGATTCACAAAAGGAAGAAGACCCTAGTGGGAGTTATATGCAAGCCTCCTCGAATGAGTCAGGACGTGGAAAAGAAATTAAATCAGGAGATAGAAAAGGCATGTAAGGAATGCACTTTACAATAATAATGGGGCACTTCAATATGCAGGTGGACTGGGAAAATCAGATTGGCAGCAGATCCAAGAAAAGGAATTTGTGGAATGTCTGCAAGATGGTTTATTTTCGAGCAGTTTGTGGTAGAGTCCACAGGGAAAGGTAATCCTGGATTTGATGATCTGTAATGAGATAGATTTGATTAGGGAGCTTTAGGTAAAGGAGGCCCGAGGCAACAGTGACTATAATATGATAGAATTAACCCTGCAGTTTGAGAAGGTGAAGCTGGAATCAAATGTATAATTGAGTAAAGGTAACTATAAAGATATGATATCTGGTCAGAGTTGATTGGAAGGACGGTTGGATAAAATGTGGGAGTAATCACACTAGTAATATAAAAGAAGATTGCAAGAGTTTTTTATAAGATATCTAAAATGTAAGAGAGAGGCAAGAATGAACATTGGTCCATTGGAAAATGAGGCTTGAGACGTAGCAATGGGGAGGAACTGAATAGGGAAATTGCATCAGATTTCATGATGGAAAAAACCAACAGCATACCAGAACTGTTCATAACATATATAAATGATTTGGAAGCGGAAACCAAGTGTAACATATCCAAGTTTGCTGATGACACTAAATTGGATGGAAAAGCAAAGTGTGCAGAGGATGTGGAGGGTCTTCAGAGAGACTTAGAAGGTTAAGTGAGTGGGCAAGGGTCTGGCAAATGGAGTACAATGTTGGTAAATGTGAGGTTATCCATTGGAAATTAAAAATAATAGGTCAGTATTATTTAAATGGTGGAAGATTGCAGCACGCTGTTGTGTAGATGGATTTAGGAGTGCTCGTACGTGAATCAGTGAAAGTTGATTTGCAGGTGCAACATGTAATCAGGAAGGCAAATGGAATATTGGCTTTCATTGCTAGAGGGATTGAATTTAAGAGCAGCGAGGTTCTGCTGCAATTGTACAAGGTGTTGGTGAGGCGACACCTGGAGTATTGTGTGCAGTTCTGGTCTCCTTACTTGAAGAAGGCTTTGGAGACAGTGCAGAGGAGATTCCATCAGGTTGATTCTGGAGATGAGGGGGTTGCCCGATGAGGAGAGGTTGATCCGCCTGGGACTGTACTCACTAGAGTTTAGAAGATTGAGAGGGGGCCTTATAGACACATATGAAATTATGAAAAGGATAGATAAAATAGAGACAGGCAAGTTGTTTCTGCTGGTGGGTGAGACTAGGACTGGAGGACACAGCCTCAATACTAGGAGGAGGTAGATTTAGGACAGAGATGAGAAGAACTGCTTTTCCCAAACAGTAGTGGATCTATGGAATTCTCTGCCCCAGGAAGCAGGAGAGGCAGCTTCATTAAATATATTCAAGGCACATTAGGATGGGTTTTTGCATGATAGGGGAAGTAAGGATTATGGGGATAATGCAGGTAGGAGGAGCTGAGACAACAGAGAGATCAGCCATGATTTAATGAAAGGCGGAGCAGTCTCGACGGGCCAAATGGCCTATTCCTGCTTCTATTACTATGAAACTATAAAAATTCAAGTGAATCAGGATGTAGAGGTGAGTGTAGTGGCCATCACTAAGAAGAAGGTGCAGGGAAAGCTGAAAGGTCTGAGGCAGACAAATCACCTGGGCCAGATGGACTACATCCCAAGATTCTGAAGGAGAAAGCTGAGGAGATTGTAGAGGCATTAGTGGTAATCTTTCCAGAGTTAGGAAGGGTTCCGTTGGACTGAAAAATGGCTAATGTAACACATCCCTGTGTAAGAAGGGAAGGAAGCAGAAGATGGAAAATTATAGGCTGGTTTTCCTAACCTCAGTCATTGTTAGATTGGGAGCCCATTATTAAGGATGAAATGTGGAGCACTTGGAAATGCATGGTAAAATATGGATCAGTCAGCACAACTTCATCAAGGGCCTGAGAAATCTATTAGAATTCTTTAAGGAGGTAACAAGCAAGTTGGACAAAGGAGAACTAGTGGACATAATTAATTGAATTTCTAGAAAGCCTTTGACAAGGTGCTGCTAAATAAGATAAGACCCGTGATGTTAGGGCCAAGGTACAGGTACGAATATAGCATTGGTTAACTGGCAGAAGACAGAGAGTAGGGATAAAGGAGTCTTTTCCAGAATGGCAGCTGGTAGCTAGTGGTGTTCCACATGGATCAGTGTTAGAACCACAATTATTCACATTATACATTAACGATCTGGACAAAGGAACTGTGGGTATTGTTGCCAAGTTAACCGATGACACAAAGATAGGTGGAGATACAGGTAGTGTTGAGGTAGTGGGAAGGCTGCAGAAGTATTTGGACAGGCTGGGAGAGTGGGCAAAGAAATGGCATGGAATACAATGTGGGAAAGTGTGAGATAATGCACTTTGGTAGGAAAAATAGAGCTCTTCACTGTTTTCTAAACAAGAAAGGGTTCAGAAATTTGAAACACAAAGGGTCTTGGGAGTGATAGTTCAGGATTCTGTAGGGATTGTAATGAGGTTAGCCAAGTGGACCTCATAGAATATGGGTTCTCTGATTGAGGTTGTTAATCTGGTCCAGTCAGGGAGCCATAGAGTTACAGAGTCATACAAAATGGAAACAGATCCTTCAATGCAACGAGTCCATGCTGACTATGTTCCCAAACCAAACTCGCCCCACCAGCCTGCACTTGGCCCATATCCCTTCCAGTGTCTAGATTAGAGTGGTGCTGGAAAAGCACAGCAGGTCAGGCAGCATCCGAGGAGCAGGAAAATCGACGTTTTAGGCAAAAGCCTTTCATCAGGAATCTGCAGACACCCTGCCTCGATCCTGATGAAGGGGTTTTGCCCGAAACGTCGATTTTCCTGATCCACGGATGCTGCCTGACCTGCTGTGCTTTTCCAGCACCACTCTAATCTAGACTCTGGTTTCCAGCATCTGCAATCCTTGTTTTTACCATATCCCTTCAAACCTTTCCTATTCATGGACTTATCCAAATATCTTTTAAATGTGTAACCATACCTGCATCCACCACTTCCTCTGGCAGTTCATTGCACACTCAAACCACCCTCTGTGCGAAAAGGTTGACCCTCATGTCCTTTTTAAAATTTTCTCCTCTCACCTTAGGGAAACACCCTTTGCTATTCACCTTACCTATGCCCCTCATGATTTTATAAACCTCTATAAGGTCATCCCTCAACCTCCTATGCTCCAGTGAAAGAGGTCCCAGCATATCCAGCCTAAATCCTTCCTATATAACAGGGTGACCAGAACTGCGCACAGTACTCAATAAGAGGTCTCACCAATGTTCTGTATAACTTCAACATGACATCCCAACTCAAATACTCAAAGGTTTGAGCAATGAAGGCAAGCGTGCTAAACGCTTTCTTAACTACCTTGTCTACCTGCAATATAAACTTTAAAGAATTATGAACCTGAACCCCGAGGTCTCTCTGTTCTACAACATAAGCCCCCACTATTTATTGGTTAAGTTCTGCCCTTGTTTGTTTTATCAAAATTCAATACCTTGCACTTATCCAAATTAAACTTCATCTGCTTCTCCTCAGTCCATTGACTCAATTGATCGAGATCACTCTCAGATAACCTTCTTCACTGTCCACATACCACCAATTCTGGTGTCATCTATAAACTTATTAACCATGCCTCCAATATTCCCATCCAAATCATTTACATAAATGACAAACAAAAGTGGACCCAGCTCCGATCCATGTGGAACACTGCTGGTCACAGGCCTACCCTCAGAAAAACTACCCTCCACCACCATGCTCTGTCTCTTACCATCAAGCCAATTTTGTATCCAATTGGCAAGCTCATTCTGAATCCAATGCGATCTAACTTTACTAATTCGGCTACCATGCAGACTCTTGTCAAAGGCCTCACTAAAGTCCATGTAAACAACGTCTAACACTCTGACCTCATCAATCTTTTTGGTTACTTCCTCAAAAACCTCAATCAAGTTTGTGAGACTCAATTTCCCTAGCACAAAGCCATGCTGATTATGCTTAATCAGTTCTTGCCTTTCCAAGTGCATGTAAATCCTATCTTTCAGAATCACCTCCAACAATTAACCCACCACTGATGTCAAGCTCACAGGTCTATCGTTTCCAGGCTTATCCTTAAAGCTTTTCTTCAGTAAAAGCATGATATTAACCACCTTCCAGTCCTCCAGTACCTCACCCTTGGTTATACAAATATTTCTGCCAGTGGTTCCAGAATTTCTTCCCTAACTTCCCACAACATCCTAGGATACACTTGATCAAGTCCTGGACATTTATCCACCTTTATGTTTTCTAAGGCCTCCAGCACTTCCTGTTCTGTAATATGAATTGTTTTCAAAACATTAATATTTATTTGCCTGAGTTCTCTAGCTTCCATTTCTTTTGCCACAGTAAAACTCACGTGAAATATTCATCTAATATCTCACCCACCTCCTGAAGTTCAACACAAAGACAACCTCGTTGATCTTTAAGGGACCCTGCTCTCTTTCTAATTGCTCTTTTGCTCTTAATGTATTTATAGAATCTATTTGGATTAACCATAATCTTATCTGCCAAGGCTATCCCATATTCCCTCTTCGCTTTTACTGATTTCCATCTTAAGAATGCCCCTACACTCTTTATACTCTTCAAGAGATTCATTTGATCTTGGATGTCTACATCTAATATGTGATTCTTTTTTTATTTTTGACTGGAACCTCAATATCTTTATTCAGCCATTGATTCCTAATCCTACCAGCTTTACCTTTCAATCTAACAGGAACATAATGCCTCTTAACTCTCATTACCACACTTTCAAAAGCCTCCCATTTGTCAATTGTCACTTTACATGTGAAGTCTAATCCAATCAACTTTTGAGTGCTCCTGTTCTCATTCCATTGAAATCTGCCTCACTCCAATTAAGAACTTCAACTCTTAGGGAAGGCTTATTGTTTTCCATAGAGGTAAAGAAGCTACTTGGATGCTGCCTGAACTGCTGTGCTCTTCCAGCACCACTAATCCAGATTATTTTCCATAGCTATTTTAAAACTAATAGAATTATGATCACTTGTCCCAAAGTGTTCCCCTACTAACACTTCAGTCACTTGTCCTGACTTATTTCTCAAGAGAAGGTCAAGTTTGCACCTTCTCTAGGAGGAACATTTACATATTGATAAAGAAAATATTCTTGAACACATTCAACAAATTCTTCACCATCCAAACCTTTAATATAATGGCAGTCCCAGTCAATGTTTGGATAATTAAAATCCCCTACTACAAGAATCCTATTATTCTTACACAGATCTGAAATCTCTCTCTACATATTTGCTCCTCAATTTACCTCTCTGACAATTTTTGGGCCTATGGTACTATCCCATCAAGGTGATCATCACTTTCTTATTTTTAATTTCAACCTATATATTTTCACTGGACAATTCCTCAGAAGCATCCTCTCTAATTGCAGGCATAAAGTTTTCCTTAATCAAAAATGCCACGCCCCTCTTCTCTTGCCTCCCTTTCCATCCTTCCTATAGCATCTAAAACCCAGGACATTGAGCTGCCTTTCCTCAGCCAAGTTTTTGTCATAGCTGTGATGTCCCAGTCCCATGTTCTGATACATGCTCTGAGTTCATCAGCCTTACTTGTAAGACCCTTTGTATTGAATTAAATGCAGTTTAGTTCTTCAGATTTACTTTGTTCTTTGACTTGCTCTTGTCTATACTTTTTAATTAACTTGCACTTTTCTGATTCAGAACCATTCCCACCTGTTGTTCTATTTTCACTGCTACTTAGGAACCCCTCACCCCTAGTAGTTTACTCATTCCCGAAATGGAACTAGCAATCTTCCCACAAGGATATTGGTCCCGTTGCAGTGCACAGGAAACTCATCCCTTATGAAGAGATCTTTTCTGCCCCAGAAGAGATCCCAATGATCCAAGAATCTGAATCCCTGAAAATTCCACCATCTCTTCAGCCATTGATTTATCTGCTCTATCCTTTTATCCCCTCCCTCCCTTAGAACTTGACACCAGGCTAAATCAGAGGTGACTACTTTGAGGTTCTGTTTTTTAACCTTCTACCCAACCTCTTGTATTCACTGTCCAAAACTTCAACACTTCTCCTAACTATATCGTTCCTACCAATGTGTACAACAACTTCTAGCTTCTCACCCTCCCCTTTTACAATATGCTTCAAGATGTCCTTAATCCAGGAAGGCAACCTAGATTCGCACTCACTGCTGCAGAATCTCCTGTCTGTGCCCCAACAGGTCAGTCCCCTATAACAATTATTCTTTTGAACCTTCACAAACCCCATTTAACATCAGATTCATTCTTAGTGTGCAAGATCAATTCTATTTTCCTCTGAGAGACTACCCCACTTCAAAAGTAGCCAAAACGGAATATATGAGAGAGACTTTTGACCTACCTTCTGATCATTCCTGACAGTCACCCATATACCCGACTGATCCTGCTGTGAGATCACTTCTATAAACCTACTGGTCATCACACTCAGTGCCTCTCAAAAGCCCTCAGTGACATTAAACCTAAAAATAAGAAGTTCTCAATAGCACCTTATATATAAAAATAAACTGTCCTTCTCACCCACGAATTTTACTCTTAATCATCCAAGAGATTTAAAAAAAGAAACAAACTTTTCTAAAAAATCAAGCACTTAACTGAAACAATCAAAAAACATCTCTTCCTCAAGCCCTCCAACTGTCACCTTACAATCTCCAGATTTAAAAAAAACTTCTCTCCAGCCATAGAGTCATAGAATCATAGAGATGTACAGCAGGGAAACACACCCTTCAGTCCAACTCGTCTATGCTGTCCAGATACCCTAACCTAAGCAATCCCATTTGCCAGCACCCAGCTCATATCCCTCTAAATCAGACCTGGGCATTTTACGGTCTGCGGGCCACATCCGGTCATTTCTGTCCTGCCCACATGAGGTCAATCTTAAATTAGAACATAAATGAGAAAGTACGTACGCCATGCACGCAATACAAATGTGTTGCTTTTGTTTTGAAAAGGATGTTTTTTTTTAATTACGTATGGATGCACATGTGCGTGCGTGAACAGCTAAAAGTGATGCTCGCTGGCTAGCCCTCAAAATGTCAGCTCACGCCAACACAAGTTATGTCATATCCCACAAAATCACCAGAAACAGTAAACTGTTTTCTGATGGAGAGTTTATTAAGGAGTGCTTGTTGGACTCTGCAGAACTAATATGGCCGGAGAAAAAGGAGGCATTTGAGAATGTGCCCCTCTCCCGACGCACTGTAACGAGAAGGATTGGGGACATCATGAGAAATCTGGAGCTTCACCTGAAGCACAGAACGGTCAACTTTGACTTTTTTTCCTTGGCTTTGGATGAGAGCTGCGACGTACGTGACACAGCCCAGCTACACATCTTCGTACATAGGATAACTATGGACTTTAAAATCACGGAGGAACTGGCAGCCATGCAGTCAATGAAAGGAACAACAACTGGTAATGATTTGTTCATGGAGGTAAATGTGTGTTTGGGCACGTTGGGACTAAAATGGGACAAGCTGGCGGGTGTGACAATAGATGGTTGTCCAAATCTAACGGGAAAAAATGTTGGACTCTTAAAGAGAATGCAGGATAAAGTGACAGAAATTGACCCTGAACAGAAATTGGTATTTTTGCATTGTATTATACATCAGGAAGTGTTGTGTAAGTCAGTGTTAAAAATTAACACTGGTTGATGTTGTAACTAAAATAGTTAATTTCATCGGGACAAGAGTTTTGAATCACAGGCAGCTTGTTGCACTTTTGGAGGAAAATGAGACAGAACATCATGACATAGGCTACCACACAGTAGTCAGGTGGCTCAGCCTGGGCAAAATGCTGAAAAGTGTATGGGACCTGAGAGAAGAGATTCAAGATTTCTGTGTGAAGAAAGGGAATGGCATTCCACAGCTTTCAGATGCAGACTGGATTGCAGACCTTGGTTTTGCTGTTGATGTGACTGCACTTATGAATGAACTAAATGTGAAACTTCAGTGCAAGGGCCTTTTTGTGCATGAAATGTACAACTTGGTGAAGGCTTTTATGAGAAAGTTGCAGCTTCTCTCAAGCCAAATGGAGGACAACATTCTCACCCACTTGCCAACACTGAAGGAAGCCGCACCTTCAGCTGATCACCTCCACAGCTACTCATCTATGTTAGAAGCACTGCACGGTGAATATTCAAGGCTATTTCAAGACTTCAAAATGGTTGAGAATGAAATGCACATGATTTTATCCCCATTTACATGCAACGTGGAGAATGCACCTAGCGATGTTCAGCTTGAACTCATTGACCTGCAGTCTGACACACTTCTGGCAGAGTACTTTAGGTCAGTCTCACTGCTTGATTTTTACTCTTCCCTCAAAGAAGAGAACTTTCAACACATGAGGAGGCATGCTCAGAAGATTCTAGTCCTCTTTGGATCTACCTATATATGCGAACAGACATTCTCAGTGATGAAGTTCAACAAATCCAAATACAGAACTTCTATCACTGATGATCACCACTCAGCTGTCCTTGGCATATCCACCTCAGACATTCACCCAGATTTCAGTGCACTTGTTCAAGCCCAAAACAGACTGGATTTTTCTCACTCAACAAGTAAAATGAACTGAAAAACATCAAAAGCACTTATTGCTTTTTGTATATAGTTGTTCGTTGTTTGTAATACTGAACAATAATGAAAAAACTTTTCATTATTGGTTTGTGAGATTAACATGTTAAAAACAAAATGAAATGCTGAAATTATTGTTTTTACTGTTTATTTCTTCTATATTCTATATTCTATACTCCACAATTTCATATCTTTATTGTAACAGAATGTCCTTATGCTTTGGATTATAAGTTTCAGTGCAAAACTATATAATTTAGTACTTTTCACAAAAGGAGAAAATTAATACTGAGCAGAATTATGTTCAACTTATTGTTGGTTTGGCCCTCCAACACAACTCAGGCTTCTCATGTGGCCCCTCGGAAGAATTAATTGCCGACCCCTGCTCTAAATCCTTCCTATTCATATACCCATTCAGATGCCTTTTAAATGTTGTAATTGTACCAGCCTCCACCACTTCCTCTGACAGCTCAATTCCATACATGCACCACCCTCTGTCTGGAAAAAGTTGCTCCATAAATCCCTTTTGTATCTTTCCCCTCTCATCCTAAACCCATGCCCTCTAGGTCTTGACTCCACCACCCCAGAGAAAAGACCTTGCCTATTTACCCTAACCATGCCCCTCATGATTTTATAAACTCTATAAAGTCACCCCTCAACCTTCTAGGGAAAACAGCCCCAGCCTATTCAATCTCTCCCTATAGCTCAAATCCTCCAATGCTGGCAATATCGTTGTAAATCTTTTCTGAACCCTTTCAGGTTTCACAACATCCTCCCAATAGGAAGGAGACTAGAATTGCATGCAACATTCCAAAAGTGGCCTAACAAATATCCTGTACAGTCGCAACATGATTTCCCAACTTCTGTACTCAATACTCTGACCAATAAGGAAAGCATACCAAACACCTTCTTCACTATTCTATCTACCTGTGACGCTACTTTGAAGGAGCTATGAACCTGCACTCCAAGGTCTCTTTGTTCAGCAACACTCCCTAGGACCTTACCATTAAATGTATAAGTCCTGCTCTGATTTGCATTTCCAAAATGCAGCACCTCACCTTTATCTGAATGAAACTCCATCTGCCACTCCTCAGCCCATTGGCCCATCTGATCAAGATTCTATTGAAATCTGAGATAACCTTCTTTGCTGTCCACTGCACCTCCAATGTTGGTGTCATCTGCAAACTTACTAACTGTACCTCCTATGTTCACATCCAAATCATTCATATAAATTACAAAACAAAATATAAACAGGAACATCAGACATCCTGTTCACTCTGAGAGCTGGCTCTGAGGGAGCTGGATCAGTCTCAAGGACTCTCCATGTGTCAATAAAGGTTGACTCAATGATGGGATACTGGCCTCTGTAGGGTTCTTTCAGTGGTGACAAGAGAAAAGCACACTCCTAAAGAAATTCGCTCATTACTGTCGTCTTTGAGTTGGGGTAAGCTTTTCTGGCATCATGTAGTTATTTAGGAAGCTTGACTCTTTCAATCTTGCTGACCAAGACTGAGCCCAGTATGTGGAAAGGATGCGTTATTTGTTTTCCCGGCAAATTACTTTGGGACAGACGGAAAGCAACAAGAAATTCTCCTGACAGCTTGTGACCCACAGGTTTTACGGTTATTAGGAGTCTAACTTGCACTAGATACTAAAACCTTTCAAGAGCTAACAGATTTACTTAAGGAACATTAAGACCCAAAACCTTCTCTAATTCTGAGATGCTATCATTTTTACTCAATACTTTGAGAATCCATATCAGGATTTTCGACGAGATTACAACTGGCAGAGACATGTGACTTTGGTTTAACCCTACAAAAGATGCTGAGAGACCATTTGGTGTGTGGGTTTAATGATGTAATTAATAGGTTAGGGAGCAGCATTCTGGCAGGCAGGTTTGCTACTGCAACACAGCTAAGTTTAAACTAAGTAGCAGGAGGGAGGGGACAAACTGGATGTTTAAGAAGGAAATTGGAGGGAAAGTTAGAACAAGGGAAGTCAAGAAAGACAACTGTATTAATGAGGCAGAAAACTCAGAAAGGGATCATGCTATAATGTTGAGTGAAATAGGAGTTGATGGGAAGGGTGAGGGCAGTAACTAATTAAAAATACTATACATGAATGCACGAAGCATTAGAAATAAGATGGGTGAGTTTGAGGCTCTTTTGGAAATTGGCAGATACAGTATTGTGGGGATAACTGAGACGCGGCTTCAAGTGGACAGGGCCTGGGAAATGAATATTCAAGGTTACACATGCTATCATAAGGACAGACTGACAGGCAGAGGGGGTGGGGTGGCCATGTTGGTAAGGGATGATATTCAGTCCCTTGCACGGGGGGACCTAGAATCAGGGGGTGTAGAGTCAGTGTGGATAGAGCTGAGAAATACTAAGGGTAAAAAGACCCTCTTGGGAGTTATCTACAGGCCCCCAAACAGTAGTCTGGATGTCAGATGTAAGTTAAATCAGGAGCTAAAATTGGCCTGTCACAAAGATGTTACTATAGTTGTTATGGGGGATTTCAACATGCAGGTAGGCTGGAAGAATCAGGATGGTATTGGACCTCAAGAAGGAGACCTTGTGGAGTGCCTCAGAGATGGATTCTTAGAACAGCTGGTGCTGGAGCCGACCAGGGAGAAGGCAATTCTGGATCTGGTATTGTGCAACGAACCAGAATTGGTCAGAGACCTCGAAGTGAAGGAGCCATTGAGAAGTAGTGACCATAATACAATAAGCTTCAATCTGCAATTTGAGAGGGAGAGGGTACAATCAGAAGCGACAATATTTCTGTTGAATAAAGGGAACAAAGAAATGGCAGAAGAATTGAATTGGTACTTCAGATCTGTGTTCACTGGGGAAGACACAAGCAATCTCCTTGAGGTAACAGTGGCTGAAGGACCTGAACTTAAGGGAATTTATATTTGCCAGGAATTGGTGTTGGAGAGACTGTTAGGTCTGAAGGTTGATAAGTCCCCGGGGCCTGATGGTCTACATCCCAGGGTACTGAAGGAGGTGGCTTGAGAAATCGTGGATGCATTGGTGATTATTTTCCAGAGTTCGATAGATTCGGGATCAGTACCTGCGGATTGGAGGGTGGCTAATGTTGTACCACTTTTTAAGAAAGGTGGGAGAGAGAAAGCAAGAAATTATAGACCAGTTAGTCTGACCTCAGTGGTGGGAAAGATGCTGGAGTCTATTATAAAGGATGAAATTACGACACATCTGGATAGTAGTAACAGGATAGGTCAGAGTCAGCATGGATTTATGAAGGGGAAATCATGCTTGACTAATCTTCTGGAACTTTTTGACGATGTAACTCTGAAGATGGACGAGGGAGATCCAGTAGATGTAGTGTACCTGGACTTTCAGAAAGCTTTTGATAAAGTCCCACATAGGAGGTTAGTGAGCAAAATTAGGGCGCATGGTATTGGGGGCAAAGTACTAACTTGGATTGAAAGTTGGTTGGCTGATAGGAAACAAAGAGTAGTGATAAACGTCTCCATTTCGGAATGGCAGGCAGTGACCAGTGGGGTACCGCAGGGATCAGTACTGGGGCCGCAGCTTTTTACAATATATGTTAATGATATAGAAGATGGTAATAGTAATAACATTAGCAAATTTGCTGATGATACTAAGCTGGGTGGCAGGGTGAAATGTGATGAGGATGCTAGGAGATTACAGGGTGCCCTGGACAAGTTAGGTGAGTGGTTAGATGCATGGCAGATGCAGTTTAATGTGGATAAAGGTATGGTTATCCACTTTGGTGGAAAGAACAGGAAGGCAGATTACTACCTCAATGGAATCAATTTAGGTAAAGGGGCAGTACAGAGAGATCTGGTTGTTCTTGTACACCAGTTAATGAAGGTAAGCATGCAGGTACAGCAGGTAGTGAAGAAGGCTAATAGCATGCTGGCCTTCATAACAAGAGGAATTGAGTATAGAAGCAAAGAGGTTCTTCTGCAGTTGTACAGGGCCCTGGTGAGACCACACCTGGAGTACTGTGTGCAGTTCTGGTCTCCAAATTTGAGGAAAGACATTCTGGCTATTGAGGGAGTGCAGCGTAGGTTCACGAGGTCAATTCCTGGAATGGTGGGATTACCTTACACTGAAAGACTGGAGCGACTGGGCTTGTATACCCTCGAGTTTAGAAGACTGAGAGGGGATCTGATTGAGACATGTAAGATTATTAAAGGATTGGACACTCTGGAGGCAGGAAACATGTTTCCGCTGATGGGTGAGTGCCGAACCAGAGGACACAGCTTAAAAATACGGGGTAGACCATTTAGGACAGAGATGAGGAGAAACTTCTTCACCCAGAGAGTGGTGGCTGTGTGGAATGCTCTGCCCCAGAGTACAGTGGAGGCCCAGTCTCTGGATTCATTTAAGAAAGAGGTGGATAGAGTTCTCAAGGATTCTGGAATCAAGGGTTATGGAGATAAGGCAGGAACAGAATACTGATTAAGGATGATCCGCCATGATCATATTGAATGGTGGTGCAGGCTCGAAGGGCAGAATGGCCTACTCCTGCACCTATTGTCTATTGTCTATTGTCTTATGCAAAAGCACCTATTAGCTGAAATCCAACTGGACTTCAAATAGGCACCACAAATGGCTTTATCATTGGAAAATGCAGCAAGTGGAGCATGTGAGTTGCAGGGTATTCCAATGGAAGTGGACACCCTCGACAATCTGACTGAGCTTGGGGAACACCACTTGAGAGCCTCACTTAGGACATATCCTGAACAGAGGGATTCTAGGCCAGCCTACAGCAAAGTCAAACCTCAGCCAAATAGTTCAAGTTTTCTTCAGGATCCGGATCAGCAGTTCATTGTAGTTGCTGGTAGTCTGCCAACTTGAGTCCCACTAGGCTTGAATTGAGGAAGAGAACTCACAGGCCAGTATCCAGAAGAGTACATACCCTGGAAAGTACACCGACACCTGGTTTGGAACAGTTAAATTGCTCAGCAACATTCAAATGAGAACCAATCAAAATAAACATCTGGTTAAATGGTCACCCAGTTCTAATGGAGGTTGATACTGTGCAGCCATTTCAGTAATTGAAGAACCAGTCTTTAACAAAATTCACTCTGGACTCCAAACGTTAGGTTTGCGCAAGACTTTGGGTAGACTGAGAACCTATACCAGGGAGCATTTACAGATTAAGGGTACAACTACGGTTCTGGTCTCTTTTATGAAAGCAGCTGGTTCAGTTATCACTCATTGTTGTGAAAGGTTCAGGTCCAATCTTTGATGGGGTGAAATTGGTTGAGAAAGATTCGCCGAGATTAGCTCAACAGTTTTTGATTCACAAATGGCTGCCTGAGTGAAGTCCTAATTAAATGCCCAGACGTTTTTCAGGAAGGTCTAGGGACCTCAAAGGAGCCAAAGCCACCTTGCACGTTGACCAGGAAGCAATTCCACAATTTTGCAAGGCCTGCCCAGTGCCATTTGCCTTATGGGCAAAAGTAGAGGCAGACGTCAGGAGGTTGGAAAGCGAAGGAATCATCAAACCCATACAGTTTATGGAATGGGCAGCACCGGTCATACGATTTGTGAAGTCTGAAGGGATCAGTTTGCCTTTGTGGGAATTTCCAACAAACGTAAGCCATGTTTTGTAGCTGGATAAATCCCCAATTTCTCACATGGAGGATTTATACACAAGGTTGGCAGGGGTGTTGTCCTTCACAAAGTTGGACATGAGTCATGCTACCTGCAATTGCGGTTCGATGAGGATTCTCAGAAGTATGTTACAAATAATATCCATAAGGATTTGGACCAATAGATGAGACTGCCATATTATGGTATATAATTTTTCAGTGAACATCTTAAAAGATCTACCTCTGGTCCTTGCCTACTTGAGCTACAGAGTTGACAAGAATGGATGCTACCAGTTGGAAGATAAAGTGAAGGCTATCAAAAGTGCCCAGGCTGTACCAAGCCTTAAGTCTTTCCTTGGGCTGGTGAATTATTACAGAAAGTTCATACATAAGCTAGCATCCACCCTGGCTCCTTTGCATCAGCTATTAAAAAAGGATCAGCCTTGGAAATGATCATGTAGCCAATACCATGCTCTCAGGGAAGTGAAGAAACAGCTATCATCCTCTGGGGGGGTGGCACACTATGATCCCAAGCAAGATCTGGTATTGACATCCGATGCCTTCCCATATGGCAGCGGGGTAGTATTAGCTCATAGGTGGCCCAATAGAGAGGGATGCCCAATAGCATAAGCATCCAGGAGTTTGGTTAATGCAGGACGTAAATACACCCAAATAGAGAAAGCAGGTTTGGCAGTCATATTTGGAGTCATGAAGTTCCACTAATACCTTTATGGATATAAATTTGTAATAATAATGGACCACAGACCCCTGCTAGGTCTACTTATAGAGGACAAGTCAGTACTGCCCCTAGATTCAGGCTGAGGTCAGTGATGGGCTCTAATTCTAAGTGTGTATAATTACAAGTTGGAGCATCATCCAGGAGGCCAAGTAGCAAATCCAGATGCATTGAGCCACCTCCCACTGGCAGATACTCCACCGGGGGGTGCTGCCACTGGACACCCTTCCAGTTACAGCTGACAATATCGGACTCCGGACACTGAAAGATCTGGTCCTGGCAAAACTGAAACAGCTGGTGGTGATGGGGGAAACCAAAGGCCATCACAACCAGAACTGAAACCTTTTTGGATGTAGAGAGGTCAAATCACAGTAGAGGATGGCACATTACTATGGAGAGCAAGAGCACTTGTCCTGAGCAAAAGTCACTGCCAGATGCTGTCTGAACTCCACAGGGCCATTCAGAAGATTCCACAATGAAAATATTGGCGATAAGTTATGTCTGCTGGCCAGGCTTGGATGCAGACAATGCCACGTCAGTGGGGCAGTGCCCAGAGTGCCAACAAGGACAGAAATTACTGTCAGCAGCTCTCCCACACTCATGGGAATGGCCAGGTAAACCCTGGATTCAGTTACACATCAACTGTGCGAGTCAATATTCTTAGTCATTGTAGACACCTATATTCTATACTGGCCGTGCATAGAGTTCATTCGTCAAACATAGGGACAATGAGAGTCGTAGAGTCATAGAGATGTACAGCATGGAAACAGACCCTTCAGACCAACCCGTCCATGCCGACCAGATACCCCAACCCAATCTAGCCCCACCTGCCAGCACCCGGCCCATATCCCTCCAAACCCTTCCTATTCATATACCCAATCAAATGCCTCTTAAATGTTGCAATTGTACCAGTCTCCACTACTTCTTCTGGCAGCTCATTCCATACATGTACCACTCTCTGTGTGAAAAAATTGCCCCGTAGGTCCCTTTTATATCTTTCCCCTCCTACCCTAAACCTATGCCCTCTAGTTCTGGACACAATACATGGGTGCCCGGAACCATTGAGGCCATCGTTCACCAACAGGGTATTTGCGTATTTCCTAAAGTTGAATGCTATTCAACACATAAGGCCAATCCAAACTTTGAAAGCAGGCTTAAAGAAAAAGCTTAAAACTTCACTCAATGCCAAATTGTCCCGGTTCCTGTTTGATTATAGGACCACCCATCATGCTACTACAGGGATAGCTCCAGCAAGGTTGCTAATGGGGAGAAAACTCTGCAACAGGTTAAATCAGATATCGGAGGTAAAGTAAAATGGCATCTGGAATACCAGCAACGGACACAAAATTCCACTAAGCAATAGCGGAACTTTACCAGGGCAAAGTTCGGTGTAGGAGCTACAGGAATGGCCCCCTGCAGGGGTAAGAGGCAGGGTCGACGCAAGGTCAGGTCCAGTGACATATGAGGTTTGGGTAGGTGCAACAGTTCTGAACAGCCACATGAACATATGAAGACTGTAAACTCTCAAATGTTTACAGTCCTAAATTCCTAAACAGCCTTTTCGACTGTGCCGGAACGCATGGGCTCTTCCTCTCCATCAATCATTGAAGGGACCTCAGAATCTGAGATGGACACAGTGGATGTTGCAGACTCAATTCCTTTGATGCCTTAAGAAGTGAATGGATTTCTTTCGAGATGCTCCAGGCACAACAGGCGAGCTCCCATGGGTTACACGCAATCTGACCTCGGTGCTAAAACTCCCCAGGAGCAGCTACAAAGGAAAGAACTAGTCAGTGTCCTCAGAATTAGAGGGGGGAGGGATGTAGTGATTGTAGCAAGGTCAGCCAGGTGGACCTCACAGAATATGAGTTCCCTGATTGGGGCTGTTAATCTGGTTCAATCAGGGAGTCCTGGCTGACAGATACAAACAGGCGTGTCAAACATGCTGTTCCCTCTGACAGTTGGTTCTGAGGCAGTAGACAGGCAGGAGGCTGCAAGCCAGGCAGCATCAGGGTGTGGAGAAGTCGATGTTTCAGGTATAACCCCTCTTAAGGACAGGGGGTGGGTTTCGGGGGAGCTGCCAACATCTCATCCTCCACCTGGGCAGCCTACAGGCTGGAGGATTCAACATTGAGTTCTCCAATTTCAAATAACCTCCCTTCCCATCCCCTCCCCCATCCTTCCACTCCTCCCTGCTACCAACCGGATGCATTCCTCTCATTGACCAACCAGCTCATACCCTCTACCTGTCTTTACCTACCCCTGCTCCTGCCACCCCTTTCATCTGCAGCAGCTCCCCATACACCCACCCCTAGTCCTGAAGAAGGGTTACACTCAAAATATCAACTTCTCCGCATCCTGATGTGGCCTGGATTGCTGTGTTCTTCTAGCCTCCTGCTTGTCTACTTTGGATTCCAGCATCTGCGGTTTTTTGCTCTCTAACCAAGCTGACTCTGAGGGAGCTGGGTAAGTGTCAATAACTCTCCACGTGTGAATAAAGGGTGATTTGGTGACTGGATACCTGCCTCTGTAGAATTATTTCAGATTCTCTTAAAGTTATCTTTCAGGTTCAGTTGGAAGTTAGGAAAGCAAATGCAGTGTTCGTGTTCATCTCAAGATGGTGAAATGCAAGAGCAAAGATGTATTGCTAAGGCTGTATAATGCTTCCTGAAGAAGGGCTTATGCCCGAAACGTCGACTCTCCTGCTCCTTGGATGCTGCCTGACCTGCTGCGCTTTTCTAGCAACACATTTTCAGCTCTGATCTCCAGCATCTGCAGTCCTCACTTTCTCCTCCTGTATAATGCTTTGGTCAGACTTATCTAGAATACTGAGTAGTTTGGACCACGTATCTAAGGATGACTGTGCTGACTTTGGAGGGAGTGCTGATGAGGTTTACAAGAATGATCGGGGAATGACTAGTGATTGAGGACTCTGGTTCTGTATTCAATGGAGTTTAGAAGGATAAGAAGGATCGCACTGAAAATTACAGAATACTGAGACACCTGGATAGATTGGATGTGAGATTCAGACCCGAGGGCCCATACTTATAGCGAAAGAGTGATCATTTCGAACTGAAACAAGGAGGAATTTCCTCAGCCAGAGGATGGTGAAGCAGTGGAACTCATTACTGCAGAAGGTTGTGGAAGCCAAGCCATTGAGTGTACTTAAGGCACTCGTAGATAAGTTCTTGATTAACAAAGGGGATCAAGGGTTACAGGGAGATGGCAAGAGAAGAATGGTTTGAGAACAATGTCAGCCATGATCAAATGGTGGAGCAGAAAAATTGGGCCATATGACCTAATTCTGCCCTAATCTTATGGTCTTACAGTCTTACGATCTTATGGTGTTCCAGTGTAGGTGCGTGAGTCTGGTGTTCTTGTGCTGGTGTGTTTGTGACCCCATTGAAAGCTCACTGATCCTTTTAATTTGAATGTTTGTATAATACGTATCACACTTCCGATTGTTCAGTGCTTGCTGTTGAATCACAGAGTTATATCATTCTTTGACCTTTCAAGCAAACGTTCTTCCAATCAACCAGCCCATGCCGTGAATTCCACAGGAATGAGCACTGCAGTAACCCACCTTCCAGAATATGTCGCTTTTCCCTTTAAGAAACGAGCAATAGTCTCAGTGGAATGAGCCCATAACTCACTGCCTTGATACTGGGTAGGTATTCTACATCATATCTGAGGAGCTCAGAGACAAGCACAAGAGGAGGGAATGACATTTGGCTGCACAGTCAAATCTTGGATCCTCTTGGAGATCGGGGGGTGTAAAATGGACCTTAGAGCAGCAGATCATGCACGTATTGGGCTGTGGTGAGCCATCTGTTGTTCAATCAGAGGCTAGCAGTTCTTTGACAGTCAGCAGAGCCACCAGGTAAGGCGTGACTTCTGCCGCTACTGTGCTCCCCTGAAGCCAAGAACCGCCATGGATCTAGATAGAGGTGAGTGTTTGAAGGGAGTGGGTTTGTTCATTGAGGGCTGTGGGAGAGAGATGTTGGGGCAAGGGCAGGGTGATTGTGGGTCTCAGCAGGTCCTCCTTTCTGGATGCCATGCCACTCAACAAAAGGGAATGCATGAAAGTCTTTCTGAATCACACAGATTGTGAGTCCCCTGAGTAAATCCCAGCATTGGCAGGCTGAGGCCTGTAATACATTAATGGCCCATCTCTGAGCCTCAGTTGGTTGTGATGGAAAGAAGGTGATGCTCAGGCATTCCCTTCACAGCATAATTGCAACCTTCCTGCCTGATCAAATAGTCCTACCACCCAATCTGCCACAGGCGAGGGCACACCAAATTAATAAAGATTTGATTGCTTTAGAGGTTTCGAAAATGGCTTCTCATTCCTGGTGGACCACAAGCAAGAGCAGTCAGCATGGTCAGGGAAGGTCATGTCTGACCAACTTAATTGAATTTTTCCAAGTCATCAGGTGTGTAGATGAGGGCAGTGCTTTAGATGTAACCTCCTCAGATTTCAGCAAGGCTTTGATCGAGTCCCACATGGGACACTGATAGTGAAGGCAAGAGTCTGGGGATTCAAGGAAAGTTGGCTAATTGGATCCAGAATTGGCAGAGCAGCAGGAAGCAGAAGGCGATAGTCAAGGGGTGGTTTTGTGCCTGGAAACCTGTATCCAGTGTGATTCTGCACACCTGACTGGTGAGACACTTGCTTTTTGTGGTTTATATAAATACAATCTTGACTTGAATGTAGGAAGATTGATCACTAAGTTTATGGTCGATACAGAAATTGGTGGTAAATGGCAGATAGCAGATAGTCTTAGATTACAGGGAGATATAGATGCGCTGGTCAGATGGGCTGATCAGTGGTAAATGGTATTCAATTCAGATAAATGTGAGGAGATGCTTGTGGGAAGAACAAACAAGACAAGAGAATACATGATGAACAGTCGGACTCTAAGGATCAAAGGAACATTGATCTGTATATCCTTAAAATGTCTTAAGGTAGATAAAGTGGTTAAGAAGGCATATGGGAAACTTGTCTTCATTAGCTGAGGCATGGTGGCTCAGTGGTTAGCATTGCTACCTCACAGTGCCAGGGTCCCAGGTTCAATTCCAGCCTTGGGTTACAGTCTGTGGAGTTCGCACATTCAGCATGTCAGCGTGGGTTTTCTCCGGGTGCTCTGGTTTCCTCCCACAGTCCAAAGATGTATAGGTCAGGTGGTTTGACCATGTGAAATTCTCCATAGAGTCCAGGGATATGCAAGTGAGATGGATTAGCCATGGGAAATGCAGGATTATAGGGATGGAATGATGGGTCTGTGGGGGGTGCTCTTAGAGGGTCAGTGTGGACTTGATGGTTGGAATGGACTGTGTCCACACTGTAGGGATACCCTGATTCATCGAATTTAAGAGCAGGGAGGTGGTGCTGGAACTGTATAAAACATTGGTTAGGCCACAGCCACAGTATTGTGTGCAATTCTGGAATCCTTTTAGGAAGGAACGTCCCCCTTGATGGAGGGATCAATGAACAGGGACATGGATTTAAGGGAAGGGGCAGGACGTTTCAAGGGAATGGAAAGAAAATGTTTTTACCCAGTGGGTGGTGGGAATCTGGAACTAGCTGCCTGTAAGGGTGGTAAGAGGCAGAAACCCTCATAACATTGAAAAGTATTTAGACGTACACTTGCAATGCCAAGGCATTCATGGATATTGGTCCAGAGCTGGAAACTGGGATTAGAAATGTTCAGTGATTGGTGCAGAGTCAGTTGGCTGAAAGGCCTTTTTTTTTCTGTGCCGTTGACCTCTCTGAGTCAACAGCAGCAATGATACTTGATAATAGCAGAGTGCTGAACTGAGAGGAAGCCTTTATCATTTAACCCAATCATTGAAGCAGAACAAATGGTCTTAAGGTTACAAATGAAGATCCAAAGTGTAACACATTTGATATAACCTGTGATTAAATTTTAAAGGGTGTTTCATGAAGGACCTTTAATTATATAGGTAAATTTATGCGTACAAGTGATCGTGCTCAAAATTAGTCGAATGCAAACCAAGCACATCTACAGCATTTATTAAATCGCACTACTCAATTGTTAATGCTACATTCAAAAGGACCATTTCAAAATGATTTTTCTCTGTCCTTCAGGCATGAAAGCAGCAGCCAAGAGCAGGAGTGTCAGGTTTCTTACTGTACCTTTATGTGTATCAATCCTCAAGATAATCTGTTGCCAAAAGTACACTGCACATCTCTGGACTGTGATCTATCCAGCCCCCTTTGGTGAACATATTCTTGACAGCTTTCTTCACAAAGTGCACGGGAAGAGTGGGGAAGAGCTCAGGTTTGCATTGATTCTCATTCTACGACTTTGGAAAGTTCCAGTATTGACATTCCCACCAAGAATACAAAGCAAAGCAATGTGTCATTGCATACCCATCCTCATTATCCATAAAATATCTGGTAAAATAATGAATGTTGACCAAATAAAACTCTTTTCTACACTTCACTGGATAGATGCAGACATTACAATGGATGTCCCTAAGTTCCCTTGACACAGTTTCTTTTATTTTATTCATTGCAAAGATTTGGATTCCATGTCCACCTTTCTATCTTGACCTTGCAAATATAAATTGCTAATAATATTTACAATTGCATTTAAGTTCCATCTGAAAGCGATTGAAGGACAACACATCCTTTCAACATTTGTGGACAGTGTAAACATCAGATATGCAGTACACGATGAGAATGATTATAAACATATTTCAGGACAGCACAGCAGACTGGTGGAATGGGAAGCTCCACAGCAGATGAAATTTAATGCTGTAAAGTGAGTCATCTCAGTAGGAAGGATAATGGGTAATGCTCCATACAAATAATACAGGAGCAAAGGAGTACCTGTAAGGCAGACAGAGGGAATTTTTTGGAAGTGGCAGAACATAATGGGGGCGCTGGTAAAAAGGCATATGGGGTTCTTGCCTTTATAAATACACACATATGATACTAAAGAAAGAAAGCTATGCTAAGCTTTGAAAAAGTATTGGTTTGCTTTGACGGGGATATTGTGGCTAATTCTGTGTATCATAATAGTTAAAAACGTGGGCCTGGAATTTTAACCAGTCAGGCCAATATAGTCAGGCCTTTTAAAAATGAAGGGCAAGACCCACCTCCATCCTGTTTTTGTTTGCAGCAACTACGCTGGAATGGAGAAGGGTTCAGGCATATCTCTCCTTCACTAAAAACAGAAATTGCTGGAGAAACTCAGCAGGTCTGGCCTGATCTGTTGAGAGAACAAAGAGTTAATGTTTCACGTCCAGTGACCCTTCTTCATCTCTGTTCATTGGCTTCACTGCAAGAGGTGGCCAGTTTAAACACTCCTGAAATTTTTGTGGCGGTGGGTCCTTTCCATAGGCATACATACTTGATAGGAACTCAGAGAAATTGCAAACTGTGGGTGAACCCAGTTCCAATTGAGGAACAGTCGTGGTTACACCAGTCGTGGTCTCAGAATGGTCTGTAAAATACAAATTTGTACAGTTCGCCTCCAGCAATTCATTTTAGAAATAACCAGGTTTATAGTTAAACAAGAAAAAAATCCTACTTGCAGAACTATTACTGCAAGTAAATTCATGAAAATAGCAATAAGGTGATTCACTAAAGTACCGCTATAAAAACTTAAAGTAAGTAAAGATAAAAGGCATGTGTAAGGTGGGAAATGAGATTACTCTCTATTCTTGTTGCAGGCCTGGCTTGCTTTATGATTCTTTATCTGAACTGGAGGGTTGAAACTTGAAGTTAAATTCATTAATTTTTAGATTAGATTAGATTACTTACAGTGTGGAAACAGGCCCTTCGACCCAACAAGTCCACACCAACCCGCCGAAGCGCAACCCACCCATACCCCTAACCGAACACTATGGACAATTTAGCATGGCCAATTCACCTGACCTGCACATCTTTGGACTGTGGGAGGAAACCGGAGCACCCGGAGGAAACCCACGCAGACACGGAGAGAATGTGCAAACTCCACACAGGCAGTCGCCTGAGGCAGGAATTGAACCCAGGTCTCTGGCGCTGTCAGGCAGCAGTGCTAACCACTGTGCCACAGTGCCACCCATTATGATGGCTCTGTAATCAAATAATCAAAATGTGCCTTTGTGAGTGGACTCACTAGGTAAAGTAACTTCAGAGAGTGAGTAAAAGTCCTTTTTTTTCTCTCTGGTTCCACTAGAATGGCATTAAAATTTATCTGAAATTATTTTCAGCAGAGAAGGGAGGCTGTATGGGCTTTCTATGCAACTCCCCTTTGTCACAGAGAAATCTAACTCTCCAATATGGTTCATACCCAGTTCAGATGGACCTGGTGGGCTGATGCTGTCTTCCTACAGTCGCCTGAAATCACTGCACACACAATTGCTCTTTGAAAGTCCCATATTAGACAAACAAATGGGCTACAGATGTTAACTTTGATGCATCCTTGTTCCACAAAACAAGATCAATTATGTTGGAATTCTTTGTGATGTTTTTCCAGTCTCCTGAGCAACAATACAGAAGCATTGAGTCCTCACACCAATTAAGGTTTCAATGGACAGTCATAGACTCCCTTAAATTATTTAATAATCATTTAAGATTAACTTCTTATTCTTTCAACTGAAGTGATTCCACAAGAAAAGTCATGTGGTTTTTGGTAGCCATTTTGCAAGACTACCTGACAATTTTAAAGGCAGGTTAGTTGTCAATACAACAATATATAACATTATAATTTGGCAGTTGTGACTGGATCCAAAATAGATAACCAGCTCCTGGAATTATTTCATTGTCAGGTTTGGAAGGTAGAAATATTTTCATTGCAGCAATTCATTAAAGGATTAATATCTGCGATGGTATGTTGAACATTCACTATTGTGTAAATGCTGGGATGCATTAAAGTGCACTTCTCATTGGTGAAAGTGTTATTATGAATTCAAAACAAAAGAAATCATTGTTAGGGGACTGCAAGTAGCATGATTTGAAGGAAATCAAATTCCCAGTCATTTAAAATTGAAAAAAATAGCAGTCTGTGTCATTCATTTAGCGTGGAGTGCATCAAATGACAGGCCATCTGGTGTAGCCTTGACAATTCCATAGCTATCTATTTATCAATTTCAATAAACTTCATTGCTTGGGAGCTGCTATTGATTGTTATGACAACTGAGCAGATTGTGACTGAGTTTCAGAGCCTCTTGAACCATTTATCTGAATAGGAGGCTGTGTTCACATTTTGACTGACAATTTAAAGGGTTTATTAAATGATGATATGTCTTTGATATGGTTAAGTATATAAATATTTGTATTTTTTCTAACAGATTGGCCACCTGAGGAGATTTAATTCTTCTGAATGCGAGGTTTTTTTTGCAGGTTGACATGTGTTTCAATAATAGCCTCAGATTGTTAGAAGGAATTTTCAATGTACGTTCCAAAAGCTTAGCTCCTGTCTGCTCACTGGATAATAGGCGAATGGTTATAGAGGATATATTTGGGGCATAAACGTGGCACAGGGCCTTGTGAAATGAGCACAAGAGGTTGTCAGCTTCAGGGCATAAACTGGAGTGATGCCCCTGTATACAGAGACAGGCATCATCCCCAATAGGCTCACCATTAGCCTACCCCTCACTGCAGTCCTAGGGCTGCCTCTCAGAGAGGAGGCCCAGTTCAACACCCTCTCATCCCGCCAATGCTCCCCTCCCCCAAGACCACCTGCTTCTATTGAAAATACAGTGGACGGAAGACGTTTAAAGAAAACAGGGTCAGGAGGTTCCCATCCTTAATGTCCCACCTACCCTATGAAAACCTGGCCTTTCTGGTGCAATAAGATACTAGAGGAGATGCAGTTGTTCTCTTTAAAGAAGAGAAAGTTAAAGGCAGATTTGATTGAAGTGTTTAATACCTTGAAGGGCTTTGATAGAGTAAATAATGAGGAACTGTTTCCAGTAGCTGAAGATTGATAACCAAAGCATACAGATTTGAGATAGCAAGCAAAAGAATTGGAGCATGCATGCAGAAACGTTTATTTACAGTGCAAACTATTGTGATCTGGAATCCATTTCCTAAAAGGCTGGTGGAAGTAAAATCAATAATGACTTTCAAAAGTGAACTGAATAAATATATGCAAAAGGCAAGTTTCCTTGGACTATGGGAAGGAGAAGAGTCTTTCAAACAACAGAACAGGCTCAATGGCCTACTTCCATGCTGCGTTAATCTCTGATTAGTGTCAAATCTATTTCTCGGATCCTATTTTGATTATTGCCAAAATTTTCAAAAGAGGTATCAGTCAATCACCAAGAATCATTGTCACTTAATGTTTTGACTGACAGATTCCTGCATGCCTTAATTACAGCTCTTCCCTTGCATTCTCTGTAAAAGTAAAATTGTTGCAACATAATATTTATTCGGGTTTAAAATTGATTTTATTCAACAAAGCATGTTTAAGATCAATAGTAATTCACGTTACACTTTTCCTTCTTCATTCAATCGGAAAGTGAGTGTTGCTGCATAGGCCAGTATTTGTATGCCATCTCTAAAAGCCCTGGAGAACATGGTGATTAGCTGCCTTCCTGAACCTGTGGTGATACTATGGTTTTAAAAGTATGGTTTATAATTCTGTGCGTTTTTTTTTAATGAAGAGAGATTGTTGACAGAGATGCCAAACAGTCTGTTCCAAGCCAGTAAAGTAAAGAGTTTTTGAGGCCTAAGGGTTTTTTTAAGTTGGAATAATAGAAGCAGCCTGAATGGGTGGAGTCAGGCTCCCACAGAACCATGATATATAGTTTAGCTTTCAGTAGCTTTGAAGCTGCCATACATCTCTTCCTGCCACAACAAAAAGCTTGAGTTCTCTCCACCAGACTTTTCTCTTAATGTTCTTTCCTCCTGGATTGGAGAAATGTTGCCTATGAGACAATCTACTTTACTGAATTTGCCTTTGCCAAAGGTACAGCATACTATATTGGAACAGTTGTTGTTAGTAGTTAAATAATCTATTATTCTGTCATGTTTTTGAATTGAATTAGACCAATTCTTCTTTCTTTTGTTTGTATTTTAACTGGGGGTAAGAATAAAGTTGAAAAATGTGTTGCTGGAAAAGCACAGCAGGTCAGGCAGCATCCAAGGAGCAGGAGAATTGACGTTTCGGGCATGATCCCTTCTTCAGGAATGAGGAAGGTGTGCCAAGCAGGCTAAGATAAAAGGTCGGGAGGAGGGACTTGGGGGAGGGGCGTTGGGAATGCGATAGGTGGAAGGAGGTTACGGTGAGGGTGATAGGCTGGAGAGGGGGTAGGGGACAGACAGGCCGGGAAGAAGATTGCAGGTCAAGAAGGTGGTGCTAAGTCTGAGGGTTGGGACTGAGATAAGGTGGGGGAAGGGGAAATGAGGAAGCTGGAGAAATCTGCATTCATCCCTTGTGGTTGGAGGGTTCCTCGGCGGAAGATGAGGTGCTCTTCCTCCAGGCGTCGTGTTGCCATGGTCTGGCGATGGAGGAGGCCAAGGACCTGCATGTCCTTGGCGTAGTAGGAGGGGGAGTTAAAATGTTCAGCCACCGAGTGGTTGGGTTGGTTGGTCCGGGTGTCCCAGAGGTGTTCTCTGAAACGTTCCGCAAGTAGGCGGCCTGTCTCCCCAATGTAGAGGAGGCCACATCAGGTGCAGCGGATGCAATGGATGGTGTGTGTGGAGGTGCAGGTGAATTTGTGGCGGATATGGAAGGATCCCTTGGGGCCTTGGAGGGAAGTGAGGGGGGAGGTGTGGGTGCAAGTTTTGCATTTCTTGCGGTTGCAGGGGAAGGTGCCGGGAATGGAGGTTGGGTTGGTGTGGGGTGTGGACCTGACGACGGAGTCGTGGAGAGAGTGGTCTTTCCGGAACACTGATAGGGGAAGGGAAGGAAATATATCCTTGGTGGTGGGGTCTGTTTGGAGGTGGCGGAAATGACGAAGGATGATACGATGTATCTGGAGGTTGGTGGGTGGTAGGTGAGGACCAGTGGAGTTCTGTCCTGGTGGCGATTGGAGGGGCGGGGTTCAAGGGCGGAGGAGCGGGAAGTGGAGGAGATGCGGTGGAGAGCATCATCAACCACGTCTGAGGGGAAATTGCAGTCTTTGAAGAAGGAGGCCATCTGGGTTGTTCAGTATTGGAATTGGTCGTCCTGGGAGCAGATGCAGTGGAGGCGAAGGAATTGGGAATATGGTATGGCGTTTTTACAGGGGACAGGGTGAGAGGAGGTATAATCTAGGTAGCTGTGGGAGTCGGTCGGTTTGTAGGAAATGTCCGTGTTGAGTCGGTCGTCCGAGATAGAAATGGAGAGGTCTAGGAAGGGGAGGGAGGAGTCTGAGAAGGTCCAGGTAAATTTGAGATCGGGGTGGAAGGTGTTAGTAAAGTGGATGAACTGTTCAACCTCCTTCTGGGAGCACGAGGTAGCACCGATACAGTCATCGATGTAGCAGAGGAAAAGATGGGGGGTGGGGCCAGTGTAGCTGCGGAAGATGGACTGTTCCACATATCCGCCGAAGAGGCAGGCATAGCTGGGGCCCATGCAGGTGCCCCTGGCTACTCCTTTGGTTTGGAAGAAGTGGGAGGATTGGAAAGAGAAGTTGTTCAGAGTGAGGACCAGTCAGTCAGTCGAAGGAGGGTGTAGGTGGAAGGGTACTGGTTGGGTCGGCAGGAAAGGAAGAAGCGGAGGGCTTTGAGGCCTTCGTGATGGGGGATGGAGGTGGAGTACTGTGACTGACAATGTAGCTCAGGCAAGGCCGAAAACAGGGCAGGACTTAGGGAACGACAATGGTGGATGTTGATTATGCAACTAAATGGGCCTGCCCCATTCACCACAATTACTACCATTCTTAATTTCACAACTGACGTTGGCAAAGAGCTTAATGCTGGTGTTTCTCTTCAAAGCCAGGGAAAGCAGGATGTAAAAAGAGCAATGAAACTCATGTTTGTGCAGATGAAGCATAGACTATTCCTGTCTCCGATTGGTACCGTTTGCATCCAGATTTGCATCTAAAGGACAACACAAAAACACAGCGGCATCTACATCATAGTGTTCCCTCCTGTCCTAGGTTTTAAGTCCCCATTAACCTACCATAACTAAAATGGTTCCTGGCATCATTTCTTTCGATAGTCTTTATCCTTTGCTACAATAACTTGACATAATCTAAAGTAGTATTTCAAGGTGAGTTTATCTGCATCAGTTCATATCTTCTATAATTCTACACTGTCTTTTCTCTGTCAAGTTAAGATTGACGAGCATCAGTCTCCCCAGTCTTTGGTCATAGACTTATTCAACTCATGTTGGCATTAAAAGAGTCACAAACACTGAATGCTTCTCAACATGTTTGGTCTGGTTCACTAAATAAAATACTCAAGGTCATCTATAGTTTTATTATGATATTTTCAAACTATTCTCTGTTGACACAAGATTCGACAATCTATTAAACATTGCTACGCCACAGTGATTTAATATCTATCACATATTTGAACTTTGGCTGAATCTACATCATAAGTAATACACAGGGTCCTGTCAATACGTTGCATCCAATGCTCCCTCTACAAGAGTACATGGCAACCTGGTAGGGCCCCCACCATCAAGGATATATTTCCCTCCCCTCCCCTATCAGCGTGCCAGAAAGACCATTCCCTCGTCAGGTCCACACCCCCCACCAACCCAACCTCCACTCCCAGCACCTTCCCCTGCAACCACAAGAAATGCAAAACTTGTGCCCACACATCCCCCCCCCCTTACTTCCCTCCAAGGCCCCAAGGGATCCTTCCATATCCATCACAAATTCACTTGCACCTCCACACACATCATTTACTGCATCTGCTGCACCCAATGTGGCCTCCTCTACATTGGGGAGACAGGCCGCCTACTTGCAGAACGTTTCAAAGAACACCTCTGGGACACCCGGACCAACCAACCCAACCGCCCCGTGGCTGAACACTTTAACTCCCCCTCCTACTACGCCAAGGACATGCAGGTCCTTGGCCTTCTCCATCGCCAGACCATGGCAACACGACACCTGGAGGAAGAGCACCTCATCTTCCGCCGAGGAACCCTCCAACCACAAGGGATGAATGCAGATTTCTCCAGCTTCCTCATTTCCCCTTCCCCCACCTTATCTCAGTCCCAACCCTCAGACTCAGCACCGCCTTCTTGCCCTGCAATCTTCTTCCGACCTCTCCCCCCCCGCCACGCCCCTCCAGCCTATCACCCTCACCGTAACCTCCTTCCACCTATCGCATTCCCAACGCCCCTCCCCCAAGTCCCTCCTCCCAACCTTTTATCTTAGCCTGCTTGGCACACTTTCCTCATTCCTGAAGAAGGGCTTATGCCCGAAACATCAATTCTCCTGTTCCTTTGATGCTGCCTGACCGGCTGTGCTTTTCCAGCAACACATTTTTCAGCTCTGATCTCCAGCATTTGCAGTCCTCACTTTCTCCCAGTAAGAATAAAGTGCCTCTTATTTAAAGCAGAGTGGTACAACCAAGTGAATTACATCTGGATCACAGCACCTTATACTTGTCTTTAAAAAGAAAGGTTTAGGGTCTAGAGTATCTCCTTGCTATGTTTGAAGAGGGTTTGTTCTTGTCCATAACAAACCATTGCAGTCTATCTAAGCATGCCCATGATGTTTAGAGAGGGAAGCGTAGGATATTTACCCATTGATAGTGAGGTAACAGTGAACAAGTCAGGATGGTGAGTGGTAGGAAGATGAATGTGTAGGTTCCTATGTGTTTACAGCACTTGTACGTATAGCCTGAAGAGCTCTCAGGTTTAAAATGTGCTGTTGAAGGAGCTGCTGCTGTGCACACAGTAGATGGACAAATTACTGCCACTGTGCATCGGTGGTGGATGGTGTAAATATTTCATGTTTGGAATAGGATACAGAACAAACAGTATGTAAGGCCAGGATGGTGATGAGCTTCTTGAGTGTTGTCAGACCAGCACTCATCCAGGAAATTGAGATTATTATTCTAATACTCTCCTGGAATGTTTGTGAAATGAGTTATTCACCAAAGATTCCCCAGACCCTGGCCCACTCTTGTCGAGATAGTATTTGTCAAGTTTGTTCAGTTCAGTTTCTGGTCAATGGTAACCCCCACATTGTTGATAGGAAATTCCATAATGTCAATGCTATTGGATATTAAGGAGCAATGGTTTGATTCTCTCTTGGTTGGAGATGGGCATTGCCTCATACTTAGCTGACCTGCCACTTATCAGTTCAAATCTGAATGTTGCCAGTGTCTTGCTGCGTGTGAGCACGGACTGCTTCATTCTCTAAGACGTTGCAAATGGTACTGAACATTGAGTAGTCATCACAAATATCCCCTCTCCTGACCTTAAGTTGAAAGGAAGGTCATTGCCAAAGCGACTTTTTAAAAGTTCATGTGTGGGATGTGGGCATCCAGGCTGGGCCAGCATTTATTCTCATCCCTAATTACCCTTGAGAAGGTAGTGGTGAGCTACCTTCTTGAAATGGTGCTGTCCCTGCTAAAGATGGTTGAGCTCTGATCACTACACTGAAGTGACACCCTGGGTTGAGTTGATTGGTCTTTGTGCTGCTACTGCCACCATAACACAGCTCTTTTAATTTAGTTCTTTTAATTTAGATTATTTAATTTAGATTATTTTGCAAATATAAATCTGATTCACAATGCTCTATTGTGCTGTGCTTCTCTCCTTTAGCTATTTTATGTAGACTTCAAACTAGATTACAGTCAATTCACATGAAAAAAACCTCTTCTTCTTTGAAAGTTCACTCTCCATGAGTGTGTTAGGAGAAACATGTGACACTGCCTGCTGTCGTGTTGAAACTCAAAGAGCCAAATGAATAATCATAAAAATGAAAATAACCAATTGGTCCTTGCAGTTCTGAATACAGAGGTAAATTATATTGACTTTACACAGCATTCAAAATATTCTTGGCTATCACTTGAATTGGACCAATATCTAGTCAAAAAGTGTGGTGCTGGAAAAGCACAGCTGGTTGGGCAGCATCCAAGGAGCAAGAGAGTTGACGTTTTGAGCATCATTGTCACATCATTGTCACTGGATCAAAATCCTAGAACTCTCTCCTTAACAGTACAGTGGGACTACAACAGCTGATGGCCTGCACCAGTTCAAACAAGTGACTCACCTGTCAAGGTCAGTTATGACTAGCTAGTTATTGCTATTTTGCCAATGATGTCCATTTTCCATGATTTCATTAAGAAATGCTCCAATCTCCAATCCAATTTCTCACATCCACTTACCCCTCATCTCCTACAATCTCTGTGAGTTATAAATTGCAGATTGCGTTAGAAGATGCACCTCTTGTTTTTCCTCCTTCACTCACTCCAATCTCCTTCACACGTCCGATAGATAAGAACTGGCATAAGGTCACCTCGTGCTGCCAGAGTGCGAAAGGATCAAGGGACCAATAGAGAAGAAACACAGGCATTCAAACCCACACTTAGAGCCAACAATTCCAGTATTGACACTGGTCCTTCAGAGTGTAGCTTAGAGTGGGGGACCCATTGTGATAAATTACCAGGGAAGACTAGATAGTAGTCATGAGAGGAACGGACAGTAGTTGCAGAGAACTCTGTGAGACCTGTGATAGCGTGAAGTGAAGACAAAAGCTGATGTGCATGCATATGAAATGGCCATTGCATTGACAAGTCAAGTAAGGGGCTATCATCACCATCAAAGGACCTAGAGGAGCCCAGCTCCAAGTTGGCATGTGGTTTCGTAGCCCATCCTTTCCAGTGCGAAGGAGCATGAGAAGAATTGTGGGCCGAACCATCCAGCAACCTTTGAGCTCCAGTACAGTGCAAGTAGCAGCAGCTACCCAACACATGAGAGCCACTGCAGAACGTCAGACTGTGGGCATGAAATCTCAGCATGATTGTTACCATTGCAACTCAGATTGTCACAATTATTGCTGCTTAAAGCATGGCAAGGAGCTTCTCAGGAATTCAAGCGCCAGCAGGTTCCTCAGACTGTTGTGGCACTGCCACTCGGCAGTAACAGTGACTCAGTGGTTCACAGAATTCTGTCAGAATGACGGCCATCTTGCTGCACCTTGCCACTCCTCCAGTGCCCCTCCTGCTGCCCACTCAGCCTCCCCAGAATGCTGCTGCCCATGTCATGGCAGCATAGTCCAAAGCCTGACCTTCTAGACCTGGAAGTGGTCTGCAACCCACAAGGCTATTGGCAGCTGTTGTTTTTAATTCATTTGTGGGTTTTGGGGGTTGCTGGCTGACGTCCATCCCTAGTTGCCCTGAAGCCTTCAACAGCCACTGAGTAGGGGCAGTAGGGCAAGTAAAGACAACAACAATACAGGCTGTAAGGAAGCACTCAACAGATCAATTCAGATCCATATGGAATATTGGATGTTCGACCTTTGACAACCAGTTCTTCATCCAGACACACGGAACAGCCATGTGGACCAAATTTGCACCCCAAAATGCCAACATTTTCATGCACAGGTTTGAACAAGACTTCTTTGCTGAACAGGACCTCCAACCAATACTATACACCAGATATATTGACAACATTTTCTTCCTCTGCACGCATGGCGAGGAATCACTGAAGCAACTACACAGTGATATCAACAATTTCATCCCACCATCAGACTTACTATCGACTCCTGTTTAGTATCTGTCTCATTTTGGACATGGGCACCTCCATCAAGGACAGACCTCAGCACCTCACTCTACCGCAAACCCATGGATAGCCTCACAATGCTACACTTCTCCAGCTTCCACATGAAACATATTAAAACAGCCATCCCCTACGGATAATGCCTACGTATATGCAGGATCTGTTCAGATGAGGAGGAACGTGACAGACACCTGAAGGTGCTGAAGGATGCCCTCATAAGAACAGAGTATGATGCTCAACTCATCGATCACCAGTTCCAACATGCCACAGCGAGAAATCTTAATGACCTCATCAGGAGACAGGCACGGATTGCAACTGATAGGGTCCCCTTCATTGTGTTGTACTTCCTGGGAGCCAATAAGCTACGCTATGCTCTTCGCAGTCTGCAACACATTATCGATGAGGATAAGCCCCTCATCAAGACCTTGCCCACACCTCCACTTCTCGCCTTTAAACAGCCGCCAAACCTTAAACAGAACATTGTTCGAGCAAACTGCCCAGCCTCAGGTCAACATTGACCACAACACCGTACAACCCTGTCATGGCAACCACTGCAAGACGTGTGAACATGGATATTACCATTACATGTGGGAACGCCACCCAACATGTATATTGCAGGAACTCATGTGACTCGGCCAATGTGCTCTATCTCATACGCTGCAGGCAAGGATGCCCCGAGGCATGGTACATTGGTGAGACCAAGCAGAGGCTATGACAACAGATGAATAGACATCGCTCAACAATCACCAGGCAGAAGTGATCCCTCCAAGTCTGGGAACACTACAGTGGTGAGGGACATTCGGCCTCGAATCTTTGGATGACCATCCTCCAAGACAGATTTTGGGATACGCAACAATGTAGAGTCGCCAGGTAGAGGCTGATAGCCAGGTTCAGGAGCCATGGGGATGGCTCAACCTGGATCTTGGGTTCATATCACACTACAGGTGACACCACTGCACTATACACACACACACGCACACGCACACATACATGCACACACACACACTCATATTCTGTCACACTCATGCAGACACTCTCTCAGACACTCATACTCACACCCACACTCACACTCACATGCACACTCTCACAATGGCATATACTGCATCTCACACACATACACACACACTCTCTCTCTCTCCCTGTCTCTCACACACTCACACACTGTCTCTCTCTCTCTCTCTCTCTCTCTCGCTCATATGTACACACACACACACACACACACACGTCTAAGTCTATGGAATGAATTTGCATTTGCAGATTTGTATTTGCAGATACATTCTATTTTATTCAAAATGCACACAATCTGTCGGCAGTCAGTCCAGGTGACATTTTAATAATTCCCACTTTAGAAATAGAACCAGTCTGACTCAAGATTTGGATAGAGGCAGACTCTAACCTCACACCTTCAATGCATTGCCTAAGCTGAAATGTCACCTTTTTTTATAAAACCTTAAGTTATCCTGGGAAGGTGACATGAAAGAAGTTCTAGATTTTCACATTAATGATCGAAACCTACAATTCTTAACAGCAATCTAGGTTTGTTGAATACATCGCATCAGTTGCATGACACTTTGATCTTTGACCATAACTTCTATGTCCTATGATCCTGCTCCACCATCTAACTGACGAAGGAACAGCATTCCAAAAACTTGTACTTCCAAATAAACCTGTTGGACTATAGCCTGGTGTTGCATGATTTTTAACTTTGTTGGATAAAACTGGTGTGAAACATGTGTTTTGTGGTGCCTTGTTTTAGTTCTGGCAATCTGGATTCCCCAGTCAATGAGAACATTCCTTCTGTGTTTACCTTGTCTAGTCCTGTTAGAATTTTATAGGTTCCTATGAGACCACCTGTCATTCTTCTAAACATCAGTGAACATAGTCTAAACCAATCTAACCTCTCTTCATACATCAGTCCCTGCCATCCCAGAAAAGTGTCTGGCAAGCCTTTATTACACTCCCTCCATAGCCAGAACATCCTTGCTCAGATAAGAACAAAGAACAAAGAAACTTTACAGCCCAGGAACAGGTTCTTCAGCCCTCCAAGCCTGAGCCGATCCAAATCTATCTAAACCTGTCGCCCAATTCCTAATCATCTGTATCCCCCTGCTCCGCACCTACTCATACATCTGTCTAGATGCATCTTAATTGAATCTACCGTGCCTCCCTCTACCAACTCTGCTGGCAATATGTTCCAAACATCCACCACCCTCTGTGTAAAGTACTTGCCAAGTGTATCCCCCTTATGGAGATCAAAATTGCACATAATACTCCAAGTGTGATCTCACCAAGGTCCTATATAATTGCAGCAAGACACCCTTGCTCCTGTACTTGAGTCCTCTCACTATGAAGCCCAACATTCCATTAGATTTCTTCATCACCTGCTGCAGCTGCATGCTTACATTCATATTCATCTGTATACATACATTTCTCATACTCAAGAGGCACAAAAAGAAAACACAGGCTCATATCTTTGAGGTTTGCCATGAAGAAAGATAAAATGAAATAAATATTTTTGTTTGAACCCCTTTAAGATAATAAACCTTGCAGTAAGATGGCAGTGGCGTAGGCCTTCTGAGCCTGGGGCTCATCCGCTTTCCTTCTCATTTCCTTTCTTTTTTTTTCTTCTCTCGTTTTCTTTACTCTTCTATTTTGTTTTATTTACCTCTTGATGAAAAGCTCAGTCAAGGCGATGGCATTGGCAGCAGTGAGTAGGCCCAGCGAGGACTCGATTGGGCCCAGTGTAGGCTCAAGGGGCCCAGGAATCAAGTAGGCCCAGCATGGACCCAAGTTGGCCCAGTGTGGACTCGAGTGGGCCCAGTGTGGACTCGGGTAGGCCCAGCGTGGACTCGAATGGGCCCAGTGTGAACTCTAGTAGACCCAGCGTGGACTTGAGTAGGCCCAACATGGAATTAAGTGGGCCCTATGTGGACTCGAGTGGGCCCAGCGTGGACTCGAGTAGGCCCAACATGGAATTAAGTAGGCCCAACATGGACACCAGTAGGCCCAGCATGGACTTGAGTGGGCCCAGTATGGACTCAAATAGGTCTAATGTGGACTCAAGTGGGCCCAGTGTGGACTCGAGTGGGCCCAGCATGGAATCAAGTAGGTCCAACATGGACGCGAGTAGGCCCAGCATGGACTCGATTGGGCCCAGTGTGGACTTGAGTGGGCCCAGCATGGACTCGAGCAGGCCCAGTGTGGACCCGAGTAGGCCCAGTGTTGACCCATGTAGGCTCAGTGTGGACTCGAGTGGGCCCAGCATGGACTCGATTAGGCCCAGTGTGGACCCGAGTAGGCCCAGTGTGGACCCATGTAGGCTCAGTGTAGACTCGAGTGGGCCCAACATGGACTCGAGTGGGCCCAGTGTGGACTTGAGTCGGCCCAGTGTGGACTCAAGTAGGCCGAGCATGGACTCAAGTGGGCCCAGTGTGGACTCGAGTGGGCCCAGCATGGACTCGAGTGGGCCCAGCGTGGACTCAAGTGGGCCCAGTGTGAACTCGAGTGGGCCCAGCATGGAATCAAGAGGCCCAGCATGGACCTGGGTAGGCCCAGCATGAACTCGAGTGGGCCCAGCGTGGACTCAAGTGGGCCCAGTGTGAACTCGAGTGGGCCCAGCATGGAATCAAGAGGCCCAGCATGGACCTGGGTAGGCCCAGCATGGACTTGAGTCGGCCCAGTGTGGACTCAAGTGGGCCCAACGTGGACCCAAGTAGGCCCAGCATGGACCCGGGTAGGCCCAGCATGGACTCAAGTGGGCCCAGCATGGACCCGGGTAGGCCCAGCATGGACTCGAGTCGGCCCAGTGTGGACTCAAGTAGGCCCAGTGTGGACTGTGTAGGCTCAGTGTGGACTCGAATGGGCCCAGCGTGGACTTGAGTGGGTCCAGCATGGACTCGAGTGGGCCCAGTGTGGACTTGAGTGGGCCCAGTGTGAACTCGAGTGGGCCCAGCATGGACTCAGGTGGGCCCAGCATGGACTCGAGTGGGCCCAGTGTGGACTCAAGTGGGCCCAACGTGGACCCAAGTAGGCCCAGCATGGACTCAAGTGGGCCCAGTGTGAACTCGAGTGGGCCCAGCATGGAATCAAGAGGCCCAGCATGGACCCGGGTAGGCCCAGCATGGACTCGAGTCGGCCCAGTGTGGACTCAAGTAGGCCCAGTGTGGACCGTGTAGGCTCAGTGTGGACTCGAATGGGCCCAGCGTGGACTTGAGTGGGTCCAGCATGGACTCGAGTGGGCCCAGTGTGGACTCAAGTAGGCCCAGTGTGGACCGTGTAGGCTCAGTGTGGACTCGAATGGGCCCAGCGTGGACTTGAGTGGGTCCAGTGTGGACTCAAGGGGCCCAGGCCCAGTGTGGACTTGAATGGGCCCAGCATGGACTTGAGTGTGCCCAGCGTGGACTTGAGTGGGCCCAGTGTTTACTTGAGTGGGTCCAGCATGGACTCGAGTAGGCCCAGCATGGACTCAGGTGGGCCCAGCATGGACTCGAGTGGGCCCAGTGTGGACTCAAGGGGCCCAGGCCCAGTGTGGACTTGAGTGTGCCCAGCGTGGACTTGAGTGGGCCCAAAACCAAGGACTTATGGCGGCAGCAACATTGAAGGTTAGTTTGAGTTCTCAAAGGCTTCTGCATTCAAGAGGCAGTCCTAGCGCCAACTCATAGATGCTGCTACAGAAGTGAGTTTGGGTTCCCAGTGGTGTCTATCTCAAGCACTGATTCATGGAAGTGGCAGCAGAGTTTGGCTCCAGTAGGGGACACAGTGGCATCAGAAATGGCTGCATCAGCAAGGTGGATCCAAAGCAGACTCAAAGTAGAGAAGCAGAAGGCTGGAAGAACACAGCAGGCCAGGCAGCATGAGGAAGTGGAGAAGTCAATGTTTTGGACATAACCCTTCTTTGGGAATGGAGGTGGCAGTAGGGGGAGCTGCAGATCAAAGCGGGGTGAAGAGTTGTGGGTGCAAAGAGGGGCAGAGTGGTGACGTGGTGATAGGTGAATGCAGGTGGTGGGTACGACTTGATTGGTTGAAGTGAAGAATGAATCTGGTTGGTTGCTGGGAGGAAGGGCCGGTTGGAGGGATGGAGGGGAGGACATGGGGCTGGAAAGGAAGTCCGGGGATGGGTGGGAAGTTTATTTGAAATTGGAGAACTCTGGGATTCCAGCATTTGCAGTTTTTTTTTACACTAACCAAAGCAAACTCATATGGCAGCAATGAGTTGAGTTTGGGCCGATTCAGTACCCGGCAACATCGATGGGATCTGCATTAGTGAGGTCCAGCAAGGACTCATAATGGTGAAGACATCGGTGGAGTCAAGTTCCAGTGGCAGCACAGTGAATAGGATTCATGCCTGACCTCCAGACCCATGGGCCATGATGGAGCAGTTAACAAGCAGCACTGTAACGTTGGGCACTTGTTTTCTTTTGTCTGCCTTTATATTCTGTGTTTTGATTTATTTTTGTCTGTTTTAAAATGGCGCCAGAGAGTGGCGACACTGCACAACACCTTTCACTTTATTTTGTAACAAGATACACATAGCAATAAATAAATCAAATCAAATGTAAACCAGTTAGGACTTTAGGACTGTACCAGACAAAATGCTGCCACCTACCTGTTGTTAAAGGTATTTAATCTGAGGCTTTTGCGGCCTATTGTTTTGGTGCTAGTTCCTGTCACTGCCCAAGGAATCCTTTAAGATCGTATGTGCAAAGCAGACATCTCTGGCTTGTATGAGGTGGTTTTGAAAAGTCTGCTTTGACAATAGTAATCCAGCGTGGAAAACAAAGATTATGATGGAAGTAAGAAAACAGCTACAAGCATTCAAAAACACAGGCAGCTCAAGGCAGTGCAAGGGAGAAATTTAGTAAAATCTGAACACTTGAGGTGTGAATTTAAGGAGACGCTTTGAAGCTTTCTAAAACACTGATAAATACTGTGGATAGATTCCCAAAATCAATTCACTGTTTAAAGTGACCATTTGAAATCCTGAGTAAAGTGTGACACAGTAACATTGTAAGCCCAAAAAAACGCACTATGAAAATGAGTGTTACTCAAAAAGGCTGTCTGAAAAACGGACAATTATTTTTACAAAATGGACTCCATAGATTCAGGTGTCTTGCACAGACAGGAACTAACTTCATGTCTGGACATGCTTCCAGAAAGGCAGAAAAATGTAAATGACCTTGCAGCACCTTCTAATGAAGAAATTTGTAGTAACAATGACTGTTAGATTTCCTGAGTCAAGAAGATGAAATTACAACTAACGACATTGTCGGAAGCTATCCAGTGTTGGAATGTTGATGGATTATCAAACACCCTCCACTGTGTTGAATTGCTTACTAACAAATTGTTGTTCAAACAATGAAAAACAGTGATACTATTGTCAGGTTAGAAGCTGGCTTGTGCTCAGAAATACCTGGAAACACCTTATTAATTCACAAGGACAAGTTTGGGCAGGTCAGTCTGGATGTGAAGACTAGAGGGAAACCCAGTTCAAAGGAGGGTCTTCCTTCAAAAATCACTTTAGGCAGAGAAGAGAGGCTTTATTTGCTATACATTATAGTTCTTCACATCAGGGATTCAGCTGACTTTGACTGGAAAGCCAAAAGCTTGCTGCTGTTTGGGGACTTCAGAGTGTGAATTCATTACCGGAAACCTCTGACCTTCATTTTTGCTCAGTGCATCAAAATAGATCTTTTGAGTCTTAAATATTTCAACTATCAGCATTTGGGCTGATTGGAAATGATTTTTTAAAACTCTTTAAGGTAATGAAGTGCATGCTACAGCTTTAGAAATCACCTTTTTGGGGGTGGGGGGGGTGTTGGTGGTGTGTCTGTGAGTGTGTGTGTGTTTGTGTGTGCGTGCGTGTGCGCATGTGTGTGTGTTGCGCGTATGGTGAAAATGAGGACTGGGTATTTATTTTATTTACATTTCAGACATTGTGTAAGGCCTGGTTATGTCTTTTCTTAAACAACACTCAAAGAGTTAATGTGTTTGAAGAAAAGTTGAGAGAAAGGGAATATTAGCCTTCATCTCTCCTCTTTCCATGTAATGTGATTAAAAGGCCAACTCTTCAATGTAGGCCAATTAGTTAAATACTTTTATAATAATGTGACATGGTTTGTTGAAAATAGACATATTTTGTCAAAGGTTTTCATCTAGTGTCCATCAGGACAATCGCAAGAAGTAAGGTCGACGAGTCTTATTTCCACTCCTATGTCTTATGGTCTTACAATCTTAAATGTAAAGGCAAACAACATTTATACTGTGTGAGAAGAAAATGCTAATTGTTTGTCAAGTGGAGTCTGAAAAGGTAGAGCTATTGCTAGGGCGAATACACTAGTTAGATAATGACTGAAAGTTAACTGTCAGCATTTTTATTTCTTGTGAATAGTCCTGATGAGTACAAACTAAAAAGCTTTGACAAACTGTGTCATTTTCTCAGAAATGCTCAAGTTCTGCACTACCAAATGCTAATTTGATATGGATGTTAAACCAACAGAGTGAATTTCCTTTTCGTTGCACAGGTAATGCCATTGATTCTTGAAGAAAATATTTGGAATGATAATTATCATAAAGGGCATCACTGTTTAAATTGTACAATTTAAACTGCTGGTGCTTTGTTATTTTTACCAGCATCATAAAACAGAATAGGTTATCTTTTAAAACTTTAAGGCTCATTCTCCAAAACTAAAACTTTGCAGATGTTGTACATGTTGTCAAAAGAAGGATCTTGACTAAGATTCTTCTTAGGCACATCAGTATCTACAGGGTATTTTCATACATTTTGCCAGCATTTTTACCGCTCTTAACATTTCTACAATCGGTCACGGTAGCACTTTGAACAGTTGACAAACCAGCATTTCCAAATGGATTTTCCTGATCCAGTTTATTTCAGTGCAATAACATTGACTGTGAAATTACTTTTTACATCTAATGCCAAATTGTCATAGTTGAATGGTTCAGTCAAGCTCAGGAAGCTGGTCCTGTGTTGGTTAAACACCACAGGAATTGAAGTGGGCCATCTAGTACCCATTTCAGGTTGCTTTCAAGTTACCCCCATCCCACACCCTTCACCCCATGTTCCAGGGAGGACAATGACAATGCTTACTAACACACTCTGAAGCTGTTCTTGAAGTATAGCAGTATTGATATTAATGACTGAGAGGAGCTCACTTCCAATCACTCAAAAGGCTAACTCAGCAATCAGGTAAAAACAATGACTGCAGATGCTGAAAACCAAATACTGGATTAGTGGTGCTGGAAGAGCACAGCAGTTCAGGCAGCATCCAACGAGCAGCGAAATCGGCGTTTCGGGCAAAAGCCCTTCATCAGGAATAAAGGCAGTGAGCCTGAAGTGTGGAGAGATAAACTAGAGGAGGGTGGGGGTGGGGAGAGAGTAGCACAGAATACAATGGGTGAGTGGGGGAGGAGATGAAGGTGATAGGTCAGGGAGGAGAGGGTGGAGTGGATAGGTGGAAAAGGAGATAGGCAGGTCGGACAAGTCCAGACAAGTCATGGGGACAGTGCTGAGCTGGAAGTTTAGAACTAGGGTGAGGTGGGGGAAGGGGAAATGAGGAAACTGTTGAAGTCCACATTGATGCCCTGGGGTTGAAGTGTTTCGAGGCGGAAGATGAGGCGTTCTTCCTCCAGGCGTCTGGTGGTGGGGGAGCGGCGGTGAAGGAGGCCCAGGATCTCCATGTCCTCGGCAGAGTGGGATGGGGAGTTGAAATGTTGAGCCACGGGGCGGTGTGGTTGATTGGTGCGGGTGTCCCGGAGATGTTCCCTAAAGCGCTCTGCTAGGAGGTGCCCAGTCTCCCCAATGTAGAGGAGACCACATCGGGAGCAACGGATACAATAAATGATATTAGTGGATGTGCAGGTAAAACTTTGATGGATGTGGAAGGCTCCTTTAGGGCCTTGGATAGAGGTGAGGGAGGAGGTGTGGGCACAGGTTTTACAGTTCCTGCGGTGGCAGGGGAAAGTGCCAGAATGGGAGGGTGGGTCGTAGGGGGGTGTGGACCTGACCAGGTAGTCATGGAGGGAACGGTCTTTGCGGAAGGCGGAAAGGGGTGGGGAGGGAAATATATCCCAGGTGGTGGGGTCTTTTTGGAGGTGGCGGAAATGTCGGCGGATGATTTGGTTTCATCAGGATTTCATCATCAGGATTTCCTGATGAAGGGCTTTTGCTCGAAACATTAATTTTCCTGATCCTCTGATGCTGCCTGACCTGCTGTACTTTTCCAGTACCACTCTAATCTTGACTCTAATCTCCAGCATCTGCAGTATTCACTTTCGCCATGAAGAAAGAACATGCAAACAAACAACCTGAGTTCTTAGGAAGGATCACTCTACCCAAAACATTAACTCTGATTTCTCTCCACAGATGCTGCCAGGCCTGCTGAGCTTTTCCAGTAATTTCTGATTTTTTTCTCTGATTTACAGCATTTGCAGTTCTTTC
The DNA here is from genome assembly GCF_047496795.1 of Chiloscyllium punctatum. Lineage (NCBI taxonomy): Eukaryota > Metazoa > Chordata > Chondrichthyes > Orectolobiformes > Hemiscylliidae > Chiloscyllium > Chiloscyllium punctatum. The sequence continues at coordinate 80,520,176 of NC_092753.1, read as the reverse complement.
AGTTTTTAAACGTAGAAATAGCTTTATTGTCACATGCACTCGAATGAGAGCAGTGAAAAGTCACTGTTTATGTTGCCATCTTAGCTACAGGATACCTAGGTGTGATACTTAAGTATTTGGTACAGAATTGAAAAGGTTATAAAGAAAATGCACACTATTGGTTTTTGTCCTCAATTTTACGTGATACATCTTCCCCCTGAATCTGCCAGATTATGCATAATGTTCAGCACCATTGGTGACTCCTCAGACACTGAATCAGTCCAAGATTAAATGCAGCAAGATTTGGACAATGTCCAGCCTTGGGCTGACAAGTGGCAAGTAACATTTGTGGCACATAATTGTCAGGCAATGACCATTTCCCATAAGTGACAACCTAACCAGCACCCTTCGACATTCAATGGTGTTGCCATTACTGTATCCCCCACTATCAACATTCTGGGGTTATTGTTCACCAGAAATTGATTTATATTTGCCATGTAAATACAGTGACTACAAGAGCAGGTCAGAGGCTAGGAATGCTGATGACTCCCTGAAGCCTGTCCACCATCTACAAGGCACTAGTCAGAAATGTGATGGAATATCCCCCCCTTGCCTGTATGGGCACACCTCCAACAAGGCTCAAGAAGCTTGACTTTGTTCTAAACCATACCAATCCCCTCAAAATATATTAAGAAGATAGTCTAGACTCTAACATTTTCTTATTTTAAAGGTAAATGTAAGGCATTGCATTCCAGATTCAATCAGTCAAGCTACTCCAAGTTAAGCAAAATGCAATTTATTTTTATATGACAGTTAAAATACAGACAAAATAAACAGAAAAGAAAAGAATTCTGTAGCAGTGTTGCTCCTTTAGCAAGGTTATGTTGTCCTTGTTTTCTTCAGAAGGGAGGTTCTGGTTTGTCTGGCATTAGGCCACTTTGATTATGGCTAACAGATATTGCCTAAGGCAACAATCAGGGAAAAGGGTTTTTGGTTTTTTTTAAAAATATACTTCTGCAAGGAAAGGGGAGTGGTCAGTTCTGCCAGTTTTTTCTGGTTTGGTTTAGTTTTAGCTAGGAACCCCAGAAGATGCTGGGAAAAAGAGGTACCATGTTTCAATCAATGATCCCTGGCTGATCCTTTCTGCAATCTCTCTCTCCTGTAAGAACCTGTGTTTGAATTTACCTTTTTGCCAAGGGGTGTGTTTATGGATGTTGCAGGACATTGAAACAGCTCTTTGTTAAGTTGCAGAGGATATCATATCGGCTGAGTTTTCAAATAGTTATTATTCTAGATTCTGTTTTCTTTTGCTTGTGTTTCATTCAGTAGTCTGTAAATAAATTCTGTTTTGTTTAAAACTGAGTGGTTGGACCCACTGCATCCCTCCTGGAATATTCACTTCATACCTGCTTAAAACAACTAGAAATGCTAGGGTCTGGGTTATCTTCTTAAAATGTTTTGAGGGGTTCTTTGTTGGATTTATTCTATAGTTCAAATTTGAGATTAGGGTTGTTGGACTCAAAGACGGTGAGTGGTAGGTGTTGGTGTCGTTTGATCAGGGTATTGAATTTGGTTGGTTTAAGCAGTGCTTGGTGCAATAGTAAAGTTGCGAACGCCAGGAGCAGCAGATAAAGATGTTGCAATATTAAGAAATCCAGGATCGTCTCAATCTGTGATGTTGAAAGATGAGGAGATATGTACCTCTGAAGGATGATTGCCAGAAAAAGTGCTAGTAAGTGGAATCTACGGTGAGACAAGAAGTGCTCAATTATGTAGAGTGAGGTTAGAGTCTCCAACGAAAAGTGGAGAAGTGGCGGTAGGAGTATTAAAACAACTCTCAGCTCCAGGAATACAATTTCTGTGAATGATACAGCTGGGTCACAGGTAGGAGTGCTGTCTACTCTCGTTGAAAAGCCAGTGGAAACTCAGGCAACTGAGCTATTGTAGAAAGCCTGGACCTTTTCCTGACCGTGTGGTAACGAGGTCACCAGTTGAAACAGGAGAGATCAGAGAGTACAGATAAGAAAGTTGAAGTGGAATTAGCAGGCACTCTGTTTGATCAGATGGTTGAGACAAACCAGGAGCAGATGGATGACAAAGTAGTCACCTTTAGCTCAGAGAAGTTAACTGGGTTACAGCAGAAAGATGAAAATTTGAAGCAATTGTATCAAAAAGCATACTCAAAAGAAGAATCCAGATGTATCCCTGAATGCTACTATCTCAGAACTGATGTCTTAATGAGGAAGTGGAGACCATCACATAGTCAGGCAGAAGAGAAATGGGCAGGAATTCATCAAGTCGTATTGCCAGTGGATTATAGAAAGGAGGGGTTGCAGGTTGTGCATGATGCAGTAGGAGGTTTATGGGTAATAAACACTCAAGCTAAAATACAAAAACATTTTTACTAGCCTAAACTGTGTGCAGGTTTACTGTGTGCAGTTTCGATCTCCTTACTTGAGAAAGGATGTACTAGCACTAGAGTGGGTTCAGAGGAGGTTCACTAGGTTGATTCTGGAGTTGAGGGGGTTGGTTTATGAGGAGGGACTGAGTAGACTGGGATTATATTCATTGGAATTCAGAAGAATGAGGGTGGAAGCTTATAGAAACATATAAAATTATGAAGGGAGTAGATAAGATAGAAGTAGAGAGGATGTTTCCACTGGCAGATGAAACCAGGACAAGAGGGCATAGCCTCAAGATTACAGGGAGCAGATTTAGGACTGAATTGAGAAGGAACTTCTTCACCCAAAGGATTGTTAATCTCCGGAATTCCTTGCCCAGTGAAATAGTTAATGTTACTTCAGAAAATGTTTTTAAAGATAAGTAGATTTTTTTTAACAATAAGGGAACTAATGGATACAGTGAGAGCATGCGTAAGAGGATCTGAGTCCATGAAAAGATCAGCCATGATCCTATTGAATCCTATTGAAAGGCGGGACAGCCTACTCCTGCTCCAGTTCTTACATTCTTATGCTATGAACTGCACAAGAATGTAGTTGAATTTTGCCAGACATTTCATACATGTCAGGTAATTGGAAACCTGCAAACAGTAATAATTGCACCTTTAATACCAATTCTTGCCTTTGAGAAACCTTTTGCAAGAGTCTTAACTGATCGCATAGGACCCCTACCTGAAACAAAAAGTGGGAATCAGTATTTGTTAACAATAATGGATGTGTCCATTAGATTTCCAGAGCCATTCCATTATGCAATATCACAGCTAAAAAGATTGTCAAAGAGTTACTCAAATCATTTACTAGATACGTACTGCCCACAGTGATACGATCAGATCAAGGGTCAAACTTTACATCAAAATTATTCAAGGAAGTTAAGGGTTGTTTAGGGATGAAATAATTCAAATCCACTGCGTACCATCCAGAATCACAGGGCACGCTAGAAAAATGGCATTAGACATTAAATACCATGTTAAGAGCTTATAGTCAAGAATCTCCAGATGATTGGGATAAAGGAATTCCTTTTGTACTTTTTACCATGAGAGATGCATCAAATGAATCAAACAATTTCCTTCCACTTGAATTAGTTTTAGGGCCTGAAGTGAGAGGACCATGAAACTTGATTAAGGAGAAATTGATGAGTCAGAATTCAGAGACCTCATATTTGGACTGTGTGTCAAATTTTAGGGACCACTTAAATAGAGTGGGGGAGTTGGCTAAACAGCATTTAAAAGTGTCACAGCATACAATGAAACAGGAAACAGAGAAGAAATCAAAAATACATGATTTTGCTATCAGAGATAAAGTATTAGTGTTACTTCCAGTGATAAGTGAACCGTAAAAAGCAAGGCTTAATGGACCTCATCAAGTCGAAAGGAAGTTGAGTGAGGTGAACTATTTGACAAGGACTCCAGACTGAAAGAAATCACACAGACAGTGTCATGTGAATATAATCAAAAGGTATTCTGATAGGGAAAGAAAGCAAGAGAGGACTCTGTTATTAGTTGCAACACAGAGTGAAGAACCAAGTTCAGAGTGTTCTGAATTAGGCATAGCTCAAATTAACTTGGACAATGAAGAAGTTGTCAAAAATTGGGATAAATAATTAAGTTACCTTCCAGAGGAAAATTGAAATGACCTGAAAGAGTTATTGCTATCACATGGGGAGATATGTGGAAATAAGCTGGGAAGTACTAACAGAATTATGCATGGTGTGGACATAGGAGATGCTGTTGCAATTAAGCAACATCCTTATAGGCTTAACCCTCTAATATTGGCCCATGTTCAAAAGGAGATTGAACGCATGCGCCCAAAACAACATAATTAAAGTGAGTTACAGTGACTGGAGCTCACCCATAGTAACGGGCCAAAACCAGATGGTACACAACGGTTATGTATAGACTATCACAAAGTTGATGCAGTTACAAAATCTGATTCATTTATGATCCTTTGTTTAGAAACCTATGTTAAAAAGGTGGGACAAACAACTTATATTTCTAAGTTGGACTTGCTCTTAGGGTACTGGCTGGTATGTTTGTCCAAAAGAGCATGGACAGTTTCAGCTTTCGTAATACCGAATGGAATATATCAATTTAAAGTCATGCCATTTCATGTGAAAAATGCACCAGCCACATTTGAAAGACTAACCAATAAGATAATTTCTAGATTACCCAATTGTGTAATTTATATTCGTGACCTGGTGATCTTAGTCACACACAGAAGGAACATTTGTAATGTTTATCAGAATTGTTCAATCAACTTCGGAATGCAGACTTGGTGATAAACCTGGCTAAAAGTGAACTTGCCAAAGCCCAAGTCACCTTTCTGGGCCATGTTATTGAAAATGGACAAATGGCCCCACGGAATATAAAAACAAACATTATTGGGGAGTTTCCCACACCATCGACAAAACACAATTCCTGGGCTTGAGTGGGTGTTATCAGAATTACATACCAAATTTTAGCAGGTTGGCTGCTCCACTCACTGAATTACTCAGGAAGGCAAGAAGTTTCAGTGGACGGCGGACTGTCAGAAAGTATTTGACAACCTGAAAGCTGTGTTAAACAGTTCACCAGTATTAGCCACAACTAATTAAGTAAGGCATTCAAGGTGGCTATCGATATGAGTGATATGGCTGTCAGTGCTGTGCACTTGTAGGAAGGCAGTGAAAAGATAGATAGATCTATCAGGTATTTCTCCAGGAAATTAAACATTCATCAGCAGAAATATTCAGCAGTTGAGAAGGAGACTTTGAGCTTGGTATTAGCGTTACAATTTTCAACATTTATGTTACCAGTAATGTATCTGAGACAATCATATATATTAATCATAACCCATTGAAGTCTTTGGAGAAATTTAAGGACAAAAATTCCAGACTGTTTAAGTGGAGCGTGTTATTAGAACCATTCAATTTGAAAATTGTGTATGTAGCAGGACGAGAAAACATGATTGCCGATGCATTGTTCGAGACTGGGGTGAGATACGGAGGTGGCCGGTGACACGAGTAAATGGACTGAAATCGAATGTAGTAGTGCATGTTTGCATGTTTATAGTCAATGAGAAGTATATGTATTGTATTGTACTAACAATGTAAGATTAATGAGTTTTAAAATGAAGCCATCTTTGGATATTGATGGGTTTTTTTTAAGGGGAGAGGTGTGGTGATGCTGCTCCTTTAACAAGATCATGTTGTACTTGGTTTGTTCAAAAGAGGTTGTAAAAGGCAGAGGTTCTGGTTTGTCTGGCATCAGGCCACTTTGATTATGGCTAATCAATACTGCCTGAGGCAACAATCAGGGAAAAGGACATTTAGATTTTTTTTTTAAATACTTGTACGAGGAGAGGGGAGTGACCAGTTCTGCCAGTTCAGGGGTTTTTCTGATTGGGTTTAGTTTTAGCTGGGACCCCGAGAAGATGCTGGGGAAAAGGAGATTCCATGTTTCAGCAAATGATTCCTGCCTAATCCTCTCTGCAATCTCTCTCTCCTGTAAGAAGCCATGTTCAAATTTACTTTTTTGCCAAAGGGTGTGTGTGTGTATGTTACAGGGAATCAGAACAGCTCTTTCTTAAGTTGTGGGGGATATAGAATCATGGAGTCACAGAGATGTACAACATGAAAACTGACTCTTCGGTCCAACTCATCCATGCCAACCAGATAGCCGAACCCAATGTAGTCCCACCTGCCAGCACCTGGCCCATATCCCTCCAAGCCCTTCTTATTCATATACCCATCCCAATGCCTTTTAAATGTTGTAATTGTACCAGCCTCCACCACTTTCTCTGGAAGCTCATTCCACATACACACCATACTCTGTGTGAAAAGATTGCCATTAGGTCTCTTTTCCCCTCTCACCCTAAACCTATGCCCCTCTAGTTCTGGACTCCTCCACCCCAGGGAAAAGACCTTGTCTACTTACCCTGGCCATGCACCTCATGATTTTACAAACCTCAATAAGGTCACTCCTCAACAAAGGCAAAAAGACCATAATTGGAGTTGTGTACAGACCTCCTAACAGTGGTCAGGACCAGGGATGCAACATGTACCGGGAAATAGAGAAGGCATGTCAGAAAGGCAAGGTCACAGTGATCATGGGAGACTTCAATATGCAGGTGGACTGGGTAAATAATGTTGCCAGTGGATCCAAAGAAAGGGAATTCATGGAATGCCTACAGGATGGTTCTTTGGAACAGCTTGTCGTGGAGCCCACAAGGGAGCAGGCTATTCTGGACCTAGTGCTTTGCAATGAACCAGACTTTATAAAAGATCTTAAAGTAAGGGAACCCTTAGGAACCAGCGATCATAATATGGTAGAGTTCAGTCTGGAGTTTGAAAGAGAGAAGGCAAAATAGGATGTAATGGTGTTACGGTTAAATAAAGGCAATTATGAGGGCATGAGAGAGGAACTGATGAAAATAGACTGGAAGCAGAGGCTTGCAGGGAAGACAGTAGAGCAAAAATGGCAGGAGTTTGTGGGTATAATTAAGGACACTGTACAGAGGTTCATCCCCAAGAAGAGAAAGATTATCTGGGGAGGGATTAGACAGCCATGGCTGACAAAGGAAGTCAGGAAATGTATTAAAGAAAAAGAGAGATCCTATAAAGTGGCCAAGAGCAGTGGGAAATCAGAAGATTGGGAAGGCTACAAAAACAAACAGAGGATAACAAAGAGAGTAATAAGAAAGGAGAGGATCAAATATGAAGGTAGGCTAGCCAGTAATATTAGAAATGATAGTAAAAGTTTCTTTCAATACATAAGAAACAAACGACAGACAAAAGTAGACATTGGGCCACTTCAAACTGATGCTGGAAGCCTAGTGATGGGAGATAAGGAAATAGCAGGAGAAATTAACAAGTACTTTGCATCAGTTTTCACAGTGGAAGACAGGAGTAATATCCCAACAATTAAAGGGAGTCAGGAGGCTGAGTTGAGTATGGTTGTCATTACAAAAGAGATAGTGCTAGAAAAGCTAAAAAGTCTTAAAATTGATAAATCTCCTGGCCCCGATGGGATACATCCTAGAGTTCTGAGAGAGGTGGCTGAGGAAATAGCGGAGGCATTGGTTGAGATCTTTCAAGAGTCACTGGAATCACAGAAAGTCCCGGATGATTGGAAGATCGCGGCTGTAACCCCATTGTTCAAGAAAGGATCAAGACAAAAGATGGAAAATTATAGGCCAATTAGCCTAACTTCGGTTGTTGGTAAAATTTTAAAATCCATCATTAAGGATGAGGTTTCTAAATTCTTAGAAGAGCAGAGTCTGATTAGAACAAGTCAACATGGATTTACTAAGGGGAGGTCATGCCTGACAAATCTGTTGGTATTATTTGAAGAGGTGGCAAGTAGGTTAGACCAGGGAAACCCAGTGGATGTGGTCGATCTAGACTTCCAAAAGGCCTTTTATAAGGTGCCACATGGGAGGCTGCTGAGTAAGGTGAGGGCCCATGGTGTTCGAGGTGAGCTTCTGGGATGGATTGAGGATTGGCTGTCTGACAGAAGGCAGAGAGTTGGGATAAAAGGTTCTTTTTCAGAATGGCAGCCGGTGACGAGCGGTGTCCCGCAGGGTTCAGTGTTGGGGCCACAGCTGTTCGCATTATATATTAATGATCTGGATGAAGGGACTGGGGGCATTCTAGCGAAGTTTGCAGATGATATGAAGTTAGGTGGACAGGCAGGTAGTACTGAAGAAGTGGGGAGGCTGCAGAAGGATCTAGACAGTTTGGGAGAGAGATCCAGGAAATGGCTGATGGAATTCAACGTGAACAAATGCGAGGTCTTGCACTTTGGCAAAAAGAATAAAAGCATAGACTACTTTCTAAACGGTGAGAAAATTCATAAAGCCAAAGTACAAAGGGATCTGAGAGTGCTAGTCGAGGATTCTCTAAAGGTCAACATGCAGGTTGAGTCTGTGATTAAGATAGTGAATGCAATGTTGTCACTTATCTCAAGATGGTTGGAATATAAAAACACCATTGTGCTACTGAGACTTTATAAAGCTCTGGTTAGGCCCCATTTGGAGTACTGTGTCCAGTTTTGGTCCCCACACCTCAGGAAGGACATACTGGCACTGGAACATGTCCAGCGGAGATTCACAAGGATGATCCATGGAATGGTAGGTCTAACATATGAGGAACGGCTGAGGATCCTGGGATTGTATTCATTAGAGTTTAGAAGATTAAGGGGAGACTTAATAGAGACGTACAAGATAATACATGGCTTGGAAAGGGTGGAAGCTAGGAAATTGTTTCCGTTAGGTGAGGAGACTAGGACCCGTGGACACAGCCTTAGAATTAGAGGGGGTAAATTCAGAACAGAAATGCGGAGACATTTCTTCAGCCAGAGAGTGGTGGGCCTGTGGAATTCATTGCCGCAGAGTGCAGTGGAGGCCGGGACACTAAATGTCTTCAAGGCAGAGATTGATAGATTCTTGTTGTCTCGGGGAATTAAGGGCCACGGGGAGAATGCGGGTAAGTGGAGTTGAAGTGCCCAGCAACCATGATTGAATGGCGGAGTGGACTCAATGGGCCGAATGGCCTTACTTCCACTCCTATGTCTTATGGTCTTATGGTCTTATGGTCAACCTCTAACACTCCAGGGAAAATAGCCCTCGCCTATTTTTCAAATTGTTATTATTCGAAATTCTGTTTTCTTTTGCTTGTGTTTCATTAGGTAGTCTGTAAATGAATTGTGTTTTGTTTAAAACTGAGTGGTTTGACCAGCTGCAACACTCCTGGAATATCCACCTTACACCAGCTTAAAACAACTAGAAAAGCTAGAGTCTGGGCTACCTTCTTGAAATGTTTTGAGGGGGTCTGGTCGGGTCCATAACAATTGGCTTAACTGTAACACTATTGAAATGCTTAACAAAATAATATATATTAACTACTATAAATAAGTGTTCCAATATTGTAATATCCCATAAACACATTCTTCACAAAGGCAAATTCAGTAAAATAGATAGTCTCACATGCAATTCTAGCAGCAGGAAGAGAACTGCATCTTTTAGCTGTACCAGAGAGAGGAATAAGAGCTCCCACAATCCAGCTTCAAGACCCCAACAACTGCTACTGAAAGCTTAAACTAAAAATCCTGGCTCTGTGGGAGTTTGACCCCACCCAGTCAGGCTACTTCTAATGTTCCAACTTTAAAAAAACCCCAAGGCCTCACAAGCATTTCACTTTATTGACTTTGGAGTAGACTGTTTGTTACCTCTGTCTCAACCTTCCTTCATAAAACAAAGGACAAAATACACCTCTGAAAGCCATTGTATCAACACAACACCATTCAGAAAAAGCAGACCACTTGATTGGCATCATTTACACAAACTTTCAGCAATTCCATTATCAAAAACCCTCAATCGCAGCCATGTATACTATGAATAAGATGCGCTGCAGAATTTCACCAATGAACCTTAGACGGTATCTTCCAAACCCACGACCACTACCATCTAGACGAACAAGGGCAGTAGATACATGGGAACATCACCACCCTCAACACCCCTCCAAATCCAGTAACCATCCTGTTTTGGAAATATGTCACTGCTCCTTCACTGTCCTTGTGTCAAATTGTTAGAATTCTCACACTAAGGGCATTGTGGGTCTACCTACATCACATGGACTGGTGTTTTGAGAAGGCAACTAGAGATAGGTAATGAATCCTGGTCTAGCTAGCAAAGCTGACTTCTTGTGCATGAATAAAACTAAAATTCACCAAAGGAAAGAAAACACAGAGAAACTGTTCCAAACAGCTGCATCAGTGACCAATGGGCACAGACTTACAATAATTTGCAAATCAAAATCAGTGATAGAGAAGGAATGCAGAGCACATTGTTCTGATCTGGACTGCATTACCTGAAAGAGAAAAGACAATTTATTCATATTACCATTCGAGGGGGAGTTGGATGTACATTTGAAAGGAGAAAATACAGAGAAGTGGAACTAATTGGATAGCTCTTCAAAAGATCAGCTCAGAAACAAGACTCTGAATGGTGACTTTCTGTGTTCTGATATTTGATGATTCTGTGTTTAATGTTATTAAAATATGAGAAATGGAAGCATGATATTTGTACAGAAAAGCCAGTGTCAAAGGCTAACCAGCAAACTCAGGCAAATTTCTCCTTCAAAGAAAATGCCACATGGTTGTCAAGCAAACCTTCAGTGAAAGAAGTTATTATCGTTTCCATTAAATCATTCATGTAAAAACAGCTGGATAAGTGTCTGTTTTGGAACGTGAAGGAGGTTTGGGTTAAGTCCAGAGAGGTGAGCAAACTCTGGGAATGCTGGTTTTGGCATGTATTCTCAAAGCAAGAGGCAGAAACAAGTGCAGTGTGGCAGCAAGTGAGCCAGCTAACTTCATGGTTTTCAGTCCATAATCTTTCCTTTGGTCTAATGAATGGGTTTCAATTACCTACAGTCACTTCCACTTGGTAATGATAGTACTAATTGGATGGAATCATGGACTGAAATGAGGTTCTTTCAGAAAATAAAGTGAGGGTGTGCAACACAGAGGGTGTGAGACACAGAATATCACTTCTGGTTTGCTGAGAAAGTAAAGACTGCATTGGGGATTTAACCTGGGGTTACAGCTGCTATTGTGATGGCTGACTGGCACTTTCACCTTCCTCACCGCAAACTGCACCTGACCACCAGCGAATTATCCACAGGCCAAGAGGTCAATCACGGAAGATCCACAAAACTGTCAGCTTGTGCTGACTTCAATCCATAATCCACGGGGAGTATGGTGGCTCAGTGGTTAGCACTGCTGCCTCACAACGCCAGGGACCCAGGTTCAATTCCAGCATCAGGTGACTGCATGAAGTTTGTATACTCTCCCTGTATCTGCTTGGTTCTCCTCACACAGTCCAGGGATGTGCAGGTTAGGTGGATTGAGGAAAAAGTAAAAAGATTGGTGCTGGAAAGGCACATCAGGTCAGATAGCATCCAAGGAGTAGGCTAATCGATGTTTCGGGCATAAGCCCTTCATCAGGAATGTGTTAGGTGGATCGGCTGTGCTTAATTGCCCAGGAAGGTGTGGGTGTGATGATGCTGTTCCTTTAACAAGGTTATGGTGTCCTTGGATTTTTTGTCAGAGAGGTCATAAAAGACACAGACTCCGCAAAATCTAAATTGAAGGATTTTTGGGCCAGTTTGATTATAGCTAACTGATTGTGCCTCAGACAAAAGGCTTTCAAGTCTTAAAAAGACACATGTACAATGAAAGTGGAGTGGCCAGTTCTCCCAGCTCAGCTTTTCTCTGGTTTGGTTTGGTTTTTAAAAGTAATGTTGAAAAACTGCTGGACCCATAGAAGCAGGTCCAAGCTGGTACTCTCTCTCTGACTTCTCTCCGTAAGACCCTGGGTTTGATTTTTTTCTTTTTGTGCCAAGGGTTGCTTATGGGGATTGTTGCAAGTATTTGGAACAGCATCATTAAGATGGGATGATCTGTTAGATTTTTGGATAGGTTAAGTTATTCAGTATTCTGTTCTCTTCTGTTTATGTTTCATTCAGTAATCTTGTCAATAAATTCTGTTTTGTTTAAAACTCCGTGGTTTGACCAACTGCAACCCTCCTGGAATACTCACATTGCATCTGCTTAAAACAACTTGCAAAGTTAGGGTCAGAGCCACTTTCTTGAAATGTTTTGAAGGGGTCTCGCCTGTCCATAACAGTAGGTTAACCATGGTAAATGCAGGGATTGGGTATTCTCTTACTTCGAGACTACATGCCAAAACCCGCATTCCCAGAGTTTGCTCACCTCTCTGGACTTACCCAAAACCTCAATCACATTCCAAAACAGACCCTTATCCAGCTCTTTTTGCATGAATCATTTAATGGAAATGATAATAACTTCTTTCACTGAAGGTTTGCTTGACAACCATGTGGCATTTTCTTTGAAGGAGAAACTTACCTGAGTTTACTGGTTAGCCTTTGATACTGGCTTTTCTGTACAAATAACATGCTTCCATTTCTGGGTGAGATGTCCTTTGGAGGGTTGGTATGGGCTGAATGGCCTGTTTTTACACTGTGGGGATTCTATAATCACACCATGCTCCACTATTAAGCTGCAGCTGATAGTTGTGTGCACTCACTTGGAAGCTGGGCTCCGTGACTTGGTAAACTCTTTCCCCAAAGTAATTGAGAAAACCAACCTTTCACTAAACACTAAGATAACTAAAGTTGTTTGAGAACTTCATGCAATGTTACCCACCATCAAATCAGATCAATGATGAGATCCTGGAAAATATGGCCCATCTCCCTGTGATGTTGAATGTCATTATTGTCTCCTACGCACCAGCTCAGCCTTTAGTCAACTGAGGAAATGAGGATTTTGAGGAGCAGGATCTCAAATGTGCCACTGAGGTTATAGCTTTCCAGGCAACAATGAGACCCATGTTCCCAAATGCTTGGGAGATTGAACATATCACAGCAGGAACCTCAAAGTACTGAAGAAATGCCACCATAGAATCACGCAATCATAGAATTGCTCTCACCCCGTGAATGAATTTATTTTTAAATTTAGAGTCGCAAAAGGAAGATATTCAACCTATTATGTTTGTCCCAGCTCTTCACATGAACAACTCACCCACTGCCATAAACCCTGCTTCATTAACAGATAACCCGTCTAGCTCCCTTTTGAAAGCCCCTATTGAACCTGCCTCTACCACATTCTCAGGCAGTACATTGCATCAAAAATGGTTTTCCTCATCTGATTGTTGCTTCTTTGGTGGGTTACTTTAAACTCTGTGCCTCCTCATTCTTGATGCTTTCGCAAGTGTGGACAGCTTCTCCTTGTCCAAACCCCTCAGGATTTTTGAATATCTCAAGTACGTTTTCTATTGGACTTCTTTTCTCTCATGCGAAAAGGGCACAGACAGTATCTACTTAAAACCAGTTCTCCTGGGTTGGATATGTTGTTTATATTCTTGTGACCAGTCTCTTGACATAAGTGCTTTGGTTTGAATTGAGCTGCAGCAAATGGCTCCCAGGAAGACCAGGAAAACACTTTTGGGATTTCCTCAAATTTATCCCCTGCATTTCCCATGTTGTGATGCAGTGACTCCAATTCAAAAGTGCTTCATTGCTTTCGTATGTCCTGAGGTTATGAAAGGCATAATTCAAAAATGCAAGTCACTCTCTCTAGAACTGAGTAATATTTAGTTGAAGAATTCATGTATGATTCCTGGACCAGGAGGTTAGCACAGCAGGTCTACATGCTGGTGAAGAAGGCCTTTGGTACACTTGCCTTTATTGGTCGGTGCATTGAGTCAGTGCTTTGAGTTGTTCATGTGAGGAGCTGGGACAAATACAATAGGCTGAATATCTTCCTTTTGTGACTGTAATTTTTTGAAAAATTAATTCACGGGGTGAGAGCAATTCTATGATTGTGTGATTCTGTGGTGGCATTTCTCCAGTACTTTGAGGTTCCTGCTAAGATATGTCATGTTGTGGCTGTATAGGACATTGGTTAGGCCACTTTTAGAATACAGCATTCAGTTCTGGTCTCCCTACTACTGGAAAGATGTTGTTAAATTTGAAAGGATTCAGAAAAGATTTACAAGGATGGTGTTAGGGTTGGAGCTATAGGGAGAGGCTGAGTAGGCCGGGGCTTCTTTCCTTGGAGTGTTAGAGGCTGAGGGACGATCCTACAGAGGGTTATAAAACCATGTGGGTCATGGATAGGGTGAATTGCCAAGGTCTTTTTCCCCAGGGTAGGGGAGTCCAAAAATAGAGGGCAGAGGTTTTAGATGAGAGGGGAAAGATAAAAAAAGAGACCTGAGGGGCAACGTTCTCTCACAGAGGGTGGTGCATGTATGGAATGAGCTGCCAGTGGAAATGGTACAATTGCAACATTTAAAAGGCATCTGGATGGGTATATGAATAGGAAAGAATCTTGGGTGACACGGGATATGGAAATCTAGTCAAGAGGAAGAAGGAAGCTTACTTAAGGATCAGATAGGGCTTTAGGGGGTTACAGAATAGCCACAAAAGAACTGAAGAATGGACCGAAGAGAGCTAGAAGGGGAAATGAAAAAGCTTTAATGGATAGGGTGAAGAAAAACACTAAGGTGTTCTACATTTACGTGAGGAAAAAGTGGATGGCCAGAGTGGGGTCAATCAAGGATAGTGGAGGGAACCTGTGCCTGGATTGGGAGGAAGTAGGAGAGTACTTTACTTTAGTACTCACAACTGAGAAGGACCTTGATGTTTCTGAGAACAGCGTGAAACAGATTGATATGCTAGAACAGATTGATGTTAGGAAAGAGGATGTGCTGAAAATTTTGAAAAACATAAGGTTAGATAAATCCCCTGGGCCAGACAGGATATATCCTAGGTTACTCCAGGAAGCAAGGGGAGAGATTGCTGCATCTTTGGCAATAATCTTTGCATCCTCATTGTCCACTGGAGTAGTACCAGATGATTGGAGGGTGACAAATGTTATTCCCTTGTTCAAGAAAGACAATAGGAATAATCCTGGGAATTACAGACCAGTCAGTCTTACATCAGTGGTGGGCAAAGTATTGGAGATGATTCTGAGAGATAGGATTTATGATTACTTGGAAAACTATAGTTTGATTAGAGATAGTCAGCATGGCTGTGTGAAGGGCAGGTCATGCCTCACAAACCTTATTGAACTCTTTGAGGATGTGACAAAACATGTTGATGAAGATAGAACAGTGGATGTGGTGTACCTGGATTTTAGCAAGGTGTTTGATAAGGTTTCCCATGATAGGCTCATTCAGAAAGTAAGGAGGCATGGGATACAGGGAAAGCTAGCTGTCTGGATACACAATTGGTTGGCCCATAGAAGACAGAGAGTGGTGGTAGATGAACAATATTCAGACTGGAACTCAGTGACCAATAGTATTCTGCAGGAATCAGATCTGGGACCTTTGCTCTTAGTGATTTTTATAAATGACTTGGATGATGAAGTAGAAGGATGGGTTAGTACGTTTGCCAATGACACGAAGGTTGGTGGAGTTGTGGATAGTGTGGAGGGCTGTTGTAGGTTGCAAAGGGACATTGACAGGATGCAGAGCTGGGCTGATAAGTGGCAGATGGAATTCAACCTGGAAAAATGTGAAGTGATTCACTTTGGAAGGTCGAATTTGAATGCAGAATACAGGGTTAAAGGCAAAATTCTTGGCAGCATGGAGGAACAGTGGGATCCTGGGGTCTATGTCCATAGATCCCTCAAAGTTGCCACCCAAGTTGATAGGGTTGTCAAGAAGGCATATGGTGTGTTGGCTTTCATTAGCAGGTGAATTGAGTTGAAGAGGTGTGAGGTTATGCTGCAGCTGTATAGAGCCCTGGCTTGACCACACTTGGAATATTTGTTCAGTTCTGATTGCTGAAAATGTGTTGCTGGAAAAGCACAGCAGGTCAGGCAGCATCCAAGGAGCAGGAGAATCGACGTTTCGGGCACGAGCCCTTCTTCAGGAATGACTCTTCCTCAGTTCTGGTTGCCTCAGTATAGGAAAGATGTGGAAGCTTCAAGGAGGGTGCAAAGGAGTTTTACTCGGATGCTGCCTGGACTAGAGGGCATGTCTTATGAAGAAAGGTTGAGGGAGCTTGGGCTTTTCTCATTGGAGCGAAGAAGGATGAGAGATGAATTGATAGAGTTGTACAAGATGAAGAGAGGCATAGATAGAGTGGATAGCCACAGACGTTTTCCCACGACAGAAATGTCTATCATGAGGGAGCATAATTTTAAATAATTGGAGGAAGGTTTACGGGAGATGTCAGAGATTGGTTCTTTACACAGAGAGTAGTAGCAGAGTCGGATGCATTTGGGACATTTAAGCGACTCTTGGATAGGCACATGGAAAGTAGTACAATGAAGGGTATATGAGTTAGTTTGACCTTAGAGTAGGATAAAAGACCAGCACAACATCGAGGGCCAAAGGGCCTGTCCTGTTCTATGCTCTATGTTTAGAGGGATATGGGCCAAATATTGGCAAATGGGACTAAATTTATCTAGGATATATGGCCAACATCGATGAATTGAATGGAAGGGTCGGTTTCCTTGCTGTACATCTCAATGACTCTATCATTTTATGAGTGAGGAGCATTAGCCTGGTTCCAAGTATTTATTAATGTTCAGTGAGCCTTGAATGTGAAAGCGTGGATGCTGGGTTAGGACCGTATCAGACTTGGCTGAGAAATCACACCTGCAGGTTGAGAAAAGGTCACAATATGAGAGGTAATTAAGGGTTGTCAGCACCCTGGAATGGAACCCCAGCATGAGTCCATGCTTCCAGATGAAAAATAACTCCAGAGAATATTCTGATAAATTTTGAAGTCAGTTAAAAAAGTTGTTAACTACATCATACTCATACCATGTACGCGAATGAAAGACTTAACTTCAGCTAATGGTTAAGACATTTTGCTATTACACAGCAACAACAGGTAAACAATAGACCAACTATTTTTTTTCCTGTAATTGATCTGTGTAACTGAACCTTCACCAGGCACAAGGAAACTCAAACCATCACAAAGCACATAGATAGAACAGTACAGCACAGACCAGGCCCTTCAGCCCTTGATGCTGTGCTGACCTTTTATCCTACTCTAAGATCAAAGTTGCATTTTTTTTTAATGAAAATGTAGTTCATTGCAACTTTTTTAAATTCACCCATGGAACATGGGTGTCACTGGCTGGCTGGCATTTATTTCCCTTTGTCAGAAGTCTATTACCTTACAATTCAAATGATTGCAACACAGCCCATTTCTTCACATCCAGTACATAACCTCCAGGGTGCCTCTTCATCAACAGAGAAATTCTACAAACATAGGAACAGCCTAAAAGGAATGACAAGAAATGAAAATTGATATCATAAGCAATGGGCACATCACAGATGTTACCCATAAAAGAGCAATTTTACTGTAAATTTAGCTTTGTTTCCTTTAAAAGCATCCAAATATTTTAACTGCTTTTAGAGAGTGGATACCTTTGGCTGCTTTACCAAAATATTTGAACGTAATAACTGGGGGCAGTGCAGCATGGGTGTATATATACACATATACACACACAAACAGAGTCAGAGAATGGAGGGAGCAGGCACTATAAATAAGGAAATGCTTGTCTAAAATACACTGTAGCCAGCAGTTGCAATGAGTTAACTGTGATATAAATATGCCTTCAATTTGTTTGAGCTGAACAGCTGAATGAAAGCTTCAATCCATTGATAAAAGAATTAAGCAGATCCTGAACAGGCTAGTAAATGAGAAGGGGATTTTTTTTAAAAGTGGGAGTCAACGTTAGCACTGTAGCCCATGTTTTCTGTAGCCCACTTACTGCTAAAGTGCCAGGGCATTTGAGACTAGGAAGCCAACCGCACTAAATTCATAAACATGGGGAGAGGGAGTGGAATGGTGTTAGTATACAAGCTTCTGGCTTGTCTATTGAACTGATCCAGCTTTACTTGAGAAAGAAATCTGCTGAAGGTAGGCGAACTGCTTTTGATCTTGGAGCTCACACTGAGCACAAGGGTCATTTCACCCTAATAATCAGTGCAGGAAGGATAGATTACGGTGCAGTAACACGTCAACATTGCAGCCCATCCAATGCAAGGCCTGTTTGAGACAATGTTAAAAATCACACAACACCAGGTTATAATCCAACAGGTTTAATTGGAAGCACTAGCTTTCGGAGCGCTGCTCCTTCATCAGGTGGTTGTGGAGTATAAGATCATAGGACACAATTTATAGCAAAAGTTTACAGTGTGATGTAACTGAAATTATACATTGAAAAATACCTTGATTGTTTGCTAAGTCTCTCATCTGTTAGAATGACCATGTTAGTTTCACTTCTTTCATATGTAAATCACAAAACATTTTTTAAAAGTTACGTTCTCAGGTTAACTTTAACAATTGATGTCAGCCAAACAGTATGTTGAAGGTGTTAGCCCCCCTGTGTGCTGTTGTCTGCGTCATAATGTTTAGACTGATTCTAATCTAAAAAAAATGAGTTAACAGAATCTTACATGGATTCATGCAGTTTTTCAGCAATGTACAATGTAACTCTGCAAGTACAAATTCACCCCACAAACGTGTATGTATATCTGTGCATGTGTGTATGTGTGTATGTGTGTGTGTGTGTATGTGTGTCTGTAGGAGTTTGTGTGTGTGTCTGGGGTGGGGGGTTGTGAGTGTCTGTGAGAGAGTGTGTATATGTGTGTGTGTGAGTGTAAAGGGGTGTCTAAGTCTATGAAAGGGTGCATGAGTGAGTGTGGGAGTGTGTGTGTGTCTGTAGGAATGTGTGTGAGTACACCCCAGTCCAACACCAGCATCTCCAAATCATGTTTGAGACTCCAGTTAATTCCTGAGAGTTGTGGGTAGGAGGGATGTGATAGCAGAAATTGTGGGAAAATGGGATAGAAAGGCTGACTGCCACTCCTGTGCTCTGGTGTTTTCCAGCCCAAAGTATAGCCCCAGTCAGGACATCTGTCAGTTAGGCTTGCCTTGCAGCTAAGTATTGTGGAGCCTAATTCCACCCCAGGTCTCTCCTGTGGACAAGGCCTGGGGGTGCCCTGGTCAGTATTCGTGCCAGTGAGTCAGAAGATTTGAGTCTCAACCAAGGATCTGATGGTCAATGAGGTATTTGTAACATGGACAAACAGGTTGCTTATTCTTCCAAATTCTGCAAATTCTTCCAAACGCCGATGGTGGGAGATGAAGAGTGAAGTGGGCAAGTCCAAGCCTCAGCCATAATTAACCAATGCTAAAACCTCTGGTATCCGATTGGCCATTTGTCCCAGGAAATTCTTAGAAACAGACATAAGCAGGTGTCGGGCCTGCCTCATGCACTATAAGACACAAGGAACCTTCTAAGTCAAAGTCTGTTGTATTAATCACAGCCATTGTCATTTTCTGGGATTGCCTAGTGGACAATAGACAATAGGTGTAGGAGTGAGCCATTCAGCCCTTCGAGCCAGCACCACTATTCATTATGATCCTGGCTGATCATCCACAATCAGTATCCTGTTCCTGCCTTATCCCCATAACCCTTGATTCCACTATCTCTAAGAGCTCTATCCATCTCTTTCTTGAAAGTATCCAGAGGCTTAGCCTCCACTGCCTGTTGGGGCAGAGCATTCCATATATCCACTACTCTCTGGGTGAAGAAGTTTCTCCTCAACTCTATTGTAAATGGCCTATCACTTACCAATCCTGGTAGGAATGGAAGTGCTGCACTGGAGGGAGAGAGAGAGAGAGAAAAAGAGAAGAGAGAAAGAGAGAGAGAGAGAGAGAGAGAGAGAAGGCCTGGTAACATTCAGTCACCTGTCTGTTACCTATGTTCAGCATCTGCCAAAGCATACTCCTCTGTTCCTGGGTTTGAGCCACTTTTAACGTCCCTGATATGCCTTTGTGGCTCCCCATTGCAGCAGCAACACAGATGCTTGGGCAGCAGAAATCTCTGGAGCCTGCCCAGAATGGTTTTCATGAATTTCAATTGGCTAGGCGATTGCAGCAATTTTGAAGGGAAGAGCAAAATCCTTACTCTTGCAGAGCAACAAGAAGACTAAGAATGTCAAGTTCAAGTCACCATATTCTTACCAGAACATAGGGCTACTCTCTCATTAGAGAGAGAGACAAGTGGCGGTGACTTAACCTGACGGCCACCAATCTCAGGTGTGGCGAGAGGCTGAGATGGAGACTTCTTCATGGTGCGGGAATTGAACCCATGCTGTTGGATTTGCAAACCAACTGTCCAGCAAATGACATACTTACTTATGGCAGAGTCATCCCAATGTGACAACAGTCCTCTACAGAGAGACAGTAGTATAAAAGATTCTTATCACTTTCTAGACTATTTGCTAGACTTAGACCATGAGACAGTAAGAAATAGGGACAGGAGTAGGCCATTAGGGTCCTCAAGCTTGCTCTGCCATTCAATAGGATCATTGCTTTTCCAGAAGGGTTATAACCAAAACTTTGACTTCTCTACCTCCTGATGTTGACTGGCTTGCTGTGTTCTCCCAGTGTCCTGCTGTCTACCAATATTCCTAACGTCTACTTTCCTGTGTCTTCCCCATAACCCTTGATTTCCCAACTGACCTAGAATCTATCTATCTTTGTCTTAACTATACACAAGGACATTGCTCTCTCCGGTCTCTGAGACAAAGAGTTCCAAAGACTGACAACTCTCTGAGGGAAGAAATTTCTCCTCACCTTAGTCTTAAATTAGCACCCCTTTATTCTGAGACTATGCCCTCTGGCCCTAGACTCACCCATGAGGGGAAATATCCTCTCAGTATTTACCCTGTCAACCCCCTTAAGTATCCGTTTTGTTTCAATGAGATCATCTCTCATTTTTCCAAACTCCAGTGAGTAGAGTCCTAATCGGTTCAGTCTTTGCTCAATAGACAATCCTTCCATACCAGGAAGCATCTTTGTGAATCTTCTCTTAACTTCCTGGAATGAAATGATTCCTTTCCTTAAATAAGGGCATCAAATCTGCTTCAGATGTGGTCTTGCCAGCACCTTGTACAGTTGCAGTAAGACTTCCCAAATCTTACATTTTAACACAAGCACCAATATTCCATTAGCCTTCCTGCTAACTGCCTTCCTTCCTTACCAGCTGCAGCTGTGTGCTAGCTCTCTGTGTTTTGTGCATAAGTAACCCCAAGTTCCTTTGTACCTTTGTACCTTTGTACTTAGACCAAAATGGCACAGGGGAAAGGTTGGACAAGCGAGGCCTGAATCTATTGGAGTTTGGAAAAGTAAGAGGCAACATGATTGAAACATATAAGATTGTGAGCAGGTTGGACAGGATCAATATCAAGAGGATACTTCCTCTTAAGAGAGAACCTAGAACGAGGGGGATTTCTGTTTAAAATCAAGGGATCCCCCATATAGGACAAAGATGGGAAGATGGCTCTTACAAACGGTCATAACTCTTTGGAACTCTCTTCCTACAAAGACAGTAGAAGCAAACTGTGAATATTTTAAAAGCAGCAAAATTCTTAATACATGAGAGAATGAAAGGTTATATTGGGGTAGGTGAGAATGTGGAGTAATCAGATCAACCATGACCTCATTGAATGATGGAGCAGGCTTGAGGGGCCAAGTGGTCTATTCTTGTTCCTAATTCATACATTTATATGCCTTAGCTGTACAAGGTGGAAGAACAAATGCAGCAAACCAATGCCGAATGAGTAACACCAACTACCCACAAGGTGGAAGAGTAAGAAAACTCCAAAATAGGGGGGGTTTTAGGAAGAAAAGGAAAACACCCACCCACTGTTTTACATTGCTAACAAATGTCTAGCTTGGATCCAGACCCAGTAACCGGTATACAAAAGCAACCAGCCTAGTGTCCTCTGATTTGAGAACAGGAATCATTTTCATTCTGAAGTTTCACATTGTTTTGGCCACTTTGTTCGTACAAATGTGAGCATCTTTTCTGAGAGGGGGTGTCACCGGTAAAATGGGTTGGGTCTGCAAAATATGAAGAGCGCCTTAAACTTCCAAATCACTGGCACCAAGTTGAACTGAGATACTGACAAATGGACGTTCTGCAGGCCCAATTTCAAACCTCTTTTCAATGACTGAGGCATAGCGGTCCTCAGATAATGTTTGCTGAAGGAGATAGGGGTCAATGCGATCATAACTGCTGGCAGCCATCAATCAGGAACTCTGCAAGGTCAATGGGCAGCTCCTAGTGGTTAGCACTGCTGCCTCACAGCGCCAGAGATCCGGGTTCAATTCCCGCCTCAGGCGACTGACTGTGTGGAGTTTGCACGTTCTCCCCGTGTCTGCGTGGGTTTCCTCCGGGTGCTCCGGTTTCCTCCCACACTCCAAAGATGTGCAGGTCAGGTGAATTGGCCATGCTAAATTGCCCGTAGTGTTAGGTAAGGGGTAGATATGGATGTAGGGGTAAGGGTGGGTTACGCTTCGGCGGGGCGGTGTGGACTTGTTGGGCCGAAGGGCCTGTTTCCACACTGTAAAGTAAACTAAACATCGATTTAAATTGCACGGGATCCAAGGTAACTTGGCCACATGGTTTTCCCATAGACAGGAGACGGTAGTGCTGGAAGGATGCTTTTCTGGCTGGAGGTCCGTGATTAGTGTTGTCCCACAGGAATCCACACTGGGACTTCTGCTGTTTGTGATATATCAATGACATGGATGAAAATGTAGATGGCTGGGTTAGTAAGTTTGCAGACAACAGAAAGGTCAGTGGAGCTGTGGAGAGTGTACAAGGTTGTAAAAGGATACAGCGGGATAAACATCAGTTGCAGATATGGGCAGAGAAATGGCAGATGGAGTTTAATCCGAGTAAGTGTGAGGTGCTGCACTTTGGGAGATCAAATGTTAAGGAAAAGTATATAGTTAATGGCAGGACCCTGAACAGTATTGATGTGCAGAGGGATCTTCATGTTCAAATCCATATCTCCCTGAAAGTGGCCACACAAGTAGATAGGGTGGTAAAGAAGGCATATGGCATACTTGCCTTTATTGGTCAAGGAATTGAGGACAAGAGTCAGGATGTCATGTTGGAGTTTCATAAGACCTTGGTCAGGCCACACTTCGAGTATTGTGTTCAATTCTGGTCACCCCATTGCAGGAAGAAGTTTTGAAGAGAATGCAGAAGAGGTTTACCAGGATGCTGCTTGGATTAGAGAGTATCAGCTATAAGGAGAGGCTAGAAAAACTCAGGCTGTTTTCTCTAGAGCAGCATAGGCTGATAGAAGTCTATAAAATGATGAGGTAGGGTTGATGGTCAGAATTTTTTTCCCAGAATTGAAGTGTCCAGAACTAGGGAACAAGTATTTAAGGTGAGGGGGGAGCATTCAAAGGAGATGTGAAGGGCAAGTTTTTTACACAGCGAGTTGTAGGAGTGTGGAACACGCTGCCAGAGCTGGTGATAGAGGCAGATACATTAGGGGGCATTTAAGGGACTTTTAGATAAGCATATTAATATGCAAGGAATAGAGGGATATGGACAATGGCATACAGAAGGAATTAGTTTAATTTGGTGTCATGTTTGGCAAAAGATTGTGGACTGAAGGACCTGTTCGTGTGCTGTACTGTTCAATGTTTATGTTTTAAAAATAAATTACAACGTACAGACAGTTCTCCTGTAACACCGTAGTTATGTTCCAGAGAAACCTCGATTAATAGAAAATCACTTCATAGAAATAATGGGGCCTTTGGGAAAAATGGGCCTAGGGGCAAAATAACAGAAAATATCACTCACGATCGCTCAAAAATCACCCAAAAGTCTAGCGCAGAGTATAGCACAGCCTGAATGAAGGTTGAAATCATATTTGTCAATGAAACAATAGTAAGTAACACAACACACTTAAAAAATGTAAGAAAGCTGCTCTCAGTACAGTTCCTCCCACAGGAAGCTGCTCTGTTGGCAGCTGCAATCATGCATGCGCAGAACAACAAGAAAATTAGCACACATGCTGATTGGCGCAGAGATTTCGGCGTGCACATTGGTGCATGCGCAGAATGAAGTGCACAACCCAATCCCTGCTGGAATCATGCCATTGCTAATGGAGGTGAGCGGTCTCCAAAATACCGTTCCCTACTTCTTCAGCAATGTTATAGTCAAATCCCTCTGGAGAACCGCACATTATCCCAGAACTACCTGTGCCTTTTCAAGGCCATATACATGGCTTCCACCTCACTCAGGCCAACCCGGTTTCTCAGACCTTCTGCCCCTTATGAGATGGTTGAGTCTAAAGTCCATCATGCGAGGTACCTGCACCATTCAAGGCCAATGTGGCATTGAAAATTTTTCCAGGAATCCTTGGAGCAGAGGACAGGCCATCATCTTCTTTTGATTTGGAGTCTTACATGAATCCATGTAAAACTCTGTTAACTCATTTTTCAGATTAGAATCAGTCTAAATATTATGGCACAGACAACAGCACACAGGGGGCTAACACCTTCAACACATTATTTAGGCTGACACCAATTGGTAAAGTTAAATTGAGAATGTAATTTTTAAAAAATGGCTTTGTGATTTACATATGAAAGAAGTAAAACTAACATGATCATTCTAACAGATGAGAGACTTAACAATCAAGGTATTTTTCAATGTATAATTTCAGTTACATCACAGTGTAACCTTTTGCTATAAATTCTGTGTCTTACAATTGTGTGCTCTACAACTACCTGATGAAGGAGCAGCGCTCTGAAAGCTAGTGCTTCCAATTAAACCTGTTGGATTATAACCTGGTGTTGTGTGATTTTTAACATTGTCTCAAACAGGCCTTGCATTGGATGGGCTGCTATGTTGACCTGTTACTGCACCGTAATCTATCCTTCCTGCACTGATTATTAGGGTGAAATGACCCTTGTGCTCAGTGTGAGCTCCAAGATCAAAAGCAGCTCACCTACCTTCAGCAGATTTCTTTCTCAAGTAAAAGCTGGATCAGTTCAACCGACAATCCACAAGCCTGTATACTAACACCATTCCACTCCCTCTCCCCATGTTTATAAAGTTAGTGTGGTTGGCTTCCTAGTCTCAAATGCCCTGGCACTTTAGCAGTAAGTGAGCTACAGAAAACATGGGCTACAGTGCTAACATTGACTCCCACCTTTTTAAAAAATTCCCTTCTCATTTACTAGACTGTTCGGGATCTGCTTAATTCTTTTATCAATGGATTGAAGTTTTCATTCAGCTGTTCAGCTCAAACAAATTGAAGGCATATTTATATCACAGTTAACTCATTGCAACTGCTGGCTACAGTGTATTTTAGACAAGCATTTCCTTATTTATAGTGCCTGCTCCCTCCATTCTCTGACTCTGTTTGTGTGTGTATATGTGTATATATACACCCATGCTGCACTGCCCCCAGTTATTACGTTCAAATATTTTGGTGAAGCAGCCAAAGGCATCCACTCTCTAAAAGCATTTAAAATATTTGGATACTTTTAAAGGAAACAAAGCTAAAATTACAGTAAAATTGCTCTTTTATGGGTAACATCTGTGATATGTCTGTTGCTTATGATATCAATTTCCATTTCTTGTCATTCCTCTGAATGCTAGTGTTTCCAATTAAACCTGGTGTTGTTGTGCAATTTTTAGCATCATCATCTTAAGACTACAAACTAACACAATGTTGACCAATATCCTGTAAAGTGAAATAGTTACAGTAGGTTTCTTTCAAGTGAGACCTGAAGGCCAATACTTTGTGGGATTGTGTTCAAATAACGACTGAAATCAGTAAGTGGCAAAAATAGCATTTTTATTCAACAACCACAAGTGGCAGAAGTTGGAGGAGGCAATTGAATCTCGAAATACAGTTCTTACAAGAGCCCCTTTGTACACTGTTCTTGCATATATTAAAATTCCATTACTATTATTTTATCTGTAGTACATAAAGGTTTGAGGGCCTTCCGTCCTTGGAGACAGGAGATGGGTTAAAACATGTGCTACGTGCTGGCTGTTACTGCAGATGGGATTAAGAGTGTCTGTCCGGTCTGCTTGCATGATTAAGAGGTGTTGGTCCTTTTGTCTTTTAAGTTAGTAAATGTTAGTAAACATACTAGGCCTGTATGCTCTAAATAAGTTAGGAATCGTGCCTGTTCTTAATGAAAGAATAAAGGATATTAAACTGATTACCGCATCGGGGTTGTGAGACTTGTTTACTACTTGCTGGTGTGAGTTTATTTCATTTGTGATCATTTAAGCACTGTTTTGATAGTTAGTTTCTTAAAGGGATAACAGCCTTTAACAAGTATATGCTGATTGGGGAAAATGTTTGGCATTCTGTAATCTATTCAGTTCTGAGAGGCAGTTGGTAAGGGCTGATTAATATTATAGTCTTTTGTGGAGACATGACGGTAGAGATGGTATTGTTCTGAATATGCAGAGGTAAATCGGCTTAAAGTCTGCTTGTAGCAAAAGCTGATAAGAATTGAAGGTGTGAAAAAGTAGGAATGGTTGAAAGGGATGTTTTAATTAGAAAGGGGTATTTTAATTTTGTCTATCTTAAGATAGTAAAATATATGACAGAACCACGGTTTTATGAATGAGTGAATGAATAATAGGTTAGTAAAGAGTTACGAATGAATCAATAGGAGCCCGGTATTAATGAATACAGAGGAACCTCGATTAATCGGCATTCGATTATCCAAATTTCGGATTATCTGGCCAGGTCGCAAGGTCCCGATGCTCAGCTAAAGTGTGTTATCCGGCATTCAATTATCCAAACATTTGTTTATCCGAGAAAATACTCCCTGCCCGTGTCATTTGGATAATCTAGATTCCTCTGTATAGTGAGCTGCTGAATGAGTTAATAAAGATAACCTAAAACACAATATCTCATAATCTCCTTAAAAAAAGAGTAAGGAAACAGTCTACTCTCTGTCGCACCTTTGTACAAGACAGAGCCAGACAGGTTTGGAAGTCTTTCTGGATTCTGTCTCCATTATCACTAGTGCTACAGTATATGCTTCCATACTTTCTGTTCACATTTTACAGTGAGATGCATTCTGATGGTGTCTGCAATGAAGAATAATACCTCCTAAAACTGCCTTCTCAATCTGGCACCTCAAGTATCAAGAGACCATTACTTTGTACTTTCTGAGATTGATCACAGAGATTCACTGATAAACATGCTTTGTTTTAGGCCAGGATCCAAGAGATCTGGATCATGTACCTCTGAAACCCTTCTCCTCAGCTCTTCCTCATGGGCTTGCTGAGTGAACCCTTACACAATTGGAATTCAGCGTCCTTTTGAGAAATGTGGCAGCCACCCAAGTTACCACCTACACCCTGTCTCTTGTGTAATGCTCACCCAGTTTCAGCATCAGTTCCCCATTCCTATAGGTTCACCACAGCAGAGAATTGGCATTGAAGAAGATGGTAATGATGACGCTGTAGGTGAATCTGAACTCTCTGTCGTGATTTATGGGAACTACCTAAGGCTGTGAAGGCCAGTGCCTGGGAGGAAGAGGAAATTCAAAGTCAGGTTCAATAAGCAGGTTGCTGCCAGGGCCTCCAGGATTGCTTTCTCTGCCACTAATTGTTCTCCTTCAATCCCTACATTACCTACTTTCTTCCCTTCTAGGAACTGGTGTGAGAAACGACTAGGTTCTAAATTGTGAGAAACGTAAGAACAATAGAAATAGAGGTAGAAATCGATCATTCAGCCCCTCAAACTGCCCACTCCCATCATTTCAACAAGATCATGACTAATCTGTCCCAGCTTTAATTTTTCTTTCATTCTGGCTTCTCATAGCCATTATCTCCTTAATAGTTCAAAACAATACCTATTTCCTCTCTAAATATTTTCAGTGACCGAGCCTCCGTAACTCTCTGAGATGAGAATTCCAGAATTCACTCCTCTCTGGAAGAAGAAGAAGTTCTTTCCCGTCACAATATTAATTAAGTGTCATTAAAGGATGGTGCTGAACATTGTGCAATCCCTGGCAAACGTCCCCATTTCTGAGTAACTCACTCCCAGACTCTCCAAAGCCTGTCCACTGTCTACAAGGCACAAGTCAGGAGTGTGATGGAATACTCCCCACTTGCCTGGATGGGTGCAGCCTCAACAACACACAAGAAGCTTGACACCATCCAGGGCAATGCGGTCAGCCTGATTGACCCCAGTCCGCAAACACCCACTCCCTCCACCACCAACGCTCAGTAGCAGCAACGTATATCATCTATAAGATACACTGTGGAAATTCACCGAAGATTCTTAGACAGCACTTTCCAAACCCACAATGACTTCCATCTAGAAGGATAAGGGTAGCAGATACATGGGGACACTACCATCTTCAAGTTCCCCTCCAAGCCACTCACCATCCCACCTTGGAAATATATCACTATTCCTTACCTGTTGCTGGGTAAAAATCCTGAAACTCCACCCCCAATGGCATTGTGAGTCAACCCACAGCACATGGACTGTAGCGGTTCAAGAAGGCAGCTCACCACCACCTTCTTAAGGGCAACTAGGGATGGGCAATGAATGCTGACCTACATCTCACAATAAATAAAAAAACTCAGCTTGATACCCAGTGACATGTGGAATATTTTGCCCAATGCCTCCACCACCTTCTCCACTTTCTTTTAAATCTTTTGGTGCAGGCCATCACGTCCTGATGACTTATCTGTCTTTCGTCCCAATTGTTTTTCAAATTCTTTGTCCCTTCTGATAGAAATGATCTTTTATCCTTTAATCTTGCTCTTCTGTTATCTTTTGTGATGTTTATAGTAACCTCCACTATGAAGACAAATGCAAAATATTGACTTAAGTTATCTGTCATTTCTCTGCTTCACAAAATCAATTCTCCAGTTGCATCTTCCAAGGGTCTGACTGTGACTTTCCCTACTCACTCTCTTCTTACATATCCATCGGAAGTATTGCTATTTGTTTCAATATAGTACTTCTTTTTAATTCTCTTTATTAACAATTTTCTCCACCTTTTCGCTTTTAAGTCAACCACTGCTGATTCCTAAAAAATTCCCAATCTTTTACCCTCCCAGTAATTTTCACTGCTTTGTACATCCTTGGTTTTGAATGAAAGGACAATATTCCTGGGTGCTAGGTCAGGAAAAACAAATGAAGGATGGATGAAAAGAGAAACATTCTACACAAAGTCTAGATGCAGCCGTGGTAATGATCTTACACAATGCATTTCTTGTTTCAGATTCAAGAGTAGGTTGGGATTAAGACCCATACGTTTCTAGCATCGCAAATATCATATTTTATATTGCAGTATGGAACAAATTAACTTGTCGACATAAATTGCTTTCCTCTAACACACACTTCTGTTGCCATATAGATACTTCCTAATCGAGCTGTTCAGAGCTGTTACAACACACCTCTGGATAGGTGGGACTTGAACCCAGGCTCTCTGCCTCAAAGCTAGGGCCACTACCACTGGACTCAAGAGCCCCCCCTGTTGCTAATTGTTTTCTGCACCTTGATATAGCCCAGCTCCGCTTAATTACAAGGGAACACAATCACACATAAGTCATCATATGCACCACCCACTGCAATTCTATTGAATGAGATCAACACTTCATTGCATATTGACATTTTAAACATAGAGACTTGCTGTAGTACCTTTCATGACCACAGGACATACTTCCCAGGGGCTGAAAAATTACGCCATGTTCTTCGTGACCTGCAACACATTATCAATGAGGATGAGCACCTCACCAAGACCTTCCCCACACCTCCACTACTGGCCTTTAAACAACCGCCAAACCTCAAACAGATCATTGTTCGTAACAAACTGCCCGGCTCTCAGGACAGCTTCATACAACCCTGTCATGGTGGCTGCTGCAAGACGAGTCAGATTGTGGACATAGATACCACTATTACGCGTGGGAACACCTCCCACCTTGTACATGGCAGGTACTCATGTGACTCAGCCAACGTTGTCTATCTTATACGTTGCAGGCAAGGATGCCCGGAGGCATGGTACATTGGGGAAACCGAGCAAAGGTTACGACAACAGACAAATGGGCACCGCACAACAATCAACAGACAGGAGGGTTCCCTCCCAGTTGGGGAACACTTCAGTGGTCCACGACATTCAGCCTCGGACCATCGGGTGACCATCCTCCAAGGTGGACTTCGGGACAGGCAGCAGAGGAAAGTGGTCGAACAGAGGCTGATAGCTAAGTTTGGTACCCATAGGGAGGGGCTCAACCGGGACCTTGGGTTCATGTCACATTACAGGTGATCACCATTACACTACACACACACACACACACAGATATTCCTACACAGACACACTCTCACATACACACGGACACAGGTACATACAGACACGCACACAGACACCCACACACACCCTTATAGACACACACACTCCCACACATGCACCCCCTCACAGACTTAAGACACTCTGCACTCACTACACACACACACACACTTTCTCACACTCACAACCCCTATCCCAGACAGACACACACACATAGACAGGCAAAGACCCACACGCACATATATATTTTGTGTGGTGAATTTGTACTTTCAGGGTTACATTGCACTTTGCTCAAAAACTGCATACATTCATGTAGAACTCTGAGCTCAAAAACTGCATGAATTCATGTAAAACTCTGTTATCTCACTTTTTAGATTAGAATCAATCTAAACATCAGATCATAGACAGAGAACACAAGGGGCTAACACCTTCAACATATTGTCTAGCTATCACCATTGTTAACAGCTAACCCGAGAATGCAACATTAAAAAAAGGGTTTTGTGATTTATACATGAAAGAAGTTAAACTATCACTGTATTCTAACAGATGAAAGGCTTAACAATCAATTTTTCAATGTAGAATTTCAGTTACATCACACTGTAAATTTTTGCTATAAATTCTGTGTTACGATCGAGCCCTCCACAATCACCTGATGAAGAAGCATTGCTCCGAAAGCTAGTGTGCTTCCAATTAAACCTGTTGGACTATAACCTGGTGTTGTGTAATTTTTAACTTTGTACACCCCAGTCCAACACCGGTATCTCCAAAACAGGACATCACAAGCAGTCAATTAGGTCTCTTTGTAGGATGAGAGGAGAGGAAATGCACCAACCCAATGTTATCACTGTGCCAGGAGGAATGATAATCAAGTCCCACTACTCTAAAGGTCACACCATTCAAATTAATGTTGATTCAATTACCAAAACAGGAAATCAGTCCTTTTTTGTACT
Organism: Chiloscyllium punctatum; assembly: GCF_047496795.1. Lineage (NCBI taxonomy): Eukaryota > Metazoa > Chordata > Chondrichthyes > Orectolobiformes > Hemiscylliidae > Chiloscyllium > Chiloscyllium punctatum. Next base: position 80,489,112 of record NC_092753.1, on the reverse strand, counting down.
GTTTATTACCCAGAATAAAATAAATGTCAACTAGGTTTCTTTAAACAAATCAAGAATAAACTGTTTGTTATGAACAAAACTTATTTTAAAGTGAGGAGCACCTACTGACATATACCTAAACTATGAGGCACAGTTCAAACTATATCCCCTTAATTCCATACGCACAGACACTCATGCAAACACAGAAAGATAAATCTCTATATAGATCCTGTTTTTTTCCTAACACAAACATAAATGAAAAGGGGAGGAATAAAAACCTCCCAATGATCAAAGTCTAGAAAGAAAAGGCCAAATGTGTTCCAGAATAATGCTGGAGAAACTCAGCAGATCTGGCAGTGTCTATGGAGAGAAAAATGGAGTTAACATTTCAGGTTCTGTAACCATTCATCAGAACTGGATAAAATGTAATAACTCCTCACATCCACTGAAATTTGCCGTTGACGAAGCAGACAGGTATAGTTTCATGACAATTGTCCACCTCTGATTCTAATTGACTTGGACTTGAGTTTTTGAGAATAGATCACAATCTAAGACTTCCAGTTTCACCAGACAGGCAGAAGTACTGAACTTTGGGAAACTCTTAAATTATTCTCTTAAAACATAGAATTCAAAGTTTGGGAGAAGATTTGTAGCTCGGGTGCTCGTTGTTGTGGTTCTGTTCGCCGAGCTGGAAATTTGTCTTGCAAACATTTCGCCCCCTGTCTAGGTGACATCGTCAGTGCTTGGGAGCCTCCTGTGAAGCACTTCTGTGCTGTTTCTTCCAGCATTTATAGTGGCCTGTCTCTGCCGCTTCCGGTTGTCAGTTCGAGCTGTCCGCTGTAGTGGCCGGTATATTGGGTCCAGGTCGATGTGTTTGTTGATAGAGTCTGTGGATGAGTGCCATACCTCCAGGAATTCCCTGGCTGTTCTTTGTTTGGCTTGCCCTATAATTGTAGTGTTGTCCCAGTCGAATTCATGTTGCTTGTTGTCTGTGTGTGTGGCTACTAAGGATAGCTGGTCGTGTCGTTTCGTGGCTAGTTGGTGTTCGTGTATACGGATCATTAACTGTCTTCCTGTTTGTCCGATGAAGTGTTTTGTGCAGTCCTTGCATGGGATTTTGTACACTACATTAGTTTTGCTCATGTTGGGTATCGGGTCCTTTGTTCTGGTGAGTTGTTGTCTGAGCGTGGCTGTTGGTTTGTGTGCTGTAATGAGTCCTAGTGGTCGCAGTAGTCTGGCTGTCAGTTCAGAAATGCTCCTGATGTATGGTAGTGTGGCTAGTCCTTTGGGTTGCGGAATGTCCTCATTCCGTTGTCTCTCTCTTAGGCATCTGTTGATGAAATTGCGAGGGCATCCGTTTTTGGCGAATACTTTGTATAGGTGTTCCTCTTCCTCTTTTTGTAGTTCTGGTGTGCTGCAGTGTGTTGTGGCCCTTTTGAATAGTGTCCTGATGCAACTTCGTGTGTGTGTGTTGGGGTGGTTGCTTTCATAGTTTAGGATTTGGTCTGTGTGTGTGGCTTTCCTGTAAACCTTTGTGGTGAATTCTCCGATCGGTGTTCTCTGTATCATCACGTCTAGGAATAGGAGTTGGTTGTCCTTTTCTTCCTCTCTAGTGAATCGGATTCCTGTGAGTGTGGCATTGATGATCTGGTGTGTGTTCTCTATTTCTGTGTTTTTAATTATTACAAAGGTGTCATCCACGTATCTGACCCAGAGTTTGGGTTGAATTTGTGGTAAGACTGTTTGTTCTAACCTTTGCATTACTGCTTCTGCTATGAGTCCAGAGATCGGTAAGCCCATGGGTGTTCCGTTGATTTGTTCGTATATTTGGTTGTTGAATGCGAAGTGTGTTGTGAGGCACAAGTCCAGTAGTATGTAAGTATGCCGTCTTTGTTGATAGGTTCAACGTCCTGTTGTCTGTTATGTCTGTCCAGCAGGTTGGCTATTGTTTCTTTGGCTAGTGTTTTGTCGATGGAGGTGAACAGTGCCGTTACACCGAATGAGACCATAGTTTCTTCCTTGTCTATGTGTATATTTCTGATGATGTCCAAGAATTCCTGTGTCGATTGTATAGATTGTCTGGATCCGCTGATCAGGTGTTTCAGTTTCTGCTGTAGTTCTTTGGCCAGTTTGTGTGAAGGTGTCCCTGGTAGTGATACTATGGGTCTGAGTGGGATGTCTGGTTTGTGCGCTTTGGGTAGTCCATAGATTCTGGGGGTGTTGTTGCTTTCAGGTTTCATTCTTTGTAGGTCAGACCTGGTTATCTGTCCGTTTTTTTGTAGATTCCTCAGTGTGTTGTTTATCCTATTGGTGAGCTGTGGGGTGGGGTCAAACTCCCTCTTTTGGTAGGTGTTGGTATCTGCAAGTAGTTGTTGTGCTTTTTGCATGTACTCTGCTTTGTCCAGGATGACCGTCATTCTGCCTTTGTCTGCTGGTAGTATAATAATGTTCTTATCGTTTCTTAGTGATTTTAGTGCTTCCCTCTCAAAAAAACAAACACATAACCTCAACACCAAGGAGAGGGAAGCACTAAAATCACTAAGAAACGATAAGAACATAATTATACTACCAGCAGACAAAGGCAGAATGACGGTCATCCTGGACAAAGCAGAGTACATGCAAAAAGCACAACAACTACTTGCAGATAACAACACCTACCAAAAGAGGGAGTTTGACCCCACCCCACAGCTCACCAATAGGATAAACAACACACTGAGGAATCTACAAAAAAACGGACAGATAACCAGGTCTGACCTACAAAGAATGAAACCTGAAAGCAACAACACCCCCAGAATCTATGGACTACCCAAAGCGCACAAACCAGACATCCCACTCAGACCCATAGTATCACTACCAGGGACACCATCACACAAACTGGCCAAAGAACTACAGCAGAAACTGAAACACCTGATCAGCGGATCCAGACAATCTATACAATCGACACAGGAATTCTTGGACATCATCAGAAATATACACATAGACAAGGAAGAAACTATGGTCCCATTCGATGTAACGGCACTGTTAACCTCCATCGACAAAACACTAGCCAAAGAAACAATAGCCAACCTGCTGGACAGACATAACAGACAACAGGACGTTGAACCTATCAACAAAGACGGCATACTTACATACTACTGGACTTGTGCCTCACAACACACTTTGCATTCAACAACCAAATATACGAACAAATCAACGGAACACCCATGGGCTTACAGATCTCTGGACTCATAGCAGAAGCAGTAATGCAAAGGTTAGAACAAACAGTCTTACCACAAATTCAACCCAAACTCTGGGTCAGATACGTGGATGACACCTTTGTAATAATTAAAAACACAGAAATAGAGAACACACACCAGATCATCAATGCCACACTCACAGGAATCCGATTCACTAGAGAGGAAGAAAAGGACAACCAACTCCCATTCCTAGATGTGATGGTACAGAGAACACCGAACGGAGAATTCACCACAAAGGTTTACAGGAAAGCCACACACACAGACCAAGTCCTAAACTATGAAAGCAACCACCCCAACACACACAAACGAAGTTGCATCAAGACACTATTCAAAAGGGCCACAACACACTGCAGCACACCAGAACTACAAAAAGAGGAAGAGGAACACCTATACAAAGTATTCGCCAAAAACGGATACCCTCGCAATTTCATCAACAGATGCCTAAGGGAGAGACAACGGAATGAGGACATTCCGCAACCCAAAGGACTAGCCACACTACCATACATCAGGAGCATTTCTGAACTGACAGCCAGACTACTGTGACCACTAGGACTCATAACAGCACACAAACCAACAGCCACGCTCAGACAACAACTCAGCAGAACGAAGGACCCGATACCCAACATGAGCAAAACTAATGTAGTGTACAAAATCCCATGCAAGGACTGCACAAAACACTACATCGGACAAACAGGAAGACAGCTAACGATCCATATACACGAACACCAACTAGCCACGAAACGACACGACCAGCTATCCTTAGTAGCCACACACACAGACAACAAGCAACATGAATTCGACTGGGACAACACTACCATTACAGGGCAAGCCAAACAGAGAACAGCCAGGGAATTCCTGGAGGCAAGGCACTCATCCACAGACTCTATCAACAAACACATCGACCTGGACCCAATATACCGGCCACTACAGCGGACAGCTTGAACTGACAACCGGAAGCGGCAGAGACAGGCCACTATAAATGCCGGAAGAAACAGCACAGAAGCGCTTCACAGGAGCCTCCTATGCACTGAAGATGTCACCTAGACAGGGGACGAAACGTTTGCAAGACAAATTCCCAGCTCGGCGAACAGAACTAAAACATAGAATTTCAGAAAAGAGACTGCAGATTCTGGGGTGTCTTCTTTACTCACTGACTTCTAGCTCTGCAAAACCGAATTCTAAAATCTGAGATGGTTACTATAGTAACCATCTGGATAGGCCTCTAGTTCTAATAAATACAAAGTGTTACACTTTGGTAAAACAAATCAGGGCAGGACCTGCACATTTAATGGTAGGTCTCTGGGGAGTGTTGTTGAACAGAGGGACCTAAGGGTTCAGGTACATAGTTCCTTGAAAGTGATATCATAGGTGGACAGTGTAGTGAGGAAGGCATTTGGCACATTTGCCTTCATCATCATAACATCGAGTAAAGGAGTTGAGGTGTCATGTTACAACTACACAAGACACCATTAGGGCCACTTTTGCTTCCAGTTCTCGCCATTTACTATAGGAAGGATATCGTTAAATTGGAAAGAGTTCAGAGAAGATTTAAAAGGATGTTAATGGGAATAGACCCCAGTTTGAGAAGCTGGATATTTAGAATCATAGAATCCCTATAATCTAGAACCAGACCATTCAGCCCATCAAGTCCACAAATAAAGGCAATTCCAAGAGAGCCCATGATGCTGAAAATAATTCCATCTCTTCCAGCTTCCTTTATATTGGTTTTTGATATAGAATCTTAATTGATTAATTTTCAAGGTCTCCTGGTGACAAAATGTATAAATAATCTGTTTTAATGGTATGAGCTGAAGTGAACTTCTGATCTTTTTCAAAGTGATGGCCTGTGACCTTTCACATCTACCTGAGAGAACAAAGTGTCAATTAAATGTACTTTTGCATGAGCGTAGACTGTATGCTGTAGCAAGGATTGTGTTGTACAATGGTCGTACCTCTGCATCTGGACGAGACGGTCTAGTTTCAAATCTCAATTATCCCAGAGAAGTGACTGAACAAATGGATTAGACATAATTTAAATTACATGTTTAAGTCACTTGAGTGGGACCATAACCCACAACCTTCTGATTCAGGGACAGGAGAATTAGCAACTGGTTCTTACAAAGTTCTAAATAGCCAACTCCATAGAGGCCTAGTGAAACCTTCTGAAAAATGCAAGGTAAAGAAATAATTGTGATTTAAGGAACTGCTGGTTGAAGATGGAACCCCATCATACATGATTTTAGAAATCAAACAGCTCATAGTTTCCAACACAGTCCGTGATGTTACTGCTGATGAGTCAGACTTTGCTGCTGATTTACCTCCTTCCTCATTAAAGGTGGCAATCCCCTGTTGCTAGGAGACTTTCCGCATTACTGACGATCTGATTTTTCTCCTGAAATGCGGCTATACATAATGAGTGAAACAACTTAACAATTTCTTTTAAAAATCATATGAAGCCAGAAACACAATGGGAAGATTAAAGATGGAGTAAACCCAATCACAAAAGGAAAAATGTCAAGGTTGTTGAGCAGAGCAGTGAGCTGTGTAAAAACAAGCAGTGCATCAGGAAAAGAGGAGATAGGGAGGAATGGTTCTCCTGGGAATAGGGGGTCAATAACCAGGGGCACAGTATTCAGGAAAGGAGCAGGAGGTTTCAAAGGGATTTGAGGGTGTGGCCATCTGGAACTCATTGCTTAAAAGAATTGTAGAGGCAGGAATCATCAAAACATTTAGAAACTATGCAGATGAGTACTGAAAATGCCATAACATATAAGGTTACTGAAAGGTGGAATTGGAACAGATAGGTGTTTGATGACCAGCATGGACACAATGGGCCTGTCTCTGTGTTGTAAAAAGGCTATGACCTCTATTGAAGTAAAATAGTGACTCGGGTGAGATTGGAGAATAGCAGACACAAAGTCAAAACTGAAGTTACTATATTGAATGAAGGAAGAATTAGACGAATTATCAACACAGACAGACATTAACGTCTTTGGTCCAGTACAGATAGGAACATCGGATTCAGGAACTAGAGAGGCAGTTTGGCCCCTCGAGATTGCAGCTGAAACTGTGTTGTTGGAAAAGCGCAGCATGTCAGGCAGCATGCAAGGAGCAGGAGAATCAAGATTCTCCTGCTCCTTGGATGCTGCCTGACCTGCTGCGCTTTTCCAGCAACACATTTTCAGCTCTGATCTCCAGCATCTGCAGTCCTCACTTTCTCCCCTCTAGATTGCAGCTTGACTTTCCTATCTGCCCATCCCAGCAGCCCCTCATACCTCTATTTGACCCCCAAAATCATTGAATGCCTTCATACTCAAAAATCTACTTGGAACAGCGTTGAACAAATGTAAAGGCATACCCTACACTACCTTCTGAAGAAGGGAACTCCACACTTTAACAACGCCCTAAAACAAATTACTGCTCCTCATTTCTGTCTTAACCTATATCCTCATTCTTAAATGATGTCCTTTATTTTAGTCTCTCCAACTAGAGGAAAAATCTTATCAAATTCAGCCCAACATGTAGACAACAGTTCTCCACTAGTGCCTGCTCCATGTCCCCAGCTTTCATCAAAAGCCTTGAACATTTTTTTTCCAGATAACATTCTGTTGAATGTCTCAATTGATCCTGTTCCATCTCAGCTCAAACACCATATTCCAGATATTTACTGCTCACTGCAAGAATAAATGTGCATGTTGCCATTTGCCTTAAATCAGTGACCTCTGGTTTTCAATACTTCAGGCAATTGGAAAGCTTTCTCTGTATCTACTCTCCCCTGCACCTTATGATTTTGAACCCTTCTATCAATCTCCTCTTGATCTTCTTTTCTCCAGGAGAACAGCCCCAGCTTTTCTGATCGATCTACATCACCGAAGTACCTCATTGCAATTTTTCTGCACTGGCATCTTTGCAATTTTCACCCTTACTTCCCTCAGTATTTTCAGATGTGTTTCATCTAATCCGATGGGAAAGGGTTGGAATCAAAATGGAGGACACTCATTGCACTCAATACTAAATCCTGAAGGATACTGTAGCTTTAAGAGAAAAGCTCAGCAGGTCTGGCAGCATCTGTGAAGAGAAATCAGAGTTGACGTTTCCTCAGAACTGAGTTTGTAAAGTTGGAACAATAGGAGCAGTCTGAATGGGTGGGGTCAAGCTCCCATAGAACCAGGAGTTTTAATTTTATTTCCTCAATAGCAGTTGCTGGGGTCTTGAATCTGGGTTGAGAAGCTGCAGTACATCTCTCCCTGCTCCTCTCAGAGTTTTCTCTCGATGTTTTCCCTCCTGAACTGGAGATTTGTTTGTGAGGTGATCTATTTTACTGAACTTGCATTTGCTAAGAATATGTTTATGGGATGTTAGTATCTTGGAAGTGTTACAGTTTAGTTGTTAAATAATCTATAATTCTGTTAAGTTTTCCAATAGAGTGAAGTTATTCCAGTTTCTTTTTAATAATTTAAATATAGTGTATGAATAAAGTGTGTTTTGCTTCAAAACTAATAGTTTGACCAATCGAATTGCATCTTGAATACAACGCCTGGCACTTAGAGTCATGGAGTCATAGAACCATGCCACATGGAAACAGACCCTTTGGTCCAACCTGTCCATGCTGAACATTATGCCAAACTCAGCTAGTCCCACCTGCCTGCTCCTGACCCATATCTCTTCAAACCATTCTTATTTAGGTATTCATCCAAATGTCTTGAAATTTGTAATTGTTGTCTTTAAAATAAGGAAAAGTTAGAGTCGAGGCTATCTTCTGAATATATTTTGAGGGGGTTTGGTTTGGTCCATAACAGTAAGCATAAAATGAGCTACTGTTCCTTCAGCTTATATGGTGCTTCCCTGAAACACTGCCACAGGCCATGAATGGGAGTGTTACTATGGCAGGGTAATGGTGTATTAAAATGGAAAGTTGGGGCCATTCTCATAGATAGAGTGGAATTGTCCGCAATATGGTCATCCAACCTGTGCTTGGAATCGCCAGTGTAGAGGAGGTCACATTGTGAGCAGCAAAACTCAATTGAAAGAAGTATAACAAAAATGCTGCTTCACTTGTCAGGTGGGTTTAGGGCCTTGGCTAATGAGGAAGGAGAAGATGAATAGGTAGGTGCTTCATCTTCTCTAATTGCACAGGAAGGGAAGGAGCGGTGAGGCAGAAGTGCAGAAGTGAGTTCGGGGGGGGCTGAGGGGAATCCTCGGTTGAGGATAAAGGGTGTCACATTGGATGAAGCCCCCAGTGGAAGGTGACATTATCCAAATAGATGCAACAGAGATGGAGAAACTGGGAAATGAAATGAAATCCTTGCAGGAAGTACAGTGTGAGGAAGTATAGTTGAGATAACTGTGGGAGTAATGGATATTGGTGGGCAGCCTATCACCAGAAATGACAACAGTGAGGTCAAGAAAGTGAAGGGAAGAGTCAGAGATGGACCAAGTGAAGGTGTGAAAAGGAGGGGAATTGGAAGTAAAATTGATGGGTTTTTTTCCAATTCTGGATAAGAGCAGGAAGCAGTGCTAATGACATCATTGATGTAGCAGAGAGAGTTGTAGGAAGTGGCTTGAAGTGAGTTGTGGAGATTGTTCAGGCCTGTTTTCAAAGAAAAAGTGGGAAGTCTTCAGACCACCCGGATGGGGGAAGGAGATGTAGAGGAATAGCACATCCATGGTGAAGAGAAACCAGCTAGCGTTAGAAATGGATAACTGTGGAATCTACATATCCCGATTGTAAGTGGGAAGAGATTGAACAAGGGTAGAAGGATTAGAGTCAAGGTAGGAAGAAATAAGTTCACTGGGGCAGGAACAGACTGAAGCAAGGTTTGGGACTTTGGGAGGGAGGTAGAAGCAGGCTGTGTGGGGTTGTGGGGCTTGGAGGTGGAAGCTGTGGAGAAGAGTCCTCCAGAGGAGATGAGATCAGTGACAATCCCGGAAACTACAGCTTGGTGTTAAGTGGTCAGGTCATGATTACAGGTGGGGAGAGGGGGGAAGAGTCAGAGAGTTAGAGCTCAGCTTCTGTAAGGTGAGATTGGCCCCCATTCCAATTTAATTACAGCACCAATCTCATCTATGGATTTGATAGTGATTGACCTGAGAGAATGAAATGCAGCAAATTCAGAGTGAGAGTGAGGGCGGGGAGCAGAGAAATTATTAGCAGCTAATATTCACTGAGATTTGGGTGTAAAGGGATAAAACTGACTCTTTTGTTAAGCATAACTCATTCAATATTAAGGCGGAGAAGGTCAGAAGGTATACTGAATAGATGACAACAGGTTGGATTAGAAAAAGGGATGGAATCAGAGAAAAGTATTTGGAAGGAAGGACCCAGATGGGTGTCAGTACCTGGGAGTTGTTGAAACAGTTGGCTTTCCTTACTCAGTGACACATTGCTGTGGGCGCACTGGAATTTATTGCCTTCGATGTCCTATTTGCTAGCCTCTTTCTTTACTGCCAGTGATTTTGTTATGTCAGATGCCTTTAAGTGTCCCCTTTCCTGAGTTAAATATATCCAGCTCTTTAACCCTGCATGAGAAACTAAACTAGGAATAGTATTTCACTGAACTTTTATCAATTTTGTTATTCATTCATGGGGTGTAAGCATTAATTGCCAACCCCTAATTACCCAGAGCGCAGTTAAAAGTCAACCAAGTTGCAGCAGGTCTGGAATGACACATAGACCAGGTAAGGATGGGAGTTTCCTTCCCTAAAGGGATATTAGTGAACTAGATGGGACTTTCCAGACAATTGACAATGGATTTATAGTCATCATTAGATGCCTTAATTCCAGACTTCTTTTTTATCTAATTCAAATTCCACCATCTGCCATGATGGGAATTGAACCCAGGTTCTCAGAACATTGACAGTGAGAGACAGAGGCTGGTGGAGGGTTGTTTCTTGGACTGGAAACCTTGAACTAGTAATGTTCCACAGGGTTCAGTACTGATTCCATCTTTGTTTGTCATTTGCATAAAAGATTTGGATGAGAATATAGGAGGCATGGTTTGTAAGTTTGTGGATGACACCAAAGTTGGTGGTATAGTGGAAAATGAAGAAGGCTATCTAAGTGTACAAACAGATCTTGATCAATTCAGTCAGTGGGCTGAGGAGTGGCAGATGGAGTTTAATTTGGATAAATGTGAGGTATGCCATTTTGATAAAACAGACAAAAGCTGGACTTACGCAATTAATGGTAGGCTAGTGTTGTAGAACAGAGAGACCTAGGGGCTCAGGTGCATAATTCTTAGAAATTTGCATCACTGGTAGACAATGTGATTGAGAAGGTGTTTAGCATGCTTGCCTTCATTGCTCAGACCATTGAGTATTGGAGTTGAGATGTCATATTGAGGTTCTACAACACTTTGATGAAGCCTCTTCTATTAACACATAGAAAAGAGTATGATGTTCTTCCAAAAATTCAGACTCCAAAGGACATGCCCATCAGTAATTGACTTCTAGTTGTCAGTGTCAATATCTTATATTTATTTATTTACTGTCGCATGTAAAACACTGAAAAGTTTGTACAGTGTTGCCACTCTCTTGTGCCATATCAAAACACAGCAAAATAAACCAAAACGCTGAACACAAAGACAGAGGAATACAGAAACAGTGTCCAGCTTTACAGCGCTTCTTGTTAAGGGCTCCACCATGGGCCATGGGTCAGTGACTTGTCCTGAGATCCCTCAGCAACCCACTTGTACAAGAGTCACCAGTGCTCCTCAGTACCATCTCACCTCAACCAACACTGCCGCTACTACGAGTCCTTGCTGGACCTTGCTAATACAGCCACTAGGTACTGGACCAGCCCAAACCGACTCCTCCGCCACTCCACTTCAGGCCCACCTCACTGCTGCCTATGCTGCTAGGTCTTGGGCTCCAATTTCGCCTCCGCTGCCTGCTCCATGAATCCACACTGGACACAGATGCTGCCGGGAAGCCAAACATGCGTCCGCCACAGCAGCCATGAGGTGGCACTGGGATCGTCTCGTTGATGCAGAAGCGCTCCTAGTAAAGCGTTTTAGGGAACATCTCCGGGACACCTGCACCAATCAGCCACACCGCTCCGTGGCCCAACATTTCAACTCCCCCTCCCACTCTGCCAAGGACTTGGAGGTCCTGGGCCTCCTTCACCGCCGCTCCCTCACCACCAGACACCTAGAGGAAGAACGCCTCATCTTCCGCCTCGGAACACTTCAACCCCAGGGCATCAATGTGGACTTCAACAGTTTCCTCATTTCCCCTTCCCCCACCTCACCCTAGTTCCAAACGTCCAGCTCAGCAATGTCCCCATAACTTGTCTGGACTTGACCTACCTGCCTATCTCCTTTTCCACCTATCCACTCCACCCTCTCCTCCCTGACCTATCACCTTCATCCCCTCCCCCACTCACCCATTATACACTCTGCTACTTTCTCCCCACCCCCCCCTCCTCTAGCTTATCTCTCCATGCTTCAGGCTCACTGCCTTTATTCCTGATGAAGGGCTTTTGCCCGAAACGTCGATTTCGAAGCTCCTTGGATGCTGCCTGAACTGCTGTGCTCTTCCAGCACCACGAATCCAGAATCTGGTTTCCAGTATCTGCAGTCATTATTTTTACCTCGTTGATTTTAACCCTACTGCGAATCCTCTTGCAAGGATGCCTGCCTTGAAGAAGTTTTCCTCCTCTCACTACAAGAATCTCAGGGAGTCCCTCTCCCACTGCAACTCCCAGGTCATTTCCTCTGCCCTGAAGGTCTTCAACCATGTCGTGAAACAAACTCACTACCACAGCCACATTCGCTTCCTCAGTGCCTGGCTCCTTAACCAACACATCCCACACGGACTCCGGACCACCTATAAGCTAGCAGAGATCAGACCAGATGACAGATTCAAAAACACCAGCAACAGTTCTCCTCGCTCCACGCTTGCAGCAATGCACCGGCACCTAACCTCTCTACAGTCAGCCCTGCCTCAGCTGAGGGCCACACTCTCTCAGAATTGCAAAGGACCCACTCTGAACTACATCCTCAGGAGAATTCATACTCTCAACAAACAGTATTTCAATTCCATCTCAAACATCAAAAACTGTAAGTACAACAAACTTTTATCTACCCAGTTCCATAACCAGCGCTCCTCAAACATTTCAGAAGATTTCCCTGGCCTCACAATCTACTCAGACGCCATTAGCCATGCAGCTGATGCAGCTGCCACCCCTACGCTAATTGATGATGTCACTTCCGCCCCCATCATGGCCACTCCCACAACCACTTCAACCCCTCACAATTCCTCATGCATCACAGGTGACATCACTTCCGCCCCTCACATCATTGCTGATGCCACATGCTCAGTGATTTCCGCCACCCCTACTGCTGTGGTCACCACCACTTCCGCCCCCACCAGCGCCACTCACCTGCATTCTGCTGACACGCCTCCCCACAGATCCCACTGTCACTATCCCCACCCCCCAGAACCCCGGTGGGAACACTACCCCTGCTCATAACTCCACCCCATTCCCCCCACCACCACACCCACTCCAGTTACAGATTCCACCCCCACTCCCAGCTCTACACCCACACCAGATCCCAGCTCCCGGCCCTGCCGAGTTTTCACCATCCCCCCAGACCTCCCCCTCACTGAGGAAGAACTATCAGTCCTCAGCAAAGAACTCACCTTCATCCCCCTCCGTCCACGCATCAATGAATTTTAATACACGCCATGACGTCGAACAATTCTTCCGTCGCCTCTGCCTCCGACCTTACTTTCACAATCAGGATTCCCGCCCACCTTCTGAGGACCCCTTCGCCCACCTCCAACACACTGCATCCACCTGGACACCCAGCGCTGGCCTATTACCTGCCCTCAACCTCTTCATTTCCAACTGCCGCCAGGACATTAACCGCCTCAACCTGTCTACCCCCCTCCCTCACTTCAAACTCTCACCCTCACAACGCGCAGCCCTCCAATCCCTCTGCTCCAATCCCAACCTCACCATTAAGCCAGCGGATAAAGGGGGCGCAGTGGTAGTCTGGCGCACTGACCTCTACACACCTGAAGCCAAACGCCAACTCAAGGACACCTCTTCCTACTGCCCCCTCGACCATGACCCCCCACCCCCCCATCACCAAACCATCATCTCCCAAGCCATACAGAACCTCATCACCTCAGGAGATCTCCCACCCACAGCTTCCAACCTCATAGTCCAGGAACCCTGCACTGCCTGGTTCTACCTCCTTCCCAAGATCCACAAGCCTGACCACCCTGGCCGACCCATTGTCTCAGCATGCTCCTGCCCGACTGAACTCCTCTCTACCTACCTTGACACTGTCCTATCCCCCCTAGTCCAGGAACTCCCCACATACGTTCGAGACACCACCCACACCCTCCACCTCCTCCAAGACTTCCATTTCCCCGGCCCCCAATGCCTCATCTTCACCATGGATATCCAATCCCTCTACACCTCCATCCGCCATGACCAGGGCCTCCAAGCCCTCTGTTCTTTCCTCTCCAGACGTCCCCAACAGTACCCTTCCACCGACACTCTCATTCGTTTGGCCGAACTAGTCCTCACCCTTAACAATTTCTCCTTTGAATCCTCCCACTTCCTCCAGACCAAAGGGGTAGCCATGGGCACACGTATGGGCCCCAGCTATGCCTGTCTTTTTGTTAGCTACATAGAGCAGTTGATCTTCCGTAATTACACCGGCACCACTCCCCACCTCTTCCTCCGCTACATTGATGACTGCATTGGCGCCACCTCGTGCTCCCGCGAGGAGGTTGAGCAATTCATCAACTTCACCAACACATTCCACCCTGACCTTAAATTTATCTGGACCATCTCTGACACCTCCCTCCCCTTCCTGGACCTCTCCATCTCCATTAATGACGACTGACTTGACACTGACATTTTTTACAAACCCACTGACTCCCACAGCTACATGGATTACACCTCTTCCCACCCTACCTCTTGCAAAAATGCCATCCCGTATTCCCAATTCCTCCGCCTCCGCCGTATCTGCTCCCAGGAGGACCAGTTCCACCACAGAACACACCAGATGGCCTCCTTCTTTAGAGACCGCAATTTCCCTTCCCATGTGGTTAAAGATGCCATCCAACGCATCTCGTCCACATCCCGCACCTCCGCCCTCAGACCCCACCCCTCCAACTGTAACAAGGACAGAATGCCCCTGGTGCTCACCTTCCACCCTACCAACCTTCGCATAAACCAAATCATCTGCCAACATTTCCCCACCTCCAAACAGACCCCACCACCAGAGATATATTTCCCTCCCCACCCCTTTCCGCCTTCCGCAAAGACCATTCCCTCCGTGACTACCTGGTCAGGTCCACGCCCCACTTCAACCCACCCTCCCATCCTGGCACTTCCCCTGCCACCGCAGGAACTGTAAAACCTGCGCCCACACCTCCTCCCTCACCTCTATCCGAGGCCCTAAAGGAGCCTTCCACATCCATCAAAGTCTTATTTGCACATCCACTAATTTCATTTATTGTATCTGTTGCTCCCGATGCGGTCTCCTCTACATTGGGGAGACTGGGTGCCTCCTAGCGGAGCGCTTTAGGGAACATCTCCGGGACACCCACACCAATCAACCACACCGCTCCGTGGCCCAACATTTCAACTCCCACTCCCACTCTGCCAAGGACTTGGAGGTCCTGGGCCTCCTTCACCACTGCTCCCGCACCACCAGACACCTAGAGGAAGAACGCCTCATCTTCCACCTCGGAACACTTCAACCCCAGGGCATCAATGTGGACTTCAACAGTTTCCTCATTTCCCCTTCCCCCACCTCACCCTAATTCCAAACGTCCAGCTCAGCAATGTCCCCATGACTTATCTGGACTTGTCCTACCTGCCTATCTTCTTTTCCACCTATCCACTCCACCCTCTCCTCCCTGACCTATCACCTTCATCCCCTCCCCCACTCACCCATTGTACTCTATGCTACTCTCTCCCCACCCCCACCCTCCTCTAGCTTATCTCTCCATGCTTCAGGCTCACTGCCTTTATTCCTGATGAAGGGCTTTTGCCCGAAACGCCGATTTCGAAGCTCCTTGGATGCTGCCTGAACTGCTGTGCTCTTCCAGCACCACTAATCCAGAATCTAGTTTTCAGCATCTGTGTTTCTAGTTTTCACTTAAAGTGTACGCTGGGCACACTCATTGCCACGACTAGTCTGTGCTGGGCACACTCATTGCCACTGTTGCTGCAAGTTCACTCTTCAACAAGAGGGGTAAATAAAACAAAAAGAAAAAGAATGTGAAAAGAGAAGCAAAAGGAAAGCAGATAAAGCCCTTGGCTCAGGATCTGTCACCTTCATGTTTTATTTACAGATGACATTACAGTGAAGGATACCTGCAGGTCATAACCCAGTGCTAGCTCACAGTACAAGAGAGGCATGGTTCAAGATGGTTTTACAGGTCAGTGTATGAATGAACTATTTAGGGAACAGACTTCAAAAGCAAAATACTAGCAAGATGCTAGAAATCCAAAGTAAAAAGCAGATAAAGCTTTACTGGAGTATCTGTAGCAAGAGAATAAGTTAATGTTTCAAATCCGTGATCATGCATCAGGGCAAACTATTTTAGATCTAGTATTGTGCAGTATTATTTAATAACCTTGTAGTAAAGGAGACTGTAGGGTAGAGTGATCATAATATGATGGTATTTAGTTCTGAGTTTAAGAATGGTTTAGATAAGAGCATTAAAGGGTCTCTGGTTTGGAGGTCAGGCAAATTGTTTAAAGTAGATTGCAAAGCTAGATTCAACGATAAGATATAAGGTAAGTAATGATAAATATTTAAAGAAAACCTGCACAGCTGACTGCCTCTGCTGTTTGGTTTCAAGTATCTCCTCATCCGAGTTTGTTCCAAGAAAAATGAACAAACAGCGAAACTCACAGCTGACCTTGGAGAAGGCTGTGTGGGAGAGCTCGCAACAGGGAAGCAGCTAAGTGGCTAGTTTCAAGGTGTAAGCTTACCGGGTTTTTTAAAAACATAAATCGACAATATTGAGTAAAGTGGGTTCTGCTTTGATTATATGTTTTTATTGAGATCTTTCTCTTGATTAAACTTTAAAAATATAAAGCATAGGTACTAAGTTAGCCGGGAGCAGTGTGTTTTAGAGCAGCAACACTATGCTATTTTCTGGGTCTGTAGATTGTTACAGTGCAAAGATGGCCTTTAGTAGAGTGATGAGCTCTTCCTGTCGGATGTGGGAGATTAAGGAGAGTTTCCATGTTACTGATGATTATGTCTGCAGGAAGTACGTTTAGTTGCGAATCTTATCGGAACGTAAGGATTGGTTGGAGCAGCAGTTAGAAGCAATGAGGGATTTACAGGAGTTGGGGGTCTGATGGATAGAGGTTATAGAATCATAGAGTCATAGAGATGTATAGCACGGAAACCCTTCGGCCCAACTTGTCCATGCCGACCAAATATCCCAATCCAGTCTAGTCCCACCTGCCAGCATCTGGCCCAGATCCCTTCAAACCCTTCCTATTCATATACCCATCCAGATGCCTTTTAAATGTTGCAATTGTAACAGCCTCCATCACTTCCTCTGGCAGCTCATTCCATACATGCACCACCCTCTGTGTGAAAAAGTTGCCCCTTAAGTCTCTTTTATATCTTCCCCTCTCACCCTAAACCTATGCCATCTAGTTCTGGACTCCTCCACCCCAGGGAAAAGACTTTGTTTATTTACCCTATCCATCCCATCATGGTTTTATAAACCTCTAGAAGCTCGTCCCTCAGCCTCCAACACTCTGGGAAAAAAGCCCCAGCCTATTCAACCTCTCCCTGTAGCTCAAATCCTCCAGCACGAGTTTTCTGAACCCTTTCAAGACTCACAACATCTTTCTGATAGGAAGGAGACCAGAATTGCATGCAATATTCCAACAGTGGCCTAACCAATGTCCTGTACAGCTGCAACATGACCTCCCAACTCCAGTACTCAATACTCTGACCAATAAAGGAAAGCATACCAAACACCTTCTTCACTATCCTATCTACCTGTGACTCCACTTTCAAGGAGCTATGAACCTGCATTCCAAGGTCTTTTTGTTCAGCAACACTCCCTAGGAGCTTACCATTAAGTGTATAAGTCCTGCTAAGATTTGCCTTCCCAAAATGCAGCACTTCGAACTTATCTGAATTATCTCCATCCACCACTTCTCAGTCCCATTGGCCCATCTGATCAACGTTGTAATCTGAGGTAACCTTCCTCGCTGTCCACTACACCTCCAATTTTGGTGTCATCTTCAAACTTACTAACTGTACCTCTTATGCTCACATAAAATTATTTATATAAATGACGAAAAAGAGTGGACCCAGCAGCAATCCTTGTGGCACTCCACTGCTAACAGTCCTCCAGTCCCTCAGGATTCCCTCCAACACCTTGCCCACCACTGACGTCAGGCTCACCGGTCTATAGTTCCTTGGCTTGTCTTTACCACCTTTCTTAAACAGTGGCACCACGTTAGCCAGCCTCCAGTCTTCCAGCACCTCACCTGTAACTATCGATGATACAAATATCTCAGTAAGAGGCCCAGCATTCACTTCCCTAGCTTCCCAGAGAGTTCTTAGGTACACCTGATCAGGTCCTGGGGATTTATCCACTTTTATATCCACTGTTTCAAGACAGCCAGCACTTCCTCCTCTGTAATATGGACATTTTTTAGGACATATGGACAAATTAGGCAGGAATTTAAAAAGTTGGACCTCGAGGGTAGTAATATCTGGATTATTCCTGGTGCAGCAAATGAGGATAGGAATAAGAAGATAGAGCAGATGAATCTGTGGCTGAGGCACTGGTGCAGGAGAGAAGGATATACATGTTTGGATCATTGGAATCTCTTCACAGGTAGAAATGACCTGCATAAGAATTGCACCTGAATTGGAAGGGGACTATTATACTGGTGGGGAGATTTGCCAGTGCTGCTCGGGAGAATTTAAACTAGTAAATAGTGGGGCAGGCGGGTGGGGGGGGGGGCGGGGGGGGCGGGTGGTGGAGGGGGCGGGCGGGGGGGGGGGTTGGATCTCAGGGATACAGTGATAAAAATGATCAGAGCAGGCATGAACAAAGCAGAGAGTGAGGTCAGACTGACAAATTAAACTGTATTTATTTCAATATAAGGGGTCTAACAGGGAAGGCATATATACTGAGGGCATTGTTGGGAACATTGGACTAGGATATCATAGCGATCACAGAAACATGGCTTAGAGGTTGACAGGACTGGCAGCTTACTGTTCCAGGGTATACATGCTATAGGAAGGATAGAAAGGGGAGCAAGAGAGGAGGGGGAGTGGTATTTTTGATTAAGGATAACATTACAGCTATACTTAGGGAGGATATTCCTGGAAATGCGTCCTATAAAGTTATTTGGGTGGAACTGAGAAATAAGAAAGGGATGAGAATGTCATTGGGATTGTAGTACAGACACCCCAGTAGTCAGCAGGAAATTGAGAAACAAAATTATAAGGAGATTTCAGTTATCTGTAAGAATAATAGGGTGGTTATGGTAGGGGATTTTAATTTTCCAAACATTGACTGGGACTGCCATAGTGTTAAAGGCTTGGATGGAATAGAATTTGTTAAGTGTGTACAAGAAAATTTTCTGATTCAGTATGTGGATGTACCTACTAGAAAAGATGCAAAGCTTGACCTACTCTTGAGAAGTAAGGCAGGCCAGGTGACTGAGGTGTCAGTGGGGGTGTGCTTTGGGGCCAGTGACCATAATTCTATTAGTTTTAAAATAGTGATGGTATAAGCTAGACCGGATCTATATTTTGAAGTTCTAAATCAGAGGAAGGTCAATTTTGATGGAATTAGGTAAGAACTTTCAAAGGTTGATAGGGGGCAGATGTTCATGGTAAAGGGATGGCTGGAAAATGGGAAACCTTCAAAAAAATGAGATTAAAAAATAAGTCCATGGACGATATGTTCCTGTTAGGGTGAAGGGCAAGACTTGTAGATGTAGGGAATACTGGATGACTTGAGAACTTAATGTTTCAGTCAAGAATAAGAAAGAAGCATATGTCAGGAATAGACAGCAGGGATCAAGTGAATTCCTAGAAGAGTATAAAGGGGTAGGAGTATATACTTAAGAGTGAAATCAGGAGGGAAGAAAGGGGGTATGAGAGAGCTTTGGCAAATAGGGTTAAGGAGAATCCAAAAGGATTTTATAGGACTAAAGAGTAACCAGAGAGAAAATAGAGCCCCTTAAAAATCAACAAGGTGTGTGGAACTGCAGGAAATGGGGGATTTAGTAAATAAGTATTTTGTATCAGTGTTTACTGTGGAGAAGGATATGGAAGAAAGAGAATTTGGGGAAATAAATAGTGGCATCTAGAAAGATGTCCATATTACAGAGAAGGAGGTGCTGGACATCTTAAAACACCTTAAAAGGACCTGATCAGATGTACCCTAGAACTCTGTGGGAAGCTAGGGAAGTGATTGCTGGGCCCCTTGCTGAGATATTTGCATCATCAATAGCAACAGATGAGGTGCTAGAAGACTGGAAGTTGGTTAATGTGGTGCCACTATTTAAGAAAGATGGTAAGTAAAGTCTCAGAACTATAGACCGGTGAGCCTGACATCGGTGGTGGGCAAATTGTTGGAGGGAATCATGAGGGACAGGATGTACATATATTTGGAATAGGACTGATTAGGAATAGTCAACATGGTTTTGTGCGTGGGAAATAGTGTCTCACTAACTTGGTTGAGTTTTTTGAAAAAGTAATGAAGAGGATTGATGAAGGCAGAGCAGCAGATGTGATCTATATGGACTTCAGTAAGTCGTTCAACAAGGTTCCTCAATGTAGACAGGTTAGCAAGGTTTGATCACATGGAATACCGGAGAATTAACCATTTTGATACAGAACTGGCTCAAAGATAGAAGATAGAAGATAGAGGATGGTGGTATAGGGTTGCTTTTCAGACTGGAGGCCTGTGACCAGTGGTGTGCCACAAGGATCAGTGCTGGGTCCACTGCTTTTCATCATTTATATAAATGATTTGGATGTGAACATAAGAGGTGTACTTAGTAAGCTTGCAGATGACACCAAACTTGGAGATGTAGTGGGCAGCAAAAACGATTACCTCACTTTACAACAGGATCCTAATCAGATGGGCCAATGGGCTAAGGAGTGGCAGATGGAGTTTAATTTAGATAAATGTGAGTTATTGCATTTTGGGAAAGCAAATCGGGGCAGGACTTTCACACTTGATGGGTAAGTCTTGGGGAGTTTTGCTGAACAAAGAGACCTTGGAGTGCAGGTTCACTGTTCCTTGAAAGTGGAGTCCCAGGTAGATAGGATAGTGAAGAAAGCATTTGGTCAACTTGCCTTTATTGGTCAGTGTATTGAGTATAGGAGTTGGGAGGTCTTGTTTCAGCTGTAAGGAACATTGGTTAGGCCACTTTTGGAATTCTAAATGCAGTTCTCATCTCCCTGCTATAGGAAGGATGTTGTGAAACTTGAAAGGGTTCAGAAAAGATTTGCAAAGATTTTGCCAGGGTTGGAGAGTTTGAGATATAGGGATAGGCTGGGGCTATTTTTCCTGGAGCATCGTAGACTGAGGGGTGACCTTATAGAGGTTTATAAAATCATGAGCGATATGGAGAGATTAAATAGTCAAGGTCTTTTCCCCATGGTGGGTGAATTCAGAACTAGAGGGCATAGTTTTAAGGTGAGAGGAGAAAAATTTAAAAGGCACTTAAGGGGCAACGTTTTCATGCAGAGGGCAGTGCGTGTATGGAATGAGCTGGTGGTGGCTGGTACAATTACACCATTTAAAAGGCATCTGGATGGTACATGAGTAGAAAGGGTTTTGAGGGATATGGGCCAATGCTGGCAAATGGAACTAGATTAATTTAGGATATCTGGTCGGCATGGTCAAGTTGGACAAAAGGGTCTGTTTCTGTGTTGTACAGCTCTATGACGATGATTCTGATATTTCAAAAATCTCAATCAATCTACATACTCTCAGGAAATTATAAAGATCCATGGAAAAGGTACCCAACA
The DNA here is from genome assembly GCF_047496795.1 of Chiloscyllium punctatum. Classification (NCBI taxonomy): domain Eukaryota; kingdom Metazoa; phylum Chordata; class Chondrichthyes; order Orectolobiformes; family Hemiscylliidae; genus Chiloscyllium; species Chiloscyllium punctatum. Next base: position 80,467,886 of record NC_092753.1, on the reverse strand, counting down.
ATAGCTAACAAGTGAACTAAAAGTTAGTATTAAGGTGAAAAAAGGGTTTTTCTAATTTTGCTGTGTTTTGACAGTTTTTAATACTTAATTCAAAGGATGTTTGCTAATGTAACACAACCCTCCTACAGGGCATGCAACTCTGCCTCAGGACCTGGAATGGGGATTGAATCCTTTAAGGATAGAACACAGACATCTGTGACTAGGTTGAAATGAAATGTTAATCAGTGTCCCTTTAACAATGGCACGGAGTCATTATAAAACTGAAATAATGTAGTTAGCTGCAGTGCAAATGTGTGATATAAAGATACTGCATCTAAATCAAAGTAATTTACTGATTTAATGAGAGTTCCAGTGTATCTTAATGTTTCAGTTGTCTATGTAGTTATAAAAGACAAAGAGAACTGACAGAAATGAGAGGAGGACAAATTGTGGTGTAGTATGCACAAAGTATGTAAGTCAATAACGCAGAGAATTCAATCAGAAGAAAACCAAAAGGAGAAAGGAAGAGAAAATGGGAGCATGGGGAAGGATATATTGTTTAAGGAGCAGATTACAGTACTGGGGAAAGAGAAGCTCACAGAGATTCAATGACAAAATCAATTTGGTCAGAATTAACAAACAGAAAGAGTGCAATCACATTGCTTGTTGTCATCTATAGATCACTAACTAGTGTGAAGGATCTAAAGGAACAAATCTTCAGGAAAATTACAAAGAGAAACAAACGTTACTGACAAGTTACAATGGGGGATTTTAATCACGCAAATGTCGGTTTTGGATGACGATAGTAAAGAACAAAATGCATTATTGATTTACATACTTTGTGCAATCCAAAGGGGAATTCCAAAGAATGGTTAAAAAGAAGCGTAGAACCAGTTAGGGACTAAAAAGGGAATTTACTCTTAAAGGCAAAGGCATATCAGAGGTTTTAAGTGAATATTTTGCATCTGTCTTTACCAAGAAGGTAGATCCACCCAGGTCCTGGTAACAGAGGAGGAAACTCTGTCACTAAATGTGTTTGGAATTAATAAAGCAGAAGTATTGGATAGGCTTTTAATACTTAAAGTTTACAATGCACTCGGACTGGATAAGGATATTGAAGTAAGTGAGAGTGGAAATTGTAGGGGCACTGGTCATTGTCTTTTAGCCTTCCCTAGACTCAGGGGAGGTAACAGAGGACTGGAGAATTGCAAATCTTGATGTACAGTGGGCAAATTTCAAAGTTTGCAGATGATAAGAACTTAGAAGAATTGTAAACAGTTACAAGTAGGTGGAGTGTCCAGATAGGTGGCAAAAAATGTTTGATGAATAGAAGTATGAGGTGATGCATTTTGATAAGAACAACATGGACAGACAATAAAAAATAAAGGGTACAATCCTTAAATCAAGGAACCTTGATATACATGTACACAGATCATTGAAATTAGCAGTGTACAGAGAAGTTAATAAAGCATACCTTATCTTGATGTTTATTACTATGGGCATGAAGTACAAGATCAAGGAGGTTACTTTGATCTTGTATATAAGACACTAGTTAGATGTCAGCTGAAGCACTTTATATAGCTCTGGAAACCTCACTGGAAATGCATTGCAGGGAATGCAGAAGAGATTCACAAGAATGGATTCAGGGATCAGAAACTTTAGACATGAGGAAAGATTGGAGAAGGTGGGGAACTACTCTCGTTGGAGAGAATGTGACAGTACTGTGGGTTTAAGAGGGGTGTTTTGTCTTGGTTTCCTTTAGTTAAAACCCCACACAACTCCAGGTTATACTCCAATAGGTTTATTTGGAAGCACTAGCTGCTTCTTCATCAGGCAGGACTATAACCTGGTGTGAGATTTCTTAACTTTGATCACCCCAGTCCAATACCAGCAACTCCACATCTTGGTTTCTTTTAGGCATAGTTTGGGGGACAGCTAGTGCACAGCACATGAGAAGGCTTGGATGTTCTTTTTCAAAGTTGGAACAATAGAAGCAGCCTGAATGGGTGTGATCCAGCTCACATTCAAAAAGCAGGGATTTTAGGTTTAGCTTTCAGCAGTTACTGTTGGGGTCTTGAAGAAGTGAAAGCTGTTTTTCTCCCCCTCACTCAGTTACAACTGAAAGCTGGAGTTGTCTCTCTTTCTAAACGATCTTTTAATTTTTTTTCCCTCCTAAATTAGAGAACTGCATGTGAGATGATCTGTTTTCTGAATATGCCTTTTGCCAAGGCTTTGTTTATAGAATATTATTATACTGGAATAGTTAGTTTAGTAGTAAAACAGTATATATTATTCTGTTCAGTTTTACAATAGAGTTGTTATTCCAAGTTCCTCTTTCTTTTGTTGTATTTTAAATATAGTGTTTGAATAAATTGTGTTATTCTTAACATTGAGTAGTTTGGCCAATCTAATTGCATCTGGAACACAGACCTTTCACCTTTAAAATAAGAAAAAAAAAGGGCTAGGCCACCTTCTTAATATATTTTGCGGGGGTCTGATCTGGTCCATAACAATATACAAGGAGATCTGATAGAAGTTTTCACAATCACGAGTGGTCAACACACAGTAGATAGGGAGCAGCTGTTCCCATTTGTGAAAGAGAGGGCACAGATTTAAACTGTTTGCAAAAGACGCAAAAGTGATGGAAGCAAAGGCTTGTTCACACAGTTGGTGGTTGGAGCATGGAATGCATTGCCTGGAACTGTGGTGGAGGCAAGTTCCACTCAAGCGTTCCAAACGGCACTGGATAATAACTTAAATAAAAACAATGTGCAAGGATGCAGGTTAAAGGCAGGAGAATTACATTAAGTTTACTTGGAGAGCCGGTGCAAACCATAGGCCGAATGGCCCATTTGTGTGGAACAATTGTGTGATTCTGCGAATTTTTTTCATTTGCTCGTGGGACGCATACATCACTGGTTGGGCCAACATTTTATCGCTCATGCCTCGTTCCCCTCAAGAAGGTAAGGGTGAGCTGCATTCTTGACCTGCTGCAACCCATAATGCTCTTAAGGAGAGAATTCCAGAATTTTGACCTGGAGACAGTGAAGGAATGGCGAGATATTTCCAAGTCAGGAAGGTGAGTGGCTTGGAGGGGAATTTGCAGGTGGTGGTGTTCTGATGCATCTGCTGTCCTTGTCCTTCTAGGTGGAAGTGGTGATGGGTTTGCAAGGTTCTGTCTAAAGATCTTTGGTGAATTTCTGCAGTACATTTTGTAGATGATACATACTACTGCTACTGAGTATCAGTGGTGGAGGGAGTGGATGCTTGTGGATGTGGTGCCAAGTAAGTGGGTTGCTTTGTCCTGGTTGGTGGCAAACGTTTTGAGTGTTGTTGGAGCTGCACCCTAACTTTATCTGACAAAGGAGCACTGCTTCGAAAGCTTGTGATTTCAAACTAATCCTGTTGGATTATAACCTGGTGTGGTGTGACTTCTGTTTGAAAATGGGCTGAGGGTAACTTTTATTATAAGCTACCTGTCATAGCTCAAAGTTGGGGGTAAAGATGCTACGGGTAGAAGTAGACATTTAGCCAAGTGCACCATCTTGTGTTAATGCTTCTCATTTTTAAGTGAGTGTGATATCCTGAAGGCATTTCATTCAAGCCTCATAACAATTGGAAATTTAATCTGATTATAACATCTGGTTGGGTAGATGAATAGGAAGGGTTTAGAGGGATATGGGCCAAGTGCTGGCAAATGGGACTAGATTATGTTAGAATATCTGGTCAGCATGGATGAGTTGGACTGAAGGGTCTGTTTTCATGCTGTACATCTCTGACTCTATGACTCTTTATGATAAGGAAGTAACACATCAAAAATAACCTAATCTGAACTGTTCCCATCCAGTGCTACACCACACAGGATTGCCAATATAGTACAGACTCCAGCAAGCAGAGAAGTGGCACTTAGTGGGTCCTAAGTCCACACAATACATTAACATTTTCTTGATTCATTTATGGTACTTGCTGGCGAGGCCAGTGTTTATTGTCTCTCCATAATTGCTCTGGAGAAGGTGATGGTGAACTGCCTTCTTGAATTGCTGCAGTCATTGGGGTCGGGTCACCCACAGCGCTGGCAGGAAGGCAGCTCCAGGAGTTTGGCCCAGCAACAGTGATATAGTTCCAAGTCAGGATGGAGTGTGGCTTGTAAGGAAACCTGTAGGTGTTGGTGATCCCTTGTCCTTCCTGCTGGTGGAGGTTGGAGGATTGAAGATGTTGTCAGCAGATCCTTAATGAGTTACTGCTGTGCACCTTTCAGATGTTATACACTCAATGCCTCTGTGAGAGGATGGTGAAGGGAGTGAATGGAGTGTCAGTCGAGAGGGCTGATTCATCCTGGAATGGTGTCAGGTTTCTTGAGTGTCATTGGAGATGCAGGCAAATAGAAAGTATTTCAGCAATCTTCTGACTGTGTACCTTGTGCTGGTGGGCAACGTTTGGGGAGACAGAGCAGAGTCACTCACCACAGAATTCCTAGCCTCTGACCTGCCCTTGTACTGTAGGCAATTTATCTGGCTGGCTCAGACAGTTCCTCATCAATATTAACCCTCAGGTTGACAGTGGCAGATTCATCAAAGACAATGCAATTGAAAGGCTAGGGGCAATGGTTATATTCTCATTTGTTGGAAAATAACTGGATACACTTTGTAAAATGTTTGCTTTCTGAGCTATCCATTATCTCAATGTGACCGTAGTTTAGTCCCACCCTCTGTTTGATTTTGGGTTTTGAAAATAGACAGCTTAAACTCCGCAGTTTAAACCTGATGGTACCTAGTATAACATGTTTAATATATCCCAGTTAAAAATGAAAAGGACCCCTGCTCTCGTTAATTGTATTGAACACAACTTCCTTCACCATATCAGCAAAAAATGTCTCCTCTTAAAACAAACTGCAGATTACAGACACAACAGTCACTTTGCAGTTTTACAGCCAGATTCACAACTGGTACTCAGAAAACTACAGCCAGTAATAAGTAATAAAAACATTGTATAAAAACAGATAAATCAGTAGTCAGCTCAAAAAGGGATTAGGAGAGATACCCAGCTGTGACAAAAAGCCTTCACCTTTGACAATAGTGCACTTTCATCTCTTTATCTGGGGAAATGCAACACCAGGAGTCATTAAACTCACAGGAAATTTAACAACAAAGCATTCACACAAAGGCTCACGAATACATCCAGTTTTGAACTTTGCTTCTGTCAGTTCCACTATTGAGCTCTAAGCTGGGAGGCAACACTTTGTAAACATGTCTGCTGTGCACGACAGGAATAATGTGGCCTTGTTTATGTAATTGTTTGGCATGTAAACATGTCCAACGTTAATATGCAGGATTCTGAGGTAGTGTAGATGTTGAGAGGGCATTTCTCTCATGGGTAAAAACCAGGGCCTCCAAGCCCTCCGTTTTTTCCTCTCCAGACGTCCCCAACAGTACCCTTCCACTGACACTCTCATTCATTTGGCCGAACTGGTCCTCACCCTTAACAATTTCTCCTTTGAATCCTCCCACTTCCTCCAGACTAAAGGCGTAGCCATGGGCACACGTATGGCCCCAGCTATGCCTGTCTCTTTGTTGGCTATGTAGAACAGTTGATCTTCTGTAATTACACCGGCACCACTCCCCACCTCTTCCTCCGCTACATTGATGACTGCACTGGCGCCACCTCGTGCTCCCGCGAGGAGGTTGAGCAATTCATCAACTTCACCAACACATTCCACCCTGACCTTAAATTTACCTGGACTATCTCTGACACCTCACTCCCCTTCCTGGACCTCTCCATCTCCATTAGTGACGACCGGCTTGACACCAACATTTTTTACAAACCCACTGACTCCCACAGCTACCTGAATTACACCTCTTCCCACCCTATCTCTTGCAAAAATGCCATCCCGTATTCCCAATTTCTCCGCCTCCGCCATATCTGCTCCCAGGAGGACCAGTTCCACCATAGGACACACCAGATGGCCTCCTTCTTTAGAGACCGCAATTTCCCTTCCCACGTGGTTAAAGATGCCCTCCAACGCATCTCGTCCACATCCCGCACGTCCGCCCTCAGACCCCACCCCTCCAACCGTAACAAGGACAGAACGCCCCTGGTGCTCACCTTCCACCCTACAAACCTTCGCATCAACCAAATCATCCACCGACATTTCCGCCACCTCCAAAAAGACCCCACCACCAGAGATATATTTCCCTCCCCACCCCTTTCCGCCTTCCGCAAAGACCGTTCCCTCCGTGACTACCTGGTCAGGTCCACACCCCCCTACGACCCACCCTCCCATTCTGGCACTTTCCCCTGCCACCGCAGGAACTGTAAAACCTGCGCCCATACCTCCTCCCTCACCTCTATCCAAGGCCCTAAAGCAGCCTTCCACATCCATCAAAGTTTCACCTGCACATCCACCAATATCATTTATTGTATCCGTTGCTCCCAATGTGGTCTCCTCTACATTGGGGAGACTGGGTGCCTCCTAGCAGAGCGCTTTAGGGAACATCTCCGAGACACCCGCACCAATCAAGCAAACCGGCCCGTGGCCCAACATTTCAACTCCCCCTCCCACTCTGCCGAGGACATGGAGGTCCTGGGCCTCCTTCACCGCCGCTCCCCCACCACCAGACGCCTGGAGGAAGAACGCCTCATCTTCCGCCTCGGAACACTTCAACCCCAGGGCATCAATGTGGACTTCAACAGCTTTCTCATTTCCCCTTCCCCCACCTCATCCTAGTTTCAAACTTCCAGCTCAGTTACTGTCTCCTTGACTTGTCCGACCTGCCTATCTTCTTTTCCACCTATCCACTCCAGCCTCTCCTCCTTGACCTATCACCTTCATCTCCTCCCCCACTCACCCATTGTACTCTATGCTACTCTCTCCCCACCCCCACCCTCCTCTAGCTTATCTCTCCACGCTTCAGGCTCACTGCCTTTATTCCTGATGAAGGGCTTTTGCCCGAAACGTCGATTTCGCTGCTCGTTGGATGCTGCCTGAACTGCTGTGCTCTTCCAGCACCACTAATCCAGTATTTCTCTCATGGGACCTAGAACTAGGGGACACAGTCTCAAGATAATGGGTTTCCCACTAACACAATTGCGGACCAATTATTCTCTGATAAATCGCGAATCTTCTGAATTCTCTTCCCTGGTGGCATTGAAGGTGGAAACTGGACCATTGGATATATTCAAAGAATGAGTAAATCAGATTAACTATCTCCAAGGGAGCCAACGGTTATGGGGGGTAGGCAGTAAGGTCAGCCTAATCTCATGGATTAACAGAGCTACTCACCATTCACGTTTGGAAATATATTCCCATCACTTTCACATCACTAGGTGAAATTCCAGGAACTTCCTACCACTTAATGGACTACAGCAGTTCAAGAGGACAATCACAACCACATTCTCCAGAGCAACTGGTAATGGGCAATAAATATTGGCTTATTATCCATCTTACTCATACTCTAAATCATTATATCTATTCAAATGTAGTCAATTACAGTGGCATTCTTATGTATGTTTTCTGTTGTCTTCCCATCCATTTTGTCCACTAGATACACACACAATGGCACAGACATTTCCATTCTCCAAATGTCCCCACCATCCAACATCCAATCTTCATTTCTGATCATTGAGAGAATCAGCCAGCTTTTCAACCAGGGGCACGGCTTTATGTCTTTGATAGATTACATTTTTACATGTGGAGCTCTTAAAGCGTTGCAAAATCTGGAGGATCTGATGATTTTTATGCAGAGTTTTGTATTTATTGGACCTTCTGTACACATAGACACATGCATGAAGATCAGAACTCATCTGGAGAATGCAGCCCATGACTAATTGACAGACATAAGACTTGAGCCCAGTCCTGTTCTCATTTCATCTATAGAGGTGCAACTCCAGCAGAAAACAATCAAAAGCAGGAAAGGCCAGAAGCTGGAGAGAAAATGACAGAAAACCAAACAGCTAGAGAGAATTCTGGAAATGCTAGTAAAGTTCATCTGCCTCTATACAGATTAATGGCACAAGCAGCATGGTGGTTCAATGGTTAGCACTACTGCCTCACTGTCCTAGGGATCCATGCTAAATTCCAGCCTCAGGCGACTGTCTGTGTGGAGTTTGCACATTCCCTCCCATGTCTGCATGGGTTTCCTCCAGGTGCTCCAGTTTCCTACCTCAGTCCAAAGATGTAGCTGGATTGGCCATGGGAAATGCAGGTTCCCAGAGATAGGGTGGGGAGAAGACAGCGGGGTGGGATGCTCGTTGGAAGAGCAGTGTGGACTTGATTGGCTGTTTGGCCTGCTTCCACACTGAAGGGAATCTATGATCAGGCTGATATACAAACCTCAACCAGAGTGTGAACCTGTTTTGAACCAGTAGCATAGACCCTCTCTTCCTGATGAAGGGCTTTTGCCTGAAAGGTCGATTTTCCTGCTCCATGGATGATGCCTGACCTGCTGAGCTTTTCCAGCACCACTCTAATCTTGACCCAGGAATGAAAAGCCTAACATATGAGGAACATTTGAGGACTCTGGGTCTATACTCAATGGAGTTTAGAAGGATGATTGGGGAATTTAATTGAAATCTACAGAATACTAAATGGCCTGGACAGAGTGGATGTTGGGGAGATGTTTCTAATGGCAGGAGAGACTAGGATCTGAGGGCATAGCCTTAGAGTAAAGGGAAGACAATTTAGGATGCAGATAAGGAGAAACTTCTTCAGCCAGAGAGTGGTGAATCTGTAGAATTCATTGCCATAGAAGGCTGTGGAGGCCAGTGATTAGCATATTTAAAACTGAGATAGAAGATTCTTGATTGTCAAGGGGATCGAGGGTTACGGGGAGAAAGCAGGAGAATGGTATTGAGAAACCTACTAGTCATGATTGAATGGCAGAGCAGACTCGATGAGCCAAATGGTCTAATTTCTGCTGCTATGTCTCATGGTCCTTTGATCCCTTTAGTGAGGACTTAACAGGGAAGGTGATGACCTAGTGGTATTATCACTGGACTTTTAATCCAGAGACCCAGATAATGTTCAGGGGACCTGGGTTCAAATCCTGCCACGGCAGATGGTGGACCTTAAATTCAATAAAAATCTGGAATTAGAAATCTAATGATGACTACTCATCTGGTTCACTACTGCCCTTTAGGGAAGGAACCTGCCATCCTTACCTAGTCTGGCCGAGATGTGACTCCAGACCCATAACAATGTGGTTTACTCTTAACAAATGTCTGGAATGGGCAATAAATGCTGGCCTAGCCAGTGGCACCTTCATTCCATGGATGAATGAAAAAAAAGTGAGGTACTTCAAACTAGTCCAGGATATCAGACTGGCATTGAACTTCCTGAAATATCTTTGTAAGAGAAATGTCCATTCGACCCAGAAGCAGGTAGGAGCTTAGCAAATCAGCAACCTGCACAAAAACATCAGCTTGTTGCAGCTGTTCACCGTTCTCTAGGAATAGCACAATCTCCTGACATCTAGGGCTAAGAAGAAGAGCATTGCACAGATGTTAATCTCCTGAAATAGGAATCATAATATCAATGAAACATTGTATTATTTTTATTCATTCTGCAGATAAGATTCCACTGACAAGGTCAGCATTTATTGTTAATCTCTCTTCCTGAAGAAGATGGTGACCAGCCTTCTTATCAAGATCAGAATCATGAATATAGAGTCATAGAGTCATAGAGATGTACAACATGGAAACAGACCCTTCGGTCCAACTCGTCCATGCCGACTAGATATCCTAACCTAATCTAATCCCATTTACCAGCACTTGCTCTATATCCCTCTAAACTCTTCCTACTCACATACCTTCCTATTCAGATGCCTTTTAAATGTTGTAATTGTACCAGACTCCACCACTTCCTCTGGCAGCTCAGTTCATACATGCACCACCCTCTGCATGAAAAGGTTGCTCTTTTTGCATGTAGAGTTGAGTAAAAAAGAAATCACATGTCAAAGTTTTTCATTTTGCGCCCGTTAGGATAACTCAGAGTAAAGATATAAAAATAGAAACCTCCCGCAGGTCGGACAAAACAGAGCTAATGTTTCAGGTCTGCTGGTACATACATGTTGCAAATGGGGAATGGGTGGGTATGGAGGAGTCTGTAAAGGAGTAAACGATAGATGGAGACGGAGCAGAGAGACAGAGAGAACAGCAGTTGGGCAAAGGTGAGCCAGTGAAAAAGAAAAGCTGATAATGGAGCCCATAAGATGGTGAGAATGGGATGGCTGTATGAAAGCAGCCCACGTGGTGACAGGGACAGGGGTGTGTCATTGGGTAAAGGACATCGAAGAAGGCATGCAGGCCCTAAAATTACTGATCTCGATATTGAGTCCTGTGGGCTGCAGGGTCTCCCAGTGGAAAATGAGGTGCTGATCTTCCACTTCACTGAAGCACTGAGACAGGGATGTTGGCCAGGGAACAGGGTGGTGTGTTGAAGTGACAAGCAACTGGAAACTTGGGATCACTTTTGCAGACAATGGTTTTCTGACAATGGCTTCATAGTCATTGTTAGTTTCTTAATTCTAGATTTTTATTAAAATCAAACTCCCCCATCTGCCATGGTGAGATTTGAACCCAGGTCTCCAGAAGATTACCTGAGACTCTGCATTAATTGTCTAGTACTAACACGGCTATAATGCCCACATCTCCTGCATGGAAAAGCTATGTTTAAAAATCTATGCCAGGACAGGCTGATTGATGTGAATAGAATTACCGCAATCTTTCCTGAAATATGAAGAAAGGGAAAAAGAGTAATATCAGCTCAATGCTCCAATGTGTTATCTGGTCACAAAAATAAAATACTGCTGATTCTGCAAATCCAAAATAAAATCAGAAAATGCTAGAAAACATATATTAAGTTCTGCAGCCTCTTTGATGAAGGAAACACATTTCAGATCAAGGACTCCCTCCCCTTGCTGGAAAAGTGCACAGATATTTACATCTCATAAGAACAATTAAACACATGAAGAATGACCACAGGATTTCCTGTGAAACTATAGCCTAGGCTAAAACAGTCACCACCTTTTTGTCCAAAGACAATTGGTTGTGTTGACAATAGATTGGATCATTACTATGGGAGTGCTTGGGACAAAACAAAAAACTTTTACACAAAGGAGTGAAACATTATCAGGGGTTTGCAGGAATGTGGAGTAAGCCATGGTCTTATTGAATGGTGGGACAAGCATGAGGGGCCGAGTGGCCTGTTCAGATGTTGCCACACTACAGCGGAGATGATGGCTGAATGGTATTATCACTAGATTATTAATCTAGAGACAGTGCAAGTTGATTTTTTTTTAATATCTGGTATTAAGATCTAACAGTGACCATGAAACTATTGGCGATTATTTGAAAAATCCATCTGATTCACTAACACCCTTTAAGGAGTCATGATTTGGAGATGCTGGTGTTGGACTGGGATGTACAAAGTTAAAAATCACACAACACCAGATTATAATCCAATAGGTTTATTTGGAAGCACTAGCTTTCGGAGCACTCCTCCTTCATCAGGTGGTTGTGGAGAATAAGGTTGTAAGGCACAGAATTTATAGCAAAAGTTTATACTGTGATGTAACTGAAATTATTTATTGAAAAAGACCTGGATTGTTTGTTAAGTCTCTCATCTTTTAGAATGACCATGTTGGTTTCAGTTCTTCCATATATAAATTGCAAAACATTTTTATAAAATTTACATTCTCAAGTAAACTTTAACAATTGGTATCATGTTGGCCCAGATATTATATTGAAGGTGTTAACTCCCTGTGAGGCTGTCTGTGCCACAATGGTCAGACTGATTCTAATCTAAGAAATGGATTTACAGAATCTAACATGGATTCATGCAGTTTTTGAGCAAAGTAAAATGTAATTCTACAAGTACAAATTCACCCACAAACTTATGTACGTGTGCATGTGGGTGTATATGTGGGGAGGGGGTTATGAGTGTCTGTGAGAGAGCGTATGTGAGTGTAAAGGGGTATAAGTCTGTGAGAGGGTGTGTGTGGGAGTGAATGTGTGAGTGTATGAGAGAGGGTCTGCCTGATTGTGTGTGTGTGTACGCGCGTGCGTGTAGGAATGTCTATGTGTGTGTATAACTCCATGGGGTCACCTGTGGTATAACATGAACTCAAGGTCCTGGTTGAGGCCATACTCATGGATACCAAACTTGGCTGTCAGCCTCTGCTCAGCCACTCTTCGTTGTTGCCTGTCCCAAAGTCTGCCTTGGAGAATGGTCACCTGAAGGCCCGAGGTCGAATGTCCCGGACAGCTGAAGTGTTGTCCGACTGGGAGGGAACATTCCTGTCAGTTGATTGTTGTGGGGTGTTCATTCATCGGTTGCCATAGCCCCTGCTTGGTCTCGCCAATGTACCATGCTTCAGGGCATCCTTGTCTGCAGCAACATTGGTTGAGTCGCATGAGTACCTGCCATGCACATGGTGGGAGGTGTCTGCACGCATAATGGGGGCATCTGTGTCGACATTCTGACACGTCTTCCAGCGTCTACCATGACAAGGTTGTATGGTATCATCCTGAAACCCAGACAGTTTGCGACAAACAATGATCTGTTTGAGGTTTGGTGGTTGTTTAAAGGTGAGAAGTGGAGGCATGGGGAAGGGCTTGGTGAGGTGTTCAACCTCATTGATAATGTGTTGCAGACCGTGAAGAACATGGTGTCGTTTGCCAGCTCCTGGGAAGTACTGGACAACGAAGGGTACCCTGTCAGTTGCAGCTCGTATCTATATGCACCCGAAACATATTAAAATAGCCATTCCCTATGGACAAGCCCTTGCAGAATTACATTTTACTTTGCATACACAGGACCTGTTCAGATGAGGAGGAACATAACGGGCACTTGGAAGTACTCAGGGATGCCCTCATAAGAACGGGGTACGATGCTCAATTCATCAACTGCCAGTTCTGACGTGCCACAGCAAGGAACCGTAATGACCTCCTCAGGAGACAGGCACGAGCTGCAACTGACAGGGTACCCTTCATTGTCCAGTACTTCACAGGAGCCGAAAAGCTACACCACGTCCTTCCTCTCAGTCTAAAGATGAGCAGATTAGGTAGATTGACCATGCTAAATTGCCCCATAGCATCCAGGGGTGTGCAAGCTAAGTGAGTTAGCCATGGGAAATGCAGGGTTACAGGGATAAGGTAGGGGGTGGGATATCCTTCGGAGGGTTGGTGTGGACTCAATGGGTGGAATGGCCTGCTCCCACACTGTAAGGATTCTATAAACTGGCACCAGTTAATTGATCATTATCTGCACACCTAAATTGCTTTCTGCTGACTTCTATAAGAAAGATTGCTTAAATGGTCTGCTACTGTTAGTTCATAAGCGTCCATATCAATACAGTGCTTTCTATAATTGGATGCTCCAATTTGCTTTCCAGACAATGAAATTCTTTTGAAGTGTTGTCAAGTAGCAAGAAAACAGCCAAATTTCTCCCAGGAATAATAATGTGGTAATGGCCAGGAATCTGTTCTTAGTGCTGCTGATTCTGGGACAAATGGTGCCTAGGACATCAGCAAGAATATCTAGCAGTAGTACATGAGGGAGAAAAGGCACCTGTTGGGTCACAGATCAGACATGATCTGTTAAATTAGATTACATTACATTACAGTGTGGAAACAGGCCCTTCGGCCCAACAAGTCCTCACTGACCCACCGAAGCGCAACCCACCCATACCCCTACATTTACCCCTTACCTAACACTATGGGCAATTTAGCATGGCCAATTCACCTGACCTGCACATCTTTAGACTGTGGGAGGAAACCAGAGCACCCGGAGGAAACCCACGCAGACACGGGAAGAACGTGCAAACGCCACACAGTCAGTCGCCTGAGGCAGGAATTGAACCCGGGTCTCTGGCACTGTGAGGCAGCAGTGCTAACCACTGTGCCACCGTGCCGCCCAGATTGCAGAACAGGCTCAAAAGATTTAATGATCTATTCCCATCCTTCGTTGGTATATATTGTAAACAAGACCTGGAGATTTACATACAGAATTCTTTGAAATTTCAAATGTTGACTCTCCTGCTCCTCAGATGCTGCCTGACCAGCTGTGCTTTTCCAGCACCACACTTTTTGATCTGAAATTTGTGTCAAAGGTAGACAGGTTAAGGTGGTGTTTAGCAGTTCTGCCTTCATTGCTCACACCTTAGAGTATAGGAGTTACGTTGAGATTGTACAGGATGTCGGTGAGGCCTCTTCTGGACTACTGTGTGCAGTTCTGGTTGTCCTGCTATAGGAAGGTTATGATTAAACTGGAGAGGGGTCTGAAAAGATTTACCAGGATGTTGTGAGGAATCCAGGGTTTGAGTTATAAAAATAGGCTGGGATTTTCTTCACCAGTTTTTAGTTGGTCAGGGGGCGATCTTATACAATTGAGGAGCATAGATAAGCTAAATAGGGAAGTGTTGGGAGTTCAAAACTAGAGAGCAAAATTTTAAGGTGAGAGGAGAAAGACTTAAAAAGGATGTGAGGGGCAACTGTTTTGTACAACAGTGGTTTTTGTGTGGAATGAACTGCCAGGGAAGTGATGGGTCAGGTATACTTACATTGTTAAAAAGACATTTGGATAAATACATAAATAGGAACAATTTGGAGAGATATGGGTCAAATGCAGGCAGGTGGGACTAGTTCAGTTTGGGAACATGGTCATTGTAGACTAGTTGGATCAAAGGGTTTGTTTCTATGCTCTATAGACACACTGCGCCAACAAAATAGTTAATTGATTATAAAGCCACTTTGTAACATCCAAGGGATATGATAAGGTGTTACATTATAGTTGCTAAGGAAGTATCAATGGGCCTTCACCTTAGACCACTCAATTTGTTAAAACCAAATGATTTCCGACATCATTTCAGAAAGCAGTTAAGAATCAATTACATCAACATGAAGCTGCAGTCAGAATAATGCTTGAACAACAAATTTACAACATTGAACAATGTTTTGTGATTTTTATTCATGATTTTCAGATATTTTTAAATGGCCCGTTTGAGATGGATAAGAATCCACATCTAGTATAATCACTTGATTGCTAAATCTATATGAGCAAATACTGAGAATTCAAGTTTGATAATCTGAAACCCAATTGTTCAACTCTCATTTCTGACCTACTTTCTTCTTCCATAGCTGTCAAGGTTATCCAGTTCTTGCGAGATGGCTTGTTATAGCCTATTTACTATCCTAGATTAAGGAAACAGTCCTTCGTTGCACTAATTCAAATTGAGTTGAATTTATTGTCACATGTATCGAGGCTCAATGAAAAGCTTTGAAAATCGAGGCAGATCACAGAGTGAAGTAAAATAGATAGTAAATAACAGGTAAACAACAGCAAAAACAAAAACACAGGTACAGGTGATTGTTAAGAGTTTGTGAGTCCATTCAGTATTCTAACAACAGTAGGGTAGAAACTGTTTCGAAACTGGCTGGTGCGTGTTTTCAGTCTTCTGTACCTTCTCCCCGATGGTAGAGGTTGTCGAAAAGCATTGCCAGGGTGGGATGGATCTTTGAAAATGCTGGCGGCCTTTCCTTAACAGTGGGCCTGGTAGATGGATTCTGTAGATGGGAAGTTGGCCTTTGTGATTGTCCGGGCCGAGTTCACCACTCTCTGTAACTGCCTCCGATCTTGAACGGTACAGTTGCCATACCAGGTAGTGATACATCCAGACAGAATACTCTTGATGGCACACCTATGAAAGTCGGCAAGGGTATTCACCGTCATGCCAGATTACCTCAGCTGCCTGAGGAAGAATTTCCCCAGCCTGAGAATAGAAAGGCAATAACATTAGATTTTCCAGAGATTTATAGGGGAATATCTTGAGATAATCTTGTCTTTGGGTGATGGCAGATTTGAAAAGTGTGGCGCTAGAAAAGCACAGAAGGTCAGGCAGCATCTGAGGAACAGGAGAGTCATCTGTGCCCAAAATGTAGCCTCTCCTGTTTCTCAGATGCTGCCTGACCTGCTGTGCTTTTCCAGCACCACACTTTTCGACTCTGATCTCCAGCATCTGCAGTCCTCACTTTCTCCTGATGACACAGATGATTTGCTAATATTATAAACACCGATTATAGCTTTCATTTTTCATTCAATTTGGACATTGCATTACAATTTGTATCATTCAGCAAAACCTAATCACCCAAAGTCAAATTAACCCTCACTATTGTGAATGCTTGCAGGGCATTGAGGGAAAGGAAGTGAATCTGACGCACTTATTTGGCTACATGTGAGATACTGCACACACCCACATCCTGAAAACAAACCGTTTTCTGAAAAAGACAACTGCTTACAACATGTGGTCATGTGAGGAGCTGCTGTGTTGTTCACAACTTTCTCAGGTTCAATAGCTGATGCCTGTATCTGGCCTCTTTGAAACCAAGTTCCAATTTCTCTCACCTGTTTATGCAGGTTGCTTCAGTTCAAGGGTCAATGGTCTTGCACGGTTGTTGCTACCTCCCTATAAGCAATCATAGTGCACTGAATAAGGAGTGTTACATCTTCTTGATGTGGTGAGATTTGCTGTTCAGAAAAAGTTGAAGAGTAGTGGGCAGCACGGTGGCACAGCAGTTAGCACTGCTGCCTCACAGCGCCAGAGACCCGGGTTCAATTCCCGCCTCAGGCGACTGACTGTGTGGAGTTTGCACGTTCTCCCCGTGTCTGCGTGGGTTTCCTCCGGGTGCTCCGGTTTCCTCCCACAGTCCAAAAATGTACAGGTCAGGTGAATTGGCTATGCTAAATTGCCCGTAGTGTAGGTAAGGGGTAGATGTAGAGGTAAGGGTAGGTTACGCTTCGGTGGGGCGGTGTGGACTTGTTGGGCCGAAGGGCCTGTTTCCACACTAAGTAATCTAATCTAGCAAACGCCCCCTAGCAAATCAATGTGATCATTGTTTACAGTGCATGGTAAGTTCCAAGTCAAATTTAACCCTACATCAGATAGCTCTTTCAATAAGCAGTGATGGTAATAACCCAATTAATTAAATAGCCCATTTTATACTATTGACCATAAACTGGAACAGCCATATAAATACAGCTATAAGATCACATCAGGATAGAAATTCTGGGTGCAAGTTACTCATGCCCTCACTCCCCAATACCTGCCGAAGCATTGGTACAGGTCAAAAGCATGATGGAATTTCCCATTATTAGTAAGACCCAGTGTTAAAACACTGGAACAGTATCATGAGGACCTGCACTGGAGGCTAAGTGATGTAATACAAAGGGCCATAATGTATGCTACATCCAAACCTGTCATTTATTGATATCCCACGGAGGGAATGGGACTGATCTGTGGGGAGCTTAGGAGGAAACTGAGATGAATCAACAATTTGGCACTTCTAGGTCATCATGGTGGAGTGTGGCTGTGCTTACAAGATATTACGTTTTCCTCAAACACCACCATTACAGCCATTTAAAATTTCCATTTTAATGTTCTTTTCCCCCAACTCAATGGGGACAAGTGAAGCAATCCACTCCTCCACTTACACGGCAGCTCTGAAAGGGGCCGAGAACAAGTGGGTCAGTGTAAAGTGACAACAAAGTCGCTGGCTGCCAACCTTACACCATCCCCATTCTCTCGGTGCATGAGACCTGACAGATATAAATCTACACTCAGAAAATGCACGGCAATGTCAAACATTCCAAATGAGAGTGCGGCTTGAATTCACTCATTAACTGACATTATTAGGCAGGTCATTAATCATTCTAATTGCTGTGCACAAAGTGGTTGTAGACTTTCTTAAGTCACTGCACTTCAAGTACACAAGATCTTTGAGCTGCAATAGATGTGCTCCATCAAGTTGAATCTTTTAGGAACTGGAATATCAAGTGCACATTTCTATCAACACAAAACAGAAAATGCTTTTAATTTTATAATTGATACTTTGTACAATGATTAACTAAAACAGGACTATTCACATTTAGAAACAGCCTAATGTCACCAATACCAAGAGGATGAAAGGATGTAATATCAAAAACTGGTAACAAAAAGAACAACAAAATTAAGAGATGCTTTACACTGCAACTTCCAGCTCGCATATACATCTACACATTGCAGCAAAACTGACCACACTGCAGAATTTTATACAAAGTACATGTTTTAAAAAAGTTCTGAGCAATGTTCATTTGTCCCTCCTGCAATCATCATTTGTTTCCAGATTATCTGTGGGACTGACGCTCTGTTGATCATCAATCCTCGAACGTTTAGCATCTGGTGACTTGCACTGAGGATCATTGGAAGGAGAAGATCCCTCTGAAAAAGAAAACATGTTTAATTTATAGAACGTAGCTTAGCCCAACTGAACTATACACGCTGCCATCAGATAAGGATTGAACACTACACAATCGCAATACCTCTCCAAGTTGAGTATCCCAGCAACAATCACTGTTCAAGATCAAAAAGGTTAGAAGAGTTGGCCACTTCAGCAAACTAGTGAGTAGAGTTGACATTTATCAGATCAGCCATGATCTTATTGACTGGCAGTGGAGACATTACAGGCTGAATGGCCTACATCTTACACTGATGAAAGGATTGCTGGTTGGATTCAGGCAGTATTCATTCATCCAATGTTTTATTATTCAAAACATACACTTCACTCATTTGCTCCCACCACCACAGATTAGCCACACCAACTACTCCTCTGCTTGTCCCCAGTGACACAGCAGGATCTCTGCCTCTGGGTATCCTGACCACAGACCGATCTTATTCTCATCTGAAATACATTCAAGCACATCACAGCAGGAGGCAGCAACCCTGGGTTAAATCATTTCCCCTTTCATGGCTGAGACCAATGGGGCCAGTCCCACTGTCTTATCACCCAGCTGATAGTGGCTCAGCAGTAAAACCCAGAGACTGAAACTAAACATAAAACTAAAAGAAAACTAGAGAATGCTGGAGAAACTCAGCAGATCTGGCAGCATTCATGGAGGCAGAAACGGTTCAAGTCCCATTTTGATTCAGCTTCAGAAAATATCTGGTGTGTTTTTTTACCCCCCCCCCCCCCCCCCACCCCCTCTAACACCTCAACTCCACCCTCTGCAAGTTCCTGATGAAGTCCCTTCATGTATCCACTGCTCCCACAAATTAATTTTCTCCACTTCAATTCGTCACCAGCAAGGGTGTCCTATGAATTGGCAAGAGACGTTTGATCTCTTCACATACCTGAAGTGTTTCCCCAAGCCTTCGGAGGCACTGACTATACCCCAATGGTCACTGCTGGGAGTATTACCCATCCTTCCAACTCTCAAAGTCAGTACCTGACAAAACGTTTTTATTTTCCAAATACAGAAAATTGAAAGAGAATAAAGTGATGGGAGAGATATCAGAAACTGTAAGTGGTCTGTCTTCAGATACAAATGCAAACAGTAAACTCCAAACACATTAACTATTGTAGTAGAACTTAGATTCCACATGAAATAGAATTTCAGAGAAGAATAAGACAGAAATACTAGGGAACTTTAACTACTCAGTTATTCACTGGGGTGGTCCTGGTGTGCAAGGTAGGGACTGAGTAAAATTGTAAAACGTATCAAGGAAAAAATTTTCAGCCAGTGCATAGAAAGCCCTCCAAGGGAGGGGGCAGATCTGGAGCGAATATTCAGACATGTGAGTGAGAGGGAGAGGATGAAAATGTAGTGGAAATAATGAAGAACTCTTGTGAATTACAGGAAAATTGGGACAAGGATAGCCACAAACTGCAGGAGAACATCAATGGACTGGTCATGTGGGCAAAGCAGTGACAAAAGGCACTCATCCAGAAAAAAAAGTGAAGTAATGCACTTGCCAGAGTATAGCAAGGAAAGCGATTACACAAAGAAAGGTGGGACACAGATAATTACTGAAGATCAAGGGACCTTGGTATCCACAAACATCCTTGAAGGTAGCAGGGCAGGGAAATAAGGTGCTTGAAAACACAAATGGGACCTTTAACAATCAAGGAACCGAATATAAGAGCAAGGTGGTTATGCTGAAACCATATAGGCCAAGCAGCTCTGGTCACATTACAGGAAGGATGTAATTGCATTAGAGAGGGTACAGGATATTTACCAGGATGCTATGTAGCTGGAGGGTTTGAGTTATGAGAAAAGATTTACTAAGCTGGGGTTGGTTTCCTTGGTGCAGCAAAGGCTGAGAGTGTGGTCCTGTTAGAGGCATTTAAGATTATGAGGGGGATAGAGAGGTAGGATAGGAATACCCATTTTCCATTCCAAGGTAGGTCAATGAGCATTGAACAAAGATTTCCATCTCTTATCTTATATCCATGAGGAAGAGTTGAGGAGAAATGTTTTGACTCAAGGGTGGCTGGAGTCTGAAACTGTCTGCCTGAAACCGTGGTGAGTCAGAAACTCCTGTAACAATGAAGCAGTATTTAGATCTTCACTGGTACCATATCCTTCAGGGCTATGGGCCAAGAACTGGAAAGTGAGATTAGGGTAGTCAGATCTTTATTGACCTACGCAGATACAGTGGGCCAAATGGCCTCCTTCGCTAATGTAATTTTCTAGGAGTTACTTATAACCCAAAGAAAGTAGTTCCCATCAATAACACCTTCATCTATTCGCCTTATATTGTCACCTCAGCCTTTTTAAATTCGTGTTAATGCTTTTAATCTTGAACATAACTGAAAAAGAACAAGTTTCAAATTTGATTAGTTAATGGTCACATATCACAGACTCACCATGTGCTGTTTTTTCTGCTTGGGTTATGACGGGTGTCGATGTCACCTTGGAAGTACTGGAGTTCAGAGGCATCAGTGAGATTCGCCTAGAAAAAACAACCCCAAAAACAGGGCGTTACTCCAAGTCCCCAATCATACAAAGGACAGAATACCCAGGCATTTCAGCACAAAATGCACACAACTACAAGACCAAGTACACACAATGATCAGACCAAATTCTCTTCTCTTGTCAGCTTCCAAACAAGGGACTGTGTGGAGTTTGCACATTCTCCCCATGTCTGCGTGGGTTTCCTCCTGGTGCACCAGTTTCCTCCCACAATCCAAAAAATGTGCAGATTAGGTGAATTGACCATGTTAAATTGCCCGTAGTGTTAGGTGAAGGGGTAAATGTAGGGGAATGGGTCTGGGTGGGTTACGCTTCGGTGGGTCGGTGTGGACTTGTTGGGCCGAAGGGCCTGTTTCCACACTTTAAGTAATCTAATCTAATCTACGTACAACATGAGAGTTGAAATTCCTCAGAGGTAAACACACGAAATGGAAAACAGTAGGTTGTCGTCTGTTTTATACTTGACCCAGTTTTCCTTTCTCACTGATATCAAACGTATCGAGAATGCAGCGGCCGGTAAGCCAGGTTACCATGGTCCTGCCTCCTGCTTGGTGTTACTGATCAATGTGAATTTCATTCTTGGCTTTGAGAACCTATTCAATGGGCTGGCCACTCAATATTGGAGACTATATGAAGAGGCGAAGTTAATCACAATGTATATCAACTGTAATGATTAAACTGACAAGTAGCAAACAGGATTAATGCAACTTAACTCAAGAGCTTTTAAAAACCACCTGTCTATTAACTTCATTTGTACATGCAATGGGATAAAACTGCTGTCTTTACTGGTGACGTTGTTAAGCAATTGTTAGCTTATGCTTTCCATGTCTGACCCTTTGATAATAGTCCGGGTTAACACTCACTCAGCCGTCTGTGTGGATCATGATGGCAATTCAGAAATGTCAATACTACGATAATTCAGGGCAGAAGTGGGTACTCCAGATGCTGGAGATATAGTCAGGATTAGAGTGGTGCTGGAAAAACACAGGTCAGACAGTATCCGCTTCATTCCTGATGAAGGGCTTTTGCCCGAAACATCAATTTTCCTGCTCCTCGGATGCTGCCTGACCTGCTGTGCTTTTCTTGCACCAGTCTAGTCTAGTCACTAAGATAGTTCAAACTAGTATAGGAGCAGGACAAGTCAAACTTTGGTATCAATAATTCCTGGACACAGACTGGTCAGAAATGGAGCAATAAGGTATTTTACAGTGTGATTGTATTACATGTGCATTCAGACAGCTGCTCTCTGACCAGTTAGCATCATCATCATGACCTCCTATTACCATGGTGTCCCCCCCACACTCTTTGCTGGAAGCTCAGTCTCCTCCTGACTCTATGTGCAGCCTTTGTGTGATGTGGAGTGCTTCAAAGCAGAGAAGCACCTTTCCACATCAGCATGTGATGCTGAGTGAGGAGTGCTCTAGTGTCTGGTGGATTGTACATTCCCAGCAGCAACACGGAACGTGAGCCATACACGTGGAGCAGCACCATTTCCTCATCCTTTGATGGAAGTTAATGGCTCGGCAATTTGTTGCCCATCCCTAACTGCTCTTGAAAAGGAGACAGTGATCTCACCACATGGTGTCGTCACTGCTGCAGTGCTGTTAGGGAAGAAGTTTCAGGCTTTTCTTCCAGTGCTAGTGAAGGAACTGTAACATTATTGCAAGTCAGGACAGTGTGGCCCCAGCATGGAGAATTATTTGCCAGTGATGATGCTTCCATATATCTCTTCCTTTGAGTGGTAGAGGGTAATGGATTTGGAAGGTGCTGTCCAAGGATTTGAAGGAGCCTTGATGAGTTGCTGCCAAGCATTTAATTTATTGTGCACACTGTCATTAATGATGACAAAGTAGTCCTACATTCAGCTTAATGGTGTTAACATCTCATTTTCACATCTGCCTGGTCCAGCGCCTGACTTGGTGGGTAGGGGTTATGTTAGGCTATGAGGCGAATAACCCACAGCAGCAAATTATGAAACCAAATGAAAACAGATATCAGTTTATTCATTATATTTATTCATCAGTTTCAGGAATTTCCCCTTCCTGGAATGGTGATTCAGACTGGAAATCTGAAAGTTTTGATCGCAATTCTACTAGTGTCTGTCATGGAGGTTAATGTTGGATTCCCTGCCTTGAACGCCCCTTTGATTAGATTAGATTAGATTAGATTAGATTACTTACAGTGTGGAAACAGGCCCTTCAGCCCAACAAGTCCACACCGCCCCGCCGAAGCGCAACCCACCCATACCCCTACATTTACCCCTTACCTAACACTACGGGCAATTTAGCATGGCCAATTCACCTGACCTGCACATCTTTGGACTGTGGGAGGAAACCGGAGCACCCGGAGGAAACCCACGCAGACACGGGGAGAACGTGCAAACTCCACACAGTCAGTCGCCTGAGGCGGGAATTGAACCCGGGTCTCCGGCGCTGTGAGGCAGCAGTGCTAACCACTGTGCCACCGTGCCGCCCACAACAAAAACAAAATGCCGGATATGGATATCATGCTTACTGAACATTTCGATTTACATTTTGCTTTTGAAATATCTGAAATCTCCTGAAGCTTTTTTGAACCAACTGCAAGTTGGGACAATGTCAATAGGAACAACACATTGGAGCGATTAAGGAGTTGACAACAGACCAGATGTTCAACCTAACCTTGGCACGGGAGCTTTGCTGGGTTTGCTCCAGGCCTCCAACGTACTCAAGGTGATCCTCCGGGAATGAGAAACCTTGCTGCCCTGTACAGCACTGTCCGCCGAGGATGGAGAGGCTTTAGTCATGACGGGAGTACCAGGCACCTCTTTAGTAGGGGCTGCCACTGCGCTGTGTGTGTTTGGCTGAGCAGGGGTAGAATGGTCCTGTTGATCCACAGTCCGAGCAGGAGTGCTGCTCTCGGTCTGTTTTGGGGTGCCAGCAGATAATCGGTTTGCCTGGCCCTTTTTCAGTCTTTTCTCCGAGATGCCAGGGGTCTGGATGGACAGCACCGGCTTTTCTTTCAAAGGTACGCCCAATTCATCTTTCTCAAATGTGACAAAGGAGCAGTATCCATCAGTGGATGAAATAGTGAGGATCAACCCATCGCGTGACCTATTCAAAAGGATAAAGCGTCATGACTCAGCAAGTATTCCAGAACCTTTACTCAGAATTTGTCTATTTAAAACATTCACAGTTGAGCAAAGAGGAAACAGAACCTGCAAATGTCTCCAATTAAAGCCATCATACTTTCAAATAAAAGTTGCAAGCAAGCCTCCCAAAACAGCACATATCTCACTCTTCCCACCCTGTTAAATAAATGTGTACAATCTCAATGACATCCCCGGTCAAATTCATTACTAAGCTCTAAGCATTTTCATTTGGTGCAGTGGGATACTCACTCTGATGGTGGGTCAAGCTGATGTACTGACAGGTTGGCACAACACAAGGTTGGGGCTCACCACAATACAATATTATTAACTGAAGCACAGAATTTAAGAGCAGAGAGGTTATGCTGAAAATGTATAAAATGCTGGTTAGCCCACATCTAGAATATTGTGTGCAATTCTGGAATCCATGTTACAGGAAGGATGTGACTGCCCTGGAGAGGGTTCAGAGGAGATTTTTTACCATAAACCTTTATGACTCTCTGGTTAATATGGCTATTTTACAAATGTGGCTGCATCTTCAGTGGCCCCAAGTCCTTTATGAACAGAAACACAGTAACTAAATAAACTAGTCATCTAAAGCCACTGATTACTTTACAAGTGAAAATGGAATATATAGAATCTGCAATTAGCATTTGTACAGAGGAGGATGGATGCCCCACCTGATGTTGTTTGGTGGAAGATGACTAAACAGAGATTCCGGTGGGAAATATTTCAACTTAAATGAAGGGCCTTGGAACTTCTTCCCAACAATGTACAACTTTGTGCAATGATTCTGAAAAACTATGAAATTCCTTTTCTTTCGCACTGCTTTGGAATCCCATCCTTATGCCAAGTGGTGATTCACATTAATGAGGACTTTCATATCATTCAATCTTATTAATTCCTAATCTTCCATTTTTCCAATACAGCATAGGTCATAAACTGATTAAGATTACTTATTCTTAAAACAAAAAATTTATTTTATTATTTTATGATATTTATCATCTACATCTGACAAAACAAATAATATGTATGATAGGATCCATGGAAAACAACTTCTGCATTTCCAGGTAAAATCAGCTCATTCTTTAACCATTTAACATTATCAGACCACTTCCTTTTGCCTCTTGTCACAAACACTAAGCAACATTTAAGAGGATATCCAAGAGATGGATGCCATTTGCTTAAACAATATTTTCAAACATGCCAACCTGATAGGTCAAATGGGTGCAACTTCAAAGTTATGGAAGTTAAGAATGGGACATCCATCAGCAGATACTTTAACACTGAGCTAAAAAGAGAGAAGCAGACACAGGATTCCACCTAAATAATGAACTGGCATCTAAGCCTCAAGGCCCAACAGTGTACATAGGCAATACAGAGCTAGACAAAGCTTAAATATAGTTACACTTAGACACAGAACAAAAGAGGTAAACTCATAGTTGTGAAGTGTGAAACAGACACCAGAAAACAGTTCTTTGAAGAGGATGATAAGGAATTAGTCTAGTTGTCAATCAAAGAGGTAAAAACAATGACTGCAGATGCTGGAAACCAGATTCTGGATTAGTGGTGCTGGAAGAGCACAGCAGTTCAGGCAGCATCCAAGGAGCTTCGAAATCGACGTTTCGGGCAAAAGCCCTTCATCAGGAATAAAAGGCAGTGAGCCTGAAGCGTGGAGAGATAAGCTAGAGGAGGGTGGGGGTGGGGAGAAAGTAGCATAGGGTACAATGGGTGAGTGGGGGAGGGGACGAAGGTGATAGGTCAGGGAGGAGAGCGTGGAGTGGATAAGTGGAAAAGGAGATAGGCAGGTAGGACAAGTCCGGACAATTCATAGGGACAGTGCTGAGCTGGAAGTTTGGAACTATGGTGAGGTGGGGGAAGGGGAAATGAAGAAACTGTTGAAGTCCACATTGATGCCCTGGGGTTGAAGTGTTCCAAGGCGGAAGATGAGGCGTTCTTCCTCCAGGCGTCTGGTGGTGAGGGAGCAGCGGTGAAGGAGGCCCAGGATCTCCATGTCTTGGGCAGAGTGGGAGGGGGAGTGGAAATGTTGGGCCATGGGGCAATGTGGTTGATTGGTTTGGGTGTCCCGGAGATGTTCCCTAAAGCGCTCTGCTAGGAGACGCCCAGTCTCCCCATTGTAGAGGAGACCGTATCGGGAGCAACGGATACAATAAATGATATTAGTGGATGTGCAAGTAAAACTTTGATGGATGTGGAAGGCTCCTTGAGGGCCTTGGATAGAGGTGAGGGAGGATGTGTGGGCACAGGTTTTACAGTTCCTGCGTTGGCAGGGGAAAGTGCCAGGATGGGAGGGTGGGTTGTAGGGGGGGGCGTGGACCTGACCAGGTAGTCACGGAGGGAACGGTCTTTGCGGAAGGCGGAAAGGAGTGGGGAGGGAAATATATTCCTGGTGGTGGGGTCTGTTTGGAGGTGGCAGAAATGTCGGCGGATGATTTGGTTTATGCGAAGGTTGGTAGGATGGAAGGTGAGCACCAGGGGCGTTCTGTCCTTGTTACGGTTGGAGGGGTAGGGTCTGAGGGCGGAGGTGTGGGATGTAGACGAGATGCGTTGGAGGGCATCTTTAACCACGTGGGAAGGGAAATTGCGGTCTCTAAAGAAGGAGGCCATCTGGTGTGTTAAGTTTGCAAGATAACAAAGTCCTCATTAATGTGAATCACCACTTGTCATAAGGACTGGGGTTCCAGAGCAAAGTGAACAAAATGGTAAATTCAAAGTAATTGAATAGTGGGATCTTCCTTAGAAAATCTTTTCTTACCATGTTATATCACTTAGGGTGTGATAATGGATATTTGAGATATAACCAAAGGGCACTGTCTGTTGAGTGTCGTACAAGAGTATGGAGTCTTCTGAAGCTACAGCAAACACCAGCCGATAGGGCAACTTAAAAACGTTCATCATCTTATGCGACTCATCTAAATATGAAATCATAACTTGAATTAAAATGCTTATTGTAACAGATAAAAAGGCAATTTTAAAAGCATTAAGACATAATTTAAGTAGTATTCTGCTTCAGTAGGCCACAACAACAGAAAAATAGAAAACAGTGGATTCTTCAGTCAAGCTGAAGTTCTAGTGAAGGTTCCTAGAACTCCCCGACCAGAAAAAAACATTCTTGCATAACTGTTGTGAAATATCCAAATCCTATTATTTTACTTTAATTTTTCCAAAACCATTGCTTGAGCATCAGTATCCATGCTCTTCCTGTATACATTATTTTGACAAAAACAATGACATGAAAAGCCTTCCACTACATAGAGAAAGAAGCAATAGACCATTTGGCCCTTCGAACTTGCTCTGCCATTCACCAGGACTACAGCTGATCATCCAACTCAATCTGCTCCTGCTTTCTCCTCACATGATCCCTTTGGCCCCAAGAACGATTCCTCACTCGTTCCTGAAAATGTTCAATGTTTTGGCCTCAACCATTTTCTGTGGCAAAAAGTTCCACAAATTCAATATTCTCTGGGTGATGAAATTTCTCCTCAAGTCAGTCCTAAATGGCCTAACCTTCAATTACCACCAAATGGTTCTGGAACATTCTCCCTGCCTTAGTCCTGTCAGAATTTTGTAGGTTTCCACAATAGCACCCTTCTTGTAAACTTCAGTGAACATTGTCCTAACCAATCCAGTCTCTCTTCACACGTTGATCCTGCCATCCCAGGAATAAGTCTGGTAAACCTTATGTTAAACAAACGGTCATAGTGGTAGAAAAGACATTTTTCCAAGCACCTCGTCTGGTAAACATCAGGACAATTCAGAAAAAAGCCTATTTGAGGGGAGGAGCAGCATTTATACTGAATGAGAAGACGACACTGACTGGTTGGTAAGGGATTCTGATTGGAAGAAACATTGAGAAAATACCTATTCAAGATGCTCGACAGGCAAGTGCCAATCTTTGTTTAAATGTTAACCCAGACAATGGCCTGACCAACAAATGATGTCACATATTTTGCTGGGTTGAAATGGGTGCAATATGTGGCACACGTTCTGATTGTCTCTAAAGAACAGGGTCCTGTGCAATACTGTATGTAGCTCCTAGTACATGCAAGTCTGCAACAAGAGTCTAATTTTCAATCAATTTTGGGTTGTCAAAGCAATTCTTTGCATATTCAGGATTATCCATCAAGTGCTGTGCAACTACAGAATTAGATTCAATGTTAGTGTGGACTAGGTTGGATTCGCTCTGTACATTACTCATAATCAGCCAAAGGGACAACCTGTCTGATTTTGTGATGTACGGTCTACTTAGCACATCACACCAGCAATAAAATTCATATATCACACGATTCATTTTGTCAGGTAAGCAGACTGCCTTTTGGCTTTAAGTGCAGCACCCAGTTACCGATGAACACCATTTGTGCTGTTACTGCACAGTACCAATGTGAAACAGGTCACTTCACTTGCTGCTCAAACAGAGTCATAGAGATGTACAGCATGGAAACAGACCCTTCAGTCCAACCTGTCCATGCCGACCAGATATCCCAACCCAATCTAGTCCCACCTGCCAGCACCTGGCCCATATCCCTCCAAACCCTTCCTATTCATTTACCCATCCAAATGCCTCTTAAATGTTGCAATTGTACCAGCCTCCATCACATCCTCTGGCAGCTCATTCCATACATGTACCACCCTCTGTGAAAAGGTTGCCCCTCTCACCCTAAACCTATTCCCTCTAGTTCTGGACTCCCCGACCCCAGGGAAAAGACTTTGTCTATTTATCCTATCCACACCCCTCAATTTTGTAAACCTCTATAAGGTCACCCCTCAGCCTCTGACGCTCCAGGGAAAACAGCCCCAGCCTGTTCAACCTCTCCCTATAGCTCAAATCCTCCAACCCTGGCAACATCCTTGTAAATCTTTTCTGAATTCTTTCAAGTTTCACAACATCTTTCCGATAGGAAGGAGACCAGAATTGCATGCAATATTCCAACAGTGGCCGAACCAATGTCCTGTACAGCCGCAACATGACCTCCCAACTCCTGTACTCAATAAAAGCAAAATTACTGCGGATGCTGGAAGCTGAAACCAAAAGAGAAAATGCTGGAAAATCTCAGCAGGTTTGGCAGCATCTGTAAGGAGAGAAAAGAGCTGACGTTTCGAGTCTAACTGACCCTTTGTCAAAGCTTTGGCAAAGGGTCAGTTAGACTCGAAACGTCAGCTCTTTTCTCTCCTTACAGATGCTGCCAGACCTGCTGAGATTTTCCAGCATTTTCTCTTTTGGTTCATGTACTCAATACACTGACCAATAAAGGAAAGCATACCAAACACCTTCTTCACTATCCCATCTACCTGCGACTCCACTTTCAAGGAGCTATGAACCTGCACTCCAAGATCTCTTTGTTCAGCAACACTCCCTAGGACCTTAACTTTAAATGTACAAGTCCTATTAAGATTTGCTTTCCCAAAATGCAGCACCTTGCGCTTATCTGAATTAAACTCCATCTGCCACTTCTCAGCCCATTGGTCGATCTGGACCAGATCCTGTTGTAATCTGAGGTAACCCTCTTCGCTGTCCACTACACCTCCAATTTTGGTGTCATCTGCGAACTTACTAACTATACCTCTTATGCTCGCATCCAAATCATTTATGTAAATGACAAAAAGTGGCGGACCCAGCACCGATCCTTGTGGCACTGCACTGGTCACAGCCTCCAGTCTGAAAAACAACCCTCCACCACCACCCTTTGTCTTCTACCTTTGAGCCAGTTCTACATCCAAATGTCTAGTTCTCCCTGTATTCCATGAGATCTAACCTTGCTAATCAGTGTCCATGGGGAACCTTGTCGAACGCCTTACTGAAGTCCATATAGATCACATCTACTGCTCTGCCCTCATCAATCTTCTTTGTTACTTCTTCAAAAACCTCAATCAAGTTTGTGAGACATGATTTCCCACGCACAAAGCCATGTCAACTATCCCGAATAAGTCCTTGCCTTTCCAAATACATGTACATCCTGTCCCTCAGGATTCCCTCCAACAACTTGCCCACCACCGAGGTCAGGCTCACCGGTCTGTAGTTCCCTGGCTTGTCTTTAACGCCCTTCTTAAATAGTGGCACCACGTTTGCCAACCTCCAGTCTTCCGGCACCTCACCTGTGACTATCGATTATACAAATATCTCAGCAAGAGGCCCAGCAATCACGTCTCTATAGCTTCCCACAGAGTTCTCGGGTACACCTGATCAGGTCCTGGGGATTTATCCACCTTTAACCATTCCAAGACATCCAGCACCGCGGCATCAGACTCACCTTCGACCTTTGGTTGCCTTAGCTCAAAGAATATCGGGCAGCAACGAACAGCCAGTGTGGCTTTAGCAGGACAAGGTAGATGGGCAATGGGCCTTCAAATAAAAGAGATGCACTGGTGAAGTTACCTCTCAAATTTCAGACAAGTACTCAATATTGTCATAACACAGGAAAGGTCCTACCTTTTCAGATTTTTTCTGGAAAATACATACGTTGTGTTCGTAACATTCTCTCCAGCTTCAACGCAACCAGCTGAAAGAGGAATCAGAGTATCAATAAGAAGGTGCTGTTCAGCAGCATAAACCAACATGAAACATCAACGTCATCATCAGGAAAGAAGGGCTTTTGCCCAAAACATCGATTTTCCTGCTCCTTGGATGCTGCCTGACCTGCTGTGCTTTTCTAGCACCACACTAAATCTAGACTCTGACTTCCAGCATCTGCAGTCCTCACTCTTGCCTAGCATCCCAACCAGATCCAGCCCTCTCCCCCTATACCCTGTAAACCTGCATTTCTCATGGCCAATTCACCTAACCTGCACATCTTTGGATAGTGGGAGGAAACTGGAGCACCCAGAGAAAACCCATGAAAGACCTGGGGAGAACGTGCAAACTCCACGCAGTCACTCAAGGCTGGAACTGAACCTGGGTCCCTCGTGCTGTCAGGCAATAGTGCTAACCACTGAGCCAACAGGAGTTTCTTCCTAAATCGTTCTAACAAACTGAAATTGCACAAAACTACCACAGCTGACTTTGAGCTACGGGATAAATATTGGGGAATGTGGGAGAAGAAAGCTAGCAGATACATCCACACAAAACAAAGTCATCAAGGTAGAATTAGGAACTGATAAACTCATCCTTGAAAGAAACAAACAGCAGCACAGTTTTCATTTCACAAACTCCTCTCAACCAACCACTTCCAGGTTTTAATGCTGTCCTTCCAAAGAGGGCATCAAAATTAAAATCAATGTCAAATCCTTTGTAACCTCCTAAATTACAATGACAATGCTCAATTTGACTGAGAATTAGATTGGCTGCTGTTTAAATATTTATTCCATTGCAGAGAATGCACCATTGGTAGCAAATTCAGAAAGGCAGAAAATAAACAGTTTGTGTTTCTGGATTGCTACAAAATGACTGTTTTAATAGTGGCTATACATAAATATTAACATAGAATTTCATGAAGACATTAGGATGGGATTACAGTTCTATATGAACAAAATATTTTCATTGGTTGAAATTAAAGCTTCAGAGTCACTTTCCAGCTGGTACGACAGTAGATACTAGCTCACCTATAAGTTACACCCCAGCAAGAACTAATACACACAAAGTTAAACATATTAGTGTCTAGTCTGGAGTGGAACAGTAGTCTTGGAGCAGATGATGATTCTCTCAGTTAAATCCCATTCCAGACATAACCAAAGAACTCAACACCTCTGTGTACACACTAAGTGGTACATTTCTGAACTTCAGGGCTGAGTTAAGACACGATAAACTGACAAAGTATAGCAAGATAATCAAGAGGTCCACATATTCAATGTAAAAACATGCATGAAGACATGTAATGTGGGAGGTATGCACATCGATGTTTTATTTTATTTACAACATAAATCACTTAAATAATAACGCAACTTTCCCTTAGATAAAACTGGCAGAGAGCCTTCTCACTCACCCTTAACCGACTGCTCAGACATTGTGGAGATCACAATAATACAGGGTCATTCTGCTATAGCTTGCGTTTCATTAACACAAATTTGCTGTAAACCAATTGACAAACTGGGACGCTGTTTCTGAAGTGTGATTTTTCTATAACATGGGGTTGCACAAGAATGCAATTACCACATTATAGAAGAACTACCTGTACAGTAAACTTCTAGAATTTCAGACATTTAATTGCTGTCAGTTTATCATGAGTTCTGGTACATGAGGTGCTGTTTAAAACAAAGTTTGCTGTAATTTTGCATCTAATTTGTCGCGAGAACTTCAGGACATCTCAAACCAGTTTCCATAATAAACCACAACAACTTCTGTGGCAAAGGAATCTCAATTCTGTGGGACATGGCTATGCATTTTAGAAGATACACATAAAATGCAACTGCAGCAATTCTGCCTTTTGAAAAAAAAATTCAACTATTAACCCAATCAAACAATGAAATACAAATTGTAGTTATTTCAATTTAAAGCTTGGACCGTTTATTTTCAACAGCTTTTTTGTGCTTATTCCAAATGTACATTTTATTCCCAGGAAAGACCAGCACGTTCTTGCTTGACACAGACACAAAGGAACACTAACATGCAACGGATGTCCTTGCAGAGGACCCTTTCCCCACCTCCCCCCTCCGCATCTTCCAAATATTTGCAACTACCTGGACAGATTTCTCAGCAGCAGCAGCAAGGTCCACGAGATGTGCAAGACTATTAATTGTGATACAGTTATGATGCAATGCCTACAGAGGAAGGCAATCGTTCTCGCTCATGTATGAAATGTTGTCTGTATAATAAACCATTCCCTCCTTCAAGGGACAATTAAAAACTCCTTTTTTTTGCAAAGACAATTTACTCATCCAGTGCTGTCTCTGCCAAAGCGGTTACCAAACCGAGGATATTTCTGCACATTTTTCGACTGCAAACTTCCAATGAATCTCCTCTTCATCTGTTAAACGTACATCTGACTTTCCTCAATGCTCACTGGGGAGGGACAGTCTCTGCCATTTTTGACATGGATATATAAAACCGTTTGCGCAGGACCATCTTTATTCTTTTAAAAACTCAGCAACTTTTTCACAGAATCCTGTGGAAACCCATGCTCTCTATTTGGAATGATTGTCTGAAAAGACTGCACGTTTCTCCTGATATCATACTGCAAATTACCACACTATCCTTTTCCTTGTATGAGAAGGAATGATCCCTGATTGAATTGTGAACACTTGAATGATGTGCAGAATTTTGCTCCTTGCTGCTGTAGTTTGATGCCAAAATCTTACAAAGGAGACCTCGAGCAGTAATGTAACAAAAGCAGTCAGGGAACAACAGCAATCAGAATGTAGTGCCCTGTTAAAACTAGCCTATCCTTAATCTCACATTTCTTAAGCCAAGTTTCGTTAAAGATAGAAAAATAAGTTCAACTTGGTGTTGTACAACTGGACCTGAGAATGTACATTCAAAACAGTTCCCACCAACGAGTAATAACAGAAAACAAAACATCCTCACAAAAACAAACCCCTCGCTGAAATCAGCAACAAGACGGCAAACGCAAGACACATATCCTTTTATTACAGGGAATCTTATTCAAATACATACAAGAGCCAATTTTGCAAGGCTTCAACCCCTCTACTGAGCCTCATCCATTGTATAAACAGCTCAGAGAATCAGTCACTCAGAGAACAAACCACTGCATGACACCATAAGGCATAGGAGCAGAAATTAGACCATTCAGCCCATCAAGTCTGCTCCGCCATTTAATGGCTGATAACAGCAGAATGGGGTTGAGAAAGTTTTCTCCCCATAACCTTTGATCCCCTTGACAATCAAGAACGTATCTACCCCTACCTTTAATGCACTCAATGACCTGACCTCCACAGGGTAATGAATTCCATAGATTCACCACTCTCGAGCTGAAGAAATATTTCCTCATCTGTTTTAATGGGTCTCCCCTTTACTCTAAGGCTGTACCCGCTGATCCTAGTCTCTCCTGCTAATAGAAATATCTTCCCATTGTCCACAGTATTCCCAACGGCTATTCAGTCCAGAGGAACCTCGATTATCTGAATATCAATTATCCGAATTTCGGATTATCTGAAGAAGATCTCATTACATCAAAGAGGTATTTCAACACTGCCCGCATCTTTTGTTTACAATAATTAAAAATGAACCCGGCTTCCTGAAATGCTTACCGGAACAGTCCTAGACATCAATGGGAGCCCAGGGACCATCTCCAAACGACTGACTGCCTGCCTGCCTCCTCTCTCTCTCTCTCTCTCCCCCCACACTTTCCTGGAGTTCTACACACAGGTGTACCCTAAACCTCACCTTCCTCTGATAATCTCTCCAACATTGCCCTGTACAGGACAAAGTGGGGTGTGCGTGCACGTGTTATTTTGAGCTTCCCTCCCCAAAGACACCAGCAGTCTTACTGTTGGTGTCCAGTCCGGCTGCAGGGAGCAGGGGTTCACACGCGGTGTGCTGCTGCCGGGGAGCAGACTTAGCAAGTGTTTGCTGCGTCAATCCCATTGAACTGATTGAGGGGGGGGGGAAGAGTTCAGCATTGCTGCAGGTCCCTTACACACCCTGAGACAGAGAGAGGCAGGCAGAGCAAGGAAAAAGGAAACTTCAGAAAACTCCGAGCCCCAGTGGAGAGGCATTGAATCAATTAACCGAATAATCAACTATCCGAACGTAACAGTGCCTTACGCATCTCGTTCAGATAATCGAGGCTCCTCCATATTCTGTAGATTTCAATTAGATGCTCCCTCATCCTTCTAAATTCCATCAGGTATAGACTCAGGGTCCTCAAACATTCCTCTGTGGTAAGCCTTCCATTCCTGGGATCATTCTCGTGAACCTCCTCTGGACCCTCCCTCCCCAGGACCAATCCTTCCTGAGGTTTGGGGCCCAACATTGCTCACAATACTCTAAATGTGGTTTGACCAGAGCTTTATAAAGCCTCAGAAGGACATCCCTGCTTTTATATTCTAGTCTACTAGAAATAAGTGCCAACCTTGTATTTGCCTTACTAACTACCTGACTCAACCTGCAAGCTTACCTTGAGAGAATCCTGAACTCGGACCCCCAAGTCCCTTTGCACTTCAGGCTTCGAAATTTTCTCCCATTTAGAATATAGTCTATGCCTATATTCTTCCTAACAAAGTGTATGACCTCACACTTTCTCACAGTGTGCCATCTGCCACTTCTTTGCACACTCTAACCTGCCCAAATCTTCTACAGCCTCCCTAGTGTCCCTCCACCTCTCTTTTATATCATCTGCAAACTTAGCCAGAATGCCCTCAGCTCCTTCATCTCGACCATTAATGTGCAAAATCAAAAGTTCTGGTCCCAACAGTGACCCTTGAGGAACTCCAGTCGTGAAAGTCCCTGATTTTACAGAAACCAGAAAGGTTTCCTCGTCCAAACCATGGAAGCCTCATGAGCTCCAAACCAAGACATTTCAACATCAATGGGTTACTGTGACTGACAATGTAGCTCAGGCGAGGCCGAGAACAGGGCAGGACTTAGGGAACGACAATGGTGGATGTTGATTGTGCCCCATTCACCACAATTACTACCATTCTTAAGTTCACAACCGACGTTGGCAAAGAGCTTAATGCTGGTGTTTCTCTTCAAAGCCAGGGAAAGCAGGATGTAAAAAGAGCAATGAAACTCATGTTTGTGCAGATGAAGCATAGACTATTCCTGTCTCCGATTGGTACCGTTTGCATCCAGATTTGCATCTAAAGGACAACACAAAAACACAGCGGCATCTACATCATAGTGTTCCCTCCTGTCCTAGGTTTTAAGTCCCCATTAACCTACCATAACTAAAATGGTTCCTGGCATCATTTCTTTCGATAGTCTTTATCCTTTGCTACAATAACTTGACATAATCTAAAGTAGTATTTCAAGGTGAGTTTATCTGCATCAGTTCATATCTTCTATAATTCTACACTGTCTTTTCTCTGTCAAGTTAAGATTGACGAGCATCAGTCTCCCCAGTCTTTGGTCATAGAGTTATTCAACTCATGTTAGCATTAAAAGAGTCACAAACACAGAATGCTTCTCAACATGCTTGGTCTGGTTCACTAAATAAAATACTCAAGGTAATCTATAGTTTTATTGTGATAATTTCAAACTATTCTCTGTTGACACAAGATTCGACAATCTATTAAACGTTGCTACTCCACAGAGATTTAATATCTATCACATATTTGAACTTTGGCTGAATCTACATCATAAGTAATACACAGGGTCCCTGTCAATATGTTGTATCCAATGCTCCCTCTACAAGAGTACATAGCAACCTGAAGATACCACCAACGGTCCTGTTTGAGGCAATACAGCTGCAATGTGGTTCTACATGTTGAAATGAACACAATAGCAGAAAGGAGCAGGATCGCTTGTATTTCACAATTAACTGTTCTGACTTTTATTTCACTGATTTACCATAGTTAATTTTACCCTTTTTTCTCCCCAGTTTCTGCCTGCTTCATACCTTAGTTCCGCCCTTATTCTCAATGAACTGAAAGTGGGCAACTGAACCAGGCACATGCAGGGTCTCCTGACCAACCCATGAACATCCCACTCAGTCTCTCTCACTTCTGCCATCACTCTCTTATCAAATAACACACTTTATTCTTTCTTCAGCCAATTTCACATTCAACCATTGCTCCTCTCCCAGCTTCCATTTTAGAGGCGGTGGTTGTTATAGGGGTCATGTTACTGGACATGGGTTCGAAACTCACCATGGCAAAGGCAAAATGTGAATAAAAAAAAAGATTCTGGAACTAAAATGATGAGCATGCTACCATAGTCAAGCGTCGTAAAAACTCATCTGATTCACTAATGTCCTTTAAGGAAGGAAATCTGCCAGCCTGACCCAGTCTGGGTTGCATGAGTCTCCAGACCAAGAGAAATGGGCTGACTCCTTCCTTGATTTGATTTATTACCGTTACATGTACCTACCTACAGTGAAAAGTTTTGTCTTATGTGCAGTACAGGCAGATTCATACCATTCAAAGTGCATTAGGGTAATAGAACAGAGTAAAGAATACAACACTACAGGTCAGAGAAGGTGCACAGACAGCGAGATCAACATTACATTACATTTGAAATTTGAAAGGTCCGTTCAGAAGTCTAACAAAGGTGGGAAGCAGCTGTTCTTGAACCTATTCATATGTGTATAAAAACCTTTCTATCTTCTGCCCAATGGGAGGTGGTGGAAGAGATTTTAACCGGGGTACAAGCCGTCTTTGATTATGTTCGTTGCTTTCCCAAAGCAGTGGGAAGTACAGGTGGACAATTAGGAACGGCAATAAATTAGCCATTATTATTAAGAATTAACAATAAATGCTGGCCTTGCTAGTGACATCCACATCCTGTGAGCCCATAAGTAAAACTTCCCTCAAATAATCCATGCTTACACTTAAAGTTAAAAATCACACAACACCAGGTTATCGCCTGACAGGTTTATTTGGAAGTACAAGCTTTCAGAGCGCTGCTCCTTCATGGCTACCATCGACACCAACTGCCAGTTTAGAATGAAGAGGATCTCCAAGAAGATCACGCATATCGACACAGACAGGAAGGAGCAGCGGTCCAAAAGCTTGTGTTTCCAAATAAATCTGTTGGACTATAACCTGGTGTTGTGAGATTCTCAACTTTGTCCATCCCAGCCCTCCACATCATTCACCTTAAGCAACACCACCCTTTGCAAAGGCACACTGGCTTGCATTTATCTGATTGTTCTCTGATGGTCTTCCTTGTATTTGTCCTTGATAAATCCTTCTTTATTTTGACACGTGCTGATTAAAAAACAATGGTTCAGTTATTGCCAAGATCAGGACCATCTAGCATTCTTGAATCCAAGCACTCTGTCCTTTTTTTTTTAAAATCTGCCTTTAATAATCATTGACTTTCTCAAGATGCTTGCTGGTACATGCTGGTCCCAAGGAGGAAATATACCCTCTATCATAATCCAATAACTAACACCGATGGCATCTGTTTTTGTCATAGACACAGTTGAGGAAAGGCTGAAGGCAAAAAATTAAGATTGGTAATTCAAACATTTCTCAGCCTCCATTGTCTGTCCCTTGCAAAGGGAGCAGTGCTACCACCTGCTGGTCGCTTGAAGTTTTGTATCATCAGCAGTTCATAAATGTTCATGCCATGGCATCATGTGACTGAGACATCAGACTGTTGATATACTGCGGAGGACTCTGGGAGTGCAAGCTGGGACTGGGTGAGGCAGTAGCTTCAGAGGAGCGTGGCTCAGCTGAAGGACATGCGTGACTTAGAAAACAATCTGCAAAGACTGTTTGAAAGGGGGTCCGAAATAAACCGCTTTATGACACAAAGCAGTTTTTTTAAATACCCCAGTGACACAGATGAAACCATTTGTGGTTAAGAGTCATACACCAGTTAGCTAACATGTTAAAATCAACTCTCTCCTTTGAATCATTGCAGGATGGTGTACCAGCAACTCTCAGCAGTTCGCACACTGCAGACTGTGCTGGAAGGGCAGTTCAGAATAACGTGTTACCTCAAAGTGCAGAAATGTCCTGTTTACAACCCAGATCATCAGAAATTGTTCTGGCAAAGTGGCAGCATACCTGCCTCTCAGGTAGGAGAACTAGGTTCTCCTACCTGAACAGATTATCGAGTTATACAGCACGGAAACAGATCCTTCAGTCCAACCCATCCCTACCAACCTGACATCTTAAACCGATCTACCATTTTATAAACCACACAAGGTCACCCCTCAGCTTCCGATGCTCCAGGAAAACAGCCCCAGCCCATTCAACCTCTCCCCATAGCTTAAACCCTCCAGTCCCGGCAATATTGTTGTAAATTTTTCTGAATCCTTTCAAGTTTAAAAATATCTTTCCTACAGCAGGGAGAAAAGAATTGAATGCATTATTCTAAAAGTGGCCTTGCTAATGTCCTATACAACCACAACATGATGTCCCAACTCCTATACTCAATGCACTGACCAATGAAGGCAAGCATGCCAAAAGCCTCCTTCACCACCCTGTCTACCTGTGACTCCACTTCCAAGGAACTCTGAATCTGCGCGCTTTGGTTCCTTTGTTTGACAGCACTGCCCAGGGCCCTACCTTTAACTGTGTACGTCCTGTCCTGGTTTGTCTGATCAAAACACAGCACCTCACATTTACCTATATTAAACCCCATCGGGCATTCTTCAGCCCACTGGCCCATCTGATCAAAGTCCCGCTGCACATGGAGATAATCTTCTTCACTATGCACTCTACCACCAAACTTGGTGGCATCTGCAAACCTACTAGCCACGCCTCCTCTGTTCACATCTAAATCATTTGGATAAAAGAAGAAAAGCAAGGGACCCAGCACAGATCTCTGTGGAACACCACTGGGTCACAGACCTCCAGTCCAAAAAACAATCCTCCCTCCCCCACCACCCTCTGTCTCCTACCTTCAAGTAAGTTTTGTATCCAATTGGCTAGCTCCCCTTAGATCCCATGTGATCTCATTTTTTTTAAACCTTACCAACCACTCTACTATGCAGAACCTTGTCGAACCCCTTGCTGAAGTCCACATAGACAACATCTACTGCTCTGCTTTCATCAGTTTTCTTTATCACCTTTCAAAACAAAACTTAAGATTAGACAATTTCCTACACACAAAGCCATGCTGACTCTCCCTAGTCAGTTGATTGGAAAGTATCTATATTACAGAGCACTCAGGAACAAAAGTCCTGAATTGCTTTTGTCCTCTTGTCCTCAAAAGTATCTGTACAGCCCTTACTGTTGCCTTAGCTGAGATTAAGTATCTCCCTGCTGGCCAGGAAGGCATAGAACCAGAACTCTCCAATCTGATTCATTGCTATCACTGACCTGTCAAGTTCCTCAACGCTGTCATCCAACAGAAGAACTCTAAGTTAGGTTACACTGGACGTGAAAACAAACTGATAAATACTGCCACTTTTTCTGAAACAGCTGCTTGGGTATTTCCTTCATATCCTAGCACCAAGCGCTCTTTAATACTGCTGAATATCACTGAAATAAACACAAGTATTCCAAATATTTAAACTATCACAACAATTCATGCCACAGGAGAAAGCGTTGCTGTTGGGTTGGCAAGAGGAATTTCGATAGGCTGAGGGGTGGCTGGGGAGAAACAGGAAATTGTAGGTTCCGCACGTTCTCTGGGTAAATCAGAAAGGTTCAATCATCACTCTGCAAAAGAACAATCATGTAATCGAGATCCGCTTACCCGGAATGAGCAACAAAGAGCCATCGGGTGTGAAGGTGAGTCGGCGGAAAAACGATTTCATGCCATCATCGTGAAACATTCGATAACTCTTGGTCTGTCATCAGTTTAAAATATGAGAAAGGAAGGAATGAGTTCTAATTCCAGCAATTGAGCGCTTCCAAGTAATTTCTTTCCACATTTCATACTTGCATTAGGATTCGCACTTACAAAGATTCACTTAAAGCACAGGTGGAGACAGGGTTAAATGGGATACACAGAATGGTTCAAAAAGGTTTCTTTGGATTTTTCTGAAGGCAGAGAGAAAGGCAGCCAATCACAGGTAACGGTACAGAATTTGCTAGAGAGAGGGCAGGTTGAACAAATCGTGAATATGTTTGACAAAACCATGATGGGCTATGAGAGAGAGAGAGAGGTTATGATGGGCATGTGACGACACATTGCTGGAAAGATTGTGTCACTTCACCATGAGCCTTGCAATAATGTCACTTACAGTCAACCCCCCTCGTGTCAGGACTTGCTGCTTCTGAGCTGTAACCAGAGCTGAACACTGGATATAACATGATTAGAACCGTGAGGCTAAAGATAGCCGAGTCACACCACGCATCATGAACTGCGCTGTTCACACAGCACAGACACAGAACATACTGAAGCTGAAGAAACAATGACCAATGCCAGAGCAAATCACAATAATTAGGAGAGACAAAGCCACAATAAAACTTGTAAAAAAAAAAGGACAAAGCCCTAAGATATAACAGCAGAAATAGGCCATTTGGCCCCTTCCGATCTGCTCTGTCATTCAATCACGGTTGGTGTGTTTCTCAATCCCATTCCCCTGCCTTCTTCCTGTAACCCTAGATCCCCTTTCTAATCTGAATTGGTCTTAATTACACTCAATGACTTGACCTCCACAGCCTTCTGCAGCAATGAGTTCCACAGCTTCACCACTCTCTAACTGAAGAAATTCCTCATCTCGGCTCTAAAGGACCATCATTTCACTGAGGCAGCGCCCCCGGGTCCTCGTCTCTCCTACTCGCATTTTCCCATCATCCATTCTATCCAGGCCTCTCCGCATTCTGGAACTTTCAATAAGATCCTTCCCTTATCCTTCTAAATTCCATCAAGTACAGACCCAGAGTCGTCAACCACTCTTCAGAAGACAGCGCTTCATCCCCAGGATCAAGCTTGTGAACTTCCCATGGACCCCAGCCCATCCTTCCATGTACAGCCCAAAACCACTCATATTCCGAATACCAGAGCCTTATACAGCCTCAGCAATACATCCTTGTTCTTGTATTCTCACCATCTCGAAATGAATGCTAACATTGCATTGGCCTTCCTAACTGCCAAATGAACCTGCATGTTAACCTTAAAAGAATCCTGAACAAAGATTTCCATGTCCCTTTGTGCTTCAGATTTCCAAAGCCTTTCCCCATTTACACCTCGATTCTTCCTCCCAAAGTGCATAATCTCTCAGTTTCCAAGATAGTATTGCATCGGCCATTTCTTAGCCGAATCTCTTAGCCTGTCCAAGTCCTTCTGCAGACTCCCTGCTTCATGAACACTACCTTTCCCTGCACCTATCTTTGTGGTAACGAGAAACCTAGCAACAATGCCCTCAGTTCCTTCGTCCAGATCAAAAATGTATAAGGTGAATAGTAACATACATCATGGAAGTCATTCTTTTTCCTTTCTTTATTCTCACATGGGATCTAGCAATTGCTGGCATTTCCACCTCGGCGACATTCTGCTGACAGAGAACTGCAATCAGTTTTAATCAGGTGAGGTGGGGCAGAACATGACACAAACAAGAGGTCTGTAATGGAGAGATTAAAGAGCTGGTGGCACACAATCAAAGGGTGCAGTAAATGTCAAGTAAAGATCTGTCTGAAAAGCAGGATATGAACTGCTGCTGCCCAACGAGAGAGAAATGACTAAAGCTAAACCCAACAAAGCAAAAGGAAATAAAATACAGGACAGTTCATGGTGTGAAACGGGTGAACTAAATATGTTGAGTCTGGAAGGCTGTGAAGTGTCTAATTGGATTATAACATGCGGTTTCTCAAGTTTCTACTGAGCTTCACTGGAATTGCACAATAAGCCAAGGACAGTGATGTCAACGGAACAGCAAGGTGGACAGTTCAAACAACAGGCAGGTTTGTGCCTGGCAAACGGGTTGAACCCAAAATGTTAACTCTGCTTTCTCCCCACAGATGCTACCAGACCTGCCAAGTAGAATTTAACCTGTGTTTTGGTCTGTCCAACATGGAGCAGATCACACCGTGAGCAGCATTTACGAAATTAAAATAACCACATACGAATCAACTTGTAATTTGGAGGGAGTGTTTGGGCAATGAGAAGGCAGGACGGATAAGGGATTTGGCACAGTGTGAATTGTATGTGTGTTAGCGCTTTAGACAGCTGGGAACACGACATGCTTTCATTGCCCTAATTCTTGCATCTTTGGACTTTCAGTGGAAAGGAGAAAACAGTTTCAGAACGGCCAACCAGAAACTGAAAGCTCAAAATTATTTTAGACTAATAAAGCTAATTATCAAAGACTGATGACCCCAAAGTCAGTATCCCAGTTTGAAAGTAGCAGGTCAACAGGCTATGCTAAGGTGAAGGGTTTACATTTCTATAGCACCGTTCGCCAATTCCAGACATCTCAAAGTACTTTACAGAATAAGTGCTTTTGAAATATCAGAACTGTCAAGATATGGGGAATGAGGGCAGCTCCTCAATGATCCCAGTATATCATGGCATCTTTTACTTCTACTAGAGAAGGCAGGCAAGGCTGCAGTTTAAAGTCTCATCTGAAAGGTGGCATCTTCAACAGTGTCCCCACCCCAAACCCAGAAACTCATCCATTGGATGTGATGGTGCCGCAATGCTAGCTTTTTGCCACAAGAGGACACTGCAGGTACAGAATGGTCAGTCAGGAATCTCATGGTTAAAAAGCCAGCTGTGTTAACATTCAAATAATCCCCGGGGTTTGCTGGTTTTACAGAAGCTCACTTTTAAAAAAAAACAAGAAAAGATCTACATTTATAAAGCAACTCTCCAAAGTGCTTGACAGCCAATTAAGTACTTCTTGAAGCATTGTTGGTTTTGCAATGTGGGACTTGCACAAAGCAAACGCCTGCAAACAATGTGAAAATGGGCAGGGAACCTGTTTTCGTGACATTAACGGTGGCCAGGATAGGAAGGTTAATTCCTCTATTCTCCTTTAAATTAGTGCCAGGATGGGGCATTTTGTGTC
Organism: Chiloscyllium punctatum; assembly: GCF_047496795.1. Lineage (NCBI taxonomy): Eukaryota > Metazoa > Chordata > Chondrichthyes > Orectolobiformes > Hemiscylliidae > Chiloscyllium > Chiloscyllium punctatum. Next base: position 80,424,517 of record NC_092753.1, on the reverse strand, counting down.
TGCCTGAACAGACAAAGGAAAACAGTACCCCGAGTGAGTGTGGAATTTTGTGGGACCCATGCTCTTTCGATTCAGTGTTGATTCTTATCAATGGAGCTGCAGGTGTTCATGCTGACCTCCATGATAACACTGCAGACTCGTTGAGTTGCTCATTTCCCAATGCTGTGGAACTGCCGATAAACACAGAGGTGGAATTTCCATCAGGGCTCTGGATCTCCAGGCATCGGTTCGGCTAAAACTCCAAAGAAATGGCCATTAACACCCGATCTTCTTGGATATCTGGCTGAGTTGGGTTAGAAAAACATCCACAGCAATTGGAGATATCAGACATCCAACAATGAGAATGGGACGTATAACAGGGCTACGGGCCAGGAGCTGGGACTAGCTTAGCTTGCGAGATTTCTTGGCCTGGACTGGTTGGACTGATGGGTCTATTTCCAAGCTACAGGAATCTATGACTAGATTACATCCAGTATTGTCTCAATTGGTGCCATACAGCAGGGAATGCCAGAAAGGAAGGATAATCCTGGCCTGCATGCCAGGCACATTGTTTAAAACTTTGCCATCATTTCCAGAGCTCTACAGGATAACATTATGAACAGTCCACCTCTCTATTCAAGGTGCTCTCTCGCAGTCTCACTTACCTCGCCTTCATTACCAGATGACATCTTGCTGACATTAAATGCCACCCGCCTGGTCTGTGTGCTGTACACCCGCATTACCCTGTGAAACAAAATACAAAGTGACACTTTAAATATCTCACATTTGTTCAGCAATTGATTGGAACTGTAATGCTGCTATGTACATAATCAATGAGAATACAATTTCTGATCAATCATATAGGCTTCCATAAGATGTGCGACACTGAATCAGGCCACTTCAGCCCAACCACTCCATTCAGATGTTTAACATTCACTAAAACGGGGCAGCACAGTGGCAGAGTGGTTAGCACTGCTGCCTCACAGCGCCAGAGACCCAGGTTCAATTCTGTGTGGAGTTTGCACATTCTCCCCGTGTCTGCATGGGTTTCCTCCGGGTGCTCCAGTTTCCTCCCACAATCCAAAAATGTGCAGGTTAGGTGAATTGGCCATGCTAAATTGCCCGTAGTGTTAGGGGAAGGGGTAAATGTAGGGGAATGGGTCTGGGTGGGTTGCTCTTCGGAGGGTCGGTGTGGACTTGTTGGGCCGAAGGGCCTGTTTCCACACTATAAGTAATCTAATCTAATCTAAACAAAACCTCATCCATTTGTCCCCAGTTAAATCTAATATCGTAACAATCCATTCTCCCTCATTTCTCTTAAAGGTATTGATACTATTCCTGTGGTTGAGAGTTTCACATATTCACCGTTCTTTGGATGCAAACATTCCGCTGCATATTCAGTATCCAACCACACAGACAAATAAAAACATATTCAAACCACATTCTCACATAGCGAAAAACACACTGATACAAACCAGCACAACATCAATTTGTTTAGATAAATGCTAAAATTTTTTGAAATTTATTTTTTTCTATCAGGATGTTAATTATGGAAATACCTGGATATTCATAGTGACAAAAAATAAGTGTACAATAAACCAAAAGCTAATCAAGTACTGGGAATCTAGGGGTAATTGTCTGACATATCACTGACATTCCACACTTAGATACCCGTCAGATATACCTCTCTGCCTCTGGATCAAAACAGGACCATTAAAAAAGGTACAGCACAGAGGGAGACCCCTCAGGTCTGTGCTGGCTAAATAAACAAGCTGCTCACCTGAACACCTCTTTCCAGCATCCAATCTGCGGCCTGGCAGCATCAGCATTTCAGGAGCAGATCCAGGTTCCGTTTAAACACTTCAATCACCAAAGTGGGCAGTGAATTCCAGATACTTACTTTTCTCTGGGTGAACAGGCTTATCCTCGTACCCCTCTAACCCTCTACCAATCACTTCAAGTCTGTAACCGTTGGTAACTGACTTCTCTGATGCCCACTTTATCCAGGAGCTTCATTACCTTACTCACCTCCATTAGGATACCCATCACCCTACCACTCCCATTCTCCCTTTTAGCTACAATTTGCAAGCCTTGGCAACATACTCCTTTGTAAATCTTCTCCTGAACTCTCTCTGGAGCAATTATGCCCTTCCTGGAACGTGGTGACCGGAATTCTACACAATACCCAGCTGCGGCCAAACCAGCATTTTACAACATTCCAGTATTACTCCAGTCCCTGGTCACACAGTCATACAGCACGGAAACAGACCCTTCATCCAACTCGTCCGTGCTGAGCAGACATCCCAATATGATTTTGTTCCATTTGCCAGAATTTGGCCCATATCCCTCCAAACCCTTCCTATTCATATACCCATCCAGATGCCTTATAATTGTTGTAATTGTACCCACCCCCACCACTTCCTCTGGCGGTTTGTTCCATACACGCACCACCCTCTGTGAAAAAGTTAACCGAGGTCCCTTTTAAATTGCTTCCCTCTCACCCGAAACCTGGGAGCTGGACATGGGCCTTACGGCTAAAAGGACCAGGGCATATGGAGAGAAAGCGGGAATGGGATACTGAAATTGCATGATCAGCCATGATCACATTGAATGGTGGTGCAGGCTAGAAGGGCCTACTCCTGCAGCTATTTTCTATGGCCTCTAGTTCTGGACACCCCAACCCAAGGGAAAAGACCTTGTCCATTTGTCCTATCCATATCCCTTATGTTTTCATAAACCTCTATAAAGGTCACCCCTCAGCCTCTGACGTTCCAGGGAAAACAGCCCCAGCCTATTCAGCCTCTCCCTATAGCTTAAACCCTCTAACCCTGGCAACAGTCTTTTAAATCTATTCTGCACCTGCTCAAGTTTAACAACTTCCTTCCTATAGTAGGGAGTTCAGAATTGTACGCAGTATTCCAAAAGTCTTTATTCAATACCTCATCCAAAGAAAAAAAGCCTCCATATTCTCATCAGCTTGTGTACCTGTGCTGACCCCTTCAGGGACTTGTGGACACATTCCCAGGTCTCTCATTTGTTCCACTCCCCCTCAGTCCCTCCCATTTAGTTTGTGTTCCCTTCCTGACCCGTAATAACCTCTCAGTACTCCAGACTTACTTCCATTCACTCCTTTTCTACCCATTCAACCAAACCACCAACACTTTGCCAACTTTGTCACTACCGGGCCAATTATTGTGCCTTCTACAAATTTCCCACTCGTACCTCCCAAAGTTAAGTCTGAATCATTAATCTGTTCCTCAAACAGCAAGGGACTCAAACCTGGGCCCTATGAGAGATCATAGGAAATGCTCTCAACTCACAGAGGGGAAAAAAAAAGTTTCCTGCCACAAAGCCAATGGTGGAACCAACTCACCACATTCCCGGTCTCCCGCAGGATTTAGTTTTACTTAATGTAGGGCCTTGTCAAATGCCTTACTGAAATCCATGGAGATAACATCCACTGCATTACCCTCGCTAATGGTCACACTATTTCTTTGGTAAATACTATTCTGTTGGTAGGACACCATCTCTATTTAACAGAATTCCAGAACTCGCTCGAGAAAAATAAAGAAAGCAATTTAGTAGGGCTAACTGTTCAAGAGGACATCTTAAACAAGCAGGATAAACTCTCAAATGTGATGTTCAAATGGTCAGGAATTTACTTCGAAGGAGGTAAACATGGAAAATTTCAGTCACCTTACCGATCACAACTCAGTGTGGCAATGTATTGTCCGAGAGGGTCCCACGTGACACCTTGCACATAGCTCTTGTGCTCATTGAAGATTGACAACTTTGCCCCTGAAAATATCAAAACAAACACGTGGACGTCAAAGTAATAATTCAGTGCTTGGGTATAAACTCGTAAGTTTTACTAATCACCTTGACCATTTCAAGTCGATTTTTAGAATTAAAACGCAGTAATTATGTATCAATTATATAGTTTCAAGTTAGAGATGCATTTTGTCCACATACATTAAGGAAATGTAGGGTATTACAAAAACTCAGACAGAGGTAGGCCATTCACCGCCCAAGGTGTGCTTCACCACTCCATAAGATCATGGCTGATCCCATTTCAGCCTCAAAGCTGCACTCCTGCATTTCCCTGATAACTTTTCACCATTTACTTCGCAACTTTACAAATATTCAAAAGTTCTACTTCCACCAACGTTTCAGCAAGAGAGTTGCAAAGACAACCAGTCCTCAGAAAAATAGTGACCTCATCTCTTAAGTGGGTGACCTCTGATGTTTTAAACACTGATATGACCCTCTCAGCCCGGATCTGAAGGAGGGCCACTGGACCAGAGACATTAACTCTGCTTTCTCTCCAAAGATGCTGCCAGACCTGCTGAGTTTCTCTAATTTTGTGTCTTTTATTTATTTCAGATCTCCTGCATCCAGTTCTTTGCTTTGTATTATCCCCCAAGAAGAAATATTGCCTTCGCCTCAGGATATTATGGATGTCTCAATCAAGTTACTACTCAGAGTTGTCAAGACCCTCAGCACACCATACCCAAGATGCAACATATAATTCTCCACACAGCCGGTTTTTAATCACAGACATCTTGTCAGCCAGTGCCACTGGGGTGGGGCAGTGAGTCATCCGAAAGAGAAGTAAAAAAACAAGTGTCCATAGTGTTCAATGCATTAGTCAGGTGTAAATGCAGGGAAAATGGGTGGTTTACTCTTCAGGTCGGTGTGAACTTTTAGATTACTTACAGTGTGGAAACAGGCCCTTCGGCCCAACAAGTCCACACCGCCCCGCCGAAGCGCAACCCACCCATACCCCTACATCTACCCCTTACCTAACACTATGGGCAATTTAGCATGGTCAATTCACCTGACCTGCACATCTTTGGAGTGTGGGAGGAAACCGGAGCACCCGGAGGAAACCCACGCAGACACGGGGAGAATGTGCAAACTCCACACAGTCAGTCGCCTGAGGCGGGAATTGAACCCAGGTCTCTGGTGCTGTGAGGCAGCAGTGCTAACCACTGTGCCACCGTGCCGCCCGACTTGTTGGGCTGAAGGGCCTGTTTCCACACTATAGGGAATCTAATCTAACCCAAAAAGCTAATTCATATGTACTGAGAAGGAAAAGCTGCACTATCGCTTTGTCACTCCTGACTTGCATTCAGCAAACCTGCAGGTGCAGCAGGCAGTGAAGGAGGCAAGTTAACCTTCATACTGGGATGATTCGAGTACAGGAGCAGGGATATCTTGCTGCAGTTGTACAGGACCCTGGTGAGACCACACCTGAAGTACAGTGTACAGTTTTGGAATCCTTACCTGAATGAGGATGCTCTGGCTAAGGAGGGAGAGTAACTAAGATTTATCAGATCGACTCCTGGGATGGCAGAACGAAGGCAGCAAAAGAAACTGGATCAGTTTAGACCTTTTTTAAAAACATCATTCATGGGCTGAGGGTGTTGCTGGCTAGGCTAGCATTTATTTCCTATCCAAGAGGGCCATTAAGTCATAGGGTCCCAAGGAGACAGGCCCCATTTCCCTGCACTTGGCCGATATCCTTCTAATCCTTTCCTATCCATGGATTTGTCCAAATGTCTTTTAAATGTTGTTAATGTACCCACCTCAACCACTTCTGCTGGCAGCTCATTCCATATGCATTCCACCCTCTGTGTAAAAATGTTGTCCCTCAGGTTCCTTTTCATTCTTTCCTTTCTAACCTTAAACTGATGCCCTCTAGTCCTCGATTCCCCAAGCCTGGGAAAAAGACTGAGTGCATTCACCATGTGATGCCTCTCATGATCTTATACACTCCTATAAGATTCCCCCCCCCCCCCCCTCAGTCCCAAAGAACAAAGAAAATTTATAGCGCAGGAACAGGCCCTTCAGCCCTCCAAGCCAGAGCCGATCCAAATCCATTGTCTAAACCTGTCGCCCAATTCCTAAGCATCTGTATCCCTCTGCTCCCCACCTACTCATGCATCCGTCCAGATGCATCTTAAATGAGTCTACCATGCATGCTTCTACTACCTCTAACGGCAACGCGTTCCAAACGCCCACCACCCTCTGCGTAAAGCACTTGCTGAATGTATTCCACCCCCCCCCCCCCTTAAACTTTTCGCCTCTCACCTTGAAAGTGTGACCTCTCGTTATTGAATCCTTCACCCTGGGAAACAGCTCATCTCTACCTACCCTGTCTATACCCTTCATGATTTTGTAGACCTCAACTAGGTCCCTCCCTTAATCTCCTTTTTTCTAAAGAAAACAATCCTAACATCCTCAACCTCTCTTCATAGCTAGTACCTTCCATACCAGGCAAAATCCTCATAAACCTTCTCTGCAGCCTCTCCAAAGCGTCCACATCCTTTTGGTAATGTGGCGACCAGAACTGTACACAGTATTCTAAATGTGACTGAACCAATATCTTGTACAATTTTAAAGTGACCTGCCAGCTCTTATACTCAATACCCTGTCTGATGAAGGCAAGCATACCATATGCCTTCTTGACCACTTTATCCACCTGTGCAGCAACCTTCAGGGAACAATGGACCTGAACTCCCAGATCTCTCTGCTCATCAACTTTTCCTAAGGCTCTTCCGTTTACTGTACAATTCGCTCTAGTATTAGACTTCCCAAAATGCATCATCTCACATTTGCCTGGATTGAACTCCATCTGCCACTTTTCCGCCCAACCCTCCAGTCTACCTATATTCTTTGACAGTCCCTTATGCTTTCTGCTACTCCAGCAATCTTCGTGTCATCTGCAAACTTGCTGATCATACCAACAGTGCCCTCTTCCAGATCATTTATATCACAAACAACAGTGGCCCCAGCACTGACCCCTGTGGAACACCACTGGTCACCTTTCTCCATTTCGAGAAACTCCCTTCAACTACTACTCTCTGTCTCCTGTTGCTCAACCAGTTCTTTATCCACCTAGCCGGAACACCCTGCACACCACATGATTTCACTTTCTCCAATGCTCCAAAGGTAAAAGCCCTAGCTTGTCCAACCTCTCCCTATAACTCAGACCATTGATTCCTGGCAACATCCTTGTAAATTTCTTCTACACTCTTTCCAATTTAATAATATAATTCTTTCTATAGCAAGCTGACCAAGACAGAACCCAATACTCCAAGTGCGGTCTCACCAAATCCCATATAACTGCAACATAACTTCCCAACTTCTATACTGACTGACAAAGGCCAGTGTGCCAAAAGCTTTCTTTACTGTCCTATCTGTCTGTGACTCCAATTTCAGAGAACCATTCACCTGAACTCCAAGGTCCCTCTGTTCTACTACACTCCTTAAGGCCCTACCATTCACCATGAAACTCCTACCTTGACTTGACTTTCCAAAATACAAGACCTCACATTTATCTAGGTTAAACTCCATTTGCCATTTCTCAGCCCACTTCCCCAGCTGATCCAGGTCCTGCTGCCATTTCTGATAACCTTCCTCACTGTCCATGATACCATCTACTTTACTGTCATCAGCAAACTTAGTAATCATGCTTTGCACATTCTCATCCAAATCATTGATATAGAAAACAAATAGTAATAGGCCCAACACCAACCCAAGGCGCTCCAGTAATCACAGGCCTCCAGTCCAACAAGCATTCTTCCACTATTATCCTCTACTTCCTATCATCAAGCCAATTGCATATCCAATTTCCCAGCTCCCCTTGGATTCCACACAATCTAACCTGCCAGCACAGCCTACCATGTGGAACCTTATCAAAGGGCTTACTGAAATCCATATAGAGTATGTCTACTGCCCTGCCTTCAACCAGCTTCCTGGTCACTTCATCAAAGAACTCTAACAAATTTATGAGGCATGATCTCCTATTCACAAAGCCACGCTGATTATTCCTAATCAAACCCTGTCTTTCCAAATGTTTGTGTATCTTATCTCAGAATCTTCTCAAGTAACTTACCTATCACAGATGTTTAGCTTACTGGTCTATAGTTCCCAGGCCTTTCTTTGCAGCCCTTCTTGAATAAAGGCACAACATTCGCTACCCTCCAGTCTTCCAACGGCTCATCCATGGCTAACAATGACACAAAAATATCAGCCAGGGCCCCCATGAGTTTTTCTCGAGCTTCTTACAATGTTCTTAGATATATCTGGTCTAGACCAGGAGATTTATCCACCTTTATGTATTCTAATACATCCAACATTTCCTGTGATAGGACCATCCCTAAGGGATGACCACTAACTTCTCCAAGTTCACAAGTCTTCATGTCTTTCTTCACGGTAAACAGAGGAGAAATATTCATTGAGGACCTCGCCCATTTCCTGCAGTTTTACACATAAAATGTCTACTTAGGTCCTTGAGAGGCCCTATTCTCTCTTTCTCATCATTCTTTTTACATACTTAAAGGATCCCTTTGGATTCACCCTAATCTTCTCAGCCAAGGCAACATCGTTATGGGCCTGGAGTCACATGTAGGCCAGACCAGCTAAGAATAGCACAAACAGAGTTTAGTTATCCAGATGGGTTTGTCCAATAATCAGCAATGGATTAATGGTCATCATTAGAGTCACAATTACTGATTTTTAATTTAAATTTAATCCTTGTAGAAACCTATAAAATTCTGAGGAGGTCTAAACTGGGCAATGCAGGAAGGGTGGTCCCAATGTTCAGGGAATCCAGAACCGGGGATCACAGGAGGAGGAGGAGGAGGAGGAGAGGAGCAGGAGCCCCAGCTTCTGATGAACATCCCATTTAGTGAGGTTCAGAAATCCCAACTTGTACTGTACTTAGTGCTGCTTAAATTTAATAAATGCATATTCACCTTTATTAATGTCCCACATGATGGCAGTATTATCAACTGATCCAGATACCATATGATTCCCATCGAGAGTCCAGCAGATATCATACACATCCTCTATGTGCCCCCTGCCAATGACATTCACACATCACAAAGGATGTTCAGGAAAACAAATGAAGGACAAATCAAAACATGATCCAAACAGTCACACATGAAAAATACTTCATCTTGAATGTCAGATTTAAGTCACTTGTTATATTCAAAGTTTGTGAGAAGATTTGTAGCTCGGGTGCTCGTTGTTGTGGTTGTGTTTGCCGAGCTGGGAATTTGTGTTGCAGACGTTTCGTCCCCTGTCTAGGTGACATCCTCAGTGCTTGGGAGCTTCCTGTGAAGCTTTAACCTAGACAGGGGACGAAATGTCTGCAACACAAATTCCCAGCTCGGCGAACAGAACCACATCACTTGTTATATCTCAAAATGTGCTTATGACCAAAAAGTGGTAAAGTTAATGTGGTAATTTATTTAATCAGAAAGATTTTTACAACATTTCATGTGGAAGACTTCAGATTAAACTAAAATGATTAGGCAGACTGATTAAGAATACGGTGGCTCAGTGGTTAGCACTGCTGCCTCACAGTGCTGGGGACCCAGGAGGATTCCAGCCTGGGGCTGCTGGCTGTGTGGAGTTTGCACATTCTCCCGGTGTCTGCGTGGGTTTCCTTTGGGTGCTCCAGTTTCCTCGCACACAGTCCAAAGATGCGCAGGTCAGGAGGATTGCCATGCTGAGTTGCCTTTCTGCCGAGGTATATGTAAGGTAGGTGATTAGCCATGGGAAGTGCAGGGTTACAGGGATAGGCTAGGGAGGCAAGTCTGGGTGGGATGCTCTTCGGGGAGTCGGTGTGGATTTGTTGAGGCAAATGGCCTGTATCCACACTGTAGGAACTGTATGAAAAATTGAAAACACAGAGTTTCCAAAAAGATAAGAAAGTTTTGGTAGTTTCCCAGAGAGCTCAGTGCTTCAACCCTATTGGCTCAATCCAATATAAATGGCCTAATTTTTAGATAAGGCCATACCACTTAAGTTGACCTGGTGTGTAAAGCAATGCCATTTCTTCTCAGCAATAGACCAAGGTGAGAGTTCAATCATATTATAACAGGAAGGCTCAAAGGATAATAATAAACCTATCACTTTGAACATCCAGCTAACTGAATAAGCAACTTCTTTTAAACTAACTGTGCTGGAATATTGGAAGACAAGCATACAAGAGTTATGTCAAGTCGTCACAAAGTATCATTTGACGATGTTCAGAATATAATGGTGACATCTCTGCACTAGTCATTCAGACCGAAGATCAGGGAAATATTGTTACAAATGTGTAGAATTACAGAAACCCTACACAGCAAATGGAGGCCATTCAGCCCAGTGAGTCTGCATCGACCCTCCAATGAGCATCCAATCCCCTACCCAAAGCCCTGCAGCCCCACATTTAGCCTGGCCAATCCACCTGCACATCTTTGGACTGGGGGAGGAAATCGGAGCACCCGGGGGAACCCACACAGACACTGGGAGATGCGCAAATTCCAAACAGCAGTTGCTGGGACTTTGATTCAGTTAACAAATCTGGAATTGCAATTTGGGCTCAGGTGATGGTGACTGACAACTGTTTTAAAAGTCCACCTGGTTCACTTTCGGGAAGGAAATCTGCCGTTCAGACCCAAACCCAATCTGCTGAGATCACTGCCCTCTGAATCGATGCAGCACATTGATCAGTTCAAGGACAAATCAGGAAGTGGACAAAAATGCCAGTCTTGTTAGTGACACCCGCATCCCGTGAAATAAGTTTTTTTTTAAAGTATCCCGAAAGATACATTTCCATCAAAAAGATACGACAGCAAGGCAGATCCCAAAAAATAAAGTGAACGGACACACACACACACACACACACACACAATTTAAAATTTAGCATAATACAGACAGAGATAGACTAAGAATAAAGTTTTCAACTGAAATGTGACCGCTGTTACTAAGCAATTTGCTGCAGACTGGAAACAGTGAATTAAAAAGTTAGTGTCTCAACAGTGATAAGTATTCAACATGATAGAGGAAAAAATTAGAGAACTCCAAATCTTGAGCTTTAGAAGCTAAACAGTACACATCACAGGACAAGGCAAAGTTAGGAGGCTCATGTCAGATAGCAAGAGTTCAGTACTACAGACAGTCTAGAGTAGCACAAGCAAGACAGAGTGAATTAAAAAAAACAAAAAGAGAGAATGTGAAATAATATCGGCCAGTAAAATCAAGGAAACCCAAGTATATTTAATCACACAAACAGTAATAGGATCACTGATGGAGCTGATTTGAGACAAAAATGTTAATGCCTGCATGGAAGCACAGGATTTAGGCATAGTTCTTATTGAGTACTTTACATGTGTCTTCACAACAAAGTGACGAAACAGACACTATAAAAACGTGAAAGATTGGATGGTATGGGATAAACACAGTGGGAAAGGAACAATTAAGGCTTTAGTGCTTTTGAAAAGTAGAAATATTGTCAGGTCTGGATGCAAGGAAAGCCAAGCTGCACAGAGAAGCAAGGAAAGAAAGGGGTGCTGGCAGGTGGGACTAGATTGGGTTGGGATATCTGGTCGGCATGGACGGGTTGGACCGAAGGGTCTGTTTCCATGCTATACATCTCTCTGACTCTAAATGGTAACGGTTTTAACCACCATTTTCCAATCTCTCCAGCTTCAGGAGTGGAGGACAATCAACAGTTTCCAGGACCACATTTCATGAAAGGAGGAAGGGACAGACCAAGTAAACTTGGGCCAAACCGATCTAACGTCAATGGTGAGAAAGTTATTGGAAAAACTTCTGCGGGACAACATAAATCAGGAAGTGAATGACAGAACTAAGCAAACTCACAATCTCTGCAGTCCTGCTACATCCAGTCGTGAATGGTGGTGGTCAATTAAACAACTCGCTGCAGGAGGTGGTCCCACAAATATCCCCATCCTCAATAACAGAAGAGCCCAACGCATCAGTGCAAAAGATAAAACTGACGCTTTCACAGCAATCTGCAGCCAGAAATGCTAAGTGAATGATCCAGCTTGTCCTCCTCTAGTGGTCCCCAGCATCACAGTTACTGGTCTTCATACAAATGCCAGGCTATGACCATTTCCAATATGAGATACTCTAACCATCACCCCATGATAATCAAATGTTACCATCACTGAATCCCCAACTATCAACACCCTTGGAGTAACCACTAACCAGAAACTCAAATGGACTCCTTGCATAAATACAGTGGCTACAAGAGCAAGTCAGAGGTAGGAATATTCACGTCCTGACTCCCCATAAGCTGTCCACCATCTATTAGGCACAAGTCAGGATTGTGATGGAATACTCCCCACATGCCTGGACAAGGACAGATCCAACAACACTCAAGCTCAACACCAACCAGGATAAAGGCAGCCCGCTTGATTGGCACTAGATTCACAAACATCCACTCCCTCCACCACTACACTCAGTAGCAGCAGTGTGTACTATCTACATGATGCACTGCAGACATTCACCAAAAGATCCTCACTCAGCACCTTCCAAACTCACAACCACTTCCATCTGGAATGACAAGGGCAGCAGGTACATGGGATCACCACGACCTGCAGGTTCCTCTCCAAGCCATTCACCACCCTAACTTGGAAAGATATCGCCATTCCTTCTCTGTTACTGGGTCAAAACCCTGGAAAACCCTCCCTCATGGCATTTTGGATCAACCCACAGCAGGTGGACTGCAGCGATTCAAGAAGGCAGCTCACCCCCACCATCTCAAGGGCAACCAAGGACAGGCAACAAATGCTGTCCAGCCAATGATGTCCATGGCCCAAGAGTGAATTAAGTAGAAAAAAAAAGACTTACAAAGGCAGAGATTAATAAAGAACAGTCAGCAAGATGACAAGAAAAGGTCACATCTAATTGCTTTGTCTAAACTTCTGCGATGAGGTAACAATGTGGCGGCACGGTGGCACAGTGGTTAGCATTGCTGCCTCACAGCGCCTGAGACCCGGGTTCAACTCCCGCCTCAGGTGACTGACTGTGTGGAGTTTGCACGTTCTCCCCGTGTCTGCGTGGGTTTCCTCCGGGTGCTCCGGTTTCCTCCCACAGTCTAAAGATGTGCAGGCCAGGTGAATTGGCCCATAGTGTTAGGTAAGGGGTAAATGTAGATGTAGGGGTATGGGTGGGGTTACGCTTCGGCGGGGCAGTGTGGGCTTGTTGGCCCGAAGGGCCTGTTTCCACACTGTAAGTAATCTAATCTAATCTAATCTAAAAAGAATCAATGAGGGGGACATGCCAGATGTAATCTAGGAGGATTTTAGCAGATCCCACATCACAGACTGGTGGACAAGGTAAAAGGCCATGGATTCAAAGGGAGAGTCAAAGGCTGGATTGAAATATTGCCTCAGTGGCAGGAAACAAATGGGTGTGACCAGCGTGTAAAGGAGGTTAGTTCCAGTGGGAATCCACATGGCCCCATATTGAGTCCCTTGATTTTCACGATGAAAGCTGATGAGTTAGACATGAATAGAAGGGCATGACTAGGAAGCTTACAGAGGAGGGTGATGTGGTTGATAAGTGAAGAAGAAAACAGGAAGTAGTGAAGTGACTGTCAGTGGGCAGAATAAGGGGTAAATGGACTTCGATCCGGATAAGCACACATACATTTGAGAGGTTAAACAACACAAGGGAATACACAATAAATGGAACGACACTTAAAATGAATGAAACAGAGGATCGAGGGAGGCATATCCACAGACCCCTGAAGGTAGGAGGGCAAGTAGATGTTGAAATTAAGGTGGCTTACAGGATACTGACCTTTATTAGGCAAGACACAAGGTAGGTACGTTAGAGCTGTAGAAACCACTAGCTAGGCCACAGCTAGAGAACTGTGTCCAGCTTTTATCAGTGCATTACAGGAAGGACATGGTCAAAATGAAGGTAGAGAGATTTACGTGAATATAGCCGCAACAAGAAAATTGCAGTAATGAGGAAAGGCTGAAGAGATTGGGTGTTTTTCTTTGCTACAGAGGTGGTTGAGGGGCAGTTTAATTGAGACAAATAAAATTATGAAGGGCCTGTACATAATGGATAGGAAGGACCTATTTCCCTTAAGCAGATGAAGCAATAAACAGTGGGAGTGCAGATGCAGCTGGAAGAACATTTAAAATAACCTGATGAAGAATTGGAGGGGAAATCGAAGAGGCATCTTATCACCCAGAGGGTGGTGGAAGCCTGGAGATCACGAAGTGATTGGTTGAAGCAGAATCCTACATTAATTCAAAAACTCTTTTGCAATGTAATTAAAGTTCCATAACCAACAAGCTCAATGACCAAGAGCTGCAAGGTGGGGTTTATTCTGGTTTTACTGCTGTCGTGGTCAAATGGGCCAAATGGACTTTATTTTTATAAACAAATATGCAAAAGTGGGAGAAATAGGGAAGCAGTTCAAAATGAAACCGGGATAGTCAAGATCAGATAAAATATCAGTTCCAATGAACAGTCACACCAGACCCAAAATGTTAACTCTGATTTTCTCTCCACAGATGGTACCAGACCCGCTGAGTTTCTCCAGCGCTTTCCATTTTTATTTCAGGATGAATCTCCTGATCATCTTCAAAAACATTTTAGGAATCATTTAAATCCACTCGAGGAGTCTAGAAAGGCCCTCAGCATTTATGAAACCATAGTACAGGGTTAGAGTCTCTCTCTTTAAGGGGACAATATATGAAAGCAGGAAAATGAGCTTAGAAACGGAGCAGACATTGCTGTAAATGTTGTAGCTCATGGGGAGACAGTGATGTACAGTAGTGGTAACGTCACTGGACTAACCAACCAGAGTTTTAGGCTATGCTCTGGGCACACTGGCTTTCCTACCAAATCATGGAATTTAAACTCAGCTAATAAATCTGGAATTTAAAAAAGGCAGTCTCATTAATGGCCTTCACCACAACTACCATCAAATGTTGTGAAAACAAAAATTCCACCAGGATTCTTTACTTGGTGCGGTCTAAATGTGTTTCCAAACCTATGCAGTCTGGTGGTTTATTCTGAACTGCCCCTAGAGTCACCTACTCAGTTCAAGGGCAATTAGGGATGAGCAACAAATGCTGGCCTTGTCAGAGGCACCTATATCCCAGTAAAGCACAAAGAAGCACAGATTGAGGTATAGAGTATGTGCAGAGAGTATGGAACAGTAACACACATGGAGTCACAATTTAACACTGTAAAAGTAACATAATCATATTAAGTGTCAGCCATTCAGCCCTTCAATCCTGTTCCACTGTTCACTAAGATCAAGGCAATTTTCAATTTCAATTCCACTCATCTATACTATCCCCACATTCCTCAATTTTCCGCATATTTAAAAATCTCCCCATCTCAGAGAGAATGCATTTACCAACTGAATATCCATTGCTGTTTGGAGTAGACCATCGCAAATATTCACAACCTTCTGACTGAAGACATTTCTCCTAATTCCAGTCCTCACTGGACATCCTTTATTCTCAGACTATGACCTTCTAGTCTGGAGATTCCCTTGTTAAGAGAAATATTCTCCCCAGGCAAGTTCCACACGATGCTCTCGTGGAGTTCAGAGGAAAGGTTCATCAATCTGAAACGTTAACTCTGATTTCTCTACACAGATATTGTCAGATCTTTTCCAGCAATTTATTTTAATTTCACAGGATGCTTTGTTTCAGTGAGAAATCACTACTGTTTAACCAACAGTTTTGCATTTCTCCAACTTCCCACCAACTTTCTTTATAAGGCAATAGTAAAATACATTTCCACCATAAGCTGACTGCTTCCTTTAAGTCATCCTGATTATACATCATCTACTCCTGTTTACCAAGGCTATTTCTCCATAAAGCTGAACAGCAGGACTGAGAGTCTTTTCCCTACCGTAATGTTTTGAGTACTGTCCAATTCTCCTTATTTAACTGAGCATCCTCTTCAAAAAGGTTTTGTTCGGATTCTTTGATGTCTTTGTTGTCATTCAATTTCCATAACAATATTAGTGCATCTGTGGTACAAGGATGGAGAGTTGGGTCATTGAAACAAAAGCATATTGGTCATTTTAATCACCTCTATGAGCACAAAGCCAAGCAACTAATGCGTATCCGATTTACGAGAGGGATTAGAAACACTTCTTAAACACATCATCTGGTACTGCGGTGAGTAATTCAAATCGGGGCACTCCTGCCACAATCACTAGTCTGATCAACAGGAATTTGGTCACAGCATTCTCAAGTCCTTGTTGACAAGGGATAGTGACCAGAGTCTAAAACAGACCAGCTGGATCCTGATGCTGTGCAGGACCGAGCAAGCTCGCATCAAACATTTCAATTCTCTACCATTGCTTCAGGTTAAAACATTCTTGAAGGTATCATTCCTATTACAAAGTTGAGAAGACACCAGAACATTCATAATGATCTAGAGCACATGCTGGCTGCATACAGGTATTGCAAACATATATTCTGGGCACGGACTGAGAGATATCCTTCTGAACATCTGCCCACGCCTATGACATGTCAACTTAAACCATTGCACAACTCATCTTTCTCTAATGAGAGCGCAAACCTCTGGCCCAGGAGAACCATAATGACTTTACCTTTGCATGTTTACTCCACACAAGCACCCAGTACAACCTTCAAATGGCCCAAGAGCAAATAATAAACAGCTTGGCAAGCAACATTAGTTAAAACAAGCTTCCCAGTTAGTCACAAGTGCATTATTTTAGTACACACTCTGCTGTGAGATTATTCAATTTCATAATTCCTCTTTTTTATTTAAAAGATAACCTTTAATTTTCAGAATTGAATTTTGAATGTAAATTAGTGTAATCATAAGATTAAGGAGCCAACAAATAACCGTAAAGTAAGTGCACTTCAAATAGCCTTTGGGTAACTAACTGAACAGGAGTCCTCAATACGATGAGGATGCTTACCTCAGGTCCAAGCAAGGGAAGGAGAGAGAGAGAGACAGAAAACTTTCCACAATGGCATCAGTCCATTTGTCGGTCAGTGTGTGGTCACTGAAGTCTTCTTGAGCTTTCTTGTTCTTGCCTCTTTGGTCTTCAGCGGCCGCCTAGCTACACATGCAGCAACGGCCGCCCAGCTACACATGCAGCAACAACTTGATGAAACAGGGCTCACAACAAGGGTGATCCAGTTCCCAGCTGTTGAAGTCAATGCCAATCTTCTTCAGGATATCCTGACTCCAATACTGCAGCCTGTCCAGTGTAGTTCCCACTCGGGAAGGGTACCTCTACATTCCAAATGCCTGCTTCCCCGACGATGCTCATGGTGACCCATCCAGGGGTGACAGGGGATCTATTGTCAGCAGCAGCAATATTAAGTGTCAAAGCTTTCTAAGGTATCCGCCAATACACCACCCAGGTTTCATTGCCACACAGGTGCATCAGGAAGATGACAGTTTTGGCTTGATTTGGTTTATTATTGTCACACGTACCGAGGTACAGTGAC
Source organism: Chiloscyllium punctatum (assembly GCF_047496795.1). NCBI lineage: Eukaryota > Metazoa > Chordata > Chondrichthyes > Orectolobiformes > Hemiscylliidae > Chiloscyllium > Chiloscyllium punctatum. The sequence continues at coordinate 80,407,262 of NC_092753.1, read as the reverse complement.
AAGTTTTGTTTTGCGTGCAGTGCAGGCAGGTCATACAGTAGAAAGTGCATACGGGTAAAAGAACAGAGCGAGGAATACAATGTTACGACTGCAGAGGGGTGCACAAAGGGTGAGGTCAACATTAAATTTGAAATTGGAGAAGTCCATTCAGAAGTCTCATCAGAGTGGGAAGAAGCTGTTCTTGAATCCATTGGTAGGTGAGGATTGTGACCTTTCTGTACACCCACAGGTGACGGCTAATGAAGAGTCTTCGGAGCAGTTTCTCACAAGATATAATTACAGTTCAAAAAGGTAACCTTTGTACTGCTGAGATGATGGAAAAATGATTCTAAATTGGATCTATCTGCAGCAGCCAGTTTAACACATCTCAAAAGGAAGTTAAAAGGAACTTGTAAACATTGGATTTCTTGACAAAAACAAAGGATTTCTTGTGAAATTGATATTACCTCCATTCAATATAGATTGGGTCAAAATCCAAAATTCACTCCCAATGGGTAGACCCATTGTGGGTCTACCTACAACATATGAACTGCAGCAGTTCAAGAAGGTAACACACCATTACCACTGCCTTCTCAAGGGAACTAGGAACAGCCAGTGACACCCACATCCCAAGTGTAAATAAAGAAAATTATTCATGAGGTTGTGTTGAAGATAAAAGATCAAAAATTGACATTTCTATTGAGAACAGTAAATTCTGCTGCATAGCTCAGGATTACCCATTATAGCACTCTGTGTTTTAAGGTTATTGGGTTTTTTTTCACACAGATTCAGGCAATAGGAGAGAAAGATGCCAGGAGTCATCTTGGAAGAGCTACGCAAAACAGACCTGAAAAAGGAGCTTTAGACCACTAAGAAAGAAGGCTTTGAGGCCCAATCTTGTGGTGGTGGTGGTGGTGGTGGTGGTGTGATTCGGAGGGGGGGGTCAACACATCCGTGAGGTGCTTAAAGAGTTAAAAGACTTAATGGGTGAATACCAGCAGAAGTATCCTACAGAATCTCACACTCCAAAGAATGGCAGGAAAAACTGAGAAGAATCAAAGTGAATTCCTAGGAACTGTGGCATGCCTTGATTTTGTTCCAAGTGAACTGAAAGGACCCTCAGATCCTGTAAAGTACAGGAGAAACATAGCGGAAAGTAATTTGTTACAATTTTGGGGTTTTAAGAACAAGTGCGTACAAAATAAAGTGTTAAATTAATAATATTTGCTTTGCTTATTCTTGTACAATAAAAGTATTCTCTCATTTAAAATGTGAAACCTTTTAGTATAATTATTTGAGGTAATAACCAAGAGTTCCATTTGCATTTGAAAAGGCAATCTCCCTCAATGGTAACTTGATCCAAAAGTTTCACTTACCATCTCCTCCGGATGCAAGAATTTCACCACTTGGGGAGAATCGTACAACATTCACAGCCTTCGTATGACGGATCAGATTGGATAAAATGTCTACTGCCGCTTTTCCATCCGGGCCTTTGTCCACCTTCCACATCTGCAAGAAAGGAATAGCGTAGAAGCAGATTAAGATGCCCGATCACAGCCAGTGTTCACAGTGATCATCAGGGTCTCCCCCCCAAGAACCAAGAGGACTTGAGAGCAATGTTAAATTGTCTGAGTGTTACATTATGCTGCTGTGTCGCAGTCAGAGTGGGGAAACCAGTCAAGCCTTTTGAAAGCCTGCTGGGGAACAAGAACACAGTCAGACTGAAGATCCCACATTTACCTGATAAACAACAACCAAAGTTCAAGAAGGTAACACACCATTACCACTGCCTTCTCAAGGGAACTAGGAACAGCCAGTGACACCCACATCCCAAGTGTAAATAAAGAAAATTATTCATGAGGTTGTGTTGAAGATAAAAGATAAAAAATTGACATTTCTATTGAGAACATTAAATTCTGCTGCATACGAGGAACAGACGAGGAACCATCCTGCAAACAAGGAATCATGGGAGTAATAATGCTGTAGGCTTTAACAAAGTTTGCAATGTCTTCTACCTGCCAACATTCTCTGGATGGACTACAACGATTGAAGCAGACATGACAGGGATGGTTTCTGTTCACAGGTTTATAACCCTCGTCACCATGTCTACAGCAGAAGAATACTACATCTGCATTAATGGAAAGCTAACTACATTATCACATAAGTAATTAAAGCAGTCTTCACACAGTGAAACAGGATTCAGATAACGCTACATCATTTCAAGTTGGTAGCATCAGCAAGGTATGGCAGCATAGTGCTTGTTACTGCATTAATAACACTGAGGGCTTTATTCATATTCCAGAAACAAGTTAAGACACCCAATCAACTCATTTTATTAAACAGAACTGGAATAAAAATTAAGTCCACGAAGCTATCTGAATGACATTAAAAATAACCTGCTCATTAATGCCCTTAATTCAAATGTACCAAAATGGGGCTAATCCTTAACTGACCTTTAACTAACTTGACAAGCCACTCAGTTAGAGCAAAATTTGACAACCATAAGATTAAATCTTGAAGACCTCTCAGCACTGACTTAGGCTTAGAATTCGGACACACCCTATCCCGTAGACCCTGCAAAATCCTTCACATGAACATGTGGGAATCTGTGCCAAAAGGGGCAGAGCTATCGGAGACAGGACAACCAACAGCCTGAGCGAGTTATACTCACTGACTCGGAGGGAAGACTGCAGAAGCAGCAGCACTGAGCTTACCCAAGGACGAGTTGCCAAACTGGTGAAAATGAATACAGATGTACAAGTATAGCTGAACAGCATGCAACAGACAGAGCCAAGCAACCCCACAACCAACAGATCAGATCAAAGCTGTACAGCCCTATGATATCCGGTTATGAGGGGTGGCACACACACAACTTAGCCAAGGAGATGGCTCCACAACCATCAGTATCCTCAAAGGTAGGGGAGCCCAGCAGATCACAGTAGAAGTCATGGGTCAAGCTGAACTGGAGGAACCTTGACAGTCTCTCCCTGAAGCCCCCAACAGGCACACGTCAAGCTGTTCAATCCATCACATATTAGAAGATGGTCATGCCAAGCTCGGGCTGGTAAGTGGCAAGTAACAATCATACCAAACAAATGACAGGTAATGGGGGCTGAGAGTCTGCTGTTTGGAAAGCACAGGTCGGGCAGTATTCGAGGAGCAAGAGAATCGACGTTTCAAACAGGTAATGCCTATCTCTAACCGGAGAGAGTCTAATCATCTTGACATTTGATGCCATTACTATTGCTGAATTACCAATATTCTGAGCCTTGTCGCTGACCAAATATGCAATTGGACCAGCTAGTTAACTACAATAGGTCAAATATTGTCTAACCAACCCACTCAGATGTTATTACACATCTCTGGAGCGGATGGAACCTGGACCTGGAGCACCAGGTCCAGAGGTAAGGGCACCACTACTGTACCACAAGCACATTGCCTAATCACCTAACTTGCCAAATCCTGACCATCTTCAACAGGACTCAAGTCAGAAACATGATGGACCACTGTCAACTTGGCTGGATGATTCACCTCCAAAAATACTCAAGAATCCTGATAACATTGAGATCAAAGTAGCCCATCTGATTTGCACCCCATGCACCACTGACACACAATGGCATCATCTACAAGATGCAATGCAACAACTCAACAAGGCTCCTTCAATAGCACCCTCCAAACCTGCAACCCACTGCTATCCAGAAGGGTGGCAGCAGATACATGAGAACCTGTAAGTGCCCCTCCAATCCACTCATCATCCTGACTTGGAAATACAGCATATTGCCGTTCCTTCACTGTCGCTGGATCATAATCTTGAAAGTCCCTCCGTAAGAGGATTGTGGTCTACCTACAGCATCTGGAAAACCGCAGTGATTCGGGGCAGCAAAAGAGTGTTTAATAAATACGGACCTTACCAGCAATGTGGATAAACTGAATCAACAAAAAAAGCAAACTTCATGATGATGCTGCAGAGCACATTGTTAACCACGACTGCATTTTGAAGGAGAGTAGAACAGGATTTTTTATTCTTCTTTTTAATGGGTGCCATCTGTCCGATGTCCAAACCCCTTTAATTATAGCCCAGTATCCCAAATGTGTCCAACTTATGCTCCGGCAACATATTCAAATCAGCAGCAATCCAAGTCCTTACCCGAACTGCACTGTCTACCCCCGCGGAGGCCAATCGGTCAATCCTGCCGTCTGCTCCATGCTGAAAGTCCACGCTGTATACAGGTTCTTTGTTGTGCCATGCTATTTCACAGGTGACAAACTTCATGCTGCTCCAGCTGAGGGAGGGTGGGAGGGGAGAGCAAAGTTACCATTCAGCAATCAGTATATATTACATCAGAATAAGTGAGCTTCTTTGTGCCTCCAGAACTGCTTCTGAGGGGCTCTCCGATTCCCACGGAAAGATTTCAGCAGTGACAACAACTTTTCAGAACGCTTTTCTCATGCCTTCATCACTGAGAAGCCCAACATTTGGAAAGGAAACATTTGCCCAAGCTCAGCACTCTTAGGCCCAGTGTTAACTGCAGAATAAACGATATTTCGACTCAGCCCTACATTCACTGCAAAGTTCACACTGAGATGCTGCATTTCTAAATATCAAATAAGCTTTAGTTTTGTATTTCTGGCTTTTTCTCAAGCCTAGAATCTCAATAATGAACCAAATCTTGCGGACTGAAAGGTGTGTACAATGTCACAATGCTGGGAACACTCCGAAAAGCCAAAGGCCTGAAATATTAACCCTCCCTTCATCCCTGCACAGATACTGCCAACCCAGCTGAATACTTCCAGTATTGCACCTTTACTCCAGACTTGTCAATAGGCAGTAATTTACTATTTGACTCTTGAACGGTGACAGCCAAACAGTCTATCTAATGTTGCTGGTATGATAAAACTAATTTACTGAGACTATTAAAAATTGACCGCGGAATTGGCATTATGCTTTAACTGACCATTACCATCATATCTGGAGGCCTACCTACCATCCTCCTGTCACCTCCCTCACCATCAAATACTACAGTAGTTTTTTCCAATACTGACATAACCTCTACGTGCCTCACTTAACTTGAAAAGAATTCCTTGTTATAATATGCCCACCCTGGACGACAGACCAACAGGTCTTATGAGACTGAAATGGAATATGCTATTAGATTGGTGTGTGGTTTGAGTAACATTGAAACAGTTTTCAATCAGTTCTTAAGGCATTAAGAATAGTCAAAATTCATGAAATGCTCCAGCACTGTGGGGAAATGCACCACCCCCTGTGGTAATGAGTAGGATGGACCATGTGGTCCAGATGTAATCCAAGGGCTTTGCTTGAAGTCAGCTAGCCTGATTATTGCTCTCCCCTCATTCTTGTAGAAGAGAAAAGGGAAAGGATTGTGGGTCAGACAGGAATTCTGAACACTCTTTCGTCTGCTGTACAGTGTGCACTGGGTGAGAGAAATGGTTGCAACCTTCTCCACTGTCCCTGTCCTGGCTTGCACACAGAAGACATGGGGCAGGGATAGAAGCAAAAGATAGAGGATGCTGGAAAAACACAAAAGATTCAAGAAAACTTGGATGCTGCAAGGCCTGCTGTGTTTCTCCAGTCCCCCAGTATTTCTGCTGTGTTTGTTGCAGGAATAAATTACTGGATGGTTATCAGAATCAACCCACAGCACTAAAAACCAGAAAGAGGGCAAGGGAATGAAATATGCTCTGAACCGGTCTGAGAAATAAGAGGTTGTAGGACTTAGTGACGAAATTCACTTCTTTCCTTACATGACATCTCACCCATCTACACCCAATATTCATCAGCATGCACTCCATTTTTTGATTTGATTTATTATTGTCACATGTACCTAGGTAGTGAAAGATTTTGCTTTACAGTACAGGCAGATCATACCATACAAAGACCATAGGGTGATGGAACACGGCAAGGAATACCAAGTTACAGCTGCAGAGGTGCACAAAAAGCAAGATCAACATTAGATTTGAAATTTGAGAGGTTCATTCAGAAGTCTAAGAATACCAGGGAAGAAACTGTTCTTGAATCTGTCAGTATGTGTGTTTAGACTTTGACATCTTCTGCTTGACAGAAGAGGTTGAAAGAGACGGTAACCGGGATGGGAAGGGGCTTCCTTCTGACAAGGGTGCAAATTTTAAGATCAGTTCCATTCCATTTCTAAATAATTTCTAACCGACCTGTTCAGTGAAGTTATAGAACACCACTGCAGCGAATGGAACTTGAACTCCAGCTTCATCACACAAGTCCTCTGCTCCAGTTTGATAACTCATTAATTCCCAACACCTTATTTGAAGTACTTTATAGCATCCTTAATTCAAGCCTTCTAACAGCTCTCTGTGAATGCCTAGCTCCCTAAACACAGTCACTCTCCCAACAGACACATCTGAAGTTGTTTCACCCAAAATAATACAGTAACATGAATTTTATTTCTGCAGCTATTAGCCTGTTTTATGCCTCCAAATATAATAATCCTAATTACATCTTGTTCAACTTTCACAGGGCTATCAATATTCAACGTACAGCTCTTCAGTTAAAATATATCCTGTCACCTAATTTTCCGATTAAAACTCCCAACGGCATCTTGATGGTTTCACAAATTTGCAATGATATGGCCTACCGAGTGAAAAAAAAAGTGAGCGAAGAAAAAACCCGACACCAACAATAAGTTAACAGCACTTTAGCAATAATGACCTTCTCAACAATGTATCCTGGACAACTGAGAAGAAAGAAAAAATTGATACAAGCCAAACTGTGCGACAACCCAATAAAAAACCTTCTCTAACTCCAATCGAACTCCAGCATAATAGATACAAACTTTTTTTAAAACTTTGAAAAAAGTTTTGGACTGACCTTACTAGAAAGGCTTAACAAGTTATTGAGGGGAGGGCAATGATTGTATTTAATAAAGAAAGAAATAAACCCTAAATAAATTGCAGCCGTTATAATGAATGACAAGAGGGGTTCAAAACTGGAGCTGTTCGTTTCATCCCTATTGTGCAAATGAGTGCGTGTGTTTTTATTTGTTTATATATATATGTACATATTATATGTAATATCTATATAAAGGCAGTAAGTCAATGTAAAGATGAATGTTTCACATGCAGCAGTTGTACAGTTACATCTCCAAACAGCACTTTACCTGGTCCGGGTCAACGTTCCAATTTCTGCAACAACTCACTTTCCCGCGCGCGCTTCCCAGGCAACCTTCCGCTTCTCCCCCCCAGCGCCAACAAGAAGTGCACTCATCCGACGCCAAGAGAGACCAGGAAGAACGCGCGCTAACCCTACGGCGCCACCACCAGGCGGGGAGGTCGCGGTTCAAACCTCTGCTTGGTTTGTGGATTGAGAGTTGATTTATTCCACCCCTCCTCCTTCTAGGGAGTTCTTTACTGTGGGATATAGGTAAATTAATGTTACTTCTGCAATTCTGCACTTCCATGAGCTCACACCAGTGTGTAATTGTTTTAGCCAAGAGCTGAGTCAACAAGAATGGAAACGATGTGGAGGAAATATATAATTGTTTTTGCATTAGCTAAAATTGTATGTCAGAATGAGATGTGCCAGCAAAACATGGTAGACATTATGGGCAAATAGATAAGATGTTGTGAGGGGATGAAGTTAAGCTAGATACGCCTGTACAAACAGTAGGTATAAACATCTGTGTGGGATATAGGTGGATTAGTGTTACTTCTGCAATTCCATTTTACAAAGGAGGTGAACTCACACCAGTGGGTAATTGTTTTAGTCAAGAGCTGAGTCAACAATAATGGAAACGATGTAGAGGAAATGTAGAATTGTTTTTGTATTAGCTAAAATTGTATGTCAGAATGAAATGTGCCAATGAACAATAGTAGGCACGGTGGGCAAATAGATAAGATGTTGTGAGAGGATGAAGTTAAGCTAGATAGGCCTGTACAAACAGTAGGTATAAACATCTGCTTCCCACTTTTACGAAAACACAGGAACAAACCCCAATTAAAAGGGTCATAGGGATCAGAACGGCCTCGGGAAAGGCACAGATGAAGGGGGTAGATAATGATGAAGAAAGAATATGCCTAACAATGACCTACAGCAGGATGAGGTCAAACAGCCTTGTGAGGCCAGAAATAAGTATTTTGTCACAGACAAGGCCGGATAAGGCAAGAGATAAACAGGGGTAATGGGGGCCGGTCTTAGGGAAGTGGAAGATGTAAGCAGGGGAGGAGCAATGTAAAACAAAAGAAATCAAATCATATAAATGTTGTGTGTGAATTGAATTTGGGGTGTGTATGTCCTCTGCCTTATAGGCACTGGACATCACACCCAATTACAAGTGTAAAATAAATGACACTACTGATTCAGATCTTGTCTCGGACTGAAATTATTGAAGTGAGTGAGCTTTGTTTCTCACATTTACCAATGTTTCAGCAAGGGGAAAAATATATTTTCGAATTGTAGACATTTGTTTCAGCAATTCAGAAGCTGGCTTGATTCAATCTGTGTCTGAGGTAAAAACAATGACTGCAGATGCTGGAAACCAGAGTCAAGATTAGAGTGGTGCTGGAAAAGCACAGCAGGTCAGGCAGCATCTAAGGAACAGGAAAATCGATGTTTTGGGCAAATGCCCTTCATCAGAATTACCAGGCTTTTGCCCGAAACATCGATTTTACTGCTCCTTGGATGCTGCCTGAACTGCTGTGCTTCTCAATCTGTGCTTGAGCCTGATTTCAGTTTAAGAGTGTTCCAGCTGTTGGTGCCTTTCAAAGTCCTAGGGGTGTAATTGTCTGCATTTTTTTTCTATTTTTAAAAATCCTTCTATTTTTAATTATAGGATTCCTCTTCAGAATTCAAAAAGCTTTTCAATGCGCCACAAGGTGACCAGAGCCTGGATGTTAGTTACAAATTCATTGGGAGTTTAGAAGAATGAGTGGTGACCTTGTTAAACATAGGAGATTTGACAGGGTAAATGTTTTAAGGGTTGTTTCCCCTTGTGAGAGAGTCTAGGAACTGAATGTATCATCTCAGAATAAGAGACGTTAGAGCAGAGATGAGGAATTTTATGTCTCAGAGGATAGTGAATCTGTGGAATTCTTCATCGCAGAAGGCTATTGAGGCTGCTTTGTTAGCTACACTCAAGGTAGAGATAGACATAGAGTCATAGTCATAGAAATGTACAGCATGGAAACAGACCCTTCGGTCTAACCCGTCCATGCCGACCAGATATATTATTAAACAGGGAATAAAGGGTTTTGGGAATAATGCAACAAAGTGGAGTTGAGGCTTACCAAATCAGCCATGTTACAATTGGGCTGAATGGCCTACTTCTGTTTCTCTGTAAGAACCAGGAGATGGAATAGGCAATTCAGCCTCTTTTGCCTGCTCCGTCATTTAAAACGATCATGGTTGATCTCACCTCGGCCATAACTCCATTTTCCTGCCCGCTCTTCATCCCATAATAACAATCCTTCCATTTCCTCCTTAAACTAGATTAATGTCTTGGCATGTGCCATACTCTTGGGTAGTGACTTCCATAGATCCACAACCCTTTGAGAGAAGTAATATCTCCTCATCTGTTTTAAATATGGCACCTCTTAGCCTAAAATTGTGACCTCTTGTTCTAGATTGCCCCACATAAGGAAACAGCTATTATACATCTACTTTGTCAATCCTCTTTAGCATCTTATATATTTCTTATGGTCTTATGGATTGATTACTTTGTGGAATTGACTGGTTGGAAAGCTTTTAAGTACAGTTGTTCCTTTGCGTAAGAGAAACATTTTTGCTAGCAGGATTTGTTTAGATAGAAGGGACATTTTGAGAAGGCATTTTGGTAATCTTGAACTTCAGTCACATTGATGGTGCACTGTCATCCTTCATACTGCCTGGGAGCTGGTTATTACCAGCAACATTGCAACCAACCGCCATCTCCTCAGTTGCACACCAGTCCATGGTGTGAATAAATGGAAAAGATTGAAAAGAAGAAAATGTCAATGATGATATGTTTAATGCTGATGAAAGGTTTTCTACATGAAACAAGTTTGATTTAAATCCTTTATTCCTCTGGTGGATGTGCTTGAAGAAAAACAGCTATGAAAATGTAAAGCTTCTAATAAAGTATTCTGCTAACAAACTTATGTTAACTTCATTGAATAATTAAAGCACTTTCAAGCTAATATCAAGGAAAGTTATTAAGATAAAGGTCATTTATGCCACCAGGACTTGTCTTAAGTTATCAGTTAGTTATCCTTAATGTAATGCAGCTCTTTTTCGGTCTAATTCTAACAAACTGCTCAGGAGATAGGTCATTTGCAGTTGAAGAACATCAAGAATGAACTGCAAACAACAGTACTGTAAGTAAAGCTGTCTGCATGAAGCACAATGTTAAAAATCACACAACACCAGGTTATAGTCCAACAGGTTTAATTGGAAACACTAGCTTTTGGAGCGCTGCTCCTTCATCCGGTGGTTGTGGAGAACACAACTGTAAGGCACAGAATTTGTAACAACTGGATGTAACTGGAATTATACATTGAAAAATACCTTAATTGTCTGTTGATTCTTTCATCTGTTCGGATACCATGATAGTTTCACTTCTTTCATGTGTAAATCACAAAACTTTTTTTTAAAAGTTGCATTCTCAGGTTAACTGTAACAATTGGCGTTAGCTAGACAATATGTTGAAGGTGTTAGCATATATGTGCGTCCATGTTTATGTGTGTGTATAGGCTGATAGCTAAGTTCCATACCCATAGGGAGGGCCTCAACCGGGACCTAGGGTTCATGTCGCACTACAGGTGACCACCATTGCACTATACACACACACACGTACACATATACACAGACACGCATACAGACACACACACCCTTACAGACACACACACTCCCACACTCACACATGCATCCTCTCAGAGACTTAGACCACTCTACACTCACACACACACATATACACTCTCTCTCACAGACACTCACAACCCCCCACCCCAGACACACACACACACTCCCAATCACACGTGCACCCCTCACAGACTTAAGACACTCTACACTCACTATACGCTCTCTCTCACACTCACAACCCCCCAACCCAGACAGACAGACACAAAGACAGACACAAAGACCCACATGTACACATATACATATACGTTTGTGGGGTGAATTTGTACTTGCAGAGTTACATTGTACTTTGCTCAAAAACTGCATGAATTCATGTAAAACTCTGTTATCTCACTTTTTAGATTAGAATCAATCTAAACATCATGGCAGAGACAGAGAACACAGGGGGCTAACACCTTCAACATATTGTCTAGCTAACACCAATTGTTACAGTTAACCTGAGAATGCAACTTTTAAAAAGAAGTTTTGTGATTTACACATGAAAGAAGTGAAACTATCATGGTATTCGAACAGATGAAAGACTCAACAGACAATCAAGGTATTTTTCAGTGTATAATTTCAGTTATATCACACTGTAAACTTTTGCTATAAATTCTGTGCCTTACAATTGTGTCCTCCACAACCACGTGATGAAGGAGCACCGCTCCGAAAGCTAGTGTGCTTCCAATTAAACCTGTTGGACTATAACCTGGTGTTGTGTGATTTTTAACTTTGTACATCCCAGTCCAACACTGGCATCTCCAAATCATGAAGCACCATGTACATGGAAATTGATACACTTGCATATCATTTGGGGAGAAGTTTTCAAAATCACGAAGGGCCTGGGATACAGTTGATCAGGATAAACTAGACCTGATCATCAAGAATGAGAGGCCACAGATTTAAAATGGTTTATAAATGAAGCAAGTCTGGTTTGAGAAAATCTTTTTCACACAATGAGTCTGGGATACACTGCCTGGAAATGTGGAGGAGGTAAATTCCATTGAGACATTCAAAGGTGCAAAGGGTATTGGGAAATGACACAAAGTCACAATGGCCATTTCGAGAGCTGGTGCAGAAACAATGGATCAAATGGTCTCCCTCTGCACCATAAAAGTTTTGTGATTCTGTGACATAACCAGTGATTTTGCTGTCCAAATTCATGAAGGAAAATGCTTTAAATTGTATGCAGGTTGTACTACTGCTTCCATTTAATAAGTATTGATCTTTAAAAGTGCTGTCATGTTGCTGTAGATAAAACAGTTTGCATATATGTTAATTTAAAAAGAAACTATTTTTCATTTGAAACTACTTTGTAATGCAAATAGGCTTATTACAAGCCATATGTTTTAGTGGGCCTATTATATTTTCATTTGCTTTTTTCCTTTAAATATGCAACAAATAACTTTGATATTTCTATTTTCGTTGTCCTTTCTGTTAGAAAAATACATATTTTAAAATAATGTTATGGGGCTTCTTAAGCTTGCTATGGTTTAGTGTCTCAGCATGTTATAATCCAGCCCTGATTGTGTGATTCTAAACATGAACATCACCAACTTAACAAATATCTGTGGCCAATCCATCACATATGGCAGTGTTGTCCAAATCACTCAACATTGTCACAATGTTCTTCCCGCTTACAGACTGACTCACTCAGAGTCCCAGGGAGAGAGTCTCAGAGAGAGGAGAGAACAGGAGATGTGGACACTAGGGCAAATTAACTTACACTGTTAGCAATCAGGCACAATATAGGCAGGAGATCATTCTCTGGTCAAATGGACAAGACTGGGAGTGATTTAATGTCCCTCTTAAGAGATTAGTATGTAAAGTTAAAGGAATAAATGGGCATTTTTCAGAGTGGCAGTCAGTTACTCTTGGGGTACTGCAGGCTTCAATGCTTGAACCCCAGCTTTTCACAGTATAGATTAATTACTTAGAATCCCTACAGTGTGGAAGCAGGCCATTAGGTCCATCAAGTCCACACTGACCCTCAAAGAGCATCCCATCCAGATTCACCCCATCCCCGTAACTCTGTATTTCCCACAGCTAATTCACCTAGCCTGCACACTTATGAACACTACAAGCAACTTAGCGTGGCCAATCCACCTAACCTACACAACTTTGGACTATGGGAGGAGATCAGAGCACCTGGAGGAAACCGATGCAGACACAGGGAGAATGTGCAAATGGCACACAGACAGTGACATGAGGCTGGAATCAAACCCAGGTTTCTCGTGCTGTGAGGCAGCAGTGCTAACCGCTGTGCCACCATGCCAACCCATTTAGATGAGGAAACTAAATGTAATATCTCTATGCCGGATATTTGGTCGGCATGGACGGGTTGGACCAAAGGGTCTGTTTCCGTGCTGTATACCTCTTATGACTCTATTATTCTAAGTTTGCAGCTGACAAAAAGCTGGGTCAGTGTGTGAGCTGCGAAGAGGATGCAGAGATGCTTCATTGTGACTAAGTAAAGGTGAGTGTGTGAGAAATGAATATCAAATGAAGTATAATGTGAATACATGTGAGGCTATCCACTTTAGTAGCAAAAACAGGAAGGCAGATTATCTAAATGGTAACAGTTTGGGAAAGGGGGATGTATAATAAGATCTGTGTGCTCTTGTCCATCAGTTGCTGAAAGTAAGCAAACAGGTGCAGCAGGCAGTGAAGAAGGCATTTGGTATTTTGGCCTTCATAGGTACATGATTTGAGTACAGGTGTAGGGATGTTTTACTGCAACCTTTGTGAGTCCACAACTGGAGTATTGTTTGCAGTTTTGGTCTCCTTATCTAAGGAAGAATATTCTGGTAATGGATGGAGTGCAACAAAAGTTTACAAGACAAATGAGATGGTAGGACTAACATATGAAGAGAGACTAGATCAATTAGGATTATATTCACTGAAGTTTAGAAGAATGAGAGGGGGATTTTAGAGAAACTGATAAAATTCTAAGAGGACTAGACAGGGTAGACACAGGAAGGATGTTCCCAATGATCGGGGAGTCCACAATCAAAAGTCACAATATAAGGATATAGGGTAGGCTACTCAGGATTGAGATAAAGAGAAATTTCTTCACCCAGAGAGCAATGAGCTTGTGGAATTCTTTGCCATAGAAAATGGTTGAGGCCAAATCATTGAATGAATTCAAGAAGGAGTTAGATATACGTAATAGAACTGAAGGGATCAAAGGTTTTAGGGCAAAAGCAGGGACAGAATACCAAGTTGAATGATCATCCGGGATCAGATTGAATTGCTTCACGGGCCGAATGGCCAACACCTGCTCATATTTTCTGTTTCTGTAAAGTGCAAGGAAATCTGTTGTAATACAATAAACAGACAATTAGCAACAACTGTGGCTTCTGCTCCTAACAAAGTCTTCTCCATTCCAGAGTTATACATTCAGAGTTTTTCATCTGAGTTGGAAATTTCAGAAAAAAAGGTCCAACTCTTTCTTGGAGTGAGGAGGAATAACGTAAATGTGGCCATCTGAACACAACACTGTCCATATTCAGAGAAGAAATACATTTCTTCAAATCATCTTAACCTGGGTATCAATTTGGATGCCATTTAATAGGTTGTTAATGATATCTAATTATTTTTGCTGTAATACAGTTGTAGGTGTGACCATACACTTTGTTGAGTCTTTCATCTGTTAGAATGGCCATGATAGTTTCACTTCTTTCGTATATAAATCACAAAACCTTTTTTAAAAGTTACATTTAAAAGATACAGGTTAACTGTAACAATTGGTGTCAGCCCAGATAATATGTTGAAGGTGTTAGCCTCCTGTGTGCTGTTCTCTGTGCCATAATGTTTAGACTGATTCTAATCTAAAAAGTGAGTGAACAGAGTCTTACATGGTTTCATGCAGTTTTTGAGCAAAGGACAATGTAACTCTGCAAGTACAAATTCACCCCACAAACATATATGTATATGTGTGCATGTGTGTGTCTGTCTGTCTGGGGTGGGGGTTTGTGAGTGTGAGAGAGACTGTATATGTGTGTGTGTGTGTGAGTGTAAAATGGTCTAAGTCTGTGAGAAAGGATGCATGTGGGAGTGTGTGTGTCTGTAGGAGTGTATGTGAGTGTCTGTGTGTGTATCTGTGTATATGTGTGTGTGTGTGTGTGTGTGTAGTGCAATGGTGGTCACCTGTAGTGTGACATGAACCCAAGGTCCCGGTTGAGGCCCTCCCTATAGGTACGGAACTTAACTATCAGCCTCTGTTCGGCCACTTGTTGCTGCTGCCTGTCCCGAAGTCCGCCTTGGAGGATGGTCACCCGAAGGTCCGAGGTCGAATGTCCTGGACCGGAGAAGTGTTCCCCAACTGGGAGGGAACATTCCTTTCTGTTGATTGTTGTGCGGTGCCCATACATCCGTTGCTGTAGCCTTTGCTCAGTTTCACCAATGTACCATACGTTGACCGAGCAGAGGCTGATAGCTAAGTTCCGTACCCATAGGGAGGGCCTCAACTGGGATCTTGGGTTCATGTCACGCTACAGGTGACCACCATTGCACTACACACACAGACACTCCGACACACACACACAGACATACGTATACACAGACATGCACACAGACACTCACACACACTCATAGAGATACACACACTCCCACACTCACACATGCATTCTCTCACAGACTTAGACCACTTTACACTCACTCACACACATATACACTCTCTCACAGAAACTCACAACCCCCCACCCAGACACACACACACTCCTAAAGACACACACACTCCCACACTCACACTTGCAGCTTCTCACAAACTTAGACACTTTACACTCACATGCACACACATATACACTCTCTCTCACACTCACAACCCCCCAACCCAGACAGACACAAAGACACACACCACACACATACATACAAAAACCCACATGCACACATATACATATACGTTTGTGGGGTGAATTTGTACTTGCAGAGTTACATTGTACTTTGCTCAAATGAATCCACGTAAGACTCTGTTAACTCACCTTTTAGATTAGAATCAGTCTAAACATAATGGCACAGACAGGGAACACAGGGGGCTAACACCTTCAACATATTATCTGGCTGACACCAATTGTTACAGTTAACCTGAGAATGTAACTTTTAAAAAAAAAACGTTTTGTGATTTACATTTGAAAGAAGTGAAGCTATCATGGTCATTCTAACAGATGAGAGACTTAACAAACAATCCAGGTATTCTTCAATGTATAATTTCAGTTACATCACACTAAACTTTTGCTATAAATTCTGTGCCTTACAGTTGTGTCCTCCACAACCACCTGATGAAGGAGCAGTGCTCTGAAAGCTAGTGCTTCCAATTAAACCTGTTGGATTATAACCTGATGTTGTGTGATTTTTAACTATGGGAGACTTCATTTTCTTATTGGAGGTACAGAGTTCAAAAGCAAGGAGGAAATGCTGGAAGTGTATAAAAGTTGATGACGCCACAGCTCGAGTATTGTGTCTACATTCTGGGAAGGATGTGATTGCACTGGAGAGAGTGCAGAGGAGATTTACCACAACGTTGCATGGGCTAGAGAGTTTTAGTTATGAAGAAAGATTGGACAGATTGGGGTTGTTTTCCTTGGTGCAGATGAGGGACATGATTCAGATATAGAAAATAATGACAGGGTAGACAGGAAACAACTGGTGTAGGGATCAATGATGAGGGGACATAGATTTTGGGCAAGGGTCAAGGGGTCCAGAGGTGATGTGAGGAAGAAATATTTTACCCATAGGTTGGTTAAAATCTAGAACTCACTACCTGGAAGGCTGGTAGAGGCAGAAACCATCATAACATTGAAGAAATATTTAAATGTGCATTTGTGATGCCAAAGCATACAAGGCTACAGACCAAGTGCTGGAAAATGCAATTACAATAGTTAGATGGTTGTTGTTGAACAGCGTAGACTTGATAGGTTCAGGAGCCTTCTTCTGTGCTTAGACTGTCATGACTAAGGGTATATCCTCTGTGCAATCCTGAGCTTAAGTAAATTGAGTATTAAATAAATTTCAAAAGCAGCAGTCTAATTGTTTCATTGTGAAGCATTGTAAAACTTATCCTTTTTGGAATTCAAAATATCATCATTCAAAAGAAAACAGAATGAATGTGTGCTGTCAACGTACTGTGCTTTTTAAAATTAGTGTCAAATGTAATCCATGATTTATTTCTAAAAATCTACACTCGTCTCCTGATGTTTATTTTGTATTAATCAGATGGAAACCATTGAATGGCTTTATTTTAATATTGTTCATCCACAAGTATATTTTAACATTTTGATTGCTTTGAAATTAAATAGCCTGAAGATTATCTCCCTTGAGGCTACTTGCAGTAAGATTACTATGGCATGAAGGTTGTTATAACCTAATTACTTTTATTGCAAAGTTTCATTTGCATTGAGGCAAAAGCATCTGTAATTTTTAAGTCAACTGGGTAGAGGAAGGTATGTTAAGATAGAAAAGCCTCCCAAATATTAGTCAATATTATTCTCTTAACTCCTTGCTCTGTTTCCACTAATGTGTGTAATTGGTGTCACTCCATGTTCCAATTTATTTTGCCATGACAGTACACAATAGATAACTTTTCCACTGATATCCTACAACCTACATTCCTCCATGTACAAAAGCGATGCACAGGGTTTGCTTTGCTCGAGTTAATACATTCCCTTCTTCGACAGTGCCTGGGAATAACTTTCTTGCAATCTAGTGTGGTGGGTCCTGAGGTGACTAAACAGTCCAGTGCTGTTATCTGCACACCTTGCCTCTGATGGGGCGGGTGCTGTTTGAGGAGGTTGGTTGATGAGATGCTTGGGTTTTCACATGCTCCTTCTGCTGTTTGCGATTGATCATCCCTGTCTGTCGGAGACACTGAGAATGGTTGATACCTTAATGGACGCTTCCTCTTCAATTTAGGGGCTGGGGAGCGCGAATCAGAGAGGCCCACAGGTTGAAATGGATACTGCATTTTTTGAGGGAGCTTTAAGGAGGCTCTTGAAATATCTCTTCTGTCTTCCTGACCGTAGACCCACACACAAACTGAAGGTCAGAGTAGGGAGCCTGTTTTGAATGTCTTGTATCAAGGCTGCAAATGCCACGGCTTGTCTCATGATTGACTGCAGCCGGCATCTTAATAGTAAGTATACCAGCCCAAGAGAGGGCACTGACGTTAGGGTGTCTGTCCTGATTTACTGGATATTGTGGAGGCATCACTGGTGGCATTTCTCAAGGGGGTTGAGATATCTGCTGTACATTGTCCATGTCTCCAGTGAATACAGGAGGGCTGGTAACTCTGCTGTCTTTTAGACCATGAGCTTCATGTCCAGCTTTGGTCTTTGTCATCATACGCTCTATTTCTGAGATGGTCAAAGGCTAAACTGGAGACAATGTTGAATTTTATTGTTGTTTGCCATCGCTGGGAGAGGCTTCCCCAGATAGAGGAATTGATCCACATTGTCCAATGGCTCCCATTGGAGTTTTGGTTGTGAGGGGGTAGTGTTGTGTTAAGGGAGCAGGCTGGTAAAAGACTTTTGTTTTCCAGATATTTAATGCAAGGCCCATTCACTCATATGTCTCTGTGAGTAAGTTGACAATAATTTAGAGCTCAGCCTGGGTGTCATAGAACATAGAACAATACAGCACAGAACAAGCCCTTCGGCTCTCGATGTTGCGCCAACTTATGAACTATTCTCAGCTTGTCCCCCTACATTATCCCGTCATCATCCATGTGCTTGTCCAAGGATTGTTTAAATCTCCCTGCTGTGGCTGAGTTAACTACATTGGCAGATAGGGCATTCCACGCCCTTACCACTCTCTGAGTAAAGAATCTGCCTCTGACATCTGTCTGAAATCTATCATCCCTCAATTTGTAGTTATGCCCCCTTGTATAAATTGACGTCATCATCCTAGGAAAAAATACTTTCACTGTCTACCCTATCTAATCCTTTGATCATCTTACATGTCTCTATCAAATCCCCTCTTAGCCTTCTAGTTTCCAATGTGAGCAAACCCAAGTCTCTCAGCCTTTCCTCATAAGACCTTCCCTCCAGACCAGGCAACATCCTGGTAAATCTCCTCTTCACCTTTTCCAATGCTTCCACATCCTTCCCGAAATATGGCGACCTGTACACAATTTTCCAAGAACTGTACACAATATGCCAAGTGTGGCCGCACCAGCGTTTTGTATAGTTGCAGCGTGATATTGCGGCTATGGAACTCAATCCCTCTATGAGTAAAGACTAACACACCGTATGCCTTCTTAACAGCACTATCAACCTGGGTGGCAAGTTTCGGAGTCCATGTACATAGATCCCTAAGATCCCTCTGCACATCCACACAACCAAGAATCTTTCCATTGACCCAGTACTCTGCCTTCCCGTTATTCTTCCCAAAGTGCATCACCTCAAATTTAGTTGCATTGAACTCCATTTGCCACCTCTCAGCCCAATTCTGCAGTTTATCCAAGTCCCCCTGCAACCTGCAACTACTCCACCAACTTTAGTGTCATCTGCAAACTTACTACCCCATCCACCTATGCCTGCATCTAAGTCATTTATAAAAATGTCAAACAGCAGTGGTCCCAAAACAGATCCTTGTGGCACACCACTAGTAACCGGACTCCAGACTAAATATTTTCCATCAACCACCACTTGCTGCCTTCCTTCAGAAAGCCAGTTTCTAATCCAAACTGCTAAATCACCCTCAATTCCATGCCTCTTCATTTTCTCCAACAACCTACCATGTGAAACCTTATCAAAGGCTTTACTGAAGTCCATGTACACCACGTCAACTGCCCTACCCTCATCTACATGCTTGGTCACCTTCTTAAAAAACTCAATGAGGTTTGTGAAACACGACCTACCCTTAACGAAACCATGTTGACTATCTGAAATCAAATTGTTGCTTGCTGGATGATTATAAATCTTATCTCTTATAATCCTTTCCAAAATCTTTCCGGCAACAGAAGTAAGGCTCACTGGTCTATAATTACCTGGGTCATCTCTACTGCCCATCCTGAACAAGGGCACAACATCTGCAATCCTCCAGTCCTCTGGTACTAAACCTGTAGACAATGACGACTCAAGTATCAAAGCCAAAGGCTCTGCTATCTCCTCCCTAGCTTCCCAGAGAATCCTCAGATAAATCCCATCCAGCCCAGGTGACTTGTCTACTTTCACTCCTTCTAGAATTGATAACACCTCTTCGTAACTAACCTCTATCCTTTCTAGTCTAATATCTCATACCTCATTCTTCTCCTCGGCAATATTCTCATTTTCCTGAGTGAAAGCCAATGAGAAATGTTCATTTAGCAACTCTCCAATCTCCACAGGGTCCACACTCAACTTCCCACTTCTGTCTTTGACTGGACCTATTCCTATTTTGGATTCGTGATGCTGGAAAAGCACAGCAGTTCAGGCAGCATCCAAGGAGCTTTGAAATCGACGTTTTGGGCAAAAGCCCTTCATCAGGAATAAAGAAGAGCTTTTGCCCAAAACGTCGATTTCGAAGCTCCTTGGATGCTACCTGAACTGCTGTGCTCTTCCAGCACCACTAATCCAGAGTCTGGTTTCCAGCATCTGCAGTCATTGTTTTTACCTCGTGGACCTATTCCTACCCTAGTCATCCTTTTATTCTTCACATACATATAGGAAGCTTTAGGGCTTTCCTTTATTCTATTTGCTAAAGACTGCTCATGTCCTCTCTTTGCTCTTCTTAATTCTCTCTTTAAATCCTTCCTGCTGATCTGTAACTCTCCATCGCCTCATCTGAACCATCTTGCCTCATCAACACATAAGCCTCCTTCTTCTGCTTAACAAGAGATGCAATTTCTGTGGTAAACCACGGTTCCCTTACCTTATCATTTCCTCCCTGCCTGACAGGGACATACCTATCAAGGACACGTAATATCTGTTCCTTAAACCAGCTCCACATTTCTATTGTCTGCATCCCCTGCATTTTGTTACCCCATTCTATGCATCCTAATTCTTGCCTAATCACATTATAATTGCCCTTCCCCATCGATAACTCTTGACCTGTAGCATGTACCTATCCCTTTCCATCACTAAACTAAATGTAATTGAATTATGGTCACTCTCTTCAAAGTGTTCACCTAACACTAAATCATTACCAGGCACCAAATCCTGTGTGGCCTCCCCTCTTGTTGGCCCTTCGATATACTGTGTCAGGAAACCCTCCTGTACACATTGGACAAAAACTGATCCATCCAGCGTACTAGAGTAATAGCATTTCCAGTCAATGTTGGGGAAGTTTAAAGTCCCCCATAATGACCACCCTGTTCCTTTCACTCCTACTCAGAATAATTTTGCCAATCCTCTCCTCCACCTCCCTGGAACTCTGCAGAGGCCTATAAAAAACTCCAAGCAGTGTGACCTCTTCTCTCCTGTTTCGAACCTCAGCCCACACTACCTCAGTAGATGAGTCCTCGTCAAAAGTTCTCTCAGCCACCGTTATACTATCCTTGACTAACAAGGCCACACCTCCCCCTCTTTTACTGCCTTGCCTGTTCTTAATGAAAGATCTAAACCCTGGAACCTGCAACATCCATTCTGCTCCCTGTTCTATCCATGTCTCCAAAATGGCCACAACATCGAAGTTCCAGGCACCTATCCAGTGTCATACTGTCACTTGAACAGTTTCCTGCTTGACCTGTGGCAAGGTTTCACTCCAGCAGGAAGCTTCATGGAAATGAGCTGGAGTGTTAGGGCAAGGAAGAATGAGAAGAAAGTTGACGCAATGATATCTCGTTGCTCTGACCTAGTTTGTACATGGAGTAGATCTCTGGTGGATGTTTGTATGAATGCCATCGTACAGCAGGTTTTTGGGGGATGCGCTGTTTACCTTTCAGGTTGATAGATACGTTAATTTAACACAATCAGTTACTTTTCCTGGCATGTTATTGTCCTGGTTAATTTAGTCCTAAACAGCTGCCATAACATTGACGTAGCTCTGATCTAAGAAAGCAGCAGCACATCACATCAAAGACAGATGAAACTTTCTGTTCTTAAGAGTTTGTTTTGCTCATGTCTTTCTATCAACTATGCACTTTATTGAAAGACACGCTGCAGAAATCTTTGAAGCGTTGGACATGTATTGGGTGCAGTCAGAGTGCAGGAAAGGACAGTGGTATTTAGTAGGCCACCAGGCTCCTTTGCTGACAACGGCATACTTAGATCTCTTTTGTTCCTCCATTTGTCTCTTTACTTTATTAAATCTTTGCTAAATTTCACAGTTCCACTGCTAGCTCTGGTTCTTCCTTGAAGTGTGCATCATCTATGTCGTGTAAGCTGTTCAACTGCAAAGATATCACTCTGTACACATGCAGGTTCATCAAAAGTCATGGTACCAGGAATAGGAGGAGGACGCCCATTAATGCTCAGGCCGCTGAGGCTCTTACCCTCACTAATGACAAGCTGAGTTTATTCAGCATACAAAAGAATCAAAAATCTCTTGTGGCTCTGAGACAGGGGACACTGGTTTAAGTTCCACCTCTTCCAGGTCTGCATCCAATAAATTCTAAAGCTGAGATTAAAAAAACATTTTTATTACACAAAGAAAATTCAGTTTCTTACACATTTGGAAGATTAAGTTAAACCGGTGAGAAACTTTGATTATGAAAAATATTTTAATAAACATTTGACAATTCTATCCATCCGTAAAAATATTGTCAAACATGATAAGATGCTTTTAATAAAATTGTTGGAAGAAAAAGTGTTCCAGTGGGAACACAGGGAAGTTAGTGACACATTTAACTTTATTCAAGTCAAATTCTCTGTAGAATGTTGCAAACGTTGTGCTAATGAAGGATGCTGATGCTGGGAAATGAAGTGCTTTCCAATCCAGTAAACCAGCTTTAACAATAGAGAGCCTTCTCAGAGAACAGCTCTTTGCGTCAAATAGATTTTTTCTGGATTCAAACTTGAAAGAATATGCACTAATATAGGAAGGTGATGTCATATTTCTTGCAACAACTAACCTATGATTTTGCTGATTAAAATTGTCAGTTTGTGTCAAAGTAACTGTCCTTATGTTCTGGCAAGTGACCCCCATTGAAGATCCAGCTTGAAAATGCTCGAAATCATTTCACATGTTCAGTGCAAAAGGAAATTTGCATAATTCACCAGAGACTGAATTAGCACCCAAGGTGCAAAGCTGACATCTTTACTCCAACCCTTCTGTATTTGTATTTTATAACATTTGCACCTTACTTGTAAATCACGAAAAAGCTAGATGATGCTTTTGAATAATTCTGAAATAATTCCAAATACACTTCTTCATTTCAAATAAAATGTACGCATAATTGTGACTCTCATTTCAAAAGTGTGATAAGGTGGCATCTGATCTGAAACATTAACTTTCTTTCTCTCTTGACAAATTCTGCCCGAACTGAATACTGTCAGAATTTTCCATTTTTATTTAAAATTTCCACCATCCAATTTTTTTTTTGCTGTGTCAAATTTGAATTCAAAAATCAAAAATACTTTATCCAGTATGACTAAATATGGCAGGTTTCTTTCAACACAATATCAATAAGACATCTTTTGAATCAGCATTTGTCAATAAATTACATATGAATTATTGCAGTCACCTAATATTACAAACAGCTATGACAAAAAAAGTTCTCCCTCCCTTCAAATTGGTGTAATCAGGCAGTTGCCACTTTTTGGTCCAAATTTCAAATGCTAGAAACAGTGCTATCTTCAATCAGAGTTTACTTTGGGAAAAAAGCACAAATTTCATCCAGTTGTAAAAACTGCCTGCACATTACTCATCCATTCATTGACTTCATCTATACTTCCCGCTGCATTAAGAAATCAACCAGCATAATCATAGACCTCTAGGGGTGGCACAGTGGCTCAGTGGTTAGCACTGCTGCCTCACAGCGCCAGGGACCCAGGTTTGATTCCTACCTTGGGTGACTGTCTGTGTGGAGTTTGCACATTATCCCCAGGTCTGTGTGCGTTTCCTCCGGGTGCTCGTTTCCTCCCACAATCGAAAGATGTGCAGGTCAGGTAAATTGTCCACACTAAATTGCCCATAGTGCTAGGTGCATTATTCAGAGGGAAATGGGTCTGGGTGGGTTACTCTCCGGAGGATCTGTTTCTACACTGTAAGGAATCTAATCTTTATTGTTAATGTTCATCTCAATCTGCACCTCCTCAGCAGCTGTAACACTGTATCCTGCCCTCTGTTCTGTTACCCTGATGTACTTGTATGATTTATGAGAAAGTGAGGATTGCAGATGCTGGAGATCAGAGCTGAAGAAGGGCTCATGCCTGAAATGTCAATTCTCCTGCTCCTTGGATGCTGCCTGACCTGCTGCGCTTTTCCAGCAACACATTTTCAGCACTTGTATGATTTGCCTATAAAGTACAAAAGACAACACTTTTCACTGTACCTCAGTACACGTGACAGTAATCAAATCAATTCACTCCTGGGTCTAGCAGTGATTTGGGGAAGTGGGGGGCATTTGTTCTGAACCTTAAGTATTTGTGTGAAGGATTTTCCCCTTTATTATGCCAACCAACCACACTTTGCACCAGCTCATTAAAGCAGTGCTCTCTTTACAGATTTATGTCCCATAATTATCTCCCCTATATTTGCAAATATATTTCTCTCAAACTCTGAAAAGTTCTGAACAGTGGCAGTCCACTCCATTTACTCGCGTCTCACCCAAACAGGAAATTGACCTTTTCCTTTAAAATGTAAATAAATACTATTTTTGTTTTGAATATTTGAAAAGAACCAATATTAGTAACAAGCATGAAAACTCAGCAGGCAACATAAAAATAAACAAACATTTCAAAACCCATTCACTAACAGATTTCATTTGAAGTGGTTTTGCTATTGCTAATAAGTTCAAAGTCGGACTGAGTCCACTTGTGACAAAGATTCTTCTTAAGATTCTTCTGTGTAAGTTCCATAAGCTGATTCTCTAAACCATGTATTCTTCTCAATAAATTGTCATTTTGTGTTTTATAACTATCCCTTTCCTTAGTTGTTAGTTTTAACAGGGTTTTCAGGATCTCCAGTTGACCGTTATCTTGTGTGGAATGAAGGTCTTTGAATTTAGAAGTAGAATTTGAGAGTGACTGTACTTGTTGCTGTTGGAGCAGGGTGCTGGTGCGAGGATCTTCATTCCCAAAATCAGCCACACTGTCTTTTCCAGAAAATGGCAAAACTATGGGCTCTGCAACAAGTGATTGCAGAGGATGTCCACGAAGTAAGTTTTCACCATCAGGCCCAGAGTCTGTAGAACAATCCACAAGTTCAGACTTTACCCTTGACAAATCAACATCCTCCTCAAGTCTTTTCTTGTGCATTTCTTGAGGGATAGTAGTGTCATATTCTTCTGCATGTGACTGCCCTACACCAGACTGTGTGGTCATTTTGATTTCTCTTTGTCCATTTGAGCTGCCTGTTGTGGTCACAGCATGATTAGACAGAATCTGAGCAGCACCGTCCATCTTTAATCCTTTTAAACTCTGATTTTTGGATTTTGCATTCATGTGGCTACAAACATGAAACAAAAATAATTTAATCCTGAGACAAACTATTTTTTGTGATGTTTTTGCCACAGTTAGCATGGCTCAATTGATAACATTCTCACTCAAGTCAGAAAATTAGAGATTCCAGTCCTATTTGAGGTAAGGAAAACCTAACTGTTTTTAATTAACCTATCTTTCTAATCAATCTGTTCAGACATGTTATTCTACTGCTCTGGAGTGAATGGACTTGAAATCCGTGTCTTCTGGTCCAGGGCTAGGGACAGGAAGTCCGAATCTAACAATTCAGTGAATTGGTAAATGAGCAGAGGAAATTGGAAATCATGGATCTTATGTCATTATTCAAGTAAGATGTTCAGGCCGGCATCTTCCTTACCAATACTTCCAACATCATTGCTGCGTTTGGGACTATGCTATTTGTGAAATAGCAAACACAATAGCCTACATCTAAACAATGCTTCACTACAAATTTTTGTAGGTGACAAAATTCGAGCCATTTCTGAGGAAGGGAAGACCTTTTGTAAGTGAAGGTTCTCATTTGTAGATGGATACTAGCATCAGACAAAGTACAAGTTTGTATAGCAATCTAATACAGAAGAAGCTCTGAGCCATACAAACGCTATGCCTTTAGAGTTCCACCATACTCATTAGACACTCTCAGATCTAGCAATGCTTACTTCACTTTGGAATGGAAGAAAATTCATGGAACACATTTCAGAAACCCCTCTCACCCTCTGCCCTGCAGACTATTAATTATTAACAAAGTAGGATAGTAAAATTCCCTCTATCACTACTCTATTGTTTTTACATCATCACTATTTTCCTACAAAGTTGTTCTACACCACCTTTCCCTAGTTAGTGACTTATAAAATACACTTCATAATATAGCGGAATGCTGCTCCTATTATTTCTTAACTTCAACCAAATAGATGCTGGCCTTTATCTCTGTAAGACATCATCTCTCTCTAGTGGTGCAATGTTCTCCTTAATCAATACAACCAAACTGCCTTTCTTTCATCCCTATTTTTCTTGAAAATAATATGTCCTGGAATACTTAGTACCCAGCTCTGTCCTTTTTTGAGCAAAGTCCCAAGCCTCACCACATCTCATTCCATGTAACTATATTTTATTCCAGTACTTCAATTTTTAAACAAATTAATTCATAGGATGTGACATCACTAACTAAGCAAGTATTTATTACCCATTCCTAATTGTGCCTTGATTGGACTGGCTTGCAAAGCTCATTTCAGAGGGCAGTTAAGAGTCAACCACATTGCTGTGGGTCTGGAGTCACATGTAGGCCAGAAAATGCAAGGATGACAGATTTCTTTCCCTAAGAGACATCAGTGAACCAGATGGATTTTTTTACAACAATCAATAATGGTTTTGAAGTCATTTTCAGTCATTTAGTTCCAGACTTTTATTGAATTCAAAATCCACCATGGTGGGATTCAAACCAATGCCCTAGAACATAAGCCTGGGATTCTGGATTTCCAGCCCAGTGACATTACCCACAGCCTCCCTGGACTTACTTTGTTCTGAATAAATTGCAGGTCAAGAGAGATATATGCATTGCATATGAAACAAAGAATTATGTCTAACCTGGTAGGAGATCTCTTGGAGGATTCCAGAGGATTCGGGCTGGTGTTTCCATGCCTAGTGAGTGCTGGATTTGAAGTTTCCATTAAGCTGTTACCTGCGCTGGGTACAGTTTTCATTCTGGTCACTGCCCATTTTGTAATGGATGGGGTTAATGTCAGTTCAGGTGGAGTGGGATCGGGCTGGCCGTACATCGCGATGCGAAATGTCTGAGACAGAAAAAAAACTACAAGTGACACTAGGTCCATTTTGTCTTGTATCAATAAAATGAGTTTGAGGATTTAAGCTTTCTAGATTAATTTACGTTCTAAATTTGTTCCGTCCTCTCTTCATTGCTAAGATAGGTAGGTAAATGTTCTACAGGTGCTGACAGTCAGCTGATACTCCAGCCAAGTGGCATTTCTTCAACTAAGAACATAGTTAGCAACTGCTCACTACTTCATAAACATTCAAGAATTTGAACATTAGTTTGTCCTCACCCAGACTTTTCTCAAATAAGGATCACTGGAGAGAGATTTGGGGGTGGTGGGTGCTATGATACCTACATGTGGGAACGCAACATCAGAAGCAACTCCATGTTTTCACTGAAGTGCCCTATCTTGTAGTGTTGGAGCTAAAACCTTTTTGGAGGTCACAAATCCTCAAGAAAGAGCAACTTCCCATCCATTGCCTTCATCTATACTTCCTGCTACATCGGGAAGGCAACTAGCATAATCAAAGATCCCTCCCAACCCGGTTATACTCTCTTCCACCCTATTCCAATGGGCAGAAGATATAAAAGTTTGTATACACTACAAACAGATGCAAGAACAGTCTCTTCCCCGTTGTTATTAGAGCTGCACCTTCTCGGCAGCTGTAACATTGTATTCTGCACTCTGTTCTGTTACCCTGATGCACTTGTGTAGTACAATGCGCCTGTAAAATACGTGAGACAAGTTTCCAGACAACAGTCAATCCAGAAACAGTCAATCCAGACAAATATGAGGTGATGCATTTAGGCAAGTCTACTTCTAGAGCGAGTTATACAATGAATGGAAGAGCCTTGGGAAAAGTTGATGGGCAGAGAGATCTGGGAGTGCAGGTATATTGTACTCTGAAGGATGCTACACAAGTGGATAGAGTGGTCAAGAAGGCATATAGTATGCTTGTCTTCATCGGACGGGGTATTGAGTATAAGAGCTGGCAAGTCTTGTTAAAATTGTACAAGATATTGGTTCAGCCGCATTTAGAATACTGTGTACAGTTCTGGTCGCCACATTACCAAAAGGATGTGGACGCTTTGGGGAGGGTGCAGAGAAGGTTTACGAGGATGTTGCCCATTATGGAAAGTGCTAGGTATGAAGAGAGGTTGAGTCGGTTAGGCTTATTTTCACTAGAAAAAAGGAGATTGAGGGGGGACCTGATTGAAGTTTACAAAATCATGAAGGGTAGAGAGAGGGTGGATAGAGACAAGCTTTTTCCCAAGGTGAAGGATTCAATAACGAGAGGTCATGCTTTCAAAGTGAGAGGTGAAAAGTTTAAGGGGGATACACGCAGTAAGTACTTCACACAGAGGGTGGTGGGCAATTGGAACGCATTGCCAGCAGAGGTGGTAGAGGCAGGCACGGTAGATTCATTTAAGATCCGTCTGGACAGATGCATGAATAGGTGGGGAGCAGAGGGATACAGATGCTTAGGAATTGACCAACACGGTTAGGTAGTACGTTTGGATCGGCTCAGGCTTGGAGGGCCGAAGGGCCTGTTCCTGGGCTGTAAACTTTCTTTTTGTTCTTTTCCACGTACCTTGGTACTTGTGACAGTAAGAAATCAAATCAAAACAAGGGCTGAAGAACTGTCAAGTCATTTTACTGGCCATTCTTCTAAAATTTGATACACTGCATGCTGACCTTTGTGAACTGAAAGGGAATCAACTGCAGCAACTTCAATAGGTGCTTGTGGCTATAACCCTGAAAGCTGCCCCTTCTTTTCAGAACCTGTCAATATCACAGCGGAGGTAATCAGTTTGAAAAGAAACTCAAAGAGGTTATTAAAGGACAAACCATCCTTGAGATGTGGTGATGAATGTAATTTTTTTTGAAAAAAGGTTTACAAGAATGATCCAGAGGAGTGGTTGAGGACTCTGGGTCTATGCCTGATGGAGTTTAGAAGGGTGAAGGAGGATTTGATTGAAGCTTACAGAGTATTGAGGGCCTGCATAGAGTAGACATGGAGAAAGCGTTTCCACTCATCAGAGAGAGTGGAATTTCTTCAGCTGGAGGGTGGTGAATCTGTGGAACACATGTCCTCTTCGGCCTTCTGTAGCAAAGTCATTGAGTGTATTTAAGACAGAGATAGATAGGTTCTTGGTTAGTAAGGGCATCAAGGGTTACGGGGAGGAGATAGGAAAATGGAGTTGAGAAACACATCAGCTGTGATCGAATGTTGAAGTAGGTACCTACGCATCCACCACATTCAACATTCCGTCCCTCCACAACTGATGGACAGTGTGTGGAGTGTGTACAGTCCATCACATGCCCTACATCAATCCACCAGCAATCCACCTCTGTTATCAAGAAAGACAAGTGCAATGGATGCATGGGAACAGCATCAGCTTCAAGTTCCTCTCCAACCCACATGCTGTCCTGACTTGGAAGTACATTGCTCCTACCTTTACTGTTGTTAGATTAAATTCCTGGATCTTCCTTCCTAACCACAATATGGGTGTACGTATCCCCTATATGCTGCAGTGGCTCAAGAAGGTTGCTCACTACCACCTTCTCAAGGGCAATTAGGGATGGGAAATGAATGCTGGCCCAGCCTGTGATACTCATAATCCATGAATAATTTTTTTTTAAAAAACTACCAGTTGATTTAGATTAATTACATTACAGGCCCTTTGGCCCAACAAGTCCACACCAACCCGCCGAAGCGCAACCCACCCATACCCCTTACCTAACACTACGGGCAATTTAGCATGGCCAATTCACCTGACCTGCACATCTTTGGACTGTGGGAGGAAACCGGAGCACCCGAAGGAAACCCACGCAGACATAGGGAGAATGTGCAAACTCCACACAGTCAGTCGCCTGAGGCGGGAATTGAACCCGGGTCTCCGGCACTGTGAGGCAGCAGTGCTAACCAGCAGAGGGCCTGTCTAACAGAAGTCTTAAATAAACATATTCTGGTTCCCTATTCGTAGCGGTGAGCTATCACTCTCCAAATGACAGTGTAGGTGAGGTCTGGTGTTCACAGCAAACATTGGTGAGGAAATTGTGTGGATGCAACCTGCAATTTTTGGCCTGGATATCTTCACAGAGTCACTGTGACAAGGTAACTGCAGATCTGAATTTAATCTTGAAGCTGACTGTTACTTGAATACAAAATACAGATCATCACTGACACAGATATTCCTAACATCATCCTTGAGGTGAAATTCTTCTGCATGGTTAACAAGGGCATGAGGCTAATTGGGTATCTCCCCTAAAACCCAGCACAGGTAGGCTGAGCCAAATGATCTGTTTCTGCACAGTATCATTTTATGACTCTTTGTTGCTGCGAACGGTTGAGTCAGGATCTGAATTTACGTGTAAATTTACTGTTAAAGCCTGTCCAATTCAAGCAGATTCCGCAGTATCTTTACTTTTTCACTTCCCCTTTCTATTGCTCCATGAAGCAAATAGAAAGAAGAAATGATGTGGGCTGTTCAGCCTGAAACCTCACAATCCGTCATCCAGTCAGAACCCGTTACTTTAGGAGATAAAGTTACTGTAAATAGCCAAGTAATGGCTAATCGCAGATAAAGGTCGACCATTGAACTTTACCTAAAAATTCAGACTCCCTCAGGCTGGTCAGATTCAGACTCAGGATTAGTGATGCTGGAAGAGCACAGCAGTTCAGGCAGCATCCAAGTAGCTTCGAAATCAACGTTTCGGGCAAAAGCCCTTCATCAGGTTGAAGGGCTTTTGCCCGAAACGTCGATTTCAAAGCTACTTGGATGCTGCCTGAACTGCTGTGCTCTTCCAGCACCACTAATCCAGAATCTGGTTTCCAGCATCTGCAGTCATTGTTTTTACCAGATTCAGACTCAGGCTGGTGCAAACTCCACTCAATGATGGATCCATAGAATAACAACCACAGGTCAACCTGCGACATCAAGGCTACCATGTGCTGTGTCCCTGTTAATCCCCACTCTATTATGGCAAAATGGTACCAAGAACAGACACCACCCACTTCAAACCCATTGAAAATATAATTCACACATCAAAATACTTCTGACTCCTTTTGGGAGTGGGCTTGTTAGGAACAGTCTCCAGTCTGGTAACTTCAATAGCAATAGTAAGGGTTGGATTGCAACTTCCTCAAAACTATTATTTGTGCAAAAATCATCCTGGTACTTTCTGTCTAAACATTTAATCTTAGAAACAACTCTTAGCTAACTCTGTTCGGTAGCTCGGGTTTGCAGGTTTTGTTCCTCTTTCGTGTTACAAAACCTATTCACCACACCATCTGCTGTATCCTTCCAGAAAATGATGACGTAGCAGTTAAAGTTCAAGAAGACCCAATCAGGTGGGGGAGCAGAAATAGACCATTCAGCCCATCGCATTTCCTCCACCATTTGATGAGATCATGGCTGACCTAATGATCCTCAACCCCATTTTCTTGTTTATCCCCATAACCCTCGATTTCTTCACCGATAAAAAAAACTCTGTCTCTCTTAGAGACTTAATGACCCAGCCTTCACTGCCCTATGCAATAAATAATTCCACAAATTCACTAGCCTTAGAGAAGAAATTCTTCATCTTTCTCTTAAATGGGTGACCTCTTACTCTGAGATTATGCCCTCTGGTCCTAGAGTCACCCACAAAGGAAAAAACAAACTCTCCATATCTACCCTGTCAAGCTCCCTAAGAATCTTTTACGTTCCTGAAGCTTCTGCTGATCCTGGTGATATGTAGTGGCACAACCTGAATTCCAGCTTGTACAGGACAACACAGCACTCCAGTTAGCCAAATACAAAGCCCCATTCAAAAAGGGCAAAGGGCTACTCAGAGCTAGAGAAGAGACACACATGGCCTGTTGGTCACCATCAAATTCAATCTTTAAATTTTACACTTAGTTTCTGTGCAAGAGTCTTACCTGTGCACCTAGCTTCTGGCTCACAGTTTCTTGGTCCTTTTGAAGTACCACTGTTTCCTGTTTAATTTGTTTTACAAGGTCTTGAAGAGCTGTAATTTCATAAGCTTCCTGTGAGGCAGGCTGGGGAAAGAAAACACATTTCAAATCATCTAGAGGAGCATTTCTATCATGACATTATTTTGCATTTTGTTTTGGAAATCCAGCAGTTGCGAAGGCCCGAAAGCCGAGAATGTCTTGGCCAAAACTCTGTCTTTCTCTTCAATACTCCTTAAAAATCATCTCTTAGACCAAGATTACAGTCACCTGTCTAATATCTCAAAATCTGGCTTGGTGCTAAATTTTGTTGGGAACACTCCTGCGATGTGCCCTCTTTAAAATAAACAGGAACTTAATTCATTTTACTATGTGGAAGGTGCTATATAATTGCAAGTTTTCACCTTTGTGAAACTGATGATTATCAGGAATGGAAGTGGGAATCAGTCATGACTTAAAGTCATCAACAATTGCGCCATGGGAGAGAAAGTGAATTACTCACAAGGCAATAAATATTAATATTGTGCATTACCTTTTCCTATGTGATGAACAAAACCATTTTCAAAAGTCAACTAGAGTCATAGGGATGTACAGCATGGAAACAGACCCTTCGATCCAGCTTGTCCATGCCAACCAGATATCCCAACCCAATCTAGTCCCACCTGCCAGCACCCGGCTCATATCCCTCCAAACCCTTCCTATTCATATACCCATCC
Organism: Chiloscyllium punctatum; assembly: GCF_047496795.1. Taxonomy (NCBI): domain Eukaryota; kingdom Metazoa; phylum Chordata; class Chondrichthyes; order Orectolobiformes; family Hemiscylliidae; genus Chiloscyllium; species Chiloscyllium punctatum. Next base: position 80,374,443 of record NC_092753.1, on the reverse strand, counting down.
AGATGCCTTTTAAATGTTGTAATTGTACCAGCCTCCACCACATCCTCTGGCAGCCTATTCCATACATTTACCACCCTCTACATGAAAAACTTGTCCCTTAGGTCTCTTTTACATCTTTCCCCTCTCACCTATGCCCTCTAATTCTGGACTCCTCCGCTCCAGGGAAAAACTTTGTCTATTTATCATATCCATGCCCCTCATGATTTTATAAACCTCTGACGCTCCAGGGAATACAGCCTCAGCTTATTCAACCTCTCCCTATAGCTCAAATCCTCCAACCCTGGCAACATCCTTGCAAATATTTTCTGAACCCTTTCAAGTTTCACAACATCATTCCGATAGGAAGGAGACCAGAATTGCACACAATATTCCAACAGTGGCCTAACTAATGTCCTGTACAGCTGCAACATGACCTCCCAACTCCTGTACTCAATACTCTGACCAATAAAGGAAAGCATACCAAACGCTTTCTTCACTATCCTATCTACCTGCGACTCCACTTTCAAAGAGCTATGAACTTGCACTCCAAGACCTCTTTGTTTAGTAACACTCCCTAGAACCTTATCATTAAGTGTACAAGTCCTGCTAAGATTTCCTTTCCCAAAATACAGCACCTCACATTTATCTAAATTAAACTCCATCTGCCACTCCTCAGCCCATTGGCCCATCTGATCAAGATCCCATTGTAATCTGAGGTAACCTTGCTCACTGTCCACTACACCTGCAATTTTAGTGTCATCTGCAAACTTACTAACCAAACGTCTTATGCTTCCATCCAAATCATTTATATAAATAACAAAAAGTAGTGAACCCAGCATCGATCCTCGTGGCATTCCACTGGTCACAAGCCTCAAGTCTGAAAAACAACCCTTCACCACCACCCTCTGTCTTCTACCTTCGAGTCAGTTCTATATCCAAATGGCTAGTTCTCCCTGTACTCAATGAGATCTAACCTTGCTAACCAGTCTCCCATGGGGAACCTCGTCAAATGCCTTACTGAGGTCCACATTAATTACATCTACTACTCTGCCATCATCAATCCTCTTTATTACTTCTTCAAAAAACTCAATCAAGTTTGTGAGACATGATTTCCCACGTGTAAAGCCATGTTGACTATCCCTAAACAGTCCTTGCCTTTCCAAATACATGTACATCCTGTCCCTCAGGATTCCCTCCAACAACTTGCCCACCACCGACGTCAGGCTCACTGGTCTATAGTTCCCTGGATTGTCCTTACCACCCTTCTTAAACAGTGGCACCACATTAGCTAACCTCCAATCTTCCAGCACCTCACCTGTGACTATTGATGATACAAATATCTCAGTAAGAGGCCCAGCAATCACTTCCCTGCTTCCACAGAGTTCTCGGGTACACCTGATCAGGTCCTGGGGATTTATCCACTTTTATGCGTTTCAAGACATCCAGCAATTCCTCCTCTGTAATATGGACATTTTTCAAGATGTCACCATCTATTTCCTTACATTCTATACCTACCATATCCTTTTCCACAGTAAATACTGATGCAAAAAACTTGCTTAGTATTGCCCCCTTCTCCTGTAGCTCCACATAAAGGCCACCTTGCAGATCTTTGAGGGGCCCTATTCTCTCCCTAGTTACCCTTTTGTCCTTAATGTATTTGTTAAAACCCTTTGGATTCTCCTTAACTTTATTTGCCAAAGCTATCTCATGTCTCCTTTTTGCCCTCCTGATTTCCCTTGTAAGTATATTCCTACTGCCTTTATATTCTTCTAAGGATTCATTGATCTATCCTGTCTATACCTTATATATGCTTCTTTCTTTTTCTTAACCAAACTCTCAATTTCTCTAATCATCCAGCATTCCCTATACCAACCAGCCTTTCCTTTCACCCTTCCAGGAATATATTTTCTGCGGACTCTCATTATCTAATTTTTGAAGGCTTCCCATTTTCCAGCAGTTCCTTTACCTGCGAACATCTGCCCCCAATCAGCTTTTAAGGAATACAACTGCAACTCTCTATTGAGGATCATTTGACAATAGCAACTTGTCTATCTTTTGAATTTGGTCTTCAGACCTGCCCTTACACAAAGATACTGTGCTTCCCAAATACAATGCAAGGAAGATATATAGAATGGTTTGCAAACATACCTGTGTTTTTTGCTGTACTGCAGCCTTGTGATAATCATTTAATTCACTGGAAGGAAACAGAAAATATTAATTTCAACCCTATTGCATTACTTCAATCATTTTTGAAGGACAGAGTCATTAGATTATGCAATGCAGACTTACAATCCAACAAAGGCAGGTTTTAGCTGATTAGATGAAAGAATATACAGCAATTCTGGAATGATATTCTTTCATCGCCATGCCCTCTTTCCATATAAAGAGCAGAACGTTAGTTATCAATAGAAAACAGTTCACTAACAGGCAACATTAGCCACAGGCAGGTGAGTTGTGAATTTATAGAGGACAAGGTCGAACAAAGAATTTCCTTCAAATGGAAGCAGTGTTAGAGTGTATAGATAATCAACCTACAACACTCCTGTACAGTCAAAACTGCACCATTGGGATGTTGAATATTCAGACAGGTTATGAAGCTAGCATTTTTAAACTGTCCCCTATTAAATGAAGTCAAGTGACGTCTTTGGCCTTGCACACACCCTCCAGTCATCAATGCCAGTTTATTTTGCACTCCCTTATCCCTTCATTCCATGTTGGTTATTCCTTCAATCACTCCTTACTTTTTTGATGCTATCTTGCTAACTCCCTCCCTGCCTTCAAAAGCAGAACATAGAACATAGAACAATACAGCGCAGGACAGGTATTTCAGCCCTCAATGTTGCGCCGACCTATGAACTATCATCATCCATGTGCTTATCCAGGGATTGTTTAAATCTCCCTAATGTGGCTGAGTTACCTACATTGGCAGGCAGGGCATTCCATGCCCTTACCACTCTCTGAGTAAAGAACCTGCCTCTGAAATTTGTCTTAAAACTATCACCCCTCAATTTGTTGTTACGTCCCCTCGTACACGCTGACGTCATCATCCTAGGAAAAAGACATTCACTGTCTACGCTATCTAATCCTCTGATCATCTTGTATGTCTCTAGCAAATCCTCTCTTAGCCTTCTTCTTTCCAATGAGAACAGACCCAAGTCTCTCAGCCTTTCCTCATAAGACCTTCCCTCCAGACCAGGCAACATCCTAGTAAATCTCCTCTGCACCTTTTCCAATGCATCCACATCCTTCCAGAAATATGGTGACCAGAACTGTGCACAGTATTCCAAGTGTGGCTGCAGCAGCGTTTTGTATAGTTGCAGCATGATATTGCAGCTACAGAACTCAATCTCTCTACGAATGAAACCTAACACATCGTATGCCTTCTTAACAACACTATCCACCTGGGTGGCAACTTTCAGAGATCTATATACATGGACTCCAAGATCCCGCTGCACATCCACACTACCAAGAATCTTTCCATTAACCCAGTACTCTGCCTTCCTGTGATTCTTCCCAAAGTGCATCACCTCACATTTAGCTGCACTGAACTCCATTTGCCACCTCTCAGCCCAATTCTGCAGTTTATTCAAGTCCCCCTGCAACCTGTAACATTCTTCCAAACTGCCCACTACTCCACCGACTTTAGTGTTATTTGCACATTTACTAATCCATCCACCTATGCCTGTGTCTAAGTCATTTATAGTCATTTATAAAAATGACAAACAGCAGTGGTCCCAAAACAGATCCTTGTGGCACACCATTAGTAACCAGACACCAGGCTGAATATTTCCTATCAACCACCACTTGCTGCCTTCCTTCAGAAAGCCAGTTTCTAATCCAAACTGCTAAATCACCCGCAATCCCATGCCTCTTCATTTTCTCCAACAGCCTACCATGTGAAACCTTATCAAAGGCTTTACTGACATCCATGTATACTAACTGAATGAGGTTTGTGAGACACGACCTGCCCTTGACGAAACCATGTTGACTATCTGAAATTAAATTGTTGCTTGCTAGATGATTATAAATCTTATCTCTTATAATCCTTTCCAAAATCTTTCCTACAACAGAAGTAAGTCTCAATGATCTATAATTACCTGGGTCATCTCTACTGCCCTTCCTGAACAAGGGCACAACATTTGTAATCCTCCAGTCTTCTGGTACTAAACCTGTAGACAATGACGACTCAAATATCAAAGCCAAATGGTCTGCTATCTCCTCCCTAGCTTCCCAGAGAATCCTCGGATAAATACCATTAGGCCCAGGGACTTGTCTACTTTCGCTCCTTCTCGAATTGATAACACCTCTTCGTAACTAACCTCAATCCTTGCTAGTCCTATATCTCTTATCACATTCTTCTCCTCTACAATATTCTCCTTTTCCTGAGTGAAAACTAATGAGAAATGTTTGTTTAGCACCTCTGTGATCTCCACAGGGTCCACACTCAACTTCCCACTTCTGTCTTTGACTGGCCCTTTTCCTACCCTAGTTATCCTTTTATTCCTCACCTCCCCTTTTGACATGATTTTTTTCTTCCTCCAAACATTCCTCCCATGCTTCTTCTCCATATTGATTATTATCCACTGCTAACTACAGACATAAGACATAACTGTACATAATAAAACATTGTAGAACGGCAAGCTATTGAGATTTTGCTTTACTTTGTGTAGTTGTGCTTTTATTAAAATTCAAAACTATTGATAAAGTAAAGCTTAAGACTGTACTTTTATTAACATGTTCATCTCCACATCTTGTCATGTACGGTGACTACACTCAGTGTCAGGAAGATACCCCTGATGGCTATGTGTATGTGCATAGATATTTTTAAATCTACCTGCTCAGACACACCTTTGGAGCAGATAGGACTAGAACACAGGCCTTCTGGTCCAGAGGTAGGGTCATTACCACTACAAGGGCAGATGAGAATGGAGCAGTGTGGACCTTAAATTGAAATAGTGTTGTGGTGGGTACCTGTATGATGCAAGGATAATTTGGCTTGGTTGTGAATTAAGTAAAGAGTTGAAAATGTGTTGCTGGAAAAGTGCAGCAGGTCAGGCAGTATCCAAGGAACAGGAGAATCGACGTTTTGGGCATGAGCCCTTCTTCAGTTTCCTGAAGAAGAGCTGATGCCCGAAACGTCGATTCTCCTGCTCCTTGGATACTGCCTGACCTGCTGCACTTTTCCAGCAACACATTTTCAGCTCTGATCTCCAGCATCTGCAGTCCTCACTTTCTCCTGTGAGTTAAGTATACACACCCTCTCCTCGAGTCCAGGGTTGAACATTCTGGGCAAACTCATACTCAAAGGATGGTGTGTTGGGTAAGGAACCATCAGGCTAAAAGGCATTAGGAGCATACCCCAAATGAGTCTGTAGTCTGAGGAAAGGAGGGCCGAATGAGATGACAATGGCCAGTACATTTAAAATCAAATTTATACGTCTGGGTCAATCCTATTCTTCAACTACATCAACCAGGATAAGGAACTGCAAGAAAATTACAGCCCATAGAAATAGCCTACATAACAGACTAATTGAGACAGGTTAGCAAATCAGTGTCTATTATTGCAGAGTGCGTGATTATCATTCTCTTGATTCTGAGATTATCAATTCCTTTGTGTGTTTGTGCGTTGCATTTAATTGGATGCCACCTGTTGCTTATTTTTCCCGCCCAGGGAGTCAACAACCCTGTTGATCCCTGCTGATAATTTCAAAATACTTGCTATATCAATCCCTAATCCTCCTTTTGATTCTCTTCCTCGGTGCAATGGAGATCCTATTTGGCTGTGTGCTTGAAATCTGATTGGAATGGGAAGATAGGAAGACAGATAATGAAGGGACAGTAACCAATCTTGGTTAGTTAACATTATATCTCGCTTCTCTGTAAATATTTCTGAACCATTCAGGCAGATATGACATCTGCTTACTTGGTACAAGACCTTAATGGGACACTCAGACTCATCATCCCATTTGATATGTTCATGATTCAGTTACCTCTAGATTTGACAATGTTCTCTTGGTTGGCTCCCTAACCCTTTCCTTTTAACCCACCACGCGCATGCTCACTGACATACAGTGGCTCAGACCCCAGCAACTCCTCAGTTTTAAAATCTTCATCCATCTTTTCAAATCATTCTGGGGCCTTGGGCCTCCTTGCCTCTCTAATCAATCCCAAACATACCACCCGCTGGGATCAATATGTCCTTCTAATTCTGCCTCATTGCTTATAATTCCAGGAGTTACTGAGGCCTTTAGATCTAGAATTCCATTGCCAAGACACTCTCTCTCTCTCTCTCTCATGCTGCATAAAAATTACCTCTTTGACCAAGATTTCAATCACCTAATATCTTCAAACATGGCTCAATGTTAAACTTTGTTTGAGACCACTCCTGTAAAGTGCCTTGAACACAGGACTTAGCGAGTTTTACGATGTTAAGGTGCCAATGTAATAGTAAGTTGCTGTTGAGTTGTATGGCATTTTTTTCAATTCATTCATGGGATGCGGGTGTCACTGTCAGTTACTGCCTATCCCGAATTCCAAACATCATTTCATAAAAGAACAGAGTCGTTGTGGGAGCTCATATGCAGACCTTTGGCAGTTGGAGATGGATACAGCATTGGATGGTGAACACAAATCCTCTCCAGTGCTTCGGTAACTGCTGGGTGCTGAGGTAGCAGGCCATTCACCTGATGCCACAGCCAGATCAGCCAGGCCAGGCACCACCTCATTTCCTGACACAACCCAAACAGGAGAAACTGTACTCAGAGAAGGTGAGGGCAGCACCACAGGAGAATATCTGGTATGTCCTGACAATTTAGCGTGAAGCTTCTGTGAAAA